>NC_042619.1:348590259-349790259 GCF_901001135.1 Rhinatrema bivittatum
TGTGAGACAGAAGATAAAATTTGTGTGACCCTTCCTCTCCCAATCCACGACAATCTCAGGGTGACTGGAAATCTGATCCCAGTTTTAATTATTGGGTGTAATCTGACTCTGCTCTTTTCAAATATTTATTTTGGGGGGGGGGGGGGGGGGAATAGAACATTTTTAAATTGGATTTTTATTCAGCAGATTTTTAAAAAAAATTTTGATGTTTGGGAAATTTTCGATATTCTATTCGTTAACTGGCTTGAAATATTCTTTTTAGGAATATGGTTTTATTATGATTTACATTTCCTGATTTTATTATTTAATGTTTAAAGTCACTGTTTTTCCATTGTTGTGGGTTCCAGTTCATCTCTTCTCAGCACATTATTGTTTATACTATCTGATCTCTTTATTATGGATTTGGTGAGGGTCTCTCTGTGTTCTGTATATGTGACTGAGGTGAGGTATTTTGCTGGCATGTAATTTCTGTGAGGGATCTATAGCAGCCTGGTTTCCTGATGGCTTTTATTACTGACCTAGGGCCTGGGTAATATGTGCAGTGTTGCCATTTCATAGATAGGGTTGTTTTGGAATGGGAGGTTTACTATATTGTAATAGTAATTCTGTTTGTTCATGGTTTTCTGAGGGCCAAGCTCACACCCAATACGCATTGCAAAAAGTCTAATTCCATAGGAGCTCCAAGTGCCTTTTTTGCAGAGTTTTCTGGGTGGCACCACAGGATTGCATGTAAATATAATATGCTTGTTGTAAGGGATATTTTTGCCTCAGAAAATTGTACTCTTGAATGTTCTTTTTCATGTAAAATTTGTTATAAATGCATAATGTGTGTGTGTCTGTAAAGGGTATGGGAATGTGTGTGTGTGTGTGTGTGTGTGTGTGTGTGTGTGTGTGTGTGTGTGCAAGGCTGTAAGGTTTGGCTAGGGTCCCTCATACACTTCCTTATCCATGAGTTCTGGGGGGGTGAATGGGTCAGTTTTTAAAAATATAGATTGCAGGATGGAGCTGTGCTTTATTTGATGGGCCTGGGACAGACACTGAATGAATCGGGGGAGGCGGGTGTAGCACAGTAATTTTTCACACAGGGCTGTAAAAAAAAGCCAGCACCGGCCCTGTCCCTGGGCTTAGAAAGAGAGAAAATTAAGCCCTGGCCGAGACTGGGGAAAGGGTATTAAGTGTCACAGGCGAACCTTACAGCCTTGCACACAACTCCTGGCCTCACCTTCCCACAAACAATTAAAAAGTAGGCATATATAGCAACAGATTTTACACGAAAAAGAACATTCAGTGTTCTAAGGTAAAAATATCACTTACAACGTGTATATTATTTACATGCACCTCTATGGTTGCAAAAAGAGACACCTGCATCCATGTGGTATTAGGACTACTGTAAAGCATGTCAGCCTTCAGAAAGCTTTGAGTAAACTGAATTACAATAAAGTAAACCTCCAATATGAAATGGCACTGACTGCCAGCACTCAAACAGTAACAACTCTACCTATGCAAATATTACACCAGGCCCTAAAACACCAATATACTTGATATTAGGAAAACAGAACAAGCAAAGCTGTTATAGATCCCTGAACAGAAACCGCACACTAGCAGAATACCTCACCTCAGTCACACATACCTTCACCAAATCCAGAATAAAGAGACAAAAAAATTTAACTAGGAACACGCAAACAAAACCTGATTTGGAAACCATAAGACAGACTCTGTATGTAGTGCAACAAAAGAAAAACAGAAACATCACCATTCCTCATTAAGCATCAAACAATAAAATCAACAAATATAAACCTTTAATTATAATAGTAAAACCATACTCATAAAAAGAAAATATTTCAAAGCAGTGGATGAATAAAACATTCAATGATTAAAAATATATAACATATTTTATTAATTACAAAATAAACAATTTCAAACAGCAGACACATCAAATAATACCCAATAATTAAAACTAAGGCTAAAATTATTCCCTTGATTTCCATACCATACATTTCAGTCAGTCCTTAATGATAGTCTGGAATATTTTGTGATAGTTTCTATGAAACCCATATCTATGTATGTTATTTTTATGTTATTGTTTTTATTATTATGTCTGTTTATTTTGTATATCGCCTAGGCCATTTTGTGTTAGGCGTTTAATAATTCTTTTTAAATGAAAATGAAATGAAACCCTGAGATTGTCATGGATTAGTCAGAGATAGGAGGTATGCATAATCTTTCGCCTTTCTCTTACACACACACACACTTTCTACCATATATCCTCACACAAACTCCCTTCTATTCTCCCTCACACACATGCTGACTGGCTCAAACTCTAGCGCACAATATGCTCACTGGTTAAATAGCCCTCTTGCTCACACATATGCTCATTGGCTTGCTCGTTCTCTCTCACTCACACACATGCTAATTGGCTCATTCACTCTCACTCACACACATGCTGTGGAAACCTGCATTAAGCCTGACTACTATGCAGTGCAACAATGGAAAACAGCAACATCATTCCTCATAAAAAATTAAGCAATAAAGTCAAGAGATATAAAACCCTACAGATTTCCGAACAGTTTTACAATTCCTTTTCTCTGACCTTGAGAACTGTAATTCATTACTTCTAGGTCTCCCGACTAGTCACCTAAAACCCTTGCAACTTCAGCAAAATGCCGCAGCTAGACTATTGTCTGGAGCAAGAAAATTTGACCACATCACCCCAGAACTTATGGCTATGCATCGGCTTAAGAACATAAGAAATTGCCATACTGGGTCAGACCAAGGGTCCATCGAGCCCAGCATCCTGTTTCCAACAGAGGCCAAACCAGGCCACAAGAACCTGGCAATTACCCAAACACTAAGAAGATCCCGTGCTACTGATGCAATTAATAGCAGTGGCTATTCCCTAAGGAAACTTGATTAATAGCCATTAATGGACTTCTCCTCCAAGAAATTATCCAAACCTTTTTTAAACCCAGCTACACTAACTGCACTAACCACATCCTCTGGCAACAAATTCCAGAGCTTTATTGTGCGTTCAGTGAAAAATAATTTTCTCTGATTAGTCTTAAATGTGCTACTTGCTAACTTCATGGAATGCCCCCTAGTCCTTCTATTATTCAAAAGAGTAAATAACCGAGTCACATCTACTCGTTCAAGACCTTTCATGATCTTAAAGACCTCTATCATATCCCCCCTCAGCCGTCTCTTCTCCAAACTGAACAGCCCTAACCTCTTCTGTCTTTCCTCATAGGAAAGCTGTTTCATCCCCTTTATCATTTTGGTTGCCCTTCTCTGTACCTTCTCTGGTGACCAGAATTGCCCTTCTCTGTACCTTCTCTGGCGACCAGAATTGTACACAGAATTCAAGGTGCGATCTCACCATGGAGCGTTACAGAGGCATTATGACATTTTCCGTTTTATTCACCAATCCTTTTCTAATAATTCCCAACATTGTTTGCTTTTTTGACTGCCGCAGCACACTGAGCTGACTATTTTAAAGTATTATCCACTATGATGCCTAGATTATTTCCTGGGTGGTAGCTCCTAATATGGAACCTAACGTCGTGTAACTACAGCATGGGTTATTTTTCCCTATATGCAACACCTTGCATTTGTCCACATTAAATTTTCATCTGCCATTTGGATGCACAATCTTCCAGTCTTGCAAGGTCCTCCTGTAATGTATCACAACCCGCTTGTGATTTAACTACTCTGAATAATTTTGTATCATCCGCAAATTTGATAACCTCACTCATCGTATTCTTTTCCAGATCATTTATAAATATATTAAAAAGCACCGGTCCAAGTACAGATCCCTGAGGCACTCCACTGTTTACCCTTTTCCACTGAGAAAATTGACCATTTAATCCTACTCTCTGTTTCCTGTCTTTTAACCAGTTGTAATCCACGCAAGGACATCGCCTCCTATCCCATGACCTTTTAGTTTTCCTAGAAGCCTCTCATGAGGGACTTTGTCAAACGCCTTCCGAAAATCCAAATACACTACATCTACCAGTTCACCTTTATCCACATGTTTATTAACCCCTTCAAAAATATGAAGCAGATTTGTGAGGCAAGACTTCCTGTACAATCAAGAATTCATTATAAAGTTCTAACAATAATATTCAGTAACATCAACCTGAATAACAATGATCTACTAGGAATAACTTTTAAACCCCACAAGCCTCTGCAAACCCTCAGATCACAGAATAAAGGCCTCCTCGAAATCCCGAACTTACTACTAACTACAGATGAGTGATCTCAGTTGCTGGCCCAAAACTTTGGAATTCCCTGCCAAAAGAACTTTGAAGATTAACAGATAAAGAAATTTAAAAATAATTTAAAAACTTGGCTATTCAAAAAAAGCCTTCCACTTGACTGGAACACCTAGTTCCCCATGACTCGGATAACCTATATATTTCTTGCACAATAACCTCCTCCTTGCAATTCCCTTTAATCCTGCTCTGTATTCATGTTTGATGTATTTCTTCCTCTGTTTTTATTAATATTTTACATCTTGTAACACATTATATTTTATGTTTTATCTGTTAACGATTACGATCTATTGATTCTCGCATGGAATGACGATATAAAAAACATTTAAATAAATAAATCATTCAAATTTAAAATAATAATAAAAAAATTTAATGTCAAGCAGGCAATGAACATCCAGTAATTAAAATAACTCACAATGATAATATTTCCCAAACATCAAATATTTCCCAAACATCAAATATTTTTTTTTCCATCTGCTCAGCGTACCATCCCCAGGCCATTGGCCTGGGGATGGTACGCTGTAGTCAAGCTGATGGTGATCCCAAACTTCTTGCATAGGAAACGCCAATATCGGGTGATGAACTGAGGAGCCCTATCAGGGGCGATATCTGTGGGCAGGCCGTGCAGATGAAAGACGTGCAAAAAGAAGAGACGTGCTAGCTCCGGGGCTGATGGTAAGGCAGGCCAAGGAACAAAATGAGTCATTTTGGAGAATCGGTCCACGATGATCCAGATGACCGTATTTCCCTTGGAAGCTGGAAGGTCCACCACAAAGTCTGTGGATAAATGGGTCCAAGGCTCTTCGGATGCAGGCAGTGGTTGGAGGAACTCCCAGGGTTGACCTACTGGGGGCTTCTGTCAGGCATATGTTGGACAAGAGTCCACATAGGCACAGGTATTGGAAGTCATGGTGGGCCACCAGTAGTAGTGTTGGAGGAGTGACAGAGTTCGGGCATGACCTGGATGACCAGCTAGTTTGAAGGCGTAAGCCCAGTACAAGACCATCTCTCGAAGCCGACGAGGTACCACGGTCTTCCTGGCTGGAACCTTGATGGTGGCAGACAAACAAAAGCGAGCAGGATTTATGACATGACACAGCTCATCTTGGGTGTCTTCAGGCTCAAAGGAGTGGGATAAGGCGTCTGCTTGGAGGTTTTTCTCCACCACACAATAGCGGAGTTAAATCGGGAGAAGAATAATGCCCAGCAGGCCTGGTGAGCATTGAGATGCTGGGCATGTCTGAGGAGCTCAAGGTTTTTATGATCAGTAAAGATCGGGAATTTGAACTGAGCGCCCTCCAACCAGGGTCGCCACTCTTCGAGGGCGAGCTTGATAGCAAGCAGTTTCCTAACCCCTATGCTGTAATTTTGTTCAGCGGGGGAGAACTTGCGGAAGTAGAATGAGCATAGATGGAGGACTCCTTGGGTCGAGTGCTGACTCAGAACCGCCCCAGCCCCTATTGAACTGAGAAGTTACTGAGCTGTTTCCCTGCAAGGCTCCATCCTCTCACCCACACTGTTGAATAGTAACAGTAATGACAGCAGAAATTATTTATCTGTCCTAGCTTTTAATCAAGGTACACACACTAGAAGTTTTTTACTCCACAATGTCACCTCGCCCCAAACTTTTAAGTACCAATATTACCCAGCAAGCAATACTAACCAATCCTCTTCAGCCATCAGCCAAATCTTCTCTCTATGCTCCCTCAGGATTCAAAGCTTGACTACTATCCACTTTCTGTTTCCCTCCTTATTCTTCCAACCCAAACATGAACCCATGGCCCCTGGGAATCAGAATGTAACCCTCGAACCACAGGAGATAAGCGGTATGACATCTATCAACCTTTTGGGATCCTGCCAGGTACTTGTGACTTGGATTGGCCACTGTTGGAAACAGGATACTGGGCTTGATGAACGTTTGCCCTGAATCAAATTGGCAAATCTTGTGTTCTTAAAGGCAGTGTGGATTCAAATTTTTATTTCCTTCAGGGCAACATTTGCTCCAATTTTGTATTGCAATTTTCCCTATTGAAAATAAGAAGGGGTGGTGGTGGTAGGGATAGATGTTCCTGAGCAAATCTGAAACAGGTTTTTGCACTAGAGCTAAAAATCATTTAAAGAGGGCGGGCAGCAGGCCATTGATAGCGACAGGTGAATGCAACTTTATTTATTTTTATTTAAAGAATAGTTTCTAATTTCTCCGAATAATATCTTATTGCCAGAAATACATTGAACTCCCTACAGGAAATCATGAGATTAAATACCACATATATTATACTAAACAATTCCAGAAGTTCAGTTAGCTTACAATATTAAAAACAAACAAAATAGATGTTAGGAACATAACACTGAAAGGCTGTAGTGGAGACCTGGGCAATAATAACTATTAGTGTCATCATCTGGCACCTTCGTGAACTTCATTTTTTTCAAATCCAGAAAAGATCTTAACTGTTCTAGGGCATAAAAGATATAATTTACTTGACAATAAGTAACTAAGCATTTCAGGGATATTGAAGAAAAATCAAAGCACCAAGAGAACATGCTTCCTGCCGCATAGATAAAATATTTCTGTTATCCTGTTACTTTTTGTTAAATCTGAAAAAAATCCACATTTGCTGTCCCATGAATTTTTCACCAGCCTTCTTAAAACTTAAGAGCATACCCATATCCGGATCTTGCCTGAACACAAAAGATGCTAACAGAGTAGCTCTCTGATGTTCTTCAGAATCCAACCTTTCCAACACAGCTGTAACAATAAGGCTCTCTTGGGATATTAGAGCCTCCAACTGATCTCCATTGTGTGAAGCCCTCCTTTTAATAGGAAGAAGATAAACTCGTTCATAGGAGGAACAGCATCTACCGAAATATAAAACAAACATTTAAGGGCCTCTGCAGGAGAAAGACTCAGGGTTCTAGGGAACATCAGAAAAACGAAAATGTAATTACTTTCCTTGATTTTTGTTCCAATCTTCCGTGTGCACAAAGTTTGTTTTCAACTAGTGGGGAATTCATGGCCTTAGTATCACATTTATTTATTTATTTTATTTTAATTTTTTTCTATACCGGCATTCGTGATAATATCACATCAAGCCGGTTTACAGTAAACAATGGGGTGATAACCGGAACAGAGAACAAAGTAATATGTACTATACATAATATAGATGCAGTTACAATAAACAAGGAGTTATACAACTAGGAGCAAGAAGAAGAAAAGATAGTAACTTTAACAGAGTATAAACCCGTAGAATGGTAGAATTTCCAATAATGGAAGTTTGTGATTTACAATGAATTGTTAAGTACAAATATGTAGTTTTTAACAATAAAGAATTAATCATAAGTAATGAAGAAGTAATCATAAGTAAAGAAAATTCTGGATGTTTATAATGCTTAGGGGCAGGATACCAGGATGGTTATAATACTAAAAGATGTTGATTGGAGGTTGAATATCGGATAGAATTGTTTTTAATCTGCGTCTGGGAAGGCTTGTTTGAAAAGCCATGTTTTAAGTCTTTTTCTGAAAGTCAGTAAGCAGGGTTCCTGTCTAAGTTCCGTTGGTATGGAGTTCCAAAGCGTGGGTCCTGCTGTGGAGAAAGCCCTATCTCTGTAAGTTATGTGGAGGGAAGTTTTGGAAGGCAGTACCTGCAGAGACTCTTTGTAGTACTCTCTTATGGGTCTGGAGGAAGTATGCTTTATGAAAGGGATTTGTAGGTTGAGAGGAGCGATTTGTTGGATGGATTTGTAGATTATGGTGATTGACTTATAAAGAATTCTGAAATGAATTGGCAGCCAGTGTAATTCTTTAAGGATTGGGGAAATGTGCTCTCTTCTCTTTGTATTAGTTAGGATTCTGGCTGCCATATTTTGAACCATTTGTAGCGGTTTGGTATGAGCTGATGGGGTACCTAATAATAAAGAATTGCAATAGTCTAATTTGGAGAAGATTATTGCTTGTAGGATGGTCCTGTAGTCATGGTTGTGGAACAGTGGTCTTATTCTTTTTAGAACATGCAGTTTATGAAAGCAGTCTTTAGTAGTTTGGTTTATGAAAGCTTTTAAGTTAAGCCTATTATCGATGATTGCACCCAAATCTCTTACTTTTATTGTTTGTAAATTAGTTTGAGGAATTGTGGGGGTGTGGCAGAACTCAGAGGATATGAGAAGGAGTTCCGTTTTTGAAGAATTTAGGATTAATTTCATTCTGGAAAGGAGGGAGTTGATTTCTTGTAGACGATGATCCCAAAGATCGAGGGTTTTTTTAATGGATTCTTTAATTGGTATCACAATTTGGATATCGTCGGCATAAAGGTAGTGTTTAAGGTTCAAATTGGTTAATAGCTGGCAGAGAGGGAGGAGGTAGACGTTAAAGAGGGTAGGTGAGAGGGATGAACCTTGGGGAACTCCTTGAGGTGAAGGGTAGCGTTTAGATTCTTTGCTGTGAATTTTTACCTTGAAGCCTCTATTTTTTAAGAATGAGTGGAACCAGGACAGTGCAGAGCCTGTTATGCCGATGTTTAATAGTTGGTTAAGGAGCATGGAATGGTTAACAGTATCAAAGGCGGCTGAGAGGTCCAAGAGAATCAAAAGATAGGACTGGCCTTTGTCTAGGCCTAGGATGATGTAGTCTGTTAAGGAAATTAGGAGAGATTCTGTACTTAACGATTTCCTGAAGCCATATTGTGAAGGGAAGAGAATTTTGTGGTCTTCTAGGTAGTCTGATAATTGAGAGTTAACCAGTTTTTCCATGACTTTAGCAATGAATGGGAGGTTTGAGATAGGGCGAAAATTGGAAGGGTCGGGTCGTCTACATACATATTTATTCTTTAAGACTAGTTTCATCAAACTAAAATAAAGCCCCAAATAGGCACGATAGCAGAAGAACGCCACGCTACGTTGAAAAAAAAAAAAGTATGTGCCACTGTGGGGAAAAAAAGAGCAACAAGACATGCATGTCCACAAGGATTTCAAAGGATTTCCTAAAAAAAACAAACCTGTGTGCATATATTGGACACTTGAGTATCTTTAAGAATATCCTAGAAAGTTCTAACAAATGTCTAATTGGCATCAAGCCGTGCCACTCATTTCTGATTGGTGATTCCGTTTGACTTCAGAAAAACTCTTGTAATATTTTGTGATGATATTTTGATTCACAAAACGTAAGCAATAAAAGAAGACAAGATTCATGTTTTGTTCATTCGTCTTTTATTATCTTGAAGTCTATATTGAGATAACGCTGTTAATTATCTGAATAAAGATTTTACTAAGTTGTTAGTAACACCATGTGGTGTTCTATACAATAATCTATGGAGCAGGCCGCAGTTCAAATAATTTATCTGAGCCGTAAACCTCACAGAAGGAAGAGGTGCCACAGGAGGCACCGGTAAAAGAAGAGCTGGATCAGGCCTCAGCTGCAAACAGGAATGGGAGAAGGGGAGCAAAACCAAACGAACCACCAGAGGTCTGGGTCAAGCTGGAACGTCTATTACCAGAAAATCCATTATCCCGAATATCTCTACCATTCCAGATATAGATTTTGCAGCTGGCCTGTCTTATTCCAGAGGCCCTCCTCAAGGAGAGGGAAGTCGTATGATGGGAATGGTGCCATCATAGAACAGTCAAGCGTAAGAAACGTCTACAGTACCATGCAGCACCCCAGGTTCCTTGAACAAGATTAAGGATAGCTTTACCTTTTATACTTCCTTATCTTAGAAATCACAATATTACCATAAATCGCTATTTCCTGGGACATGCAACATTTCCCGGGATATTGCAATGCAAATATTTTGATTTACTTGTTATAGCAATTCAAATGTAGCATCTACCCTCCCTTCTACCAGCTCCTGTCACTTGTAGACTCCTGGTTCCACTCCCCTACCATCCTCTCTTATGTTTTGGTTTCTGTCCCTTTCTCACCTGCTTGCTGGCTCCCCCCCACCATCAGGCAGGCAGGTCAGCAGGACAGTATGTACATGTTATGAGCAAAGGCATCTTGTAGTGTTGAAGGAGGAGCCACGAAGATGGGAGAATTCACTTACGCTGCTCCATGTTCAGGTCCGATGTGCTAATTACGAGCAAGGTGGGGAGCAAGCCATGCCAAGAGGGAATGGGGAGGAAAGGAAAGGAGTTGCACTGGGAAGGAAGAGGATTAATCAAACCAGTCAGAGATGAGGTGAGACTGAAGGGATGTTGCTACTTCTGCCTGTTGCTTATTGACTGATGTCACCATTTGCTGCCTGCCCACTCCCTTCTGACACCACATTGTGCTGCTATCTGTAATTCCTCCTTCCATCACTGGTGCTCTATGCCTCCCTCCATCATTGCTGTCCTCTCATTTTATCTCTATCCTCTTTTGGTGCTGCTGCTGCTGCTCACCACCTTTTTTCTGCGTCTTCCTCTCTCCACTTCTAGTCTGCTGCGGCATATGCTTCTTGAAAAACTTGCCGTACAATTTTGATTTAGTGCTACACAATGTCCTTTTGTACACATACATTTTGGCAATAACCATTGCCCAGTCTCGAGGAATCCTTGGTCATGTATTTCCCTGCCAGTAGTCTGTCCTAGTACACTTTGATAATTGCAGTCATGTTCATTACGTAAGGAAAGTAGTAGCATTATTGTCCCAGTGCACTGGAAATCAAGATAGAGCCAGGTCTTGCCTAATGCACCCTCATAATAAAGAACCCTTGGTACAAAGATACAGTCTGAATAGGGGGGCTAGAGTGGATTATGGATACACATTTTATAGTTACAATGTAAAGCAATAGTAATAGTTTGGGTTTGACTGGCACAGTGACATCTAGACAGTATTGTGCTAAACACACGTCTACAACGTGAAGGGTAGATAGTGAACAAAAATGTTAATGGAAAAGTGAGATGTTGCGCAATAATCAAATCAGCACGCCTACTCTTTCTTTTCCTTAGTGTGAGAAAAAAGAAAGTTAAGGTACAGAGGACTGGTACTATGTCTCACTTTAGCTATGCCTCACTTTAGCTTCTTCCATCTGTGCAAAAATAGAGGTTCAAGTGGGCAAAATCTTCTAAAATTTCATTTCTGGTAAACATTTCTCACTATTTGCCTAAAAAAATTTCATCACCACAGAAAACCAGAACTCAGATGCAAGAGTGTAAGACATACCAACAAATAAAAAACTCCAGAGCGAATCACTTTCTCCTCCTTCCTCTTGTACGCCCCGATTTCCTTTTTCCGTTCCCAAAAACTGATCTGGCGGTTACCATGATCGTTCTTCCTTCCTTCTCCTCCTCCTCTCCGCTGGAGCTGCTGCTTGTAGCCCCGCCTTGCCAGGCCTCCTCACCCACGGCATCTCCTCTCCCCTTCCTGCTCGTGATTTCAGGTCTACGGGAAGGGCTGGCGCTTGTGCTCACGGCTGCAACCTTCCTTTGGGAGTCCCCCGCAGGCTGCGGGGCATCGAAAAACCCCCCACTTTCACAGCCCGCACGTCCCTGGCTGGAGTCTGAAGGCCGTTTCCTTTTTTCACTTTGACAGTTTTCCCCACCAGACGCATCCAAGTGCCGCATTGGTCTTTTACCCTTTGACTTTCTGCTCAATCCAGCTTCCTTCTCTGGAAAGCCGGCCTCCTCTCCTTCTCCGGCTTCCTCTTCTCTTTCCTTCCTCAGCATGCAGGTTACGGCCCGTCGAAGCCTCTGGCTTTTAATAGCCTGTTTTTCATGCTGTTCCAGTCTGAAGAAAGAATCAATCCGAAGCTGGGACTACGAAAAAAGACAAAAATCGGTTGCAACACTATAGGGTCAGATGTACTAAAAGATTTTTCCTATTTTGCACTCATGACGAAAATGCTTAGTACATTAGGCCCTATAGTCCTTAAAAAAAAAAAAAAAAAAAAAACGGACTTTTCCCCATTCTGTACTTATGGAAAAAAATCTCTCTTGAATATGGACCTATGAACTCAGGTTGCCAGACACCAATATGAAATATAATACAAGATGAAAAGCAGGCCCAGCACTGGAGATTGAATGGAAATTGGGATTATAAAACTGTAACCCATTTCCTGGAATTCCCTGCTATACTAATTTTAATGCTTATAGTAATACATATACATGCATGTACACATATTCGTACATACACAAGCATACATTTCTATTTAACACTATCATCATGTTTGAGCCATGCTTATCCTCTCTACAATATAATTGTATCAGATATATATTTGGTGGCTCTTTATTTTTTAAAAGGCTATATGTATATATTTGGTTGTAATACCTTCCTTCTCATCTGTGGAATATATTTAATATATTTGGTGGTGGTTTGATTGCATGATTTATACATAGATAGACAGATAATACCATCAAATAAATTAAATATATACACACAACCTTTTAAAATATATTGTATATATTTACTGGTAATATGATTGCACCAAATATGTTACGGTTCTGGCGGCGAGCGCCGCGACCAGACCCTTACCCTCTGAGTTCCTGGACCTGTTCCCGCTTCTGGTGGCCTAGTTCGCGGCTTGTTCGGTGGCGTTCCCGCGGGGGCCGCACCGCCGGGAAGCCTCCCTAGGCGCGCGCGCGCGCACGCACGCAGCTTGGGCGCTTTTCTAGGCCATTTCCCGCCAGTGGTGAGTCCGCCCAATTACTGACATCAGACGCCACGGCCTTGATAAGCCGGCCGCGGCCACCCAGTCTTTGCCTTGCAACGGGCTTACCGACCCAGCTAAAAGAAATAAACAACCCTGGTACTCCACTGAGCTCAAAACCATGAAACACAACCTTAGAAGGCTGGAGAGGAACTGGCGCAAAAACCCCACCTCACCGCAACTCACTTCCCTTTAGATCATACCTCCACACATACAGAACAGCCATCAATAAAGCAAAAAGAGACTTCTACACTCAAAGAATACACCACCTTCAATTCAATCCTCAAGCATTATTCGAATTGGTAAACACCTTAACTAAATCAAACCCCCACCTTCACACAAGACCCTGACGAACAGGGCAAATGCGAGAACCTAGCAACATTTTTTCCACAAGAAAATAGACAACATTTTGTCTCGTTTCACCCCCACACAAGCCTCGTCTGATTTCCATTTGGACAGGAACAATGCAAGACTCCCTGCACTTGATACTACATCCTCCGTGGAAATCCCACCCAGCAGACACCATCCCTACCAAAACCCTCCTCAACATCATCGCCAAACCTCTCTCAAATATAATCAACAAATCCATCACCCTTGGCATTGTTCCCAAAAACCTTAAACATGCCATTATTAAACCCATATTGAAGAAACCTGCACTTGATCCTTACAACCTTGCAAACTTTCGCCCCATATCCAACCTGCCCCTCATAGCCAAAATCCTTGAGGTCGGTCAACCATCAATTAACCGACTACCTAGATGATCACAACATTCTATCGCAGTCCCAATATGGCTTCCGACGTCATCATAGCATAGAGACCTTACTCATAGAAACATAGAAATGACGGCAGAAGAAGACCAAATGGCCCATCTAGTCTGCCCAGCAAGCTTCACACATTTTTTTCTCTCATACTTATCATTTTCTCTTAACTCTTGGTTCTATTTCCCTTCCACCCCCACCATTAATGTAGAGAGCAGTGATGGAGCTGCATCCAAGTGAAATACCTAGCTTGATTAGTTAGGGGTAGTAACTGCTGCAATAAGCAAGCTACACCCATGTTTATTCCCTTTACCCAGACTATGTCATACAGCCCCTATTGGTTGTTTTTCTTCTCTCCTGCCGTTGAAGCGGAGAGCCATGCTGGTATGCATTGAAAGTGAAGTATCAGGCCCTTTTGGTTTAGGGTAGTAACCGCCGTAACAAGCCAGCTACTCCCTGCTTTGTGAGTGCGAATCCTTTTTTTTTTTTTTTCTTCTCCCCTGCAGTTGAAGCTATTCTGGATATGCGTGAAGCCTCAGCTTTTCTTATTCCCCTGCTGTTGAAGCAGAGAGCTATGCTGGAAATGCTTGATGTATCAGCCTCTCCCATGCCATGAAGCAGAGAGCCATGCTGGATATGCATCGAAAGCGAAGTATCAGGCACATTTGGTTTGGGGTAGTAACCGCCGTAATAAGCCAGCTGCTCCCCGCTTTGTGAGTGCGAACCCTCTTTTCTTCTCCCCTGCCGTTGAAGCAGAGAACTATGCTGTATATGCTTGGAAAGTGAAGTATTAGGCTTATTTGGTTTGGGGTAGTAACCGCCGTAACAAGCCAGCTACTCCCCTCTTTGTGATAGCAAATCCTTTTTTCCACATTTCCTCTTGCCGTTGAAGCTTAGAGCGATGTTGGAGTCACAGTAAGCATCTGTATGTTTATTTAATAAGGGTATTGTCTCCGGGCAGTAGCCATAGTTCTGGTGAGCCACCCACTCTACATTGGCGGTCTCTTGACTTTATGGATCCACAGTGTTTATCCCACGCCCCTTTGAAGTCCCTCACAGTTATGTGGTTGTTCCTGTGGGCGTTTGTAAGGATCCATGCAGCTGCATTTTGTAGCAGTTGCAGTGGTTGCAGCGTGCTTTTGGGTAAGCCTATGAGTTCCCTCATCTCTTTGATTTCCTCCTCACAAGCCTTGATAAAGGTCTTTCACATATCCTGGTACTCCTTGATATTTCATCTGCTTTTGACACTGGCAATCATAAAATATTAATACAGCGCCTCAATGATATTGGCATTACAGGAACAGCCCTCCAATGGTTCCAATCATACCTGCAGGACAGGCAATACAGTGTCCAAATAGGCAATTGTACTTCCAAACCCAACCCCCTCACACATGGTGTTCTCCAAGGCTCCTCACTATCTTCCACATTATTCAACATCTACCTCCTCCCCCTATGCAACCTTCTATCCACTCTAGGCCTCCCGCACTTCATCTATGCCAACGACGTGCAAATCCTTATACCTGTAAATGACACATTTCTCAAAGCCACCGAGACTTTGCATTCCACCTTAGCCCTCATTAATACACTACTGACAAGCAACTACCTCGCACTGAACACCGCCAAAACTGAGTTGCTCCATATCACACCGCAAAACATACCTGCATCCCTGCAGCTAGGCAGCACTTCACACCCTCACTGCCTCCAACCAACCGGTGCGCAGCCTTGGCATTACTATTGACAATCACCTTACATTCAAAAAATTTATTAACACTCTCAAAGACTGTTACTTCAAACTACACTGCCTTAAGAAACTTAAACCCCTTCTACACCTCAGCGACTTTCGCACCATTCTTCAAGCTTTCATTCTATCAAAAATCGACTACTGTAACGCCTTACTCATAGGCTTACCCAAAAGCACGCTGCAACCACTGCAACTGCTACAAAATGCAGCTGCATGGATCCTTACAAACGCCCACAGGAACAACCACATAACTCCAGTACTGAAACACCTACATTGGCTACCAGTCACTGCGAGAATAGCATATAAAACTCTTACACTAATCCACAAAGCCCTACACAACCAAAATATGCAATGGTTCACAGAACACCTGACCTTTCACAACATAAGTAGACCCACAAGACAACAACATAGAGCAACACTACTCACTCCATCACCTAAACAATTTAAACTATGCTCCACCAAAGCTCGGGCCCTATCATTATGGAACACCCTACCATCCTCCCTTCGGCAAGAATCATGCTCCAAAAAATTTAAACAAAACTTGAAAACCCACCTCTTCAAGCGGCATACACTAACACCTCATTCTGACTCATATGACTTTCTGACTTTATTCTTGTAAATACTTATACTGTTGTTAGTATCCTTTGTACCATTTTGTTATTATGCACTTTATTTTAATTTTATCTAATTTTATGCATATTGTTCTGTTTCACTATAAAGCTCTTTTAGCTGCATTTTGTTTATTGTGAACCGATGAGATGTTCCCAACGTTCATCGGTATATAAAAGCTTCTAAATAAATAAATAAATAACCTGTTACAAGTGCTTTCTGTAGGTAGCAGGATAATCAACCACAGCAATGGATGATGTCCTTCAGTGCTGATGTGGAGTGTTTCTTCCACAGTGATGGAAAAGCCTTAAACGGCTTTATTAGGTATGCGCAAAACTTCTCATGCAGCCTGCACTGCACAAGGTCCCCTCAATTCTATATAATGGTTTAAAGAAGCCAATTCCAAAAAGGGAGGCAGGAGGAAATGTGTAGGTGATTGCTCTGTCAAAAACAACATCCAAGCAAATGAAATGCAGAGGGTGTAGGAAAATGAAGAAGCATTGTGGGCTACCTTAAAAAAGAAATAAATAAATAAATAAATAAATAAATATGGCACCTCCATTTACTATGGTATGGACTACAGGCCCCTACCTCAGACAGAACTGGACAGATATCTGGCTGAAGACATACAGAAGGTTAGAAGGAAGGAAGAGATGCTATTTGTTGCTTCGTGCCCCGGAGTGAGCTGCCTTGGAACGTGCTCCGTTCCTGCTTGCCTGCTACAGTACCTGCCTGGTTCCTGCTTGCCAGCTCAGTACCTGCTTGGTTCCTGCTTGCCCGCTACAGTTCCTGCCTGGTTCCAGTACCCAAGTCTTGCTACAGTTCCTGCCTGGTTCCAGTACCAGAGTCCTGCTACAGTTCCTGTCTACTGTCCTAGTCTGGTTCCAGTTTTGTGGGTACTGGCATTTGAGGGATTTATAGTAGGTTGTGCCATCATCTGGCATAACCCCCTTAATAAAGCTCCTTCCTAAGAGAGCCCAAGGTACTAAAACTCTTAGTTTCTTAAGGCACATTCAACCACCACATACCAGAGCAGCAGCTGCTGCTTTTCAAAGCTTGAAGGCTGACATGACAATCACATCCATCTTCTTCATTAACAGGAATCACACAACTGCCCATGCAGAGGTTCCCTGGAAGAGTCTCACTGCCACAAGGGAGGTGATTCACAGGAGTGTTGACTTTTCTTCTAAATAGAGGAGTTCAGATCCAAAGTCTTATTCCTAGAATACCCTGCCTAGACTGGGCAACATGACGAAGAGTGAATCAGATATCACCTGGTTAGCAGGGTAGATCTCAGTTGCCTATAGGGCTCAGTGTGAACTTCTGCTGATTTCCTTAAAAAATGATTTGGCACTCTGATGACCATTCCATGGGGGTATCGGTGCCTGTCAATGATTCCATACAGAAGGGATACCTATTGGTGCATCAACAACTATTGACTGCTTTCATCCAACTCCTCCTCAGACTGTGCATGCCAGGACAGGTGGGGAAGTCACATATTGCTTGGTTCCAGAGATGAACTGGAACTTGAAGACTGCTGTGATTCCCAGGATTACAGTAAGGATGAGCTCTCCTCCCCATGGGAACACCTTAAGAGATTTATGGTTGACATTAGAATAGCATCGTACACCAATCCGCTTTGGATAGAGCATGAATTGAGGGTGAACGATACCATTGATGCAATCCTGGAACCCTTGATGTGGCCTCCGACATCAATGCCCATTAGACAGGCTAGAGTCTCCTGAAGCTCTCAAGAGTTCTGGTGGAGAACAACTGTCTTCATAGGGCATAACCTCCCAAGGGAAGCAGCCTGAAGCTCTGTGGTTTGTTCCTAGGCAAAGCCCAAATCTACCTTGAGATGAATAGACTTAGCTTGACTATGCAAGGCACTTATTTAAAGGCCCTCTGAGACATCAGATGAAAAGAAGAAAAGAGCTCGAAGGTTGTGAAAAGTCCGATCAGAGCTGCTCTCAGGAACCAAAGCAGGTGTACCATACAGCCAACAGAAATATAAAATAAAGGAAAAGAAACTTACATGGACGAAAAAAAAACAACCTACCTAAAGGGTAAAAACAACCTATGGGGTCCTGCAAGAAAAACAGCTCTTGCAGTTCCAGATACTTGAGAGAGATCGAGAGAGAGAGAGAGAGAGAGAGAGAGAACCATGACTTGCAGGCTCTGCAAAGAAGATGAGACTGAAGGACCCTGCATGGGATGCACATGCCCAATGGGACATCCTCAAAGTGAAGTCAACTGCATGCCAGGCTCAAAACGATGATGTAACCATGTGTGAGAACTGCCCATCCTGCTTGTCCTTGGAGAAACAAGCTTTTGAGAACAAGAGTCTTCTTCTGCAGATACAACTGGAGATGTGGACTCGTCCTTGAAAGTTCATACCTTAGTAAGTCTATAAGGTGCCATCAGCCTCTGATTGGTTTTGCTACTACATAGTTACACAGGTGTTTGTTTGTTTTTTTTCTAAGAAAAGTATGTGCTTAAATCTGGAAATCATAATTATAGTAATTCTCATTAATAAATAACTATGCTAACAATATACAGTTTAGAATATTTGACAGGTTGGTTTCATGTTTATTTCCCATTTACCATCCAAACTTTGCCTAATGAAAAGGAAATTAAAAAGAACTAAATCTAGTTTTGAAAACACAAAATGGTAAATCTTTAAAATAATTACCTGGCATGCATTCAGTTGTCGTAAAACAGGTAACAATACTTCATCAGTTCTTGACCGGTACCAGCCAAAACGACTCTCACAGAATATGCTTAGCAGTTAAGAAATACATTTTTTTTTAAAGATTGTATTTTATAACAACAGCTAAGGTAATGAATTCCAGTTCTACATCCTGGGGCTTCCATGCTTCTGGCCAGGATTACAATTAGCAATTACCAGATTGTACGTGCAAGGAGTAAGACCAGCGAGGCTTGTTTACAACTAACAGGTCCCATTGGTGCAGTGTGAGATTTATCAGGCAAGATTTATCTTGCCTTCGTGTGCAAGATGTGAACTTTAAAAACAAAATCCGAGTAATACTACTGGCCTGGAAGTAGCAAAATAGCACAGTTATTAATAAAACACTGCTACCAAACCTCTCCCCCCCAAATAAACAAACAAAAACTGGTGAAGGTGAATCGCTCCCTGAGGTCTGAAAGGAGAAGTTAATTTGCATGGTCCCAAAATAAAACCTCAATATCTCAGAGAAAATAACTCTTAAATGAAAAGGTTCTTTTGCCTAATTTGAGGGTATACAGGGCAGTTTAGCATCCTATACCAGCAAGGAACATTTTCAAGTGGACAAACAGCAGCAAATTATATAAGCAAGCAAACCTTAAGAGCAATAAATTGTCTCAGCATCAGACATCATAAAATAAGAATCAGTAATACAAAATGAACTCCGGCACCTTAAACTGATACAGAGTGAGAGCTCCAAAACGTCCCTTGTATTCAATTCTGGGGTGCATATTCAGTCACTATCCGGATAGTAAAGTTAGCTGGATAAACTCATCTGGTTCATTTTGGCGGCACATTCAACAGTGCAGCCACTCTTTTATGCAGCTAATTTTAGGACAGCTTTTTGGCACAACCAGACAAGTTACTGGAGTTAGCTGAATAACTTATCCAGGACACTCCTAATTCATCCAACTAAATTCTAGCTGGATAAGAAGATATCTGTGCGCCCAAATATTCATTTGATCGAGTAACCAGTGAGTTATCGAGCTAAATGCCTCAGTCACCCTTTAGAGAAAATGTAGGCTTCTCAATATATGGAGTTTCAAAAAGCAGAGCACGTCAGCTACTCAGAGATGGCGACTGCTTTTAAATGAATCTGCCAGCTAAAAGCACCGGGAAAAAATTAAGCTTTTCATTTCTGCAGACACTTGAGAAGCATCCAGTCCCCCAACAGTTCCAAGTTCAGATCACCAATCTTAAAAGTAACAATCTGAAAGATTTCATAATATATCTCCAAAAAAACTACAAACGAGGGCAGGTCCACCAGACATGAATACGAGAGCCAAAAATAAAGGTTTTCCATATTCTCCTTCAGTTATACTGCTGCAGCAAAAGCTTCATTTATCAAAGGACCTGCATATATTCTGAGATTATGGGAAACACAGCTTGCAGAAGCATCCAGTCAATTAAACTGCTGTCTGTGCCCCATTTCCGAATTCTATACAGGGCCAGCAAGCACAGTGAAACGATACTCGGACTATTCCCCACTGCAAACCATGAAGGGAAACCTTTCCTCATGGACATTTTAAAAGTAAAAAAGAAAATGAAGAAACCCCTGCAAATCCTTGTGTAAGGGGGTGTCCCCCAAATCTGCCCCTTACTGGAGTGAATCAGTGATCTCAGACAGCACGCGAGGTGTGTGATGGCAGAGAAGGAGCTGTGCATAGTTGGCGTTCCCCAGTGTGAGGCGCTGTGCCCTCACTGCAGAGGGTTCCTCGGCGAGCTCCTCTCTCAAGGGAGAGGTTGGGAGTCTCTCTACCTGCGAGGGGGGCAAGGACTGTCCCCCGCCTCCAGTCCTGGGAGAGTGGGGCCCGAGTCTCTAGGACTAGGGAGGTACCTGCTGTGGGGGATCCCAAAGGAGGAAACACAGGCCAGAGGGGTTTCTTCAGATAAGGAGAAGGAAGTCCTAAGCTTTGAGAGGACACAGAGAGAGGTGCACGTCCCTACGCCTCATCAGTTGGAGAAAGAGTGGAGTTTCAAGCTGGAGATCAGGGAAGATAGAATGACCTGTTATCACACTATCTCACTAGATTTTATGTAAACTGACCCTTGGGTGAATGTCAGTATATAAAAAACAAATAAACAAACAAACAAAGGGAAACATCCTGAGTTCCTGTCTTATTTCTTAGGGACCTTCATTTTCAGTTTGTAGTTTATTTTTCCTCGGAATTTCAATCTTTTAACAAAAAAAAAAATCAGTGGAAAAATCATGGATTTTTCATCTGCATTATTGAAAACCATGTTTCCACCTTTTTTTTGGTTGAAATTCCAAAAACAAAATAAAAACTGAAAATGAAGGCCCCCCCCCCTCCTTATTCTAGCATTGGGCCAGTTTGCTGGTGGACTACAGAGAGAGCTGCATCCAAGGAAGCGTCTGTTCTTCACCCAGAGAGAGTTTACTTCCCAGACTGTACAGTATTTGCTGCTATGTGACAGACCAGGGTTTCTTTTACAGATGTGCTTCAGGTAAAAGTTTTGTGTCGGGCTTTGTTTCGGGGGCCCCGCCGGCGGGAATTTCGTTTTTCCCACGGTTCGGGGGTTGTTTTTTTTTCCGGGGGGCCCCCGATTTTCGGGTTAGTGCGCACTAACTCAAAAATGAATTTTTTCCAAAATTTCGGAAAAAAATTCAATCTACCGAATTAGGCAATTTCGTTGACATTGCCTAATTCGGGAAAAACGATTGCACATCCCTAGTTTCTTTTTTCTCTCTCTGAATAATATTTTTAACAGCAATTGCCGAGTGAAGTATCAATTTCTGCCCAATGTGAGAAGCACCCAGGAGAATGGGTCTCGTCTTCACCTTTGACCTTCAGCATGCCAAGAGAAGTTGGGGCGGGGCTATACTTATAAAATTAACAAGTGCCTTATAATAAAATCAGATGTTACTGCAGATGTCTCTTACCTGCTAAGAATGTCAAAGTGTATAGGGGCTTGGCATGGTTAAACAGTGACATTCAAAAGATACCGAAAATATCTATTAATTTATTAAAAAAAAATGATGTTCAATTACCCACGAATGTTTAAAACTGTGATGGTTACTGGGACAGCGAGCAGTTTCCCCAGAATGACAGCAACATTTCCAACCCCGATCCGTAGTTCTGGTTTTCACTTTCACTAAAGAGAAGCTTTACTCAGCTCACAGGCTTCAAAGTTCATATTCGCCTCCTGTTAACCCTTTCAAACGGGAATTTGTTGTAATGGGAAAAAAAAAAAAAAAAAGATTGCATTCAGAAAGTTGAGTAAAGTGCAGCTAAGCAGCAGAGGTGAAAGGATATTCTCTAATCTGCTCCAGGTCGGGCCTCCCCCAGTAGAATGTCCCATGGGAGTTATCCACCACGGGCTTCAGGTAAGCCTCTGCCACGGCCATGTTTGGAAAACCTGGATAAAGTTCCAGCTTACATAGTTTCTTTTTCACTTTCGTGTCATTGGGATTGGGCTTCGCTTTCTGTCTTTCCTGAGATTCGGTCCACCATGTGCTGAAAAAATAAAGAGAGGTTACATGCAAATCAGTCTGCATTGTGCAGACAATTCTTCTGTACAATTATTTATACGTAGCTGCAATGATTGTTTCTAAATGTTAATTATATGCAGAGAAAAGACACGCATATTTCTTAATGGATCATCATACCACCCCATTTTTAGAAATTTTTCAAACTATGAGATAAAATGAGATGCTGCGTTTATATGGGGAAGTATCTCATTGTTTGAAAAATTACAAAAAATGTGATGTTGTGACAACAATGACGAATGATTAAGAGACCCTAGTGCAAAATAATTGGGTATCCAATGAACAGCGGCCACTGGATTCGCTAAGGGTGGTATGATGTTCCATTAAGATAGACTGGAAATACGCGTGTCTTTTCTCTGCATATAATTAACATTTAGCAACAATCATTGCAGCTATGTATAAATGATTGGAGGTTAACACAGTACTAGCACAGAGACGACATTGTAGGGTTTAATTCACACATAACAGTTTAAATAGCTAAATGAACATACTAATATTCAGTGAAAGTGACATTTTCATGTGAAACATCTATGTCTCCTGCCAAAATACCATCCACACACAGAATTTCTGTTATGTTATTTTATACTTCTATAACCAAATTTCTTGGACAGCAGAACGGCCTTTGGCAGCTTAAAACTACAATAAACTGAAAGTTGCTCTAACAGGCTAAAGGGTAAAGAGGTTAGGGTGCTCAGCTTGGAGAAGACGAGGGGAGATAGGATAGAGAGTGGGTAAATGTGATTTGATTATTTACTCTTTCAAATACAAAAACTAGCGGACACTATGAAGTTAGTAAGTAGCACATTTAAAACAAGGTGAGGTGATCAAATTTAGGGATGACACAAATTATTCAAAGTAGTTAAATCACAAGATGATTGTGAAAAACTGCAAGAGGACCTTGCAAAACTGGACGACTTGGCATGTAACCCAACTGAACCTTAATGCACCGAAAACCACAGTCAAACATTCTTAGAACATTGTAAACAATTCCTCCTTTTGTTAAATTCCTCTCGCCTTTCCTTCTTCTCCCAGTTTTGAACATCCCTGTTTTATTGTAACTTCAGAGTTTCTCCTCACTTGTTACAGTTCTATTTTATTTTCATTTTTCACCCCCTGTTAAATGTAAACCAGCATGATGTGATCCTTATCGTGAATGCCGGCATAGAAAAACACTAAATAAATAAAATAAATGTAAATGGCAAATGAAATGTAATATGGACAAGTACAAACTGATATAAGAGAAGAGTAACTCAAATTATAGCTATACAATGCAAGGTTCCAGATTAGGAGTCACCATTCAAGAAACGGATCTAGATGTTACTGTTGATAACACGTTGAAATCGTCTGCTCAATTTTCAGCAGCAGCAGAGTAGCCAAAAAAGCAAACAGAATGCTAGGGATTATTAGGAAAGGAATGGAGAGCATAATGCCTCTGTATTGTTCCAGGGTAGGACGTAATCTTGAATATTGTGTGCAGTTCTGGTCACCACGTCTCAAAAAAGATATAACAGAATTAGAAGAGGTAGAGCGAAGGGTAACCAAAATGATGGAACAATTCCCCTATGAGAAAAGGCTAAAGAGGACTCCTCAGTTTGGAGAAGATGCAGCTGAAGGGAGTGCCTCAGGGATCTGTACTTGGACTGGTGATTTTCAATATATTTATAAATGATCTGGAAAGGAATATGACAAGTGAGGTAAGCAAATTTGCAGATGATACAAAATTATTCAGAGTAATTAAATCACAAGCAGATTGTGATAAATTGCAGGAAGACCTTGCAAGACTGGAAAATTGGGCATCCAAGTGGCAGATGAAATTTAATGTGGACAAGTGCAAGGTGATGCATATAGGGAAAAATAATCTATGTTGTAGTTACACAACATTGGGTTCCATATTAGGAGCTACCACCCAGGAAGATCTAGGGGTCATAGTGGATAATACATTGAAATGGTCGGCTCAGTTTGCTGTGGCAGTCAAAAAAGCCCTTTTTAAATATGGGAGTTATATTAGCTGTCCTCCAGTCTTCAGGTACAATGGATGATTTTAATGATAGGTTACAAATTTTTACTAATAGATCTGAAATTTCATTTTTGAGTTCCTTCAGAACCCTGGGGTTCTGAAGGAACTCATCCGGTCCAGGTGATTTACTACCCTTCAGTTTGTCAATCAGGCCTACCATATCTTCTAGGTTCACCGTGATTTGGTTCAGTCCAACTGAATCATTACCCATGAAAACCTTCTCCGGAATGGGTATCTCCCCAACATCCTCTTCAGTAAAACTGAAGCAAAGAAATTGTTTAATCTTTCCACGATGGCCTTATCTTCTCTAAGTGCTCCTATAACCCCTCAATCATCTAACGGTCCTACTAACTCCCTCGCAGGCTTTCTGCTTCTGATATATTTTAAAAAGTTTTTACTGTGAGTTTTTGCTACGGCCAACTTCTTTTCAAATTCTCTCTTAGCCTGTCTTATCAATATCTTACATTTAACTTGCCAATGCTTATGCTTTATCCTATTTTCTTCTGTTGGATCCTTCTTCCAATTTTTGAATGAAGATCTTTTGGCTAAAATAGCCTCTTTCACCTCACCTTTTAACCGTACTGGTAATCGTTTTGACTTCCTTCCACCTTTCTTAATGTGTGGAATACATCTGGACTGTGCTTCTAGGGTGGTATTTTATAACAATGACCACGCCTCTTGTACACTTTTTACCTTTGTAGCTGCTTCTTTCAGTTTTTTTCTATTTTTCTCATTTTCTCAGTTTCCCTTTTGAAAGTTTAGCACTAGAGCCATGGATTTGCTTACTGTCACCCTTCCAGTCATTAATTTGATCTTATTATGATAACTATTGCCAAGCGGCCCCACCACCGTTACCTCTCACCAAATCCTGTGCTCCACTGAGAATTAGATCTAAAATCGCTCCCTCTCTCGTCGGTTCCTGAACCAATTGTACCATCCTTCTGGATCGCCTAGCAGATATCGGTATCTCCGGATCAGCCCACAGTTGGTTCAAGTCCTTCCTCTGCAATAGAACCTTCAAAGTCAAAATCAATAATAAAGAGTCACCCTTAACAAAGTCCACTCTTGGTGTACCACAAGGATCCTCCTCATCTCCAACCCTCTTTAACATCTACCTCCTCCCCCTCTGCCAATTGCTAACCGATCTTAATCTAATTCATTATCTGTACGCAGACGATGTGCAGATTTTAATCCCTATAACAGATTCTATCTCAAAAGCTCTCACCCACTGGAATAATTGCCTTCTATCTATCACCAGTCTTCTCAACAGCTTAAACTTGGTCCTCAATGCCTTGAAGACGGAGCTCCTCCTCATCTCTTCAAACGAAGATAATATCCCCCCACCATCCCCACACAATTCCCACATCACCCATAAGCATGTTAGAGACCTTGGGGTAATTCTAGATAATCGACTAAACCTAAAGAAAATGGTCAACACCACATCCAAAGACTGCTTCTACAGACTACAGGTTCTAAAACGTCTCAAACCACTCCTATTTTTCTATGACTTCAGGACAGTCCTCCAAGCGTTGCTATTCGCCAAGATAGACTACTGCAGCGCCCTCTTCCTAGGCCTCCCCAAATCTACCACCAAACCACTGCAGATGATACAAAATGCCACAGCGAGATTGCTGACCAACACCAGCCGTGGTGAACACATCTCACCCATCCTCAGAAACCTACATTGGTTACCAGTGAATTTTAGAATCCTATACAAATCAATCACCCTAATACACAAATCCATCCACCATCAACTCCAACTCGACCTTGAATTCCCTTTCAAACTACACTCCTCAAACAGACCAACTAGAGATATTCACAAAGGAACTCTGAAATTTCCCCCTACTAAAGCCACACGCCTCTCCTCGACCAAAGACCGAGCGTTTTCGATAGCAGGCCCATCTATCTGGAATAACATTCCATCAGACCTCAGATTGGAACCCTGCCTTTTAACATTCAGAAAAAAACTCAAGACGTGGCTCTTTCACCAAGCCTTCTCTGATCCTCCAGACAATCACTAGTTGCCCTTACTCTTACCTGGACCTGGATGGTCTTTTATCTTCATGAACGATGGACTCTGGCACTTCCAGGTTAAAGCACTTTAAGCTTTAACCCGTATTCTCTATTGTATTTCATAATTATTACCTGCCTTTACCTTCTTTCCAGCTATTTAAGCTTCCAAGTTCTTTACTCCTTGTTGAATGTAACTTTGCCTTATTCACCTCTATTGTTTAATTACTTTAGTTGGCGCTTCAGTTATACCCTTGTTAAAGTAAACCGATCCGATATGGTTATTACTATGAAGGTCGGTATAAAAAAGTGTTAAATAAATAAATCTGTCATTTATTCCATCCAGGAACTCTCTCTCTCTCTAGCATGTACCAATAATACATTTACCCAATCAATACTGAGATAATTGAAATCTCCCACTACCAATTTGGTTAGCTTCCCTAATTTCTGTCCGTCTCACCATCTTGGCCAGGTGGCTCTACCCCAACACACAAATCCCTTGTGCGTTGGGGTAGAGCAGTCCTCAGTCATTTTGACCCCTCCGACAGAGGGGTCAAAATGACTGAGGACTGCTTCAATGTGGCCTGACCACTGGCATGATTGTGGCTGGCTCTCAGCTGCGGTGTATTATTTATCATTTCCTTCCATTATTATTTCAGCATTTATGCAGCATCATACACCAGTAGGCTTTAAAACAAGTTACATATAGATAAAATAAGTTTCTGCCGCAGGCAGCTTACAGATTAAGTCAACACCTGAGGCAATGGGATATAAAATGAGTGACTTAAGGTTCGGATTATATGCAGAAGCGGGATTTTGAATCCAGGTCACCTGGTTCCCGGTCTATTACCCTATTAAGTGAACCACTGTCCTTCCATCCCTACGTATTAAAACATTACAATTTAATATAAATATGACACAGTGAGAACAACAGAAACAAACTCACGTGAATTTTATCAGTGGTTCCATTCCAGGACCAGGGAATTCATTTAGAATTTCCATCGCAGTTACACATCCAACAGTAGGGATCCCTTCAGTATAGTCGCTCCCCACCAGATAAGCCAGATTGATCAATTTATTGCGGTCTAATCCTGTAAAACAAAGGATTTGATGAATTAATACGCAGAAAAGAAAATGGTTACATTTAACCAGGCAATACCCAAGAACAGGCGCATTAACTGGTCACTGCAGCTGTTTTATCAATCAACTGCCATAAACACAAAAGCAAATTTTAATTGGACTTTACAAGGCTGTGGGGCTCCTTTTTCCTCCGTCACCTGCAGATGACCTTGAACAATTTTCCAGTGATAGAATGAGTTGCTGGCACAGAACAAGTATCTTCTTAGCTCATTCATCAGGAATTTTAAATACGACGACAGCAAAGCATAATGCTGATTCTTTTTAAAACTGCTTATTTTGTAAATTATTGAATTCCAATTTCTTACAATACAGCTCAACGTCAATACTACTTGAAAATGAGATCATTAATTCGAAACTGATGTAAACAGCAGCAGTTTTGGAAAATAAAATATTGAGTGTGGATATAGTACGAGGGATAGTGGCAAAAGTTCCTACAACCTGACACATGGCCCTATAACTCACAAACTACAACAGCTAATTTCATTCTACGCATAAACATATTTTGGTGATTTAGTATTATTGGTTTATAACAAGCTTTATCAGCACAGCTCATTCTGATTTCAAATTTATTACAAAGTCAATTGGCCAGGTCAAGTATAGTAGTTATCAGCATGAAGCCTTCTGGCATTTACAGCAGAGATAGTCAGGATTCCAAGCTAATATTCATTTACATATTAATACATTAAAATATTACTGAAAGTGCTTTATAAAATAAAGCAAAGTTGCTTGCCTATAACTGGTATTCTCAATGGAAAGCAGGATAAATTAGTGGTGACTTCATCTGATGATCCAGAGGATGGAAAGTTGATTAACTAGAGCTACAAAGGCCTAGAACAAGAATAGGCAACTCTGATCCTCAAGTGCCACAACAAACAGGTCTACTTTTCAGGATAACTTGTGTATCTCATGTGTATTTATTATGGTTATCCTAAAAAAACTAGACTTGTTTGTGGCACTTGAGGATCAGAGTTGACTACCTGTCATGGTCGGCGAATCCTCTGCACTGAGGCGCGATTCATTCTGCCTAGTAGGTGAACCCACTAAGCTAACGCTGGACACACATTGGGGACAAGAAATAGTCTTCACTTTTACCAACCCCTGCTCCCCTTTACCACAAAGTTGAGCCCTTATGTTTGGGGGGCCAGCAAGACTTAGGCGAGGTCCCAAGAAGCGGAGAAAGTCCAGAGAAAGGGCAAGGGTCAGGGCAGGTGGTGTATAGACAAGGTCAAATTCCTGGCAACAGTCGGGACAGGTGGCATTCAGGAATAAATGAATACCAGGCAAAAGTCAGAAAATGCAGCATTCAAGCACGGTCAGGAAAAAGGTAAAGGTCAAGCACGAGAGAGCAGTCCAAAGGGGCACGAATCAAGGCGAGAAACAGAAACCAGGACAGGCAGGAGGAGAGAGGACCAAAGCCAAGAGGCAAAGACAAGGCTCAGAGCAAGAGAGGAGGCAAGGCTGGGGAAGGAAGGAGGCAAAGCATAGGAACAAGAACTTGAGTGAGATGCGGAGTAGGGGCTGGAATGTAGGCAGAATCAGGATAGACCTATGCACTATGAAGCAGGAGGACCTATCGCTGAGGCACCGACAAGAGGGGTTTAAATGGTCCCAGAGGCTGACGTCATCAGTGACCGCCGCTAGAGGGTTTCCTGCTGTGGGGCCAATGAAAAGCTGCAGTGCACGTGCTTAAGGAACAGGGTTTCTTGCAGCATCCCAGGTGAGTCAACTGGTCACAGGATCGTTCCCGTGGCTGGCCCCTTGTTACACTAGCCCTGGCCAAGAAAATCTTTCTACTCATGCACAGTCAAGAACAGCATCAAGAGATTCCCCTCAAGCCATATCAGAGCTTGTGGGAAAAATTTTGAACTCTGAGGTGGGAGGGTTTGTGTGACTAATTTATCCAACTATCAATGGAGAACACTAGTTACAAGTCAATAACTTGGCTTGGTTGTCTTGAAATCCTCTAATCACACTCTCCTTAAGACAGCCTGCACAAATGGATGGTTGGTGGGAAGGCCTTGAACAAAAATGAGTCAATTTTTATAAAAGATTTATTTGATCAAATTTACTATCACGATGAGAGTCAGTCTCCAAGCAACAGTGAGAGGTAAATGTATGCACTGTATGCCTTGTAGCATCTTTATATAATTCAATGTATGTAAAGCCAAGGTGCACTTTAGATGCTGCTGTTGCTCTTACATTATGTGTTTGGGATGGTTTCCTAATGAGAAGCCCACGTTTCTAACGAGAAATACTGCATCCTGTCACTGATGGTGGTCAATCCAGGTTGCAAGGACCTGACAGATCCCCAAGAGCAGATAAATTCCTGAGTGCTGACCCAGACATAAAGCTTTCCCAAATCTACCTAGCAAATAATGGTTTATTTATTTGAGACTTTTCCTCCAGGAACTTGTCCCTCTTAAACCCAGCTATGCTAGATGCCTTCAACACATTTCATAGCTTGGTGTGCATTGAGTGAAAAAATAAACTGATTTGTTAAATCTGCTACCTGTTAGTTTCATGGCTGTCCCCTAGCCCAAGTACAATTGGAAAGGGTAAATAACCATCCCCGTATTTATATGTTGCACCCTACTCATGATTTTATAAACCTCTATCATGTCCCCTTCTCTAGCATCCCCTCTCCAAGATGAAGAGGCGTAACCCATATAAGTATTTCTTTGTAAGGGAGACTTTCCATCCCTTTCTCTGTATCTTTTCTAGCTCCACTTTATCTTTATTGAGATGGGGTGACCAGTATTGCATACAATACTCAAAGGGCAGTTGCATCATGGGATCACTATAGAGGCATTTATGATATTTTGCATTTTATTTTATTTCCTTTCCAAATCATTCCTAACATTCTACTTGCTTTTTTGACTGCTGCCACCCACTGAGCTAAGGATTTCAGTACATTGTCCACAATGACTCCAAGATCCTTTTCCTTTGTGATGTCTCCTCACATGAAACCCTGCATTCCTGTAGCTGGGATTTTTTTCCCCCCATGTGCATAATTTTGTACTTGTTCATGTTAAACTTTATCTACCATTTAGATGACCAGTCTTCCCAGTCTCTCAAGGACCTTCTGCAGTTCCTGCAGTCCACTCGTATTTTAACTTCTTTGAATAATTTTGTAGCATCTGCAAATTAGATCATCTCATTTGTTGCTCCCTTTTCCAGCTATTTATGAATATATTAAACACAAATCCCAGTGCAGATCTTTTGGGCACTCCACTAGTTACCTTTTGCCATTTGGAAAATTGATCGTTTCATCCAACTCTCTGTTTTTCATCTCTTAGCCAGTTAGGAAGCCACAAGTGGACATCACCTTCTACCCTATGACTTTTTAATTTCCTTCAGAATCTCAGATGTGGGACTTTGTTAAATGCTTTTTGAAAATCCAGATATACCATATTGACTGGCTCACCCTTATTTATTTATTTGCTGATTTTATATACAGTCATTCGGTGTAGCCATAACTGTTTACAACAGTAAAAAAATTACAACAAAATAAATACAATAAAATCAAAATACATAAAATTACATCCATATGTTTGTTAATACCTTTAAAATAAATATCCAATAGACTGGTAAGGAAAGATTTCCCTTTGCTTAACCCATGTGGACTCCTCCCCAATAGATCATGTCTATCCACATGACTAGTAATATTAGCCAGCACCGATGTCAGACTCGCCAGTCTATAAATTTCCTAACCCCCTGGAGCCGTTTTTAAACATTGGTGTGACTGTGGAGGCAGAATTCTTCAAGCAACCTTTAGCTTTGTGTGATATCTATACACCAAATACTTATAAGCATAACCTTTTCACTGATTTGGTGACGAGGTTGCTAGGTTTTGGAACAAAACAAAATTATTGTGGCTGGTGATATGCAATGTGTTTTTGACTTGTCCCTAAACAGGTTGTGTCATCAGCAGCATGAGAAAGTAAAGAGTGAGGGAATTCTATATGTACACATATAGGTCTGTGGGAGAACTCTGCATCCTGGGCTCATCAGATGATGTTTAGAATCAACTATTTGTTGATCTCTAGCTAATTTTGGTACTGCACCTATTTGGACAGACTGAGTGGGGGAACAGAGAACTTATATCTGCACCTATCTTGTTTTGAGAAACTTTGAAAGCAGTGATGAGGGGGAGAAATAATATTCATGATTAAACATAATAGAGAAATGGACTTTTCAGACTGGAAAAAGACAATAAAGGATAAGGAGCAGCTGTGATGTATGCACAGTGTTGTGGCCAAAATAAACTATGTTATGACATGGATGGCACTGAACACAGTAATCCAGCAAAGAGCAAAAAAAGAGTATGCATCATTATAATTTGTACAAATTTGGAAATAAGACAGGGAAACTGATGGCAGCACTGGTAACATTTTGGGCAGTAAGTAGATGACAGCCCTCAAAAGATAAGAGAGGCAATTTAATAAATCAGGGAATGTTAAATTTTTGCACAATGATATGAGGAATTATATGCTTGGGGAATAAGGGCAAGGCATGAATCTGGAATTGGCAAATCACTTCCTAAACGAATTGGAGACAGTGACATTATCTGCTTAACAGCTGAACAAGTTGAGTGCAACCTTTATTATGTAAGAAATCTCTGGATTTACAACAAGCAATGTTATAGATGGCGCCGGGCCTAGCCAGGTGTGGGAGAAATCCTTCTGGAAAAAGAAGACATTATCGATTCAAGAAGATACAAGTAGACCACAGGAAACAGCGGGACATTCACTTTCCAATATCCCCTGAGGAAGGACGCTGTTCCAGATTTCAAAAAATAGCTCAAAGCGATGTACAGTCAACATGTTTTCATACACATCAATAAAATTAAAATAAATTAAAACATAACAATAAACTTAAAATACCAATTATCATTCTAACAGATCTAAATACAATTCTGAATATGTACCTGCTGATTTCCTTCCTAACCAACCTGTTTTAAACCCATCTTCACTCCTTGACTCCTGCTGCTCATCAACCAAGTTCTTAGCTCTTTATGAAATTTCAGGAGATCCAGTTCCTCTCTTAGCACATAAAATTGATTAGACAATTACAACCAGTCTTGGATTCGGGGGCGTTGAAAAAGGGTAGCCTATGCACTTGCACTGTTGCTTCTGGACTACTGCAATGCTATATATTTAGAGTTGCCAGGTAAATTACAGGTGTTCCATAATGTGGCAGTGCGGGTAGTATTGGGTTGTGCATGAAGTGTTCCAGCGACACCACTATTGCCGACATTACATTGGTTGCCAACTGTACAACGGTGTAAATTTAAATATCTAAAACTGGTTTTTGAAACACTCTATGGCTTGGGTCCGCCTCAACTTATAGGTCGGATTCAATGGCATACAAGTGAACGTGAATTAAGGTCAAATTTAAATTTAAAACTTTCGTCACAGCAATTCCAAAGTTGGTTCCTAGTGGTGCCCTCCCCACTGTACTCTCCGCATTAACAAAACAAAGGACTTTCTAGCACACATAATCAATTGTGCCTTACCAAGCTGATTCCTGATGTCCGCAGACCGGTAGTACTCAACATACTTGTTCTGGCTATAGAAATTCTTGTAAACGTGTCGTGCCCCAAACAGCCAAACATCACTGTCGTCCGTGATAGTGCCAGCGGTCTGATCGGTCAGGTCTAGGAGAGCACACTGGGCCTCTGCTTCCATGGGAGACACAATGTAGGGGATGCCGAAGAGCCGCAGAAGTTCCTGAAGGGGGGAAGCCAAGGAAACATGCGGCTAGAACTCTTCGACATACGTCAAACAACATACAGACGAAAATCGTTAAGTTTTAAGCCACAGCCCGCCCTTGCCTCCGTGCATCTGTTTGGGCTTCCCCACCCCTAAAACCGGCTTACACCTCTTTTATTCCCGGCCCGGTGTCAAAGTCTCTCGTCCACAATCAGATCCTGAACCCGTTGCCAAGTAATGAGGAAACTCACATTCCCAAAGTCCCAGTTTTGTTTCTGTCTTTTGTTAAAAGGAACAGACGCAGTACACCCAGATGCACCCCGACAAACCACACTCAGAGAGGCACAGGCAGAGACAATCATACCATGTACCAGAATCCTCTTGTTGTGCAATTTCCTTTCTGCTGAATAAAGTTAGCTCCTTGGGCATTATGTATACCTACCTTCCAGGTATTTGAACATCTCTTGCATAGTCCAGCTCCTCTAGGTCAAGGATAATACATATTTAAATCCTTGTCTCATTTTTTGCAATCTTATTTTTACATACTGATTTTCACATAGTATCAAAACGGTGACTTCCGGGGCAGATTCTACATCATTATAATAGACCTCCTGGGGACCACCCCTTATTCTGTCCATATCCAGAACTGGATACAATACTTCACATGAAATCTCACTAACAACCTTTTACCTCTTTTTTGTTTTCCTAGATGTTTTGCCCCCCCCCATCCCTATGCACATTAATATTTTATTAGCTCTGGCTACAGCCTTATCGCACTGTTTCACTACATTGAGATCTGCTCCGTTTAATTTATGCATTCCAAACTCACGACTGTACTTTTTTTTGCATTGAAATTTAGCTCCTAGGCACTACACCCCCCACTCCTCAAACTTTGCTAGATCACTTCTCATTCGATCTATTCCCCATAAGGTGTCCACTCTATTGCAGATCTTAGTTCCATCTGCAAAAAAACCCCCCCAAAAAACCCAAAATTTTAATAGCCGCTCTAAATACATCACTCATAAAAAATTGAACAGAACTGGTACCAGGGATGCTCTACTGACCACCCTCCATTTGCCACCTCCTTCTGCTATCTAACTCGTTTCTGATCCAGTCAAAGCAGCCCAACCCTAAACTGCTTACGTTTGAGCCTCCAGTGGCTGCAGTAGGGTTGAGCGTTTTGTTCAAACCCAAGTATACCCCATGCAAAGCATGCCCCTCATCTAATTCTCCGGTCAATGACTCCAAGGGCCTACACTAAGCTTTTCCCCCCCCCCCCCCAGACACGGAATGAGGATAAAACTTTAACAAACCAGGCTTAAGAATTGAACTCCTTCTGGAAAAATCATTCTGCTTGCAATCCTGCAACCTACTGGATTAAAGACTAAGGAGATAATTTTTGATGGACTTGTTTTTTTTAATAAGATATTTATTCTAATTTTAATTTAATTTTAAGATGTATTGACCTTATTATTTTAATGTTTATAAACCATTCCGGTTGAATACAGAATGACGGTATACAAAAGCATTAAATAAATCATACTTTTGCAGCAAATTTCAAAAGCCTATTTACATGCGTAAAATGCACGTATGCGTGCAAAATCTATTGACAATTCAATGATCTATACCGTAGCAATTTTCAAAGGCCCACTTAAAGGTATAAAGTGCATTTACATGTGTAAAACCCATTTTTAAGCATGTAGACCAATTTGAAAACTATCCTCTAATTGTATCACTACTATAGACCAAAATAGTTTAATTCATTTATATGTCGCAATGAATTTTATGTTATTGCAGCATATAAATGACAAACTATCCTGCTCTCTAGAAGTGACAATTAATTGACCCATCACTAAGGTCAGTCTAACTGACCTTTAGTTAGCAACCTCCTTCCCATTATGACTTTTATGAAGAGGGTCAGCATCTATCTTTTTTCAAACCTGCAGAACCACTTCGATCTCCAAAGAGTGACTAAACAAATTTGACAGAACCACCACAATGTCTCTGATCTGTATCCCTTGTGGCCCCATAGGATTATCTACTTTTGAGTTTTCCTAGTTCCACAAAAACCCTCCCTTCTAATAAATGGCATGGCACCTCCCCAACTACTATAGCCCTGCCACCTAGACATGTTGCTTGCTGACAAAGGAGGGGTTTGCCAATTTATTAATTATTCTTGTTGTTCCTATATTAATAATGATGGTAGTATTAGAAATCATATGCAGGCTATAGATACTTTACTGTCCCACCTTCCTCATATTGACACAGAAAACCCCTCATGGGATGTCTTTGGTTTAGAAATAATATTTCTTCTTATTTTATGTGTATCCGTTCAATGCATTGTCATGTTATGGAAAAAAAAAAAGTATTCCTAAGATAATTGTCTCAGCAACAATTGCAGTGCCCCAGAACACATCCTCAGATGAGGAATTTAATAGGTTATGCACTATGAGTGAAAATATAGTAAGAATTTAAGGCAAGCATTGACCCCTGGACCAAAAGGAGGGAACTGTGATAATAAAATTTATGGTAGGCATCTGTTTAGTGAAACTCTAGGAGGCACTGCTTGAATCTTTGAAGCCTTCTTTCAAACTGTCTTACGCTTAGATAACAGAAGAAATAATGTATCTCTTTGTAGTCAGGCCCACAATGAAGAATCATAAAAAATGCATGTCTTCAGGGTTAGTTAGTTTCCCAGGACTCTTTGGAATGTCAGATATAAGCAAATGTTTCTTGTGACCTTAAATCAAAGGAGTGTTTTAATTACAAGGACAAAACTGTATTTAAGGCTAACCAATTGAATATCTAATCAAGTCAGTCTCTCAAACTTAGGAGCTGACTTCCTTATGCGCATAAGAAATAAAGGCTTTTGATTATGAGAAATACACTGTCTTTGTTGTCTTGTCCTTTGGTAAACTTTTTTCGTTACAGTCACCAAGGCTAAGGCATGCCCTGCAGACTTTGTACCATCCCTTCCCACAGTGTGCTTGGCATGCTGACATAGCATAGTACAACACAACATTATGGTAAAGGTTTAGCATTTCTGCTCAGACAAGAGCTAAGATTGGATAAGCAGGGGTTTATCTGTTGCTGGGGGTAGAGATGTATCACAAGAAGTATCCTGTGCACAGTGCTGGCTTTTATACCATCACCAGCTACATTTCTTCACTATGGTTGGTATTTTAAGCAATCAGTAACTAGACTCCCTCCCCAATCATGTATAAATAGAAAACTTCAAATTTCGGGAGCTGCAGTGTTGTGTTATCCATGTATCTATCTCAATTTTCTCAGGGCAGAATAAAAAAGGTATATGTAATGCTAAACCAAGCTCCATTCTCACTATACATGGGCTGTAAGGCATTCTGAAAGCTTTAAACCAGTGTCTGAGATCCCAAGGAGACACACCGTACCTGACTTTCCAAACACATCTGTCCTGTCACAGAAGCAGCCATGCGCTCTTGCTGTTGTTTCTCAGCCTGAAGTGTGGTCTGTTGGACAGAGAGAGCACTCTCCAGATTCTCCAGCTCCTCCTGCATAAAGAGGAGAAGCACACAAAGCATGGCATGCATAAATCAAACAATATATCCATTATTAACTTCCATAAAGTAATTTTATTTTTACAATTCATAGGCATTACTTACGGAAATACCAGTTGCTTATTTGTAACAGGAGTTCTCCGAGGACAAGCGGGGTGTCAGTCCTCACACATGGGTGACATCATCGGATGGAGCCCCAGTCTGGAACTTTGATCTCAAAGATTCTAGAACTTTCAAACATGCCTTACTGAGCATGTGCAGCTGCAGTCATCACCCTGCTCCCTAGGCAGAGTCCCTCAGTCTATGATATAACTCACACAAGGAGAAACCAACTCCCAGGGGAGGCGGGTGGGTTTTGTGAGGATTAACATCCTGCTGTTCGCAGACAACACCTGTTATAGGTAAGCAGGATGGTAGTCCTCACACATGGGTGAATCCCAAGCTATAGGTTGTCTGAGCAAGACAAAGCAGGAAACCGCACCACCTCTCTCTCCCTTTTGCCTGTGAGACAGCCAACCCATAAAGGGGTCTAGACAGGAAAAGAGTTGGGTTCTACAAAGAGAAAACTATAGAAACAACAGAGACACAAAACCCCAATATGTAGCAGGGACACCTAGGGCAGAGGAGTGATGCGAGTGCCAGCAAGAAACATACTCCGCATCACGGAAAACGTTACAAGCAGGATTTCAGAGCAGGAAACCCTGACGACAGTAGGTCTAAAACCTCCTGGATACAGGAACAAGTCTAGGGATGTAAACAAAATAAGGACCTCTTGAACGAAGACTGCATAGTTTCCTTTGTTGTTACAAAACCAAAAAACCAACTGGGGCCCTTATCAGAAAAAAAACTGCAGTCCACTGGCATCCGAAGGACAGACCGCATCTGCAGACTGTGCCCATGTTTGGCGGATAGGCACAATGGGCAGAAAAATCCAAGAAACACTTGAAAAATTAATCAGCAATAATGGTAGGGTTTGTGACAGACCTTACAAGCCAAAGCATCAGACATAGCTGACCATCCCCTGAAACTCTTGCATGTAAGACAACACCTGAATGGGATCTCCAGCTCAAACCTCCAAGGAGGGAGGTAGGCCTGAAGCTCACCCACACTGCACTCTGTCAAGGGCAGGGCTATCCATCCTGTCTACAGGATAATTCAGGTGAGCAGGAAGGCACTTTGGACAACCTAGTGAAGAGAGAAAAGCTAAAGGTGGTACTGGCCAGAACTTGGTAAAAATGTAGGGAAAAGGGGTGTATCTTTCCCTGCAGGTATACACTAAGATAAACCATGAATGCCCTAACTTTCCTTCCCTCTAACTGGACTGCAGGGGTAAGAACAAGTTGCTAGGTTGTAAATTTCAGCCCCAAGCGAATAACTCACTGCCTATTCCAGTAGGGAGTTACCCACCAAGATAGAGTCCTCAGCCTACTTGGAACAGCTGAAAATGAGAGCGAATACCCCAGGAAAGAAATCCAGAAACTCTACCAAGAGATAGGAAGCCGGGGTGCCGCAAGTGCAGACCCTATCAAACAGGATTTCTTCACCAGCCTGGAAACCTTAAGGGTACCAGGGCAGGGTCAGCGTGATCTAGGAACAGATAGATAGCCACGAACCTGGCTGAGGTATTAATACCATGATTACATATACTTCCCCCAAGGATGCACGTGGCCCAGTACATGGAATAATTGTTGTATGAACCAGGACTCCCCTGTTCATAGACAGGGTTATCCCTAAAATGGGGACATATAGCTTGCAAGCCACTGCGACAAAAGAGCAGCACCTCTGTTGCGGGGATCCCTCATCCCCCAACTTCCTCAGCCACGGTGGATATCTCGATAGGTTGAAAGGCATTCTTACCAATTAGATGAACTAGAACCCTCCTCACTGAGGTAGGGTCCCTGAGGCGAGAATGACTGGCAATAGTAGTTCTTATCAAAAAAAATTCCCTTTGGAATGGCTCCCTCACGAAATAAACCTGCTGGGCCTTAGGGCGACCTAAGGAGAGCACTATCGCTCGACTGGCTCTTGGAGCCTGCAAGGAACTGGGAGTGATAGACAGAAGCAGTGATAACCCTTCTCCGCGAAATGGAGAACGAGAGGGGTGTGTCACGCTCACCAACAATGGATCACATCAATAGGAATAGGGGCTTCCCAGTCCCCCCCAAAAAAACTTTCAACTCTCCAGTAGAGAGTTGTTACGATCACCGATCACTGAGGTTCAGAAATGACCAATCTGCCACTGGCTGCTATCCTCAGATGGGGTAGGCCACCACGGTAGTCAATGGAGGGTCCTGGCCTACAAGGAGCAGCACGATATAAAGAATTGAGGCTCCAGTTTGGCAATAACCTGCAATGGATGGAGTCCCAGGGGCTTCCCCACAGTGGATTTGTGACCCAGGAGGGGTCTAAACACATTCCTCTTCTGAGGAAGGAGAAGACTCCATGGCCATCCTCCTGATGTCTACTCCTGTAAGGGTTTGACCTGGAATACAGTCCTAGGTCAGTCCTGTGGCTGCGGCATACAACCTATTGTGCTCACCATAAAGTAGAGGACAACTGGAAGAATAGCATTCTCCACTGGAAAAGCACGCTAACTAGTGCTCATTCAGTGGTATCCCATCCTGCGGATGGTGGCCCTTCTATGAACCCACAGCAAGGGCCAAGCACCACCTGTTAGAGTCACTGGCTGTGTGCTGCCAAAAAGTGATCACAGAGTGTGTGAAGACGCCTTCCTTGCTAGTGCTCCCCAGAACTTTGAGGTGCAGAACTGACGAGGAGGCTGATACCTTGACATGACGATCGCAGAGCCCTGGCATGGCTGAATACTGCACAGAAAGGGAGAATGCTGCCTGCCATCACCTGAGGCGCTTGGAGCAGATGCCTTGTCATACCTGACTATGCATGCTGCACTTCACTGTCACACTAACTCCCAGTGGAGAGAACAGGACCAGTGTGACGATGGGATCCCCAGTACCACTGGGGCTCTAGTTATGGCATGGTAGTGGAGGGCATTCAATGGCATTGTGCCCTCCAGTACCTGATAACTCTCCAAGAGGCTGGACACAGCCCTTGAAATTGCATTGGGAATAGCTCACTGCTGTTTCCCTCATGGAACAGCAGCAGCGAAGTCCATGGTGACGGAGAGTGCTCATGATGCTCTACGATCATGTCCTGCAGTATCCGACCGTGTCCTCTGGTACCCACTGTAGTGATGGTGCCTGTAGGGCCAATAGCACTGTCACGCTCACCAACAATGGATCACATCAAGGACACCAAATGATGCTGCACCCAGGGCTTCGATGGCGCTTGACCATGTCTTGATCAGTTCAAAAGTATATAGCGCCATTCCCGGCACCACAGGTGCACGCGGATTTCGACAGCCCGGCGGCATCAATAGAGACCCTGATGCCCAAAGGCATCGATGGACCAGCAGCAACCAAGGTTGCCAGGAGCGCCTGCAGGCAGAGGCTCTGCAGCCCCAACAGGTCTCATTGGTACCTGGATGCCTCGGCGTCCTGGGGTGCAGAGTTCATGGTGACCTTGTCGCTCGATCCTTCCAAGGCCGAAATCCCTATTGCCCGAGGGCTTCAGCAGCACTCAAGGGATATCAAGAGCCATGGCAGTTAATTGCCTTGAGGACGACCAAGGCGCTCAACACCGATCCCAGTGCCTCAATAGTGCTTGACCTCATCGAGAGCAGCAACGAATGGCATCGTGGCCAACACATCTGATGGCCTAGATGGCAGCTCCGCACTGTGATGGCCTTGAAGTCTGCTGCGACATAGAGGCCACGCACCTCGATATCACAGAGGGTGGCCATGCACGCACCAACGGGACAGAGGGTGGCCATGCATGCACCATAAAGGCCCCGAGGACCTCGAAAGCCCCGAGGTCATCAATGGTATTGAGAAGGACTACAGCACTTGATGGAGGTCCTGGTCCCTGCCACTAGAAGTTGGTGTCGCTACTCTGCCACATCAAGGCCCAGGGCATAGAAGGCCCTTACGGCATCGAGGGCGGTCACGCATCTCTATGGTATTGAGGGCACCCTGACACCTCGATGGCATCCAAGGTGACCATGACGACGCTCAATGGCAGTTCTGGTCCCCGACACAGTCCTTTCAGCAATGCATCAGATCAACAGATGTGCATTGGCATGGCATCGAAGGTGCGGCAGCAAACTGCTTGCCCAGACTCCTGCTCACCCTCTCTCCAGAAGACTGCACTGTCATCTCGGGCAAGCAGGAGGGGAACCTACATCATCCCGGCCTCCTGCCCATGGAGACTAGTTCCTTTGAATGTGGGGAGGATGAGTTCTCCCCCCCCACGGGAATGGTGTGATCCTCAATCTCTTCACTGACTGAACCTCCATCGATGCTGATCAAATGGTGAAGCAACTTGTATCTCCTGCTCAGGTAGAACCCAGACAACTCCCCAAGCTCAGTGGCTAACATGGATCACCCATGATCCATGTTAGTCCTGCCAGCACCTGGCAGGACTGACTGCCAGGTGCTGGCAGTCAGTCCTGCCAGCACCTGACAAACATACAATAAACAGGCAAAGCAAGGCGAGGACACAGATACTAAACTGTAGGTGCAGTATTTATTTAATAATGGATAGTAATAGATTTTGCCAGATTAAATAGCGTCTAAAGCCTACCATGCGGCTGGCAGACAGAGGAAAGAAGAGGGAAAAAAGAAAAGAAAACTACCATACGGGAAAGGAAGAAAAACAGCTGCAGGTCTAGAAAAAAAAAATCACTTACAAAAACTGTGAGGAGACAGCAAAGCTGAATACCGTGACACACACAGCTCCGCGGAAAAAAAAAAGAGACTGAGGGACTCTGCCTAGGGGGCAGGGTGATGACTACAGCTGCACGTGCTCAGTAGGGCATGTTTGAAAGTTCTAGAATCTTTGACATCAAAGTTCCGGACCAGGGCTCCGTCCGACGATGTGACCCACGTGAGGACTGACATCCTGCTCGTCCTCGGAGAATTGTAAGTTTTTACCTTTTCTTTTTACATTTCTATTGCCTCATCATCATCTAAGAACATAAGAAAATGCCACACTGGATCAAAGGTCCATCAAGCCCAGCATCCTGATTCCAACAGTGGCCAATCCAGGTCACATGCACCTGGCAGGATGCATGTGACCCTCACAGTCAGTCAGTCATCAGTCATTCCTCATTCTCTCTCTCACATCCTCTGACAGGTTCCAGTACACTAGTTCAAATTATTGGGGACACTGTCAATCTTTTCTACATCTCACAGTAATCTGTCATAGATTTTTTTTTTTTTACATTTCAATAATACTAGTGGCAAGGGCTTTGATCAATGACTAACAGTTATAGGTGAGTAGGGCTGGCGGACAGTAGCATAAACCAATACTCCAGCTATCTGAAGTGAGCAGCAGCAAATCATATGGCCGATGAATTTCAACATTCAAGGTGACAGAGGGCATGCTTTCCTAAAAGCTATAAACACCCCACCCTCCTTGTCTGCCTATTCAAGATTTTGAGATCATGAAACAGATTGGTGGACCAGTTGGTCCACCAACAGTAAACCATGTCCACGAACAGTATCTGTGCTAAGTAACCAGGTTCCGGACACATCTAGAAGGACAGGTCCATCGTCTCCTCAAGGATCAACTATAACCAGGGCATTTTCCACAGAGAACAAGAGTGAATCAGCCTAGTACCTGGTAAGATATATTACAAACAGCTTTAGCCTATTTGAGTCAACTATCTGATGTTAATCCTGCATATATTCCATAATCCAAACTACTGCTATCTGTACAGATTCATTAGCAGTGCAGTTAGACATGCTTGGGCACTATGAAAGCCATAACTATAGTGCATAAAACCAACAGATGCTAACAAAATGAGGTAGAAACAGAATATATATGAAGGCGTGCCAACAGCAAGGTGAAAGCCTATGAAAAACTAAAACAGGAACAGTACTCACACCCTGGTGTGTAAGAAGAACAACCTTGCTTTGGAGGGCCAGTCCTGTGGTCATTACAATAACTATGGAAAACGTGGACAAATCTCAGATGGTTATCCTATTACTCCTCAAGCACACAAAGCAGCAGGCTCTTTTGTCAGGCTCCTTTCATGCACAGGTGCTCAGGCATCTGCCCTGGTGCTATGAAGCTCGTACCTAGTGATGTTATCGTAACAGCAACAGTACAGCTCTGGGGGGGGAAGGACCCACCAGAAACAGACCCCAGAGGCAGCAAGAGGGCAGACTCTGCAATATGTTATTTTTGTTTAATATTATGTATATTTTTAATATTATGATTTTTAATATTATTAATATGATTTTTTAATATGATTTTTTAATATTATGATTTTTAATATTATAATTTATGTATATTTTTAATATTATGTATATTTGTTTAATTGTTCAATCTGTTTGATGTAATTTTCTGTTCCTTGTTCTGTGTAAACCGAAGTGGTATGCACAAGTACATGAACTCCGGTATATAAAAGCCTTTAAATAAATAAATAAATAAATGTTGCTCATATCCTCTCAGCAGTTCACACATTAAGGTAACAGTGATGATCAATGGCTTAGTAATCTGATGCCATCTACCTGGTAACATCACTGGGGGCGAGAATAACAATAGTCTGGCGCCGGTGACATACTCTTCCAAGGTCATAAGCAGAGCATAAGCCGAGGATGTGTAATCCGCTATCTAACTAGACAAGGTTCTCTTGGACATAGCAATTTCAGGCTTCTTAGGGGGAAAAAAGAAACAAAAAGCTGGATGGAATTTGTAAGTTCAGCTCCAAATAAAAAGCCACAGCTCACTTGCAAGCCAAAGTGATGAAGATGAAGGGACCATTCACCTTTATTGGCCTGGGGCCATCGGAAAATGGTGGAAGGACTTGTTACAGAAATTACTACAGAAGTGGGGGACTAGAATAACGAGACAGAACAACAACAATAAGCCTTTATTACCATACTTCGGATAGACAAACAAAACCTATGGCCCAACCAGACTGCCCACATAAGTACACCTGCTTATACTCGATTTTCTCACCCAAGCAACTTGGTCTCTTCACTATGAAACCCAGAGAGAAGAACAGAATGTCACTGTTTCAGGAAATCCAAAATGGTTTGCAGCTTATCTCTGCTGGTGCACTGTGCAGTTGTTGCTAAAATTCTCGACCTTGCTGGTTTCTTTATAGTCCTTTCACACCGACAAAAATTATATACGATGTCTGTGCACGCAGATCTTAAGTTAAGAATATAAGAACATGCCATACTGGGTCAGACCAAGGGTCCATCAAGCCCAGCATCCTGTTTCCAACAGTGGCCAATCCAGGCCATAAGAACCTGGCAAGTACCCAAACACTAAGTCTATTCCATGTTACTGTTGCTAGTAATAGCAGTGGCTATTTTCTAAGTCAACTTAATTAATAGCAGGTAATGGACTTCTCCTTTCCAATTATTTTTGTAGTTATCAACAGAAACCCTTTGATCCGACAGCTGGCATACTCAAGCTATGGGAAGTACCATCTTTGCTTAAGCCAGTCATGGCTGATGACTGCTGGGTTCACTTCTTGGCATCATTTTGCACTAATGTGCCTCTTTTTTTGTTGGGCTCCAATATGGCATTTGTACCTGGGATGATGTTCTAAGTCTTGGCAATGATCATCTCACGGACCTTTTGAAGTATTCTCCATTGTTCACTGGACAAATGTTGAATCCAATGTAGACCAGTGGGTTGAGTTAACACCACTCAAGAAGCACCAAATTAGAACAAAGCTACACTTCTAGAATAATGCGGAGTCAGAAGAATTCCTTGAGATTTGTGCATAATTAAGGAACCAAATATGTATAATGAGGATTTTATCAAAAGCTGGAATTCCATTTTAAACAAATGCTCCTCGGATTTGATCTACTACTGATAGATACATCTAAAAAAAAAGTGTTAGAGAATTTTAAGATGGACATTGACAATGATTTGAGTTATGACACATTAATTGGTGATTTCAATAAGAGAATGGACGATTATACACAAGACATTAAGAAAATGAAATGATGATAACGACTATAAATTGGTTCCATCAATCCCTGGGTCTATAAACAGACCCAATCATTTTTATCACAAAAGGATGTCATTTGCAGAAGCAGGGAATAGAGAAGAATTGAGGAAGAACATAGTAGAAAGCACGTGAGGAATAGTCTTATGACCCTCCCATCTATTCAGACCACTTCCCCCCCATCCATCCAGTATCAAACAGATCGTTTCTGGACAAGAAGTAGGGAGTCAAAGCAATGTATACAAGGGAGGTCTCATCTGAGCAGGAAGATCCGATACACAAGAGGGAGGGGACGGTGCAGGAGATAACTTTTCTAATTGGTCCATCCGTAATTAACCTAACAGTGCTTTTGGTAATAAAGAGGAACCTTCTTAATAAAGGGATTTCTTATATAGCTACTGAAAAATATAACATGTTTTAAACTAGAGTCTATGTTTGTAAATTCATTAGGAAGTTGCATGTCACACGAATCAAAGGAGTGATCAAATAATGCTGTGATTATCCTGGGAATTTTACAAACCAGAAAATATAAAATGTCTATTGGAACTGAAAGGTCAATTTAGGTTTAATTCCTTTTTCAATTTTGGAGTGCAAAATGTATATGTTCCTGTAATACAATCTAAAATAAGTCTCCATTGCAAAGGCTTATTTTATTTTATCTATATTACGCTTTTCAACACTTCAAAGCAGATTACATTCAGGTTTCTAAATATTTTATTTTTTAGTTATTTATTGTTTTTAGAAATGTTGTATTTTTATTGAATTTTATTAGTCCTAGAAATATTTATTTTTCTAATTGTTAATCGCTATGATAGTTTATTAATCGAATGGCAGGCAATCAAATCAAATACATAACAGCTTTAAATAATTTCTGCCGTCCAAGGTCTGTATTTCTCAAGATATTTGTAGGACTACTTCTTGCATTCTTAGCATTCCAGATAAAAATCTTTTTATTGTAGATTTCAGATTTTGCCAGTCCTTTCAGTTCAACCAGCTTCCTGACCTGCTAGAAAAACCCTACACTGCTTTGAAGTGAGAGATTTTCGACACAGTGCTCCTTCTTGGCAGAGGAAAATAAAAGTTGTAGTTAGTACCAAGCTGTCTCAATGACCTTTGTAAATCCTCACAAGTCTTGCAAACCTGGCATTGAGTTCTGAGGGTCTTTTACAACAGATATTTAATTGAAACATAAAGACTTGCAGATCAGTTTTATTACCACATTGATATCCTGCCATTCATTCACGATAGCATCCCTTTCCTTTCCAGCTGCTTGCCGCTGCTCAATATCTTCAGTGCTGTTCTTGATAGCTGCGTCTGCGTCACTGCTGACACTGTCCATCTCTACTGTGGGACCTCCTTTTGCAGGAGCAGCTGTGATCTCTCCCTCATAAGTAGCCTGTGAGGGTTTCTCAGTCTCAGAATGGAACCAAGGGGCACAGGTTGTGTCTGCTTCCACTTCAATGAAGCTACCTAGCAAACAAAGCAAACTCTTTCTTAGTAAGTCAGGAAACAAACTACTCTGCAAGTAATAAAAAGGCCCCACAAAAATCACAGGTGCTTACCTGTAACAGGTATAGTTGTGATGGAGAAGGTACAGAGAAGGGGAACCAAAATGATAAAGGAGATGGAACAGCTCCCCTATGAGGAAAGGCTGAAGAGGTTAGGGCTGTTCAGCTTGGAGAAGAGACGGCTGAGGGGGGATATGATAGAGGTGTTTAAAATCATGAGAGGTCTAGAACGGGTAGATGTGACTCGGTTATTTACACTTTCGAATAATAGAAAGACTAGAGGGCACTCCATGAAGTTAGCAAGTAGCACATTTAAGACTAATCGGAGAAAATTCTTTTTCACTCAACGCACAATTAAGCTCTGGAATTTGTTGCCAGAGGATGTGGTTAGTGCAGTTAGTGTAGCTGGGTTCAAAAAAGGTTTGGATAAGTTCTTGGAGGAGAAGTCCATTAACAGCTATTAATCAATTTTACTTACGGAATAGCCACTGCTATTAATTGCATCAGTAGCATGGGATCTTCTTAGTGTTTGGGTAATTGCCAGGTTCTTATGACCTGGATTGGCCACTGTTGGAAACAGGATGCTGGGCTTGATGGACCCTTGGTCTGACCCAGCATGGCAATTTCTTATGTTCTTAGGTGTTCTTCAAAGACGGCAGGATACCAGTCCTCACACATCATCGGATGGAGCCTGGCATGGAAGAACCTTGACTGAGCTGCTCTGAGCAGGCGCATTCACGGGAGGTCCCCTCAGTCTTTTAAACGTAGAATTGAGGAACGGAATTAAATTAAGAACAATAGCCATGAAGTGGAAACCCAGGTCTGCACAGCGGCGGGAAAGTTTCATAAGGCCTGGCATCCTGCTGTCCTCGAAGAACACCTGTTATAGGAAAAAACAACTCTGCTTTCTCCCAGGCAGTCCCTCACACGAGTGAATCCCTAAGCTACAGATCGCCTCCCAACAAAACACTAAAATAAATGCGAACAGGCAGGTTTAGCCCTATTCGTTCTGTTAATGGAAGTAACTGCTGCGCCATGCAGGTCACTCCCATATCACAACTCCCATGTAGGTCACCCCCATATCACAACAACTCCATGCAGGTCACTCCCATGTGTTAAGAATAGCAGCTATTGTGCTGTGCAGGTTATTTCTCACGGAGAAATGTTACACCCCTTTTCCACATTACCAAATTCAAGCTTTTAGGGGATCTGCAATGTTTCTCTCTTACCCTTTTAAATTCACCCACTTCTCTCGTCCTCACCGCCTCTTTCTGGAGGGCACTCCAGTCATTAACCGCCCCTCCCTGCTAAGAAATATTTCCTGATGTTAACTCTGCGTCATCCCCCCCCCCCCTGGAGTTTCGTATCATGACTCCTAGTCATACAGTTACCTTTCCAATAGAAAGTGATGTTTCTGCATCATTAATATATTTCCCCTGCGCCTCCTTTCCTCCAAGATATACATACTTAGATCCTTAAGCCTCTCTTCATACATCTTCTGAAACAGACCCCACACCATTTTGTTGATCGCCTTCCTCTGGACCCTTTCCACCCTGTCTCTATCCCCCTTGAGATACGGTCTCCAGAGCTGAAGAGAATACTCCAGGTGATGCCTCACGAAGGACCTATACAAGGGCAATATCACCTCTTTTTCTGCTAATCAGGTTATTTCTCTTTATATGCAGCCCAGCATCCTTCTGCCGTCACATTGCTTTGCTACCTTCAGATTGCCAGGCACAACCACCCCAAGATCCCTCTCACTGCTTTTGTCACTGTGCATAAAAAAACGGGACCGATGCTGCTGCTTCCTGGCCCTCGCCCGACGCACATCAGCAGCTCTTGGTGCAGATACCAATAAAAGTGGGAGCTCTTTGCTTTCATCATGTGAGAGGAACTGGATTATGCTCTGTCCCTATGAATACCGATACACCGGCAGCGACTGGCGCGGTTCGTGGCTCCTCAACATCTGTGCTGAGCTTTTCCGTGAGCTCTGGATGGGTTCAACGCGTCATCTTCCCGCATGTGGAGCATCCTAAGATGTTACTGCTGTACTCAAGGCACAGCACACATTTTTCAGGTGGGAACGTAACCAGCAGAATGCGCTGTTACTTGGGGTACTTCAAGAAGTCAATGGTCCTTTTCTGTTTGGAGGACAGATTACAAAATAGCCAATGTGAAATCAAATGGCAATGTTCAAAAACAAAAATGGTTTTGACTGATGCACTGGTACCGAGGTAGGCACAGAAAGAAAAAAAACATAAGAAAAAGTTGACAACCCTAACTGGGGAAATAGAGGGAAATGGAAAATACTTTGACCAGGAGGTACCATTTGGAAAAAAAACAAAAGGAAGGATTTTTTTTTTTTTATGAGACTTTGCATCAGTGAATGTTGATGAAAAATATGAAACAGAGGAGGAGTATCCCAGGACGAGCCTGTACATGCTCAGCAGAGCCTGTGAAAGCTCGGAAAACTGTGGGTAGTTGAAGGTTTTCACCGGGGTCCTGTATGGTGACACCATCGATCTGCGAGGTCTCTCACATCGAGCTTGTTCCCTGAGAAATGTGTGTGCTTTATGTTAGTACTTACAGACCACTATCCTCAAACCAAGGTTTAACCCATAGCAGCTTATAAAACGATAAAAATACAATAAAATATGAAACCTGAATAATCTAAAAATACATACATTTCTTGTTAACAGTTTAGCTCACTATATATATATATATACATATACACACACACACACACACACACATATATATACACACACACACTGTTAATGTATTGCCCCCAGAAATATCAGAAAAGGAATTGTACAAAAGAAAAGCACATTAGAAGTAGCGTACTCCAGATAACATAGGCCGTCAAGTCTCGCCCTCTGTCAGCTGCACTGCATTACTGTGTGGGTAACTCCTTTATCTGCATTCCTTGGGTGCTGGAAGGGTGAGCAGTTAAAGAAGAAACCGACAGGTTCAGGGCAGTGACCAACAGTGGCTCAAGCTCAGTGCAATATTCAATCTAGTCCATGGCAGCTTAAGTCAACATTTCCTTCCAATGCTTCATCTTTTCATGCAAAATACTCAGTAACAGGCAATCAGATATACAGAGCAGCCCTAAAGTACTGGAATAAAAAGAAAAATGGGTATTTTCTTCTAATGAACCCTTGTTAATTTGATCATACTTATGTGGACAACAAACCAGAGTGAACGGACTGCATAAGAGCCCACTGATCTGAGGATACACTGGGCCACTGGTTCGCAAAGAACCGTAGCCTTCCCCTGACCATCGAGTCCATCACCGCTGTTATAGGGGACCGGGCTATGCTCCCTGTGAACCCAGTTAAAAATCCCATTCCAGGTTTTGAAAGGCATTAGCCGGGCCTTTGGAGCTCTTTGCTGCCTGGGATGGCCACGAGAGTTCTGATGTTATGGACGGGAGAGCAAGACGCTTCCTCTTGCAAAACAAAGATTTCTTCCGTCCCGATCTCACACATCTCCTAGATAAGGAGGATGGGTGGAGAGCTGCAGAGGGGTCTCATGATGGTCCAGGGGTTGGGCCACCGCATCTTTCCCCTTATCTCCGAAGAGATATTCTCTCCAGTGCACGGCATTTCCGGCACCTTCCCTTGGAGATCTGAGGCCTGCAGGCGCCTATTCCTACTGCAGAGACCCACGGTGCAGTTTCAAAAACACTGCAGGTCACGTGAGTTTTCCACCCTTCAGGCCTTATGTACCAGCAACATGAGGGTGTCCTGCTGCTGTTGAAGCAGCTGCTCGGCCACTTCTTGCACCTGATTTCAGATGTCCAGTTAGTACTGACTCATGCAGAGCTGGTAAGAAGCTATATGGGCAATGAGCATAGCCCCCTGAAAAACACTTCCTCCCAGGAGCATCCATTGCTCTATGATCTTTTCCCCAAGGGCGCTGAGGAATGGGTCTGAGAACGCTTGGCTCAAGAACAGATTCGCCCACCACCAATTGGTGGGGCAGCTGACACTTGTCGAATCCAGCAGCCCTCTGGATGAGATAAACCGTGTCCGCCTGCAGTGATTGTGAGGAGTCTCTGTGCAACTGAGGATTTAAAGCTCCTGAGGCAGGATTTATTTAGGTGCAGGGTAATCTGAAGCTGTGATAATCTTCCACCTAGGAACTACATTTCCCAGGATTCCTAGGGGGCAGGATGATGCTACCTGGCTGCTATAGGTTGATAGTTTCCATAAAAAGGGCAGCAAACAGACAGACAACAGAGAAGGGGAGAAGGACAGCATAGCCTAGTCTGTCTGCCATGGAGCAATTCTTGGAGGCTGAGGAGCCCAAGCCAGATGAACTTCTGGTTCAATGCTTTCCTTTTCACCGGAGAACTACTCTAGTATAGTTACAGCTTAGTCACTTAACGGCAAACATAACTTAGCTCAGAAGTTCATCTGGCTTGGGCTCCTCAGCCTTTAAGCATGATGATGTCATTTTGTGGGCGGGTCCCATTCTCTCTGAGGACTCCCTCCGTTGTCAGTTTCAGTTTCATGGCGATTCTTTTTCATTTTTTTTTTTATGTTTGTTTCAGCCCAGGATTGTCTCTCAGGGCACCCGATGCTAGTGGGCTGCCCCTCACCCTCGCTGCCCGATGGAACGGCGTCTTTTACCGGCTCTGCCGTTAGCATGATGATGTTATGTTATGTGATAGTCTTCTGGAAAGTGCCCTGTGTGATTTATGTTTTGGGAAAAACTATTGATTTTGAAGTTTCTGTAAAACTGCCTAGAAAGATGTAATAAAAAGGTGTTTAAACTTGTGAGTCAGTGAGACGTCTTGGGGCTGAAGGGAACAAGGAAGTAATGCCACAGGTCCAGGCGCAGGGGATAGTCTCTCAGTAGCGGGTCAGGCAGAACCCTGCCTTTGTTTGTAAGAGGGTCTCTAAATACCCGGGTAGACCTAGGCTAGCCTTTAAGCTTCCATGCCCCTACAGTGCACAAGTCCCACAGCACCTATCTAGGAAGAATCAGCTGGAACCAGGTCGTGCTGATTGGAGGTCACCTCAGGAGCTCAAGCAGTGCTTCCAAACTTCTCCTGTCTTATTTTCCTTTATTTATTTATGTTTTTACTATAAGCAATCCCCTGAATGGAGATGCATGTCCACCATATGCTGGAAATGGAGAATACTGGCAGGCTAATGTCGGGGACAGGACGTCAGCTTTACTCCATCTCCTTCTGCTGGTAGAGCTCGACTGGCCTGCCCTAGTGCAGAACAATCAAAGTCGTGAATCAGACTGCACGGACAAATTTTGCTTAGATCACTTGATATCTGAATAAAAAGATAAGCAAAGAATGCAGATAAAGGAAGATTGGTCAGGCCTGTCCACGAAACAAGCCATCGTCTCTTTAAGCTAAATGATAGTAATGTAGAAAAGGGAATAGAATCAGCGTGTGAACTAAAAGAACGCGGGCGACTAGAGAAAAGATACGTACCATCCGAATCATCATCTTCTTCGAGATCGCTGGATTCAGCCTTCATTGCTATTTCAGAGTCTCCTGTTCCTCCTGGAATCACATGTTCTAAGGTTAATGGCTCTGCCTTGGTCCGACTGCTCCTTGCCTGCACACGCTCGGATTCTCCAGTGCCTGCCAGCACGCTGGGGTCTATGCAAGTGCTACTTGACGGAGGAGTATCTCTGGAGGAGTCACTTGATTTGCTCCTAGCGCCTGTATCCACCTTGGCTTCACTGATAATATTCTCCGACAGAGAATTGTCACTGTTGCCTGACGCGCAGCACCACGTGCTGTCCACATCTCTTCTTTCTAGTGCTGGCAAGTCATCTGTGACATTTGCTCTACATTTTTCATCGGGAACGATGACCTTTTCTAAAATTGTGGTTTTTTGGCCTGCTTCAAACTTTTGTGTAAAACGGGGGTTTGCTGACTGAAGGCAGGGTTGGAGGAGTTCTTGTTCTTCTCTGAATTTGTGACCCTTTTCATCCTCATCCAAAGTGTTAACCAGAAGCAACCGCTTCCTCGCGCTTTCCATTTCTACTCCCTGAATTACTGGTTCATGGCTACCATTATCGTTTTTATCCTCCTCATTCAAAGCCTGCTGAACGCCTCGCAGAGTCTTGGGCGAGAGGCCGTCATCAGCTCCACCGGTGGAAGGCTGGGGGCTGTCCAGATTAAGAGAGAATTTCAGGCTTTCTTTCTCTGCCTCCTCCTCCTCCGAGCTGCTCTCCAGCATCGCTGCCTGGATAGCCAGCAGAGTTCTGGGAGAAGGAGGGGCTGCATCCATTGCTCTCTCTTCCTCAGCCCAAGATAACTTTTCAGCCGCGTGAGTTTTGCTCAAAATTTCAGCACACTTAGAACGCCCAAGCGATTTGGAAGGAAGAGATTCAGCTGCCGTTTCTTCTACTTCCTCTTTCTTTGCTTTAATACCTTCAAAAACAAAAATAAATGTGTTAAATAGTTTAAAGTCCCATTTATTAGCACAGTGTTCATGACTGTTCAGGCTTTTAACAGCTACTGTTGTAAAACAAAGTAACTGGTTCCAAGCTGCAACTCAAGTGACTCTAGGACTAGGTATATTTGCAACAGGTCAATTCCTGTTGACCATTATGCACACATACTACTTTATAAAATTTAACTGAAGATTAAAAACAAACGTCTGGAAAACACTCATGCTCCACTCTTCTTTTCCCATTTTTTAGTGAAGAATGGAAAGCACGAGGGCCACTCCACAGGGCCCATCTTCAGGCGAGTCCAGTGGTGTACAGAAATTAGATTCTTTTGGTAGACATTTGTTTATTTTTATATACCGACATTCGAGCTGAGATATCACATCGGTTTACATTCAGGTACTGGAGGTACTGAAGATGGGCCCTGTGGAGTGGCTCTCGTGCTTTCCATTCTTCACTAAAAAAATGGAAAAGAAGAGTGGAGCATGAGTGCTTTTCAGACGTTTGTTTTTAATCTTCATTTAAATTTTACAGTTACATTTTACAAAAGAAGTATTTATTTATTTTTAACTTTTATATACCGACATTCTTGCATTAAATGCAAATCATGCCGGTTTACAGTGAAACAGAAAAAGCAGGAAAAAAATTCCTTAGTCGAATACAATGAAACAGCTTAGTTAACAAAGGAAACATAGAAATAAATTTTATATATACACAAAGGTTTGCACGAAGGGGTGCACACAAAGGAGAGATCCCCTTTGTCGCGCCCCTTTGGCGTGCGACGCCCGGCACACGACGCCTGGTGTTGAGGCTTTCTTAACTATGTATGTATGCATAATGGTCAACAGGAATTTACAATTTAACTGCCTGCGGCGGCGCGGCTGCGTCTGGCCCTCGAGGGGTTGAATTCTATACGGGAGACTTATAACTAGTGGGTTTGCCAGTGTAGAGAGGTAATGAGGGCAGTCAGTCCCTCATACCCCGAGCTATTTCCTTTTCTAAAGCCCCGGGATGCATCTTCAGTGACGGCGCCCTCTCTGGTCACCTGTCACATCAGCAACCCATGTCACTCCCCCTAAACCTTAAAGGGCTGAAGTATGAAACACTAGTTCTAGACCCTTTATTAATCCCCCCCAGTCATCACACAACTATATTTTCCTTCTCCTTTAGTCACACAACAGGATTAAGAATTCCTCCCAAAACATCAGAGTTTAGGGAATTTCACTTAGCTTCAATGCAGGATTTGACACTGGTTGGTGCCCGAGTCCAGGTTAAATGGCCATTTCCATTAATTTTAGTAACCGCATTCACAGTTTTAAGGTTTCGCAAATATACCTCCTATGGGCTTATTGCCATGTATTTCTTTTAACTAAACCTGTACTTTCTTCTAAGGGCCATTTAGTTAATTCTGTGTAACTTGCAAACTTTCTAGCACAGGACGCTTGAAACCTTACCTGCAGTTTTTTCTAATGGCCATTCATTTAGGAAGATTCTGCTAACTGCAACCCTCTAAAAACAGTACTCTTGGACTGAACTTAGGTTTTTTTTTTAAGTAAACCACACGTTAACTAGTCTGTGGCTGTGCTTGTGAACAAAACCAAGCTTCTTTTAGGGACAATTACTTAAAAAACCAAACAAGAACAATGTCAGTGCTTCTGCCTGCTATGGAGTATTATCTTTTTAGGTAGATTACTTTTACTTTTCTCTGGGTCAGAGGGGGATTTTTTACAGCTAAAACATTTCACAATCAGGTTTCTTGTGTCCTTCTGTTCACTGAGAGTTTTAGATTACAGAGTCACAGTATAACTTGTTACCAAAGGAACCCACAACTCCTACATTCATAAAGCTTCTCAATGTTGCACAGCTAAGCTTAATCTCCCTGTTCTTTTTCCATTTAACGTAAATGTTCAACAGACTCGTATATAGATCACTTTGGCTTTTCCCTAAAGTTAGTCTTCAGTAATTAAAATAAGACTCTTTCTCTTTCTGGATAAGCATAACGTTTTAACTTAATTTCAAAAGTGGTTTTTCCAGTCAGACTCCTCCTCCTCTGTTGCCACCTCCTCCTCCTCCACAGCTGGGGGACTGCTTGCTCCCCCCCATTTCCTTTTAGAGTTACTGCAGACACTAAAAAGTGTTAAAGCAGCTACCAAAAGAGATGCGACTAGCCACACCCAATGCTCATTCATCCCTGCTGGCCCTCAGCCAAAGTCAGTCCCCCCTCCCGGCCACCCTACGAAGCCTAGAAATATACCCCGAGGAGCTGTACAAAACCCAACAGCCTTTCTTCCGAGTAACAACTCCCAGAACCTAGAAATAGTCAGACCATCAGCAAGGAATTCTGGGGGTTGTAGTCCTAAACCACAGTGATCTCAATTTCTCGGCTCTGTTATTCTAAGACAAGGAAGAAAATGCTGCTATTTTAAAGGCTCAGTCCCTTTTCTATGCAGGAACTACTCCCAAATCATCATACTGACATAGAAACATAGAAATGACGGCAGAAGAAGACCAAACGGCCCATCCAGTCTGCCCAGCAAGTTTCGCCCTTTTTTTTTTCCTCATACTTATCTGTTACTCTTGGCTCTTAGTAACCTTTTGGTTCTATTTCCCTTTGGCTCTATTTCCCTTCCCTTCTTGTGTCAGAAATTTTGTGTCTAGAAATTTTTCCTGCATGGTAACTCCTAATATGGAAGCTAACATAGTGTAACTACAGCAAGGGTTATTTTTCCATTATATGCATCACCTTGCACTTGTCCACATTAAATTTCTCCTGCCATTTGGATGCCCAATCTTCCAGTCTATCAAAGTCATCCTGCAGTTTATCACAATCCTCTTGTGATTTAACTACTTTGAATAATTTTGTTTTGTCTGCAAATTTGAACACCTTACTCGTTGTACCTCTTTCCACATCATTTATAAATATATTAAAAAGCATCGGTTCAAGTACAGATCCAGATCTGTCTCTTGTTTTTATCCTATTTCCCTTTAAGGGAAAAGGCACATTTCCTGAAATAAATGTACAAATGTAATTATTTTATTCAATCTCTATAACGTTCAGCACTGAGAATAAAAATACTTAAGATATGAAGCCTGTACTGTAACATCTCTACAAAATGGGTCTCTAATAACCATACTGAACTGTGCTCTATATATCTTGTCCAGGCTCTCCGTACGGTATTAGTAGAAATAAACGGAATGCTTAAAGTTACCTTTTATCAGAATATAATGAGAGGCATCTTCAGAAACCAGCCTCCGGGTCTCCATATCCTTCATGAAGCCCCCTTCATGCTCATACTGGGTTTGGACTTCTCCAGAACTCTGCTCATTCATCTCTCTTTGCACACTCCGGATATGCATATTCAGGCTGTTTTTCTTCAAGAGCCCTTTCAGCTGATACTGAGAGAAATCATTAGATTCCTAGAGAAAGAATCTAAGTGTTAATAATTATTCAGGCTAGAAACTCCATAACATCATGCTTTTTTTTTTTTTATCATCTTAATGATTGCTGCAAAATAAACAAACATTGAAGCCAAGTCCCAGTTGTACCAGGTGCTACTGGCTTGATTAAAAGGAACTTCCAGGTGCATTTAGACATTACCTGTGCATATGAACTACAGACAAAACCCTCTTTGGCACAATGCAAGTATTAAGAAGGGAATTAGCAGTGAATTTGATCATATTTAACATTCCCCTGGCTTACAAGCGAGGTTGTGCCAAATCAACCAATTTGGAGATATTACCCCAAAATTGATCTGTTTCGAATGGAGACCACCACACGATTTGTGACACGAGATTTCATGGGAGGCAGATATGAGCATAAAAACATTCACTAGGTCATGCAGAGAAGACCCAATGGGTCTAGGTGACAGTCTCTGGGATCTTGCTGCACTGAATAAAATAGCACTAAACATTTTTGCTGAAAAATGTCTGAATCAGGCTTCCTTACATTTGTCCTTCACCTGTTGCTACCAAACTCTATATGCTAAATACAGAATTTAAAGGAAAATTAGAGCCTCAAAAGCTCATACATATTGTCATACCTGGACAATGCTCATGTTGGTCCACTATAATATTACATGTTATTAAAATAACACAACTGCCTTGAAAAGATATTAACCTCATCGATTCAGAAGGTTAGTGAGTCTGAAATGCTTCCCTGAGGGTGTGCAACAAACACTAGAGTGCTACATATACAAGAAAATGCCATACTGGGTCAGACCAAGGGTCCATCAAGCCCAGCATCCTGTTTCCAACAGTGGCCAATCCAGGCCATAAGAACCTGGCAAGTACCCAAAAACTAAGTCTATTCCATGTAACCATTGCTAATGGCAGTGGCTATTCTCTAAGTGAACTTAATAGCAGGTAATGGACTTCTCCTCCAAGAACTTATCCAATCCTTTTTTAAACACAGCTATACTAACTGCACTAACCACATCCTCTGGCAACAAATTCCAGAGTTTAATTGTGCGCTGAGTGGAAAGGAACTTTCTCCGATTAGTTTTAAATGTGCCCCATGCTAACTTCCACGAAATACCTCTCTGCAATTCCAGGAGTTGTGCCAGCTGCCGTGCGCTAAGGCTGGAACCCCCAGTTTCCAGTGGCAGATTTTACGAGATTCTGTGAGCAGAGTTAGCAAATTCTGTGGCAGATTTTTCTAAGTTCTGCAAAAACTTTGCATAAAGATTCACACCTCTGACTATGCAAAAAGGTCAATTTTTTATTTAAAGCTATTCATGTTGTTTTTAAACATTTAAACTAGATACAAATAAAAAACTTGCCCAAGTACCAAAATCAACAATTTATCAGGTTATGACATGGAAGTTAAGTATTTAATTGTGATGTCATTTTTGTTTTGAAATGAAAAAGTGCAACTGGTACGTACAGGGAACTTACAGCTTGTCATCACTAGTGCTAGTTATTAGAGATGTGAATCGGAACTGATATCGGAGCCGATTCTGGTTCCGATTCACATCTCTACTAGTTATAAAATACTTCTATGAACTAAAATGAATGCCTTTCTGGCAGCCGAGAGACATCAGCAGTCGCAGACTTCTAAAAACACATCTGGGTCTTTGCACAGGATGTATGAGAGGCCACACATGCAAGTACAGGAACCTTTGTATAAAAGATGAAATTCTTCTAAAAGGAGCACGAGTCTTTGGTTTGATTTAAAAGATCTTTCAGGGATCAAACATGCTGACTGCTTCACCTACTCCAAGGTCACCTCTCCCTGCAGGACAGGACTAGGGAGCAGAGCGCCTCTTCTGTCATCAGCTGGAGCCTCAACCTCACACCCAACCACCTGTCTTCCCTGCAGACTCTTCACCATGGGAGGGGCTTGAACGGCGCCGAGACTGGGCAGACACTCTTTCGTTTACTTCCAAAGACTGAATTAAAGAGGGGGCGGGGGGAAAGATTCAAATATGTAGATTCTGCAGCAGGTTGTGAAATATACCGTTTCTTCCATAGCAGACCGCCCAATGGCAGGATGCTAGGGAGCACAGACTATAACCACCTGGAGCTGACGCAGGAGCCTTTGGGCTGCTCAAACGTTCTGTAGAGTCTGGCACTCTACCAGAAAAGGAATGCAAGAAACTAGAGAAAATTCAATTTTCATGTAAAAATGAATGTCCTTTTGAGAACATATAGCACTGTATTTTAGTGCCGCACATCCCTTATGAATGCTTTAACCTTGCAAATTGAGTTGGGAAGCCAGCCTAACAAACAAACAATTGTTATAAACTGGATAAAAGCATTTCTACCAACTTCAGTTTTTGTCAAAATCTGGCTATGCCCTGGATATGCTGCTCTTTCAAAGACATGCACCAATGGCTCTCAAATCCACACGCAGGTACTTCTCTAAAGACATGTGCTTTACTTCTGGCATGGGCTCAAACAGGGTCCTCCGACGCTTTGTAAACTCCTTCATATCCGTCAGGATTTCATGCTTCACTTCTGGAGGGAGGCAGGAAAAGTCTTCCGACTCAATGTCTACAGAATGAGGATCCTCAAAGAATTCTTCCTAGAAGACATCAAAATGTTTGTCCTTTAACATTCAGCAAAACCTATCACTGCTTTACATGTGTGACCTACATACTTGCAGGACAGTGCAATCTGCTACACACCGTCCACACAATTATGCATGACCTTACAAACCCCACACCCTATCACAATTTCATTAAAATATTCTACCAACGTGTTACAAAATAGTCCAAACAAAAGAAGCTTTTCTATTTAGTAAAATCCCACCCAAAACAAGTCATGTCACTGGATAGAGGAATCTAATATTTTCTCAGTCTGCTTAAGGTTAAAAATCAGTAGGCAAGAGGGAGGAAAATCATTAACATCCTTTTGCAATAAACAATGAAAAAAAGATCATTTCCAGAGCTCGAGAAGATAATGTACATTACCTGTAGTAATCGTTTCTGAGTCATTCTTTCTTCCCATTCCTTGTCATCTTCCTCTTCTGAGCTGGTGAGAAAAGAGGGCCACATGTTTTACAAAAAGGTACAATTCTGAGCATTACCTACCAACAAACAAGAAGAAGGTGTGGTCGTATAACAGCTGCCATCCAACAGGAGCTCAGTGTTGCCAGATGCATGATAATTATATTTGTATGATCATTTCAAAGATCATAATTTTAGAAATAATCAATAAACGCATGTTAATTTTGAGCTACTAGGCAGCGCAGCGGGATGCCCAGGCCAGGACTTGCCTGCCCTAGCTGTACCAATACTGGACACCTGACAAAAAAGGGGAAGGTTGTGGACCGGAGGAGTGGTAAAGACAGCGAGACCCGGCCATGCCCCTGCCTGGATAAATGCTTCTCGGTGAGCGCGGTACACCCCCTGCAGTCTGGTGGTTTGCTTTTTTTTTTTTTTTAAATCTCTGGTAGTCTGCACTATTTTGTGGCCAGCACGAGGTGAAGTGAGGCAATTCACAGACAATGGAGGGGAGAAAAACCAAAAACTGAAAAGGAAACAAGGAGAATTTGAGTTTTGCTGTTCATTTCATTTCCTTGAATCCTGCTAGATCAGTCCAGATACGTGGATTTATGCCCCTCTGCCAGCAGATGCAGAGAAGATATCAGTTTTCTGCCAACACCGAAGGCTCTTCAGCAGGGAACAGATTTACCAGGTGGGTTCTGGATTGGACTCCTCCTTTATCATCCTAGACTAGCACAGATGGCATGGGAAGTACCCAAGCCCAATCTAGCCTGGGTAGGAATAAGACAGGGCTGCCCTTACAATCCCTGCTCCAAAAGGTGGCAGCTGCTTTAGCCTGCACATCCAAACTGTAATGTTCAGTGGGAAAAGTGTAAAGACAACCAAGTGGCCGCCTTACAAAGAATCTTCCAGAGTAATCGCTGCGGCCCCTGCCCAAGAGGATGCTTGTCAAATGAGTATAAAGGGACTTCAGGACCTATATTCCCCTCAGCAAGTAAGCTGAGATTGCTTTCATCCCATTGGATCAAGGAGGCAATGTTGATGCGACCTCCTTCTTGCAAGGTCCGCCAGACACAAACAACCTATCGGAGTTCCTAAAGTCACTGGTCACTTTCAGATATCTGAGGAGGCCTCAATGAATAACTAAAAGGCAAAGAGATTTATCCTTCCCAAGACCAAGTGGCTGGATAGGGGGTGAGTGTGGTGCCAGCCCTAACTTCATCGTAGGGCTCAACTCCCCGACCATCAGAGCCAGAGGGGGAGAGACCAACCATCTACTGACCTCATCAGTCTGCGACAGCTGGCTTTTTAAAAGAGCCCTGCTGAAAGTGGGCCTTCCTGCCCGCAGGCCCGATGCCAAAGGGCTGCACCTTCAGGTGCACCAAATGTGCAGCTGATAGCAAGGCCTTCCCACGACCCCACAGACAGCCAAGATCACTGGGTATCCCTATACACCATCCTGCCGGAGCTATCTCTTAGTCACATAACTGTCCTCACAGCATGCACCCTGCTACTGCTAATCCCATCTGCAAGATGTGCTACATATCACCCTAAACCACAGCCTATCACAACTATCACTGGCCAAGGCAAATACTCAACATCCTACAAACCCAGCCCACATGGATCAAAGACCCCAGTCAGATGCCTCCTCTGTCCTCCTGGAGAAGCCTATCTCAGGAACATCGTACCACCTGGACAAGCAGACTCCCCTAACATAAGAATACTGCTCTTAAACACTTGTCCATTCATAAAAAGATCAATTACTTACTGTGTATGATTCACAACTAATGACCAGGCTGATATCTTGGTCCTCACAGAAACATGGGCACAAGACACAGATTTCCCTCAACTTAACTAAATCTGTCCCATTGGTTTCACTTTTGCACATACAAAGAGAAAGGTGGCGTAGCCATTACCTCCAGAAAAGCACTGAATGTTAACATTAACCCCTCCACAACAAGGACGAGATGAAACCATCTTCTGCAGGCAGATACCCACCCCACATGGGGGCTTCTTGTATTACACCGACCACCATCAAAACAGCAAGAACCCCTTGTACGATCTCCTGCAACCGATTTCTGAAGTTTCTCTGGAATACCCTAGGACCCTGGATCCTGGGCAACTTCAACATCCATGTTGCACCACATCTAAACTTCCCACAGGAAGTTTAGATGTGGTGCAACATAGAATCCCTGGGCCTAATTGATGAACCAACCCATAAGGCAGGCTACGTCCTTAATTTATAACTTGCCCCACCAAAACAACTACTGGAAGGCTCACTGGATAACAAATAAACGATTCAACTTTCTTGGATGGAGCATTACCTAGTACTTTTTGACTTTCGCCCACCCCCAGTAATGAAATCTAACCTGGAAATGACAGCTCACTTTGACCTAGAATCCTTCCTAATTACCATAAAATGTACAAATGAGAATACCCTGTGTACCACAACTCTAGTTGGCAACTGATACACTAATCTCAAAACTACCATGTGGCACCATGAAAAATCTCACCCGTTTATAGGTCCCTGGCAAGACCTCATTTGGAAAACTGTGTACAATTTTGGAGTCTGCACCTTCAAAAGGATATAAACTGGCTGGAGTCAGTCCAGAGGGTGGCTACTAAAATGATCAGTGGTCTTCTTTCTAAAATATATGGAGACAAAGTTCTGTATATGTACACTCTAGAAGAAAGGCAAGATAGGGAAGATATGATAGAAACATTTAAATATCTCCAAGATTTCCATGCATAAGAGGTGGGTGCCACGAATGTGACCCCTAAGCTGTGACATGCATTACTAGCATCAGTAGTGTGGGATATACTTAGTTTTGGGTACTTGCAAGGTACCCTGGATCAGCCACTATTGGAGACAGGATGCTGGGCTTGATGGACCCTTGGTCTGACCCAGCATGGCATGTTCTTATGTGAACCCACTAGGTCCATGCAGACAGCTGGTGGACACACTCTTGCTGGGACAGGAGCTGGAGCTTCACCTGTACCAGCCTCATCCCCTGTAGGTTGAGCCTTTGAGTTCCAGGGGCCGGCAGAACTTCAGAGAATTTCCCAGTATGGGCCAGGGATCGAGGCAGGCAGTGAGAAGACAGGTCTGGGTCCAGGCCAGGGATAGAGGAAAGCAGTGAGAAGACGAAATCCAGGTCCAAAGCAGCAGTCAGTACTGGAGAAGCAGCCCAAAGACAAGATGAGACACCAAGGACAAGGCAGATCAGGCAGGGCGCAGACAGACACGGACCAGAGAACAAACAAGACAAGGGCAGACACAGACTGAACAAAGGCAAGGCAAGGCAAAAGGCAGGGAAGCGAGGTAATAAGGAGACCCAAGAGCAATATGCACTGCAGACAAGACAGGGGACCTTTCGCTGAGGTGAGGATCCCCGAGTTCCTGTAGGGCTTAAATGGTCTAGGGTGACTGATGTGGTCAGGAGGTACTGAGAAGGGTTTCCATCCATGGGGCCCTTAAAGCGGGGGAAGGTGCGCACGCGTGCCGAAGTGCATGCACGGGAGTGGCAGCGCTCGTGCTGCGAAGCGTGGCATTTGGGCAGGCCAGCGGCGACCTCCAGCGAGTGTGGCCATTTGCAGAACCTCCCCGTAACCAGCCAAAAGTTACACTGGACTTCTTTCAATGGAAAGACGGCTCTAGAATGAAAGCTTATTGATAAGGGTGAAAGGGGGTAGACTTAGGAGTAATCTTAGGAAATATTTCTTTACTGAGGGGGTAATGGACGCATGGGAACAGCCTCCTGGGAAGTGGTGGAGTCTAGAACAGTATCTGAATTCAAGAAAGCATGATGTCATCTGGGTGCCGGGTCTAAGAGGTCGATGACACCGAAGACTTTAATCTTACACTACCTGAAATAAGTCAATACAAGTCACAAGTACATGGCAAGCACCCAAACATTAAATAGATCAAGATATTTTCACTTATTAATAGCAGTTTATGGATTTTTCCTCTGTGAACTTATCCAAACCTTTTTTAAACCCAGTTACACTAACTGCTGTAACCACATCCTCTGGCAATGAATTCCAGAGCTTAACTACGCGCAGAGTGAAAAAGAATTTCCTTCGATTTGTTTTAAATGAGCTACTTGCTAACTTCATGAAGTCCTCCCTAGTCCTATTAAATGAGAGAGTAAATAACCGATTTACATTAACCTGTTCAAGTCCTTTCATGATTTTGTAGACCTCTATAATATCCCCCCTCAGTCGTCTCTTCTTCAAACTGAACAGCCCTAACTTCTTTAGCCTTTCCTCATAGGGCAGCCGTTCCATTCCCCGTATCTTGGTCGCTCTTCTCTGTAGTTTCTCCAGTGCAACTACTATATCTTTTTTTAGATGTGGCAACCAGAACTGCACACAGTATTCAAGATGTGGTCTCACCATGGAGCGATACAGAGGCATTATGACATCCATTTTATTCACCATTTCCTTTCCGAATAATTCCTAACATTCTGTTTGCTTTTTTGACTGCCACAGCGCACTGGTGTATCTATAGCATGGGTTATTTTTCCCTATATGCATCACCTTGCACTTGTCCACATTAAATTTCATCTGCCATTTGGATGCCCAATCTTCCAGTCTTGCAATGTCCTTCTGCAATTTATCACAATCCGCTTGAGATTTAACTACTCTGCATAATTTTGTGTCATCCGCAAATCTGATCACCTCACTTGTCGTACCTCTTTCCGGATCATTTATAAAAATATTAAAAAGTACCGGTCCAAGTGAGATCCCTGAGGCACTCCAAAAATCCAAATACATCACATCTACTGGTTGGTCTTTGTCCACATATTTATTCACCCCTTCAAAAAAATGAAGCAGATGTGAGGCAAGACTTCCCTTGGGTAAATCCATGTTCTGTGTCTTTCTATATGCTCTATGATTTTCATCTTGAGAATAGTTTCCACTATTTTGCTCGGCACTGAAGTCAGGCTCACTGGTCTATAGTTACCCGGATCGCCCCTGGAGCCTTTTTTAAATATCTCGGTTACATTGACCACCCTCCAGTCTTCAGGTAGAGTGGATGATTTTTTTTTTCCATTTTTTATTTTCAAGTTTCAATATTACATATATTTCACTTTTACATTAATCATCAACAAATCAGGAAATGGATTTTTTAGAACTACATCCACATAACAATTTTTAAAATATAATAGTTCCTTTCCTTCATTACAAAACCATAACGGGATTCCTATACAGGAGCAAGTCTCCTATATATTATTTACCAAAAAGATGAGAGTAAGCAGAACATTTAATTCTATAACCCACTGTATTTAGGAATCAGGTTCTTCCCCTGGATTACGTCAGGCTTCCAAAAATCTCTCCAAGTGTTCCGGTTCAAAATAAACATATCTTTTACCTTCTATGCTCATACCCTGTTTCCCCGAAAATAAGACCTCCCCCGAAAGTAAGACCTAGCAAAGTTTTTATTTGGGAGCATGCCCGTCGCACAGAACACCAGAGCATGCAGCTGTGATTTTTTTACCCTGCAGGATTCACAGTTAGTTGTCATCACAAACCAGCATAACCAGACAACTATTCAGAATATAATAAATGTTCATTTTTTTGTTCAACAATATATGTGAATTCTTCTTCATGGAAAAATAAGACATCCCCTGAAAATAAGGCCTAGTGCATCTTTGGTAGCAAAAATTAATATAAGACACTGTCTTATTTTCGGGGAAACACGGTAATACATTTGCAAGGGAACCTAACAACAGTCTGAATACCAAATGTTCTTGCTTGATTCGCTAACAGAAACTTTTTTCCTTCTTAATTGGGTTTCCTTAGCTAAGTCTGGGTATATCCACAGCTTTTGACCCAGGTATAAAGAGGTTCTTTTCACCATAAACAATTTCAAAATTTTATCCCTTTCCGATGAAAGGTTAAACTTCACCATAAGAGTTACCTCTTTTCTCTACCTGGGAACCTAAAGAAGTCTCTCTAAGTTCTGTTACATTCAGGGATGTGCCAAGCACTCCCTGATTTGATGTTTCCTCATTTTTCCAACTTATAAAGTAGGCGCTTGATATTGATGGTATATTCTCAGAGGTTAATGATAATAATAACACTTCTAGGAAGTAATTCCTCAATTGTTCTTTAGGAGATATTAATTTACATTTTGGAAAGTTAATAATTCTCAAGTTTGCATATCTAATAGAGAGAATTCTATTTTCTACTTTCTTAGATAAATTTATTTCTCCCTGAATAATAGAGGACTGCACGGATTTAAATTTGTTTCATTTCTTCCTCAACTTTTGCTAAGGTCCCCTCATAACCTGTAACTATCGGATTCAGATTAAACAAAGCTGTTTGCATACCTTTCATGCTACAATGGCTTGCATAGTTACTCTTTGTGGATTTCCTGTCCATGCAGTAGGCATAGGGTTTGAAAACTGAATTAGAGAGGGTTCTTGGCTGCCTTTGTTCCCCATAAGGGGGGGGGTAGAAACTGTTCCTCTGGAAGGGGACCCCCCTTCACTAAGTTCCACCTCGTGTAAGGGAGGAGTCAAAACGCCTTCCTCGATCAACTAACGTAGAAAATGTTATAAACTTCTATTATAATGCATTTTGATTTGTGTTTTTTAGAAAGCAGAATGCCAAAATTTTACAAGGGTGTAAAGACTTTTTTTTTTTTTTTACAAGGCACCATTTAATAACTGAACAAAAGCAGCAAAACCAAACAAAAAACAGCTACAGTAGTATAATCAAAACCATCCATAGATATAGGCCATATTGATGACTCTATGGGTAATTAGCCACATTCAGAGGTCTAGTGCTAATCAGTTCAGTGCTTGCAGAATAATATCCCCCAACACCTTCCTTACCCCAGGTTTCTAAAATTCTGCAGAATAATAAATCAATGAGCTACAACGTTATTCTCAGCAGCATTAATCCTACTAACTCAAAGGCCTTCATTAATGGACCTCTCCAGCTTATGAGTGGGATAATAAACTCCCTAATGAGTTTATAGTTTGTACCTTAGAGGTACTCTAATCCAAAACATTTGAAGGATCAGGCACAAGAGCAGACAGGGATTAATAATTGACTAGTTTGAAAATAAAGGTATCCAAAAAAGGTTTCTCTTTTGACACCTTTAGAAATGATTTAACCACGGCAAATCAGTAAGAAGGCAGGACTACAACCCAAGAGTTGGAAGTGTTCTGATGGTTTGTAGGTCACTGCCCCAGGAACTGAACCCATGGACATGAGGAGCACAGCTTAGAGCATGCATACAATTTTACAACAATGAGTTAGTATATTTAAAAAAAATAAAGTTTAGAAGGGGAAGCCACCAGCATTACACAAAAGTGCATTTCCCCCGTCACCCACCCTTCTACATCCACTCCCCCCCGCCCCAACAAAGCCTCAATGGCACTGGCAGACCATTCAAGCAGTGGGGAAGTGGGGATGCTTGGAGCACCTCCAAGGACAGCACCAAAAGCTGCAACAGGAATGCCTGCTTCTCTCTCTTCAGCAGCGATCTGAGAAGCAGGAAAGACGCTCCCCCCGCCCCCACTGCTCTGGCCCCGGTTCCTCCTATGTCTGGTAGGTGGCATGCACGGTTCACGTCAGTAAAGCTATGCGGGGTCATGCACGGGCACAACCTCTCACCCTCATCAATAAGCACTCGGAGCAAAACACGTCTTAAGATCAGGGACTCTGCCGTTTTCAGTAGTATAATAACGCATACCTGTTTTTCTCTCTCTCTTCTAAAGAAGGCAGCACGTAGATGTCATCGACTTCTCTCTGAACCTGGGAGAGGCTGAGCATTGGTTCACTGCTACAGAAAGTAAAAAACATGGCATACTGATCCATCTATGTCCTGTGAAAACCAATTCCTTCCAAATTCTCCACTCAAGTCCCACTCCCCAAAAAAAAAATCTAAATCTAAGTTCCCTCTGTCCTTGCCTTTCGCCAGTTAGTGCCGTCTTTATAGCTTGTCTTTTTAAGAAGGTTTTCAAAAGTTTCTCCGTTGTTTTCTTTGAATCACTAGCAGCCACTTCTTTTCTTTGCCTTCTCTTAGCCTGAAGAATGTAAAGGAACATTAATTGTCAATGTCATGTTTTCCAATTACCATAACTTCTTTATTGAGATCAGTGAGGTTGGTCGGGTTAATATCTCTATCAGCCTCAAAGCATCTATGGCACTAAAATTAGTTTGTAACGTAAGTCACAAGCTCCAGGTTTTCTGCAGACAATTCAGGCGTAGATTCAGTGACACCAGTCTGAAATTTGGTGGTAATTTAGTGGCACATCTGCATTACATTTTCACCATCTTGCATACTAAAATTATATACATTTTTTACACAGATATATAGTAGATTTCCAACCTTACTGGTTTGTCTTTATAAGTAATGTTGTTCTCTTGGGAGATCTCAGTGCAGGAGAGGAAGAGGATCCTGGGGATGTAGGGAGGAGGCGCAAACAAGAAGGAGGAGAAAATGAAGAATCGCGGATCTTGGAAATGAGTGGATGTGAAGGAAGAGATCCCAGGAATTGGAAGAATAGGGGTTAGAACTCATGAACCCATGATCCCAATGTAACAGCCAGATTTAACCAGAGATCCTTAGCAAAGCCTTCCTACTTACTACTACTTATCACGTTATAGTGCTATTCAGTGTATGCAGCACTGTACAAAAAGACAAAAGAGAGAGTCTTCTCAACAGAGCTTACAGTCTAGCCAAGCCAAACATACAGAGCAAAATAAACTGTGGAAATTTATTTAGAATGATTAAAATCATTAAGTCTGTGAGCAGGATAATCAGAAGTTAAGCCTGAAAAGCAGCTTCAAAAGGTGAAATGTAAGCTTACCTGTTAATTTCCTTAAATCCTGCCAAACCAGTCCCAGCAGATGGAGACAGAAATAAAGCTCAAAGATGATTTCCCTCCCCCTATAAAGGTCTGGTACTGCCTTTCCTTTAAAATTACCAAATGCACCAAGACGGAAAGAGATGCTACCCTACAAAGCTCAACAATAAAGGATGCTAGATCCCTTCCAATTCAAGAAGACCTCTCACAGTGGAGGACTCCTCAGAAGAAAGTATCTGATCTGAAAGAGTAGCGGGCGTGCTTCTATGACCGTGTCTCAAAGCCAGTCTCTGCGAATTATGCCTTCATCCCAACCTCCTCTACGTGTACGGACAAGACGGAAGGAATGGATCCCTCAAAAAGGGAAATATTGTCTCCTCGTGTAAATTAATCTCACAAAGGCTCTAAACTCTATTAGGCCTGCTATATAGTCCTCTTTTGAACTGTGAAGGCTGTAACCCCCGATATGAAGTATCCTTGTGCTAGGAAGCTTGGTTCATTTATTTATTATACTTATTGAATTAGGGGTGGTTTTATGGATGTGAGTGAGGGGTGGGCATATGAAGGATGGTTGAGTTTGGGTAATAATATGAAGGTTGGTTAGGTTGTGTGAATGTGGTATTTATATTTTTTTTAAATGTGATTATCTAAAAGAATTATATGTGGATTTACATATTATGCCATATATTTTGTATTAAATACGGTGTGATTAGTGTATTTAAAATCAATGTTATATAATTACGTGCAGCATATCTGGATGTATAATAGGAGGTTTTTTTAAATTGTACTTTATATTAATAGGCTTGAAGTAAAACCAGCCCCGCAGAAAAACATACAAGCAAAGTTGTATGAAGATGGGTTTACCTTCTACATGGTGGTGATAGCACCAATTTCACCAAGGTGAACCCTGGAGAAATGTCAAAGGTACTCAAGCAGGTTCAGGTGAAACAGAGAAAGAACTAAGGCCTTTCCAAAACCTACTACTGGGATAGTGGAGTAGTCTCCAATCCCACTGATCAGCATTTGGGAATCTCCCAATTTGAAAGGATCCCAATGGAGGTCTCCTAAGGAGAAGGGATCAAAACTGTCTTGGCCCATATGAAGCTATGAGGATCATTATTCCCCATTTTTCCTGACGTTTCCATAAGCCTTGAAATGAAATGAACTGGAAGATCAAAGAGCTGACTAGGGCGAGGGTATACAAGGCTAGTTACAGTGCTTCCCTTTGCTATAACCAAAGTTTGGAACCATCCTGTTAGAGGAGATGGAACAAAAGCTACCACAATTGTGCTGCACCCAGAAGATATCTGGTCTACTGCTCCCATGTTCCAGGATCCAACACAGTTTGTTCACCAGGTATATGTCTCCATGTCCATACTCACAGGAGGTATCTTCCCATTCCTCCCTGCACACTGGTATACAAGATAGGAATTTGAATGACTATTTAGATGAGGACCAAGTCATTGGCCAACTGAATCTCAAGACGAGTTTGAACTTTATTGCCCTTAGCTCGAGAACATTTCTCCAATGAAAGGACCTTCTAAATGGACCCCAGTCCTACTATACAACACCCCCATCTAGATTAGAGCAGTATTTACAAGAAGAATCACCCACCAGAACAGAGTGTCTCTTGGTTGATGACACAAATACTGCTCCAGAGATGCCGAGCAGGCTGGAACCATCAACATCTGCCTACCCATACTGCATGGAATATGGGTGGCAGATACGGCAAAAGGTGAAAAAAAAGGATAAAAAATAGAAATCAAATGACAATTTTCATTACAATAGTATAAATGGAAATACCTATTATCAGGCGGTCAACTGCAGAGCTGAGATTGCTGTACTTTGCAACAAAACTAGTAAAAGCTGGTGATATTTATTTTCCCCAAGATATGTTCTTCTGCAGTGTATTTTTCTTTATTGCAGATATCTGTATAATTTAATCCATATAGATTCTGCAGTTTTACCCCTGCATAAAGAATTTGGGTTGACTCAAACCATTAATATACTAGGAGATGCTAATCTACAAGATATAGAAAAATATTTTCAGTTTGTACTTCAGTTTATACGTAATAAAGCTGACCCACAATATTTCCTAGGTTTTTTTTTTTGCGTATCAGCAAGCTAGACCCCACTCTAAACGTAGTACATACCAGAGTCTGCTTCTTCAGCAGTGGGGCATCGCCATCAAACACAAAGACAGGCTTGATTCTGAAGAAGAGGAGCTTGCAGAGGCGGTGGAAAAGCGCGAGCAGGTGGGCATTCTGCACGGCGTTCCCTTGACGGTCTCGGACTCCTTTCACTGCTTGGTTCAACCAAATGCTAATATCTTTCAACAGAATTAAGGAGAGAAAAAGGCAGCTCCGTGTGGAAGATACACAACTAAAAACGTACAAAGTGCTTCTGCAAGTGGATTCCAAAAAGCTTGGTATAGAGCAGGTGTTTACGAACAGATCAGAAACCATTTGGGTGGAGCAGGTCTGAACAGCTTATCATTCCCCGGCATGTGCGGAGGAAGTGGGGGAAATACTGAGCGAGGCTTGCACTAGAAGCTATATTCAGATGTTCATTGGAAAAGATGAAGAAAGAGAGAGTTACAACTCTCATTCCAAGGATCTGTATCCTGATCCTTTCAGTTTTGGGGTAGGGAAAGAATTTCTCAGAGTCAAGAATTACTCTTCTGCGGTACCCATAATCCGAATAAGCAGTGGGTGGGAAAAACCAGATCAAATTATATATCAATATTTTAATTGCAAACCATTTCCCATAGCCAAGTTGATCATTACAAAGCAGAAAGTAATTATAGAGGTTCATAATCAAAACTGCTTTTCTGATGAAAAGGAAGACTTATGCAACTTTTGAACTAAAAAAAAAAAAAAAATCAGATATTAGTGAATTAAAATATATAAATCAAAACAAAACTATGCAATGTGGAAGGCAGTTGGTGCAACTAGCTCAGCTATGTTTGTGGGGGGAAAAAAAAAGAACTTCACATGTGCATCAATTGCCAGCTGAAAAGCCATTTAAAGTCCCATGGCAGGATTTCATTATCTTTCAAGGATACCAATGGCAAGAATTTTTCCTTCCAGTGTTTCAGGATTGATGGGTCTCCCTGTACATTCCAGCATTTTCCAAAGGCCTTTGACTCCCATGCTGCTTCAAGAAGTAAACAATAAACAAGAGCTATAAGCGTAGGTACAGTAAAATTTAAAATACAAGGCTATAAAAGACACTAGCGATGACCACATTCAAAAGCCATTTAGATGGATAACATAATCGCTATCCGTCTCAATGACTTACGCAGCTATATTCAGCCTTTAGCCGGCTAATACGTTAGGCAGCTAGAATTTCGCCAAATAAATTAGGAGCGATCCAGAGGCACAACTGGGAGGAGCTGAGTTAGCCGGCTGACTCTGATATTCAGTTAGCAGGATGACGTAGCCAGCTAAGTCTGGCCAAGTGAAATAGATGTCCTAAAGTTAGACGGCTATATTCAATAGTTTGGCTGCACTGTTAAATATGCCTCTAAAGTTACCCGGATGTGTTTGTGGCAGCTAAGAGCCACGGGGAACCTATGAAGCCAGCTTTACAGTCATGTGTGGTTTTGTTATGAAAAGATTTCTAACATACCTGCAAACACAAATGTACACACGCTTAGGGCCATTTTATTTGCAAAATATATTTTCATAAAACAAGTTCACAAATCAATTTGATTTTTCAGTCTCTTGCCAGATTTGACAAATAAAATTAACACTAAACTGCAAAGTAAATGCAGTATGTGCAAAGGAATTTCAAAGATTAACATGCTAAAAATGTCTTCAAAAATTAATTTGACCATAACAAGCCTCCATAGGGGTAGATTGTAAAAATCTACGCGCGCGAACAAAAGTACGCTGGATTTTATAAGATACGCACATAGCCGCGCGTATCTTATAAAATCCGGGGCGCGCAAGGGGGTGCACATTTGTGCAACTTGCGCGCGCAGAGCCCTGCCCCTTCCCTCCGAGGACCTTCCCTCCGAAATCGGAGCGGCCTCGGAGAGAACTTTCCTTCTACCCTCCCCGCACCTTCCCCTACCTAACCCACCCCCCCCGGCCCTATCTAAACTTTCCCCCTATCTTTGTTGTTAAACTCTGCGTGTGCCAGCGGGCTGCTGGCGCACCATCACCCGACCCGGGGGCTGGTCCGGAGGCCTCGACCACGCCCCCGGGCCGGCGCCACGCCCCTGACACACCCCTGGAATGCTCCAAAATTTGCACCGCCCACCCGACACACCCCCCAACACGCCCCCCCTTGCGAAGCCCTGGGATTTACATGCGCTGCCGAGCCTATGCAAAATAGGCTCGGCGCGCACAGGGGGTTTTTAAAAGGGTTACACACGTACCTTATGCGCGTAACCCTTTTAAAATCCAGCCCATAGTGAATACACCAATATACATTATATGCAGATGTGCATGCCCACTACTTTAACTACACCCAGTTTATCAGATTGTATTTTTATGATACATTAAGTCACATCCCAGTTTACCACAGAGGTTGTCAAATGTACATTTTTGAAAGTAAAATACTCCATGTGTCCATTTTTCGTATAAGAAGCCCTAGGAGTCAGAATTAATCCTGATGAGGCAGGAGTAAAGCAAGTTCTTACTTGTAAATAGGGTTCTCCGTAAGTGGCAGGATGAAATAGCCATGACCCATGGGTGACATCCGGTGGTGCCAAATAGACCTCTCTCTCCAAGCTCATTAAGTCTTACTAAGAATAGGCAGAGGCTTCTGCACTCGCACTGCCTCATGAACCCCATTGCAGAGTTTAGCTTTAGTGAGGTAGGCAGGAGAAAAGCATGGCTAATTCATACTGCTCTCTAAGCAGAACCCTGTTTACAGGTATGCAAATTTACTTTCTTCATTAGCAGGCAGAGCTGAATTAGCCATGACACATGGGGAATCCCAAGCTGAGAGTTGTACAGCAAAGCAATTACTAAAAAGCAATCCGATCCAAGCAGTGGAGGTGGACTACTGGATGAAAAGGCATAAGAACATAGGAAATTGCCATGCTGGGTCAGACCAAGGGTCCATCAAGCCCAGCATCCTGTTTCCAACAGAGGCCAAACCAGGCCACAAGAACCTGGCAATTACCCAAACACTAAGAAGATCCCATGCTACTGATGCAATTAATAGCAGTGGCTATTCCCTAAGTAAACTTAATTAATAGCAGGTAATGGACTTCTCCTGCAAGAACTTATCCAAACCTTTTCTAAACCCAGCTACACTAACTGCACTAACCACATCCTCTGGCAACAAATTCCAGAGCTTTATTGTGCATTGAGTGAAAAAGAATTTTCTCCGATTAGTTTTAAATGTGCTACTGCATCCTGAACAGTTGGTAGAAGAACTGGCTGGCTGAGCACTTGTCTACTTAAAATTAGGGCAAGTCCACCAGCAGGTATCTGCCCTGAGCTGGTTACTGTGACTAAGCAGTCAAACCGCCTGCAGTGACTGGAGCTATGGAAAATTACCTCATTTGACTCTCAAGGTGCAGGTATTGGCAGGCAGTCTTGTGTTGCGTTTTGTTTTAAATTAAAAAATGGTCTCCTGCCAGGGAAAGCTGCGAGAGACTGACCAATCTGCTTCCCAAGCACTGAAAAGCAGCTGCTTTAGCGGAGCATCGTTCATTTCCTCCCGATGGCTGCCGGCAGGGCAGAAAGCACTTATTAAAAGAAGGGGAGGTGTCCCAAAGAAGGCAAACTGCTGCGGTTTTCTGAAGTTTCCCTGCAGGCCCAGCCACAACTGGACAAGAGGAATGAGAGAAAACTCTAGCACTGCCACTGACCACACAATCACAGCGGTAGCAGTTTTAAAACCAGGTAGCTGCAGTGCTGCTAGATTTTAAATGGGGTTTGTAGCCCAAAATAAGATATGCTGTGGCCCGAAATTAGCCCAACTGACTAGGGAAAAGGGACATCTTAAGCCAACAGTAGGACCATCTTCAGAGGACCAAATAAAGCTAATAGAAATGGTATTTTCAATCATTATTTTATCTCTGATGTATTAAAATATACAAACGTGCATATTTACAGTATGTCAACAGGTGAAGATGCAAAAAAACTGCATAAATACAATTATCATAGCCCCTCCCTCACCACTTGTACAAGGACATTCCAGCATTACTGTTAGGCCAATTGCAAATAGCTCTGGCTTTAAAAAGTTAAATTGTGAACCCTGATACAGCAAAACACCCCCTCAGCAAGTACATTTTTTTTTTTTACCAACATTTTGAGAGAGGACAGAGGCGAGAGACAGGGAAGGAAGGTGCGAGAAAGCAATAAAGAAGCAAAAATAGAGAGACTATGCATCCCTAACCAATATCCCTTCCCATAATGTGTTTCCCCTGCACAATGTGCCCAACAGCCTCTGCGTCTTTCCCACCCCTACCATCTCACTCTCTACTTCCCTTCAGGCCCTGCACTATCAGGGGTGCATTCTGTGCAAGTGCACAGGATGACACCCCTTGGGGCTGGGGGAAGGGCAGTGGCGGCAGTCGAAGCATTCAGATACGGCATCAGCCCAGTGTGGAGCTACAGGCAGTGGTCAGTACCTTCAGTCCAGTGGGTCCAATAGCGGACTCGCGCCAGCACAGGAAGATAAAAGGGGTACCGGAATGCAGCATTTGGAACGGATGTCTTCTCAAAAGGAGCGCAGAGGGATAGGCCATGAGCATGAAGTCCAACAGATTTACGCTGCTCCCGCATAAGCAACAAGATATGAACCCCCAACAGCAATATTTTTTTTTCCTGGTTCTGTGTGGCTACTGCTGACAAGCCATCCCTGCCAATAGTGAGGGTAGAAGCAGCAAGGGCAGGCTGTAGGCAGGGGCAGCATTGCTGTCTCAATTAGTCCCCCCTAGTCCACCCAGTCTCCCCCCTCTGGTCTCTCCCTAGTCTCTCCTCCCTTAATCCACCCAAGCCTCCCTTAATCCACCCCAGCCTCACCCCCCTCCACCCCCCCTCTCACCCCCCTCCCTCCCCTCACCCGTTCCTATATCCCCCCCAGCCCACCTCTCACTCCTGCGCTACCCATTACCGTCCTCCGCTGTATTTCAATTTTAAAACATTGAACCTGTGCTAAAAACCTTAAATTAAGCTCCCTTTTAGTACCTGCTATAACCATAACTGTTGTAAATAAGCTAATATGTTACATTTTTGTGTTTTTAAATGTTCAAATAAGTTTTCATTATATCCCATAACTGTTGTAAGTAAGCATCCATTTTTCTCCTCCATATAATCTTTTTATCCCTCTCTTAACCGCTGTAATTAAACAATGTATAACCCCGTTAAGCAACCTCTCTTGTAAATACTGCTACGTTCCTTTTACCTTCTCAGCTGCTGTCTTTCCTCCTTACCTTCCTCCCTCTCTCTCCCCCCCCCTTTTTTTTTCGCTCCTGCTCCATCCCCCACTCCCTGTTTTTTGTAATTCCTCCTTTCTCAAGTTTATTGTAAACCGGTGTGATGTGCTTGCACGAACACCGGTATATTAAAAGCTGTTAAATAAATAAAATAAATGACTGGAGGCAGTGTCAAGGTAAGGAGTGGGGGTGGGGTCAGGGATGGCCAAGGCAAAGTCTGGATACTCAGTACTGCTGTCTTTTTTTGTTCTAGTGTATTGCTCTTTTGGTGCCCAGCAGATTACATGTTCTTGCAGGACCTACTTCCAGGACCACAGGAGTCATGCGGTAAGTGGGTCAGAATTCTCATGGCAGCAGGAATCCTACTGCAGAACCAGGAGGAGGGGCAACACCCAATTAGGAGCCAGGAGGCAGTGTACTGGTGGACCCCATCCTGTAGTGCATGGGTGTGTATGTGCGACAGAGAGTGCAAGAGAATGTGTGTATGAAGAAGCAAGAAAGATAGAGCTTGTGAGGGAAGTGCATGAGTGAGGGAGTGAGGTGAGAGCATACAGGAGATTTGTTGATAAGGTGGTATATTTTATTAAAATTAGAGAGAGAGGCGTTTGTGAGTATGAGTGTGTCTGTAAGAGAAAGGGAGTGTTTGAGTGACAATGTGAGTGAGAAAATGAATGTATGTTTATGAAAGAGAGGAGTTAGTTTGTGCACCTCCCTCTGATCTTGTGCTGGTGTGTCAGATTTTTTTAAATTATAAAGAATTTCTACAATAGCATTACAAATGCAACTGAGGAAAGTTAGTGTAAAATATAAACAGGAATACATAAAACAAAAAAAAGAAAAAAATATTCTGACTCAAGGCTCCTAAAAAGGGGGGGGATCTGGTTTGCATAGCAATACAAGGAAAACAGTCCGATAAAGACAATCAACAGTTAATCAATAAATCCATGTTCGTTTTAAAGTTTAGAACACTAGAGGGGCTTTTTTTAGACAGGCCCAAGATATAGATTGAATGAATTGGAGGTGGAGGAGGGAGCACAAGCACAATAATTGTTTGTGCAAGGCAGCAAAAATGCTAGCCCTGGCACTGCTTCCATCTCTACCCCTCATACTCCCCAAATATTCCACCTCCCCTACCACCCTCTTATCCCCCACACTCCTCACTTTGTCCCTCCTCCATTCCCCTTTGCACCACACTCCTCCCTCAAACACCACACTCCTCTCTTGCCCCTCACCCTCATCTCTCTCCCCTTCTTCTGCTTATTCTACTCTTAACTACGCCAATATCCCCACATTGTCTTTGCCTCCTTTTCATGGTGTTCAACACCCTCTCTTCCCCTCCCCCCCAAACTCAAACTCCCTTTCTACCCCGTCTTATCCTACACAGTGGTTATTCACTATGAAGGTCGGTATATAAAAACTGTTAAATAAAATAAATATTTCCCCCAAGAAGCTAATCCTCAATCAAGCAAAAAATAATAATAATAATAATAACTTCTCTCAATCTCGCCTCTTACCTTTATCTCCAGCTCCGACAACAGCTGGGTTAGGAGGCTTTAGCAGAGGGACGATCAGCTTCAGAAGGGATAATTCAGCAGCAGATTCAGGGATGAAAGCAGACAGCTCTGTTTTCTCAAAATCCGCCAGCAGCAAGGAGGCATTAAAGAGCAGGGACGGAGGATGCCCGAAGAGCTCTCCTTCCATGCGACCGCGCGCGCGCACACACACACACCTTCCTCTCTTTCTTCCGTGTTCTGCACTAACCCTGGTGTTTGGGTCACCTCTGATTGGCTGTTGGCTATGAGTCATCACTCTGCGTCGGCAAGGCTGCCCGAGGCAAAGGAAAAAAAAAACCCCCCAATGCTGACGACAGCAACATGGCTGCCCGTTCAGAAGGAATCCAGCCTGAGCAAAAGATATTTTTCCCCGCATAATGGGGATAAAAAGTAGCTCAATCAGGCAACTCTTGGGCAGCTAATTTAATTTAATTTAAACTCCGAGGTCCTTGCACAAACTCCCGGAGCCGAAAATGGAGGTCAACGCGGGCTGGCGATGACGTCACTTCCGGAAAGGAGACCGGACGGGCAGGACATTAAAAGTTAAAAATAAAGGAAATTAAAAAAAAACCAAACAAAACAACAGCCGATACTGGGTGGGAGGAACAGGAGGAAACTCCCATTAAAGTCAGACCTCCGGGTGAACCAATAGTGGTACTGAACTGTTGTATTTCCCTGCAGTTGTCTGCAAGGAAAGGGTTACAGGCTGGCTCCCAGGGTCTGTGCTCCCCGTGACAGCGGTACTTCAAGCCTCTGGTTTTCTTAAAAGGAAGGCACTTTTTAGTTGTTGGCTCTGCATCCTACCAAGAACTTAGCCTGGCCCGAGTGAACCAGCTAAGCTCTCTTACAACTACATCTCCCAGACGGCTTTGCGTCCGAGTGACCTCCCTCTGCCACGCCCTCTAGTGATAGGCGGAACGGGGCTGGGAGTATTAAACTGGCTCGCGGAGCAGGTGCTGCTTTACAGCTCAGCCGCGAATGAGTTGCTAGGCTTCCCGGTCTCTGTATGGAGAAAGAGAATAACTTTTGGGCTCGATCGGTGCTTTGTTTTTTGTCGTAAGATATCAGCTGATTCCTTTAGTGTTTATCTAGCGGATGGGCTTCATGCCATCAACAAAACTCCAATGAAACAGCCATGGAAGAAGTGAAGATATTAGACGGTGGCTTATCTACCGAGTTAGAGGCAGCAGGTTTTCAAATCCAGGTATTGAGAAATGCGAGGTTTCTTTTTCTGTTGTAGAACTTAACCTCCTCGGAACTGAATTGGATGTGTGGAGTCGTTAAACTACTTTTGCCTACCAGATTTTACCTGAGTTACTCATATGTTGGTATATTTAGCATGCATCATCTGCCAAGCATATTTACTTTTGTACATTAACAAAAGCAACAGCAGTTTCAATGGAAATGTGAACAAGGCTATGAAATAAAAGTGAATAATAAGGATGCTAAAGAAGCTCGGTGAAAATACCTAAATACAATGTAAAACGTATGCACATATAAGTCAAGACTAATAAAAACAAGTTCTCGTTTAATGCTCAGCTCGTATTTACTGCAGTTTAGGAGATCAGTCCTTACAGGAATTTTATTTTTACTGATATAATCTGGCAGATTTTTACTTAACTCTCTTAATGACACACGTCACATACTTTGAAAGTCTGCAAAGTATCAAAAAATCACAAGTCAAAGCTGCTCTCTTCTCTGGCTAATATTTTTGGTTTGTGTATGCTGTGCTCTCTCCATAGACCTCTTTTCAGTACTGTATGATTGTTACAAATCAATATTTGGTGCATCCTGCAAGCAACTTGTTTTACAAGATAAACATTATGTTCTACAGTGTTTACAGCATACAAAGATCCTGAAGGACCTCTGGACTGACATTTTTTAGACATGATTTTTACTAAACTTATGGATTTGGGGGTTTTACTGGCTGTCAGTAAATGGTTGATAACTTTGGCCGTTATTGTAATAGCCAATAATCGCTGGGGATTTTCTGTTGATAAAGAGGCAGAATTAGCCATTATATGTGGGTGATGTCATCCAGCGGCACCGAACAGGCTTTTCTCTCCAAGCTCAGGAGACCTTATGGGGCTTACTATGCGGGTGTTGCCTCATGAACCTCCTCAGTCATTTTTTTGTCTGAGCTGAAGCACAGAAGTGTATTTTGTGTCTCCTATTTTTTTTTTTAACTTCAGATTTGCATTTTTGCTGTATGAATCTTATTCGGCCTTGTCTCGCTGCTTCTGCAGCCACACAAATAGCACATTTAACCGCCACTGAAAAAAAGAGCTCTGTTACAGCAGAGCCTACTCATGCGGAGGCTCCTCTGAGACCTCCACCAGAGCAATGTCCTTCCTTCTTTCCTTCTTCATCGGTCCTGACTGAGTGAGCCACTACCCTTAGGATCAGATGAACAGTCCATTGAAATACCGTTGGATCCTCTGCCAAATATTCTGGAGCATTCTTCTCTCGCGGATGACCTCGCCTATACAAAATTTATTGAAAAGCTGGTAGCAGCACTGGATGTTCATGTCTGTAAAAATGATGATCCACGATCCAAACTCCTCAGCCTATTAAAGATTCTGAATACACCAGCAAAACCCTGCCACCTTACCAGTTCATGACCTATGTAAAACATTGTTCTTAAAACTAATGGAAACACCTATATCTTTCCTCACCACATCAAGAAAGCTGGATCTCAAGTTTTGAGTCCAACACTCTCCAATATTCAGTGCAGCACATTTTCCACACTAGTCAATCGTACTGGATTCAGCTATGAAAAAAAAACAAAGAAATGTATTTTTTCCAATTTCTCACCAGGGAAAGATAAGTCCTAGACAATTTTGGCAAAAGAACATTTCAGAGTGCAGTGCTCTTAACACACGTTGCCAGTCATCTGTTCTACGTTTATGATCGACTCCAGAGGCTGAAGCCACCTGTTTAAGAACATAAGATATGCCATACTGGGTCAGACCAAGTGTCCATCAAGCCCAGTATCCTGTTTCCAACAGTGGCCAACCATTTTGAGATGCTAAGGAAGCAGTGCAACACATACTCCGTTCTGTCATTCTAGTGGCTCCGGAATGGCCTCGCAGACCGTGGTTTGCGGACCTCGTGAATCTAGCCACGGACGGTCCCTTACACCTCTGTCATCTTTCCCATCTTCTTCGGCAGGGTCCCGTATTTTTCGATCAGGCGGATCGCTTCTGTCTAGCGGCCTGGCTTTTGAACGGCGGAGATTAAGGAAGAAGTTATATCCACTCTATTGCAGGCCAGGAAGCAGACTACCTCACCTGCTTATGTCCGAGTATGGAAGGTTTTTGAAAATGCTTGTGTCACCCCGGGTATCCCGTCTCGTAAGGCTCCGGTTTCCTAGGTCCTTTCTTTTCTCCAGAACGGTCTCACCAAGGGGTTGTCATTCAGTTCCTTGCAAGTGCAAGTCTCCGCTCCCGGTTTTCTCTCTTAGGTACCATTGACGGTTACTCAGTGGCGGCTCATCCAAATGTCATCCGTTTTTCTCAAGGGAGCCAAGTACTTGAATCCTCCGGTCCGGGCTACTTGTCCCTCATGGAGTTTTAACTTGGTTCTCCGGGTTCTCTGCGAAGCTCCTTTTGAACCTTTAAGGAGGGCTACGCTTAAGGAGTTGACTCTCAAAACCGTCTTTTTGGTGTCCATTTGTTCAGCCAGAAGAATCTCAGAGCTTCAAGCATTGTCGCGCAGAGAGCCTTTTCTACGTTTTTCAGATTCAGGGGTATCCCTTAAGACGGTACCCTCTTTCTTGCCAATGGTCATGTCTTCTTTTCATGTCAATCAGTCCGTGGAACTTTCGGCTTTTTCTTCGTCAGAAGTAGCAAATACAGCTGGGGGTGATCTGCGGTGCCTCGATGTGAAACGGGTCTTGCTTTGTTACCTTCAGGTTACAAATGAGTTCCGGGTCTCTGACCACTTGCTTGTTCTGTGGAGTGGGCCAAATAAAGGTAATAAGGCTTCCAAGGCCACTATCGCGCATTGGCTAAAGGAGGCCATTGCATCGGCTTATGTCTGTAAGGGTCGGCCCGTGCCGGAAGGCTTCAAAGCTCATGCCTTACGGTCTCCGGCTACTTCTTGGGTGGAGAGTCAATCGGTCTCTCCGCAGGAAATATGTAGGGCAGTTACTTGGAAATCCCTGCATACTACTGCTCGTCATCACCGTCTGGATGTGCAGGCTCCAGTTTTTGGCTCCTTCAAGCGGCAAATTCTTCGAGTGGGACTATCTCGGTCCCACCCTGTTTAGGGAAGCTTTGGTACATCCCACGGTCTGGACTGATCCGGGTACGTACAGGGAAAGAAAAATTGGTTCTTATCTGCTAATTTTCGTTCCTGTAGTACCACGGATCAGTCCAGACACCCGCCTGTACTAGATCTGATACATTTGCTCAAATGTTCTGACTCTTTCTACAGGTTTTTTCAATTATCTGATTTGTTGTCTACTATTACTAAAGGCACTGGAAGCATCTAACAGATGAAAATAAAATTGTATGCAAGAACGTTTTTATTCATACAGAATCCTTTCAGTTGTTCACTTGTTCAGTTTGTTAGTTTTTTCTTATTGCTTGCTTGATCTTTGGGAAATTATATCTGCTTTGAAAGTACTTTATACTGAAGGGTTACAGGATGGGCTCTGTCCTGATATAGGATACCCTCACAGTTTTGATCTGTCTCCACCTGCTGGACAGGAGGCTCAACCCACGGTCTGGACTGATCCGTGGTACTACAGGAACGAAAATTAGCAGGTAAGAACCAAGTTCCAGAAAGTAGGAGCAGCGGCAGAGAAAGCACCCGCCTGCATATAAGGGCCAAGTGAACCTGTCGAGCCAAAGGAATGCCCAGAAGACCTCGTGTAAGTTTTTTACTACACGTGAAGCCAAAATTATGTGCAAAGTCCACTTCGTGTAGGAAAAGGGAACGTTGCTTTCCTAAGACCGAGGAGCAAAAGGTGCAAAAGTTGCCATTTTTATATGCCATGTTAGCTTTGCAATGTTAAATGCCCTTTAGTATATTTGCCTCCTCCCTTTTTACCTGTTAATTTGTTGACAATTTGTAATTTTTATTTTTTTTTTTGTCAAGGGAGACCCTCTTTGGAGTGCCAGAATCCTTCACACCAACCCGAAGGCTATAAAGGACGTACATTTGAGGTAAACCCAACCAGTAGTATTTATGCAAGAGCGTTGTGTCTTTAGGTAAAGCAAAGAATTCAAAGCCTTGTTTGGAGGGGACCTTATTGTGTTTTCAGTCGTATAATTTCTGATTAAATCCCTAGTATTCAAAAATCTCTGAGGAATTACCTGTGGGCCCCCTCTTGCATTATTATTATTTCTTTTTAATTTTCTTTACCTGTTGGCTATATTTTTCTTTAAATAGCAGCTGTTTATAGCTCGGCTGTTGAATCTGTTTTTAAAATGAATTATAGGGCTGTTCTTGCTTGATAAACCTGCTCCTTGGAAACAAATTGCCGCAGTGTTTTTCCCTGAGGATTACAGCACAAAAAAAATAATCAGTCCTACTACAGGAATTGTATCTTAGGGGATGGGGGATTAGCACATCCAAACCACCCTGTGGCTAATAGCGCTCATCAAATGTAAATTCATGCAGATGAGGCTATTAGCTAATCCCCCGTGATCGAATACATTTTCTGCGCAGCCAACGCGCCCTTACAACGCAGCTAATTTTACGCCAGCGTAAGGGAATGCCACGCTCGAGGGAGCATTAGAAAAAAAAGAGAAATCCTGCTTTCTAGGACTCCTCCTAATAGTATCGTCGTGACACTAAGTAGGAGGGAGCAAACAGAGCAGTATTTAGTAATGGACGCTCTTAGAGCGCCCGTTTTCCCAACCCGCTTGACGGCCACTTCTCCTGTGTGCCCGATGCCGAGGAGGTGTTAGGGATGCACATTTTTTCCCTAGCGCCTCATTTAAATATTAAATCGCACACCCAGGAGAAGTGGCTGGGCGCACGTTAGGGAAGCGGACGCTTAACACCGAGCGCCCGTTTTCTGCGCACAATGATTGCATTGGCCCCTAAATGTTAAGAGGCCTCTCTAGCCCAGTCAGATGTATTAGAATATTACAATATCTTAAGAAACAGAATGCACAAATGTCGACGTTCTGACATGAAACACACATGGCAAGAATTAAGTACCAGAAAGTGGGGTGGTATTGGGTTGGGCAGGTAACACGCATATCTCATAAGAGGGATCTGTGTATCGATTCACAAGGCTTTCCCATTTACAATAATTAGTTCATATAAAGACCCGGATGACCTGAAGTGAGTTCAAGAACAAATCCAAACCAGTGAAGGACAAATGAACACCATCTTCCTGAAAACTCTGACCCCAAATCCCAAGACCACTCGTGCCGAATGTGATGACCACCCATCCATCTTGGCCACGAACCAATCTGTTGATCGGCCTTTGCCCTACTCCTACGCCAAATTACTCATTTCAGAAGGCCTTGCGATTATGTCGGGCCAGGAACAAGATTGAAATAAACATCAAATCTTTCCTGACCATGCTAATAAATTTGCATCCGGACATCTTGCCCCAGTCATTCCCCCCCACACTGTTTTCTACTGGGTTTTTTTTGTTCGTTTTAATAAGCTTTGATAAATTCCCTAGTAAAATAAAATCTAAAATGGAAGCCTCTATGGATTAATTGCAGGGTATATTGCACAGTTAATTTGAATGAAGACACTGAATTCAAACTTGTGAGGGTTAGGTATTTGGACTATGAATATTATTAAAATGTATCTTTCAGATTTCTTCAGAGTGGTGCAGATGTCATCACCACAGCGACTTACCAGGCCAGCGTGGAAGGCTTTAGCAGACACTTGGGACTGAAGAGAGCGGAGGCGGCTGAACTTCTGCGGTTGGCTGTGAGTGTTGCCAAAGAAGCTGCAGAGGAGTTCTCTTGCCAGAGCTCGGGTAAGACTCCGTGGAAACATTGAATTTTGAGAAGTACGCAAATCCAGTGACCTGGAACGTCGGCTGCAACGCAGAAAACGTCATTGGTATATGCAGAGAGAGATGTGAGCGTATCAGTACGGGGCTGGTATCTGTGTAGGCCCAGGGGTTCTCAACCTTTTTTTTTTTTTCTTTTTTCTGTCGGGACGCACCGGACCCATGATGTTCACATGTGTGATACGCTGAACACGTGACTGTCACGGGGCTAAATGTAAACATATGCATCTGCAGGGAGCTCCCGAATCCCAATAATGGGTGCAGAGCAGAACTAGGATATTTCTCCACACAACACACCGTACGAGGAAAGATCTCAGTAACAGCAACACTAACTCTGTTTAGGACTAGTCACAAACAGGCCGATACAGTACAGTGCGCTCCGACGGAGCGAGGCCATAGATAGGTTCCCTATGATACGGAAGTTTCTGTAAAGCTGTATTGCTATACATGATAGCTAGGTAGTGTTGGGGGTTTGCTGGTGGTTTAAATTGGGGTGTGCTCTAGATTGCAAGACATCAATGGCCAGGGTGTTTTGTAGAATGGTAGACTCTCAGTTGGCTGGTAAGAGTATGAGGGGTGGGCTCAAACATCGTCTTGAGCTCAATGCAAGGCCCGTGAATGCATAACTAAAAATGCTTCATGACCAGTATTTCCTGTGAGCCAGAGAATAAGCAAACATGAAGTTAGTGTACAAAGGTTGCTTGAATAGACATAGGCAGGGCCCTGTAGAGTGGCAGAGCAATAGTTTGACCAGTGATATAAGCATTCCATTTCAATTACTTGTGGATATCTCCCTGATGATGATTTTATGAACCTACCCGTGCTCCTCCTCCCAGAACTGCCACTCCCTTTCTTTCCTTCTGAGTTCCTGGGCCTTCTTCTGGAGGTCCTCAATTTATATAGAGAAATAGGAATACTAAGCAATTTGTTCTATATTGCTCCCTATTTGCCTCCTACCATCCACACCCCCACTCCATATTACAACCATTGCCAACCCCTTATTACCCACAACCCCAACCTCCCAATTGTAACTACAACACCCCATAGCCTACTCCCATCTACCCCAAAGGCTCATCTGCACCCCCTTCCTCTCTATTAAGCCCCAGTAATATCCACCCCTACTACATTTGACCCCAATACTTCCCCACCCCAGTGCCCTATTGAGCCTCCAATAACCCCAAGCCATACCCCCACCACCATTTGATCCCCCCCCCAATACCCTCCTCCCTACCATATATAGAGATCCCCCAAATATCCCCACCCACATTCAACTTCCCACAATATACTCACTCCTGGGCGTAGTCTGCTCCATGATTGTAGAGGGCCTAGAAGTCTCTCCAGGCCCCCCTTATATAGGCATTGTGCCTCCACACTACCTCCTTAGAAACAGCGTGTGTTCATGCCTCGCTACTAGGGATGCCAGTAGATAGACGACCTTAGTGTTGAAATTTGGCTGGCATGTGGGGGAAGCCATTTTGGAATTAACCTGCCCTGGAAGAATTGGAAATTCATGTGCACATGGAAACATCTATTTATTTAATGTTTTTATAATTTTATTTTATTTATCTATTTTTATATACCATTGTTCGGTTTCGCCATCACAACGGTTTATAAAGTTATGAAGTTTAACAGTGTTTTCAAAAATATAGATTATAACATTATGAACTAGGTTTATAAATTAATCAAGAACATAATACAGAAATTAAATCCGCAAATCCACAGATTCTTCAATGCAGAGTACATCCAACATTCATAAAATAATAAAAACATTTTAAAGCAAACTAAATATAACACAAATAAAATAAAATACCATTAAGATGTACATGCATATGGTTTAGCTTTTTTTCATACATTTGTGCACGCATGTGAGTTCACATACATATGCATGTATGTTTTCTATAAAAGGTAGCCACATTTTATATCATGCAGCTCCATATACACGCATATAGTAAAATTTGAATATTCTCTGATGCATGCCAGGTAACTCGAGAGGTGTAAAAACGTTTTTACTACTATACCCCAAAGTGCCATCTCTTAGAGGGGAATTTTTTCAGAAGTTCCCTACTAAATGCTTGGGAATCATTATATTTGTGTCACTTGACCAAGTTGAAATTGTTTTGAAGAATAAGTCTGTCCAGATATGGCATCTTCTGTGTTAGAATGCCAGCGTCCCTAGCACTATGTAGGGATATTATTGTAATTCATGGTTTCCTTTCCTTTGGTTTTTTTTTTTATTGTGAATTAGAGTTGATGCTTTTTGTTTCATGAGATTTGGATTCTAGGATTGTATTGTGGACTTGAAGCTAGATGTTTTTTTATATGTTTATTTCTTATTAATGTTTGGTTTCTGATTTGCGAGATACTTTCAAATACTTGTTTTCTTATGAGAGAGAACACTTCTTATATGCACTTTTCTAAATGCATAAATAAAAGAAATTACAGAATTTCATTCTACTTGGTGCCATGAACAGTCACATAACCCACTTGTGTGACTGGTGAGCTGTTGTCTTCAGAGAACACCTTACAGTGTTACTAACTTTGTTTTATTTTAGATTTACTTCCTAGCTCTGGCTTTTATAAGCAGATGAGCACTTAGGGTTTTTTTGTACTAAAAATGAGCTAGTAGGACAGATTTTATGATTTGAATAAATATTTTTCCCAGTATCTCTGAACCTGCATAATACGTAGACCATACTATACATTTGTTGACATCCTAAATTGCACATGATGTAATAAACAAATAGCATTAAAGAGCGTGTTTTTATATGTACGATTCCCTTTTAGAAAGGAAGAGCATTCTAATTGCTGGTTCAGTAGGTCCCTATGGTGCTTTCCTGCATGATGGCTCAGAATACACAGGACACTATGTAGACACAATGAGTCTGGAGGTATAGTAAGAAGTATTTTTATGTCTCCTCTCCTTTTCTTTAATACTTGATTATATGCTAATATTACACCTTTATCATGATGATTAACATAAGATCACTTACCATGCAACTATTTAACGGGACAAAATAAATGTAAAAGTAATTCAAATATTTTAGACTGTGGACTTTTTTTCTCTTGTCATTAATTTAATCAGAACCTTCTTATAAAAAGGCTCCGGGGATGTATCCAACCAGAATCTGTCAGTCTATACATTCACCCCCACTATCTAAGCAGGCGTATTTATTATGTCATAGGATATAACTCATGGGCCTGACCATGAGTATAATGAGTGATGACCATGAGTGGCCTGACCATGAGTAGTGAGTATTGCGGAAAATCTGTGGCGCAATACTCATCACCTGTGACGCATTAGCAAATTCTTCTGTTTCCGGCAGACCTCGAATCCTAATATTGGAATGGCTTGAGTGGATCTCCAAGTCCTCCATTTTAAGAGCCATCTCTTCATTCACCTTACGCAGCTTAGAGACCTCCATGGCTAGTGAATTCATACATGCCGCCTGTTCCTCAACCTGCACCTCTGCATCCTCCATGCGCTTCCCCAAATCAGGCATATCAGAACGGAAGTCGGAGACCATCTCGTGGAATTCTTCTTTTAGTGATTTGAATATCTTGTTTAATGTCCATAAACCATTGTGGAAATCTTGTTTAGTATGTATGTCATCTTTACCAGCCACCCCTGTAATATCACGCTCATCAGGACCTACATCTGACATCGCTTCCGCAGGCCTCAGGCAGACTGCTCAATTCCTCGTACCGGGATCATCCCGCGTTGAAGGAGAACTGCTTGAGATCAATAGATTTTTTTTTTTTCCTTGGTTTCCATGCTCTCCAATCATAGAGCTCTCTGTTCTGTCAAAAATATCCATGTGCACTATTCGTTAATGGGGTTTTATTCAAAAACTTGTGAGGAGAAGCTGAGGAGAAAATAGCTCATATGTCCATTTTGATCAGGTGACATCACTTTCTCCATATGCAGATCTTCTTTCCCTTTGCTAATCACATTGTTCCCTTCTTGTTGCATATCTCTAGCTCTCATCTGAGCATATATTGACCTCAAAAGAAGGCCCATGGCACATGAGTGCTCACTGCACTTGATGTCATAGGGTATCTTCTCTTCATGCTTACATAACAGTTACCAAACAGTAAGTAGGACTCCTGTCAGGTTCTGGCCCCAATATGAAGGATCTTCCATACACTACACTGATGTGCCCATATGCAAAGCTAGAGAAGGACCAGATGGTCCATCCAGTCTGACCAGCAAATTTCTTATGGTAGTATCTGCCGCTCTGTTCAGGATACCCCCATGTTTTTCTTAAGGTAGTAACAGCCACTTCGTGCAGTTACCCCCAAGTCTTATGATAAGGGTAGTAATATTTACAATCAAAACCAAGCAACTGTCAAACCCATAACAAATTACTACTAACAACATTTTTACTGGGTGAGGAGCCTTCTTGATAATTCAGATAATGCTGCTTAATGTTCTTTGCTTTGGGACTTGACCATAGAAGCCGTCCTATGCTTTCTTTCCTTATTTTGCATGCTACTCTCATTAAATAAGCTGTCATTCTAGATCATATGTACCTGGCAGATCCCAAAGAGTAGATCTGCTTCTTGTTATTCACTCCCAAGGAAAGCAATGACTTTCAATAGTCTACCTAGCTAATAATACATTATTACTACTTAACATTTTTATAGTGCTACTTGATGTATGCAGCGCTGTACAAACAAAACATAAGACAGTCACCTAGACAGGATTATAGACAGTGCTGGGGAGGAGCCGGCTGTCGTATACAGAGAGAAGAGGACCCAGGACAGAACCCTGAAGCACACCAATTGATAGCAGGATGGCAGAAGAGGAGGATCAGTCAGAGGAAACACTAAAAGTGTGATAGGAGAGGCAAGACGAGAACCAAGACAGGGCAGAGTCCTGAAATCCAAGAAAGGACAGAATAACTAGGAGTTGGTGGTGATCAACCAACTCAAAGCAGCAGATAGGTCAAGGAGGATAAGGACTGAGTAAAGGCCTTTAGCTTTAGCCATAAACAGGTCACTGGAGACTTTTGGAAGAGTTGTTTCAGTTGGATGTAGAGGAATGAAGACTGGCATGGATAAGAATGGCTCGAGATGCAAGAAAGTCAAGACAGCAGCAGTGAGCAGCACATTCAAGTAGTTTGAAGGCAAAAGAGATGTTAGTTAGCAGAACAGGTAGGGTCCAGTGAGAGAGTTTTAAGGTAAAGGTGACCTGGTTGAGAACTCAAGATTGATTTTTGTGAATCTCGTCATGGAAGTAGTCAGCCATAGTCTCGACAGAGAGTGAAAGGGGAGTGGGAGAAGGAAGTTTGAGGGAACTGAGTGTGGCAAAGAGACAGCAAGGGTTGGATGCAAAAGAGTTCTTCAGGTGGATGTAGTAGTCTTGTTTGGAAAGAACAATAGCAAACTAGAAGGTGGTCAGCATGAATTAGAAATGTATGAAATCTGCATGGAGATTTCCTCTGTAAACTTGACTTGAACCTCTTTTAAATCCCGTTATTCTAGTTGCCTTGACCATGTCCTCCAGCAAGATTCCAGAGTTTGACTGTGTGCTGAGTATAAAAGTGTTTTCTATGATTTGTTTTGAATCTGCTGGTTGTTAGTTTCATGGAGTGTCCCCTTGCTTTGGTATTATTTTCCTGCTCCACCCCACTCATTATTCTATAAATGTCTATCATGCCATCGCTTTTCCAAGATGAAGCCAGTGTAGCCTCTCTTCATTGGGAAACCATTCTATCATTTTTGTTGCCCTTCTCTGCACCTGTTATGTCTTTTTTTTTTTTTTTTTAAATGTGACAACCATAATTGCACACAGTACTTAGTGTGGTCTGACCATGGATCGATACAGAAGCAATATGGTATTTTCCGTTTTATTCTCCATTCCTTTTCAGATCATTCCTATCATTCTATCTTTTTTTGTTTGGACTGTTGCTGCACACTAAACGGAGGATTTCAATAGAAATTTAATAAGAAAAGACGATCTGGCCTAGGCAGTCTGCCCGTCCAATGTATTGTCCGCCATGACTCCTGACTCCTAATATGGAACCCAGCATTGTGTACCTGGGATTATTTTTTTCCCATCTGCATTATGTTGCACTTTTCCACACAAAATTTCATTTTGTTTGTTCAGATGTCCAGTCTTCTAGTCTCACAAGGTTCTACTGCATTTCCTTACAGTTCACTGCTGTTATAACAGCCTAGAATAATTTTGAGGCATCTGCAAAATTAATCATCTCTCTTGTTCCCTTTTCAAGATCATTTATGAATGTTAAATAACTCTGGTCCCAGTATAAATCCCTGAGGGACTCCAAGGACCTTTCTATCTTGTGGGTTCCAGCAGGATTAATAGCGTATCACAGAAAAATTGTGGATGATTTTACAGTATGGCCTATAATGCTGTAATATTTTGTACAAACTCTGAAACCACAGCAAAATAACAGAAACAAACTCTATGCTTCTTCCTGTTGCAGGAGCTTAAAGCCTGGCATCGTCAGCAGATACAGTGTTTGGAGTCTGCAGGCATTGACCTCATTGCCATGGAGACTATTCCCAGCCAGAAGGAGGCAGAGGCCTTAGTGGACCTCCTCCGAGAGTTTCCGAATATTAAAGCTTGGCTCTCCTACTCATGCCAGGTAATTAACCTTTTAGTCAGGTAGATGAGACTCTTTTTTCCAGCATCAGTCTCGGTTGCACCTTAAACGATAGCTTTGCATCAAGATAAGCCCATGATTGACATGAACTTGCATAGGACCTATGTTAATGACTGTTGACCTTTGAGCTGCTGTTAAAATTGGATGACTAAACTCCAGTCTGTTATTGATGGCAGTTAGTACTTTATTTTCCATTTTAGCTATTCTTGTATATACTGTATTCTTATCTCTACGCCACTGTTTTCACAGGTTAAGCAAGCAGATTTCAATCTCATAACACTCTCTGACCATGCCTCAATTTCAATGAGTTTATGATTGGGCATTCCTGGATCCAAAGCCTTTACATGTCAACTGAGCCCCTCTTCATATTATGACAAGGAATTTTGTGAACAGCTTAAAATTAAGTCGCAAAATTACATGTTAAATAATGCTACTCCTGGTCACCGCATCTCAAAAAGATATAGTTGCGATGGAGAAGGTACAGAGAAGGGCAACCAAAATGATAAAGGGGATGGAACAGCTTCCCTATGAGGAAAGGCTGAAGAGGTTAGGGCTGTTCAGCTTGGAGAAGAGACGGCTGAGGGGGGGATATGATAAAGGTGTTTAAAATCATGAGAGGTCTTGAACGAGTAGATGTGAATCGGTTACTTACACTTTCGGATAATAGGACTAGGAGGGCACTCCATGAAGTTAGCAAGTAGCACATTTAAGACTAATTGGAAAAAATTCTTTTTCACTCCGTGCACAATTAAGCTCTGGAATTTGTTGCCAGAGTATGTGGTTAGTGCAGTTAGTGTAGCTGGGTTCAAAAAAGGTTTAGATAAGTTCTTGGAGGAGAAGTCCATTACCTGCTATTAATCAAGTTTACTTAGGGAATAGCCACTGCTATTAATTGCATCAGTAGCATGGGATCTTCTTAGTGTTTGAGTAATTGCCAGGTTCTTGTGGCCTGGTTTTTGGCCTCTGTTGGAAACAGGATGCTGGGCTTGATGGACCCTTGGTCTGACCCAGCATGGCAATTTCTTATGTTCTCTAAATATCTCAAGCCCTATTTTGGAATGCGGATAAGGCAGTAATGAGGGGAGAAATCATTGCCTATACAGGCCAGAAAAACAAAGCTCAGGATGCTGAGATTTTGCAACTACAAAAGCAATTGGTGTTGGCAAAGTCTTCACACATTGTACGTTAGAGGTTAAGGATAGGTTGGATTCTTTTAGGAAAAGTTTGAATCATTTGTAACATATACAGGCTCTTTGATCCATGCACGCTTTTAGAAGTTAACTGTATCGCTTTGGAATAGTAAAGCTAAACACGATATACTGGCTTTAAAATATAAGCAAAAGGTAGACATTAATATACACAAAGTGATGCACATTCTAGTAGATTACTATTCAGAGCTAAACTCTGTCCAAGTTCTGAGGAGATATGAATGAAGTTTTTTGAAAATCTTTGTATGCCTCAGGCCACAGGCACAAACATTAAATGCACCTGTAGCAAAAATGGAAGCTGATTTTGCTATTAAAGCCTTGAAACTAGGGAAAGCATTGGGCATAGATCGATCGGGATCTGAATGTTGCAAGATTCTGCATGATTTGATCTTTGACTCAGAAAAATTCTTTCAGAGAGCCAATCCATTTTTAATTACTGTTTTCTCCCAAAAAAGGGAAAATCCATTGTATCCTGATTCTTTCAGGCTTATTTCGCTAATTAATGTAGATGTTAAAATATCGGCAGCCATTTGGAAAAAAGGTTACATGCAATCGTAAGGGTTGGTATGGAGTAAATACTGTGCATAAGTTAATTGAAGCCAGTTAAACCTCTCATCAAGATGGGCTACGTCTAGGTCCCTCACCCTGTGCTTAATGCCATGCTACACTGCCTTGAGTGAATGTTTACTTTCAAAAAGGCGGTCAATAAATCATACTAAATGATGAACAAAGGATAATAGTTTAGATGCAAAAAAAGCCTCCGACAAGGTGCAGTGGAAATCTGTTATGATTTTTGGGTCAGTATGGGATTCAGGGTTCTTTTCAGTGGATTCGAATATTGTACAGCTCCCCTCAAACATGAGTGATTGTTATTGGTCAGATTTCTTGTCTTTTTTTCATTACAACGCGGTATTAGGCAAGATTGCCCACTTGCTGCCTTGTTATATGCAATATATTAACAATAGAATCTTTTGATTCTCAAAATTAAAGTCATTTCATCTGTCCATGGACCTAAACCGAGGAATCTGGAGAACAAAATATGGGGGTATGTTTGTAGAAGACATGGTACTATTTTGGGGCAGTTTTGTATCTCTTTATGACATTTGGGAGTTTTGCAGGACTGATGATTAATTTGAATAAATCTGAAGCTCTGCCCTTTTGAAATTACACTCAAACTGAATGGAAAGTGCCTTTCCCTTCAGCTGGGCTGCTTCATAAGCTAAATACTCTTTTATAGGCAGCATGTAAGAACAGGCTTCAGCTTGATCAGAATGATCACGCTCTCTGTTTGGTAGATACGGTCTGGCTACATAAGTGCCTATAGTAGAGCCTACACAGAATGCAAACAGCTAAAGATATTAGCAGGTTGTGATCTATGACTATAACATTTATTTGGAGCTCTAAGGAGGCTGGAATTAGTTATCAGAAATTAGTGAGACCTTAACTATGGGGGATTGAAGATGCCAGACATTAGATTTTATATTGTTGCTTGCCAATTGCCTTTTGGTTGGGATGGATGGATTACTAACCGCTGTGCATATTGTACCCCAGGGATAGCTGAATCTAAGACTGTTCCATTCTTGCCAATAAGCATATTACATATATCTGATACAATTCCCAATGCTGCATCATAGTTATATTGATACTGTCAGGTAAATATGCTGGGCATTGCTGATTTGGCTTTATCTCTTAAATGTCATATAAAACAATGTATTTTGGTGCAAAAGTTTGTTCTTTGTACCTTTTTGGGAAGATATATTGGAGGTAATTTTCCAAAGCATTTGCGTGCTTAAAATGGGGTTTACACATGTAAAAATGTTCTTTACATTTGTAAGTGAGGTTTTGAAAACTGCCATTGACTTGTCTGTAGGATTTACCCACATGAGTGCACTTTAGGCAGGTAAATGGCTTTTGAAAATTGCTACAAGAGTAGTTACATTTACATTTCCTTTTGAAAATTGTATCCATTGTAACCTATTCAAAACTTTACAGCCATTCATCCTCTCTTTTCGGGTAAGCTATTATTAGGATCATTGGATGTCTCTAAGGGCTACACAAAATTTGTCCAGATAGCTATTCTAATGGCCCAGTTTTGAAGTTTTGGCTTAAGGATATTTTGCCACCCATTGCGCTTGGGGTATCAACAGATGTCAGGTTGAATGCGTTTGGAGAGACTGGATGTAGAGTATTCACAATGTTTAATTGCTAAAGACTATGTAAAAGCATAGGGAAAACCTTTATACTGTGTTATCAAACCCAATTAAAGAAAAGTTACAGGATCTACATTACCCTATTATATGGAAATAAATTGTAAGTCTAGGGCTCCAGTTTGGTTATGAATGGTGCGTAAATGTGGAATGATTCCACATTCTATGAGGTTTTGATTGGTTAAAAAAAAAATGATGCGATGCCTTCCCGGCATTTGTTATCATTACCAACTGTACTTCTATAGTACTTCCTTTTGATTTGCTATTAAGAATCCTTGTTCATATTGCATTGTTATAAATAAAGCATTAAAAAAAAAATAAACCTCACAAATGCTTTAAAATATCTTTTAGGATGGACAGTGCACATCACATGGAGAAAAATTTGAAGAAGCTCTCAGAGTAGCAGCTAAATCAGATCAGCTGGTGGCAGTGGGAGTGAATTGCTGCCCTCCAAGTTTTGTTAGTCCTCTTCTGACTTCTGCCAACAAAAGCAGATGTCTAGGTATTGACTGGATTGTTTATCCCAACAGTGGAGAGGCCTGGGATCCTCGTGACGGGTAAGCATGAACACAGAGCAACTACAGCATTATATAATCTGTGAGATGTTTGTTTTGAACTTTTATCCAGATTGTACAGGTTTTTGTTGAGTAATTTGTAAACTGCCCTGAACAGATACTTCTCAGTGGTTGTGATATATACAGTTTTTAAAATGAGCATTTCTCAAAACTTGCTAAACAGAGATAAGCTTCTGAAAGCTCCTCTTCAAACTTACAGGAAGAAGTATTCTAACCAAATCTTATGTAGGTTTCTAAACCTTTGTCCCTTTCGCAATACCTCTTCTGCTGTACCATTCACGTCAGGTGATAGTGTCCAGGCCTTAAATATAGACAGATTGAAAACTGCCCTATACCATTTTTCTCCTCTACGTGTTTCCATTACAGTGAAATTGCACAAATCCACCCTCAGACCATGTCACCACTGCCATCTCAAAAAGTGCTCTATTGACTCCAGCCAAAGGACCAACAATGCAGAATTTACAGACCAGGTGGTTTGGGACTGCATCAGCAAGTCATCTGTACAAGTGGGCATTCGTATATTACAGAGAGAAACCATGAAATACAAAAAAAGTGCCTTTGTAATAAGCCTTGGTCCAGCTGGAGATGTCTCACACATCAGGCAGCAAGAGGGTCATTATGAAATAAATTAAATGGACAACATTTTGGGTACTTGCCAGGTTCTTATGGCCTGGATTGGCCTCTGTTGGAAACAGGATGCTGGGCTTGATGGACCCTTGGTCTGACCCAGTATGGCAGGTTCTTATGTTCTTAACATCACAGTCAAAGGAAAGTCACACCTTGCCTGGGGCCTTCTAGCAAGGAGCTGATGTGGGAGCTCTAAGAGCCCTTGTAAGCTTTCACTGAAACTCCTTAGCAGAATAGGCCACAGGTTTACAATGCAGCCACAATGAGAATCAACTCACGCACACACACACTGCAGGCACAAAGCCTGCAATGTGACATCCCTACCTGCACGAGACAACTGCAAAATGCTTGGCTGACACCTTGTGGAGACAGACCAACAGGCGGATGGAAAGATGGCCAGCTTCCTTCCCTGAGCCAGCTGTACGAGTTACAGCCTAAAATTAAGAACAGCCTTGTCATTGAGCACAAGGAGACTGCTAGTGGAGACCTTTTTATTAAGAGTTTATACCTGTAATGGAGACACAGGATACATACTCAGCAGCTTTTCACCTAAAGTGCCCACTATGACTCCTCTCCTCTCACATGCTATCCTTCTATGAGTCAGACAAAGCTCGTGTTGTCCTGCAAAAAAAGAAAATTACTGTCTGACAATCAGGGAATCAATTCTGGAACACCCACTCTGCATTTAAGTAATTTACTTAGGGCAAGATCTCGACTTACAGGCAAAGTGCTCGATGATTCTTCAGCGAACGTCTCTGTGTTCTTCTGATGACACACGGAGGGACAGGCTAGATCCACTGGGATGCCACACCTGACATCAACATTAGTGCTTACCTGCTGCACATCTTAACCACTGTGTGAGGTTCATTCGGCATCCCCTCCCCCCAATATTATCCCAACATTGGAATCTACTTTTCAACAAGCCAGAGGTGCTGGGTTATCACAGAGAGAGTGGATGAGAGGGCCTCATGGTACCTCCTCTGTGCTAGTGTCCTACAGTAGGTTGAGCCACAGAGGTGAGAAGCCATGGGTAGCAGCTACAACCTGCATCAACTGAACAGAGAAAGCGCTTGTGAAGTGCTGGCAGCTGACATTATCATGTGTTGCACTAGTCTTAGCTAGGGAGCTAGCCTTTAGCCATGCTACAGCCTTAGGACTGAAATGTTTGGTGCTACTATTAGAAAACATCACAAGGCTGACCCAAGAAACTTTGAGACAGTTTAAAACTTCCCCTGTTAGTGTATGGCATTAGTCACAATGAGAGTCCAGACATGGCTCACCAACTACATATCACTAAAATCTCTTAACATAAGAACATGCCATACTGTGTCAGACCAAGGGTCCATCAAGCCCAGCATCCTGTTTCCAGCAGTGGCCAATCCAGGCTACAAGTAAGGATAAGATAAAAGACTTGAAAGTCGTGATCGGAACGTCAGTATAAGATAATACTTTATGCGTCATTTAAATCGTACGAATCAATGTGTATTTAGTAATAATGAAATAATGTTATAAATTGTTTGAAAATATTGTTTGAATTTTTTGGGCCATAGTATCTATTTGTGTTTTGTTACATTGTTTTTATAGGAGTATGAATGGTGAATGGATGATATGTGTGAATTAGATAGGTTATATAATTGATATGACTAAAATATAGAGACTATTTTTGCACAGACAACATATTCTCTGAGTATGTTATATCAAAAAGGATAGAGACAGGATGGAGGTGGGCCAGAGATGGGTGACTAAAATGGTGTGGGGTCTGTATCGGAAGACCTATGAGGCGAGGCTGAAGGATTTGAATATGTACACCCTAGAGGAGAGGAGATGCAGGGGAAATATGATACAGACCTTCAGATACCTAAAAGGTTTTAATGATGTATGGACTTTTGAACCTTCTCCATTGGAAAGAAAACCAATAGAACTAGGGGTCATGAAATGAAACTCCCAGGGAGGACGACTCAGAACCAACATCAAGAAATATTTCTTCATGGAGAGGGTGGTGGATGCCTGGAATGTCCTTCGGAGGAGGTGGTGAAGAAGAAAACAGTCAAAGAATTCAAAGGGGCATAGGATAATCATTGAGGATCTCTAAAGGCTAGAAGACAGAAATGAGATAAAGTTGCTAGCACGGCGGTTACTACCCTTAGCAGAAAGCATGGAGATTACTACCCTTAACCAATATGCTTTGATGCAACTCCAACATTGCTCTCTGTTTCAATGGCAGGGGAAAAGGGGAATTGGACTTAGCAGTCAGAGGGCCTCCAACTTTTACGGTCTATGGATTTGATGAGCATGAGGGTAACCAGCACAGTGCAGCAGTTACTACCTTTTAATAGCAGCATGGGATTACTACCCTTAACCAATAAGCCTTGTTGCGTTTGATGCAACTGCAGCATTGCTCTCTGCTTTGGAGGGGGGTGGGGTCTGAAAGAAAAGAGAAATTTGGATTCAGGGACAAACACGAGCCATGGCTTTTTTTTTTTTATAGTTTGGGGTACTGAAGCTAAGATATTTAAAAAAAAAACCAGAGGACTGCTTCTACAGTCGAGTCCATAAGCAAAGCACGTCAAGCAAAACTGGCTGATACATGGGGGTAACCTACATGGCACGGCCGATACTACCATGGGAAGCTTGCTGGACAGACTGGATGGACCAGCGATTCTCTTCTGCCATCATTTCTACATTTCTATATTTCTATGTTTCTTAGAAGAAAAAAAAAAGTGAAAACAATTATCCCAGGATGCCTTGGGTCTAAGGGACCAATTGGAAAAAGAGAACCACTCAGAGTAAGGAAATGCAAAATAGGAAATGTCCACTAAGAAAGTTAAAATCAGAGTGCAGCTAATATGGATTTTATTACACATCCTGCAGTGAAACTAAGGTAAGTAGTACAATCACAGAACACAGCGTGGCAGTGCAACCAAGGAAAACATACAGTATAAGGTAACACTGTGTGTGCAGAACAAAACAAGTGCAATTGTACTGTAAACTAATGAGCAACTTTCTGTTCCTTTTCTTCCTACTTTTAGCTGGAAGGGAAGCAGCACTGAAAAACCTCTTGCAGCTTGGGCACCAGAATGGGTTCACCTGGGTGCCAAATGGATTGGTAAGAATTCAATTTCTATAGTTTTCTTTGAAACTGGAAAATCTCACAATGAGAGGGCATTGTATGTTTGCAAGCAAGTAATGTGCCCGCCATTGGATAACGGCAGGCCCGGATTTGGGCACAGGCAATGTGGGCAACTGCCTCCAGTGCCCACATTGTGCACGGAACAGGAGAGAGACCTTGGGGTGATTGTTTCGCCGACTTCAGATCATTAGACGCTATGTGACAAGGCGATAGCTAAAGCCAGAAGATTGCTGGGCTGCATAGAGAGAGGAATAACCAGCAAGAAAAAGGAGGTGGTGATCCCCTTGTACAGGTCCTTGGTGAGGCCTCACCAGGAGTACTGTACTCAGTTCTGGAGAACGTATCTCCGAAGAGACAGAGACAAGATGGAGGCGGTACAGAGAAGGGCGACCAAAAAGGTGGAGGGTCTTCATCAAATGACTTATGAGGAGAGATTGAAGAAATATGTACACCCTGGAGGAAAGGAGGAGCAGAGGTGATATGATACAGACTTTCAGATACTTGAAAGGTTTTAATGACGACAAACCTTTTCCTTTGGAAAAAAATCAGCAGAACCAGGGGTCACAATTTGAAACTCCAGGGAGGAAGATTCAGAACCAATGTCAGGAAGTATTTCTTCACGGAGAGGGTGGTGAATGCCTGGAACGCCCTTCGGAAGGAAGTGCTGAATACCAAAACTGTGAAGGATTTCAAAGGGGCATGGGATAAACACTGTGGATCCATAAAGTCTAGAGGATGTGAATGAAAAGAAGAGGCATGGGAGTGGCTTGCGGGAACGACGGCTACTACCTGGAGATGAATATCCTTATTCAATAAACATACACACGGTAAATGCGACTCCAACATTGCTCTAAGCTTCAACGGCAATGAGGAAATGTGGAAAAAAGGATTTGCATTCCCAAAAAGGCAGGGAGTAGCTTGCTTGTTATGGCGGTTACTACCCCAAACCAAATAAGCCTGATACTTCACTTTCAATACATATCCAGCATAGCTCTCTGCTTCAGTGGCAGGGGAGAAAGACCGATGCTTCACGCATATCCAGCATAACTCTCTGCTTCAACGGCAGGGGAATGAAGAAAAGTGAATCTATATTTATTTATTTATTTAACATTTCTTTTATACCGATATCCGTTCGCACATCGTATCGGTTCACAGTGAACAAAAAACCATTGGGCAGTGCCCGTACATATAACAGATAACATAATATAATATGATGAACTAGGCAACATATAAATAATTTTTGGGAGGAGCCCTTACATATAACAGGCATCAATGGGTAGATGCTATGGACTATAACTATAACTATATACATGATAGTGCAAAGTACAAAATCAGCAGACATAAAGGCGTTCGTACCAAGATATCAGTATAACATTCATAGGGGGGGTTTTATGTAATAGGGGGTGAGATGGAGTAGGCTTGCTGAAAGAGCCAGGTTTTAAGTTTCTTTTTGAAAGTGGGGGTATAGGTCTCTATGCGAATATCATGGGGCAGTGAGTTCCATATGGTGGGGCCGGCAAGAGAAAAGGCTCTGTTAATAGTGGAGGAGAGTTTAAAAGATTTAATAGATTGGGCACGGAGTGTTCCTTGGAGAGCTGGGCGTGTAGGTCTCTTGGAGGTAAGAGGGGGGGGTTAAGCCAGTTGAGGTTGGAATTTACTAGACTCTTATGTATGATCGAGAGTGTTTTATAAAGAATTTGTGACTGTATAGGGAGCCAGTGTAGTTCAATAAGTGTGGGGGTGATGTGGTCTCTTTTCTTTGTGTTTGACAATATCCGAGCGGCGGCATTTTGTAGGAGTTGAAGTGGCTTAGTGTGTGTTGCAGGAATGCCAAGTAAGAGCGCATTACAATAGTCAATCTTCGATAGAATAATAGCTTGGAGGACTGTACGGAAATCATTGAAGTGTAGTAGGGGTCTGAGTTTCTTTATTGTTTGGAGTTTAAAATAGCAGTCTTTTATGATGGATTTGATGAATGGTTTAAATGAGGTGATTATCAATAATAACTCCTAAGTTATTATCAATGGTTTAAATGAGGTGATTAAATGAGATTTAAATGATTTAAATGAGAGGTATTATTTAAATGAGGTATTATTTAAATGATTTAAATGAGAGGTATTATCAATGGTTTAAATGAGGTGATTATCAATAATAACTCCTAAGTTATTATCAATAACAACTCCTAAGTATATAAAGACAACAACCAACAAGGACTGAATTACATAGTCTGGGTAAACAAATAAGCATGGGTGTAGCTTGCTTATTGTGGCGGTTACTACCCCTAACTAAATAAGCTAGATATTTCACTTAGATGCAGTTCTAACACTGCTCTCTACATTAATGATGGGGGTGGAAGGGAAATAGAACCAAAAGGTTACTAACAGAAGTATGAGGAAAAAAAAAGTGCAAAGCTTACTGGGCAGACTGGATGGGCCGTTTGGTCGTCTTCTGCCGTCATTTCTGTGTTTCTATGTAAGTGCCAAATTTTGATAGGCATCACACACTTGGTGCTGCCCGCCTCTTTCCTGTTCTTTCGTATGAACTGCTGCAAGATCTTGAGCTAAACTCCGCGCAGGCTCTGTGAGCCGGTGCTTGCACTCACAAACCCTACAGCACTCTGCCTTTGGCACGGCAACAGGAAACCCAAGCTGGAGCAGGGAGCACGTACACTGGCACATAGTTACCCTGCTCAGTTTAGCTCCAATTCTTGCCACACCTTGGATGAAGAGGAGTATTTCTGGAAGTGATGGGAGAGGAGAAGGTCTAAGAAAGGGCAAGATCTGAGCAAGGGCCCTGATGATTTGGGAGTGGGAACAAATCATCTCCAAACCTTCTCCCGCCCAGTCCGTACGGGTGCCTAAACTTTAAATCTGATCCAAGGTAACTGGAGTCATAATTTCTGATTTTTTTTTTTTTTTTTTTTTTAGTACAAAACAAACTTCAACAAGTCGAAAGTCTTCTCGTCCAGCCTCAGATCAATTTCCTGAATGTTTTTCGGCCTTTAGGCTGCTGAAAAATGGACTTACATACCTTGGGATCTATGTTCCCAGAGATTATCACAACCTTTTTTCTAAAAAATTATATTGAGCTGATTGGGAAAATTGAACAGAATTTGCAAGACTGGGAAGAGCTGCCTTTGAGATGGGTGGGTAGAATCAGGCTTCTGAAAATGAATGTGATGCCCAAGCTGCTGTATCTTTTCCACCATATTCCATGCTCTATTCCAGCACAGGTGTTCTGATCTTCATAACTGGAAGGGAAAGTTTATCTGGAACTATAAAATGGCTAGGATTAAATTAACTCAAGGGGGAAACCAAACAAATCGATTGAAAAACGAAGGCTACCAATGTGAGCAATAATTTAATTAAAGTAGTCTTCCGTTGAAATTATTTAAAGTTTAAAGAAGACACTTCACATGTATTTTACCTTTCTCTTCAGCAGCTCATTTGATCCGGAAATCGATCGTACGTAATTGGCATGTTTTACAACTTCTCGATGGCTTTAAAGACCCCCCATGAATTACATTCACGAGAGGATCGAATTTATGTGACCATCTGGTACATTCAGATTTTTCCCAAAGTCCAGTCCAGCAATCTTTTTTCAGGCTCACACAATGCCTGAGGGACATGTTCAGTCTGTCACGTATCAATGAATACTTCAGGCTTTAAAAAAAAAAAAAAAGCCACTGCCTTTTTTTCTGCATTTAAAATATACCACGTCATGTAGATCTACAGCGGTAGTATACTTAATGCAATGTCCATGCAAATAATTCTATGTTGGAAAAACCTCTCACATGTTAAAAACTAGGATGCATTGATGTGCCCTTCTACATCGCAAGGAAGGTGCTCCTTTAGTGACCCACTGTGAAGAATTTGCCCATAATTTTGCATCTCCTTCTGTTATGCCCAGGTTGGATTGCATCCTGGGGTCATGTCAAAGCTTATTCTGTAAGAGCCATAGCAGCACAGCCCACTTGCAAGCAGGTCCCATGGAGAAGATCTGCAAGTCTGCAATGTAGAGTTCTTTCCACACATTCACATCTCACTATTGCTTGGATAGGAATAGCCGAAGGCAACAGTAGGTTTGGCCAATCTGTCCTTTGAGATGTAGAACCCAATGCTCTCCTGCCTAGGGCCTGAGACTGTCTCCTCCTCTTGTTACTAACATCACCATTGTTGGCACCTGGTTGGAAGTCTGTTAGTCCCCTTATATGTTGTGAAGCAACCTGTAGCTAGGTTATCACCCATGTGTGAGGTCTATCATCCTGTTTGTCCTCCAAGAAAGCAGAGTTGCTAACCTCATGAAACCTGCCCATCACTCCGTTGAGTTGGGTTTCTCCTAGTTTTTTCATTTATATATAATTCTATATTGTGACTGGAGAGGGACCCCCATGTGGATGAGTGATATAGGGCATGCTCAGTGGCCAAGTCAAAATCCATGTCTGGGCACCATCTGATGAAGTCATCCATGTGTGAGAACTAACATCCTGCTGTCTTTGGAGAACTACCTTTTACAGGAAAGCAACTCTATCTATCTTAGTGTATCCAGATAAATAGAACAGTCTAACATGATAAATCTCCCTTGGCAACTCTCTCAGACAGAAAATAAGTCCCCCCACCCCCCCAACTCCTGCTACTCTTCTGTGTAATATCCCAACTTCCTCTGAATAAACCTTTCCAAGATTATTCTCAGCCCATTCCCACTTCTATTTAAATCTTCTAAAATCTTTCTAACAACCTCCCATTAGATATCTGTACCTTGATATTCCTGCCAAAATGAGGTTGCTTATGTCTATGGTGCTTTCTCTTGCACCAGATACCTTCAGATTTCCAGATATGAATTATCATCCATGTGCCTCGTGGTTGTACCCACCAGGTTTGAGATGAAAATATAACATAGCAACGATGGCAGAAAAAGACCAAATGGTCCATCCAGTCTTCCCAGCAAGTTTCCTAAGGTAGTAACTGCCTCTCCATACAGGTTACTCCTATGTCTCTAGGATGGTAACTGCCATTCCGTGTTTGTTACCCCCAAGCCTTATGTTAAAGGTAGTAATATTTACAGACATGCTGCTTGGATATGCTTTGCTTTTAGTCTTGGCTGTAGAAATAGTTCTGTGCTTTTTCCTGACTTCTGTGTATCGGTATCATAGACCATAAAAGTCCGGGCCCAGCATTGGCTGTTGTCTGATTCTAATTCCCCTTCTCCTCTCCTACCACCATTGACACGGAGAGCGATGTTGCAGTTGTACCAAAAGCATCATGGCTAATCAGTTAATGATAGTAATCCCATGCCTTCTGATTTAAGGGTAGTAACTGCTGTTCCATGCAGGTTACCCCATGCACCTTTTTATTAATTTCCAACCTGTAACGTTTAGGGATCCATAGTGTTTATCCCATGCCCTCTTACCATTTTCAATCTCACTACCTCCTTCGGAAGCGCATTCCAGACATTGGAGCCAAGTCGTCCCCCCGGTGTTTCATTTTGTGATCCCTAGTTTTGTTTTAACCCCTGGTTCTCCTGATCATGAGCTCCTTTTCTGCAAATGTCCAGGCAGTACACACTCACATTCCTTTCTACACGGTTGTTCCAGTGGCTTCAGCTCTCTGCTCCACTTCCACATGGCCTCTCAATGATCTATCTGAAATACCATCATTACACTTCCATAGGCACCCTCATCCTACATACGTCTAGTCTTAGCGGGAAGCAATGCCATAGACCAAAGGACAATAAGCATCCTTGGTGCAAGCGAAAGCATCTCCCTCTACTCTCCAACCTGTGTCCTCCAACAGCAAAAACCCCACATACAGTACGTCCAACAAATGTCAGTCACAACCCTACCCAAACGCCCTTCTCTTCCGCAATCAGCTTCACCCCAAGTCATAAAATCCATAGCAAAGTTTAGCTTCCAAACCTGTTTTTAAAACTCCCCATTCTGACCCTCCAAACCTTGCTTTTGCAGTCTCAAAGAGAGTAACGTTCCTGGCAGGTGCCACTCTGTTTGGCCGTATTGATGAGCGCATACTGCTTGCCACACTGTCTCAGACACTTTTCAACATTCATAAAGCTTTTTTTTTTTTGGTAAGTCTATCAAGAAATCCTGAAAAATATAAATACATTTGTCATAAAAAAAAAACCTGTTCCTGTTTCTTCCTTGTGGCTCACGTGACTTTTACTTAATCCTTGAAGTTGTGCAACTGTAAAATTATCGCCCTGTGTGCTATGTCCACTTTATTCCTTCCAGTGGGAGTCTGTAATGTCATGAACTTCAGCAGCCATTTTGCAATAAAAGGTGGAGTCACTTCCCTCTATACGTTCTGGTATTCCAATAATTCTGAGACTATTGCGGATATTTCAGTTCTCAAGATCATCTACCTTTTCCAGCAGCATTTAATTTGATTTCTCAAGTCTATTTTTTGCATTGTTCGGGCCATAGACGTTTCCATCTCCTTGATTCTCTCTTGAAGATTATCCAAGCACGCTGACGTCTCACCTACTGTTGATACAAACTGCGCAATTTTATCTACAGCGGAATCCTGCTCAGCATCCAAACTGTTACGAATTTTGGTGCCAGTTGTGCTCATAACTTCCTTTACCGTGTCAACCATTTCTGCAGGGATCCCGGATTCTGCCAAGCACTTGTTCTTCAACATGTGCTCTTCAGTCAGCGCTGCTTTCTGTCTGATCGACTTTCTGACAGATTGTTTTGGGGGTTGTTTTTTTTTTAATGTATTTTATATTCCGCTGCTCCTTGGTCACTCCACATCATTGGTGTGGATCTTTTGGCTGTTTCTTTAGTTATTTGTGAAGGAGGGTACAGGAGGCAGGCTCAGAATATCCAAGGCCCACCTTAAAATATACACCAGAAGGGAATCCTGGTCCCAGGGGATAACAAGCCAGGCTCAGAAGGGGAAGATAGAGGCTCCAGAAAGGCATAGGAAGCAGGAACTACATGAAAACTGTGTGTGAGAAAAGTGATAGTTAATTTCATTACTGCAGAGGTAAGCAGCCTTTTCTCGGTTTATCTTTGTGTAAATGTATCATTTTTGTTTGCCTGAAGAATAGCCAGAGTCTAGACGCCTCTTGTGCAAGGCTTCCTGATCACAGAAACTTATGCAAGGGTAGTACCACTGCAGGGCCTATGCGTGTGTGCTGATTCACAGGCCTCATGGCGACTTCTGCTACTAACACCCCAGCTGAAGGTTTTGTGACCCCATTCAGGGTTCTGACCCACAGTTTGGGAAGCTTTGGCATAAGCACTGCATGTATTTGGATTTTATTGGTGCCTCTCTCTTTTTTCAATAATACTATGTATTCTGTCTATGGAGGGCTCCAATATATTAGGAGATAACTGGTTGACGGACAGAAGACAATGTGTGATGGTAAATGGAGCTCTCTCTGAAGAGAGGGAGGTTTTAAGTGGTGTACCACAAGGATCGGTGTTGGGACCGGTCCTGTTCAATATATTTGTGAGCGACATTGCGGACGGGATAGAAGGTAAGGTTTGTCTTTTTGCGGATGACACTAAGATCTGCAACAGAGTGGACACGCCGGAAGGAGTGGAGAGAATGAGACGGGATTTAAGGAAGCTGGAAGAGTAGTTGAAGATATGGCAGCTGAGATTCAATGCCAAGAAGTGCAGAGTCATGCATATGGGGAGTGGAAATCCGAACGAACTGTATTCGATGGGGGGAGAAGGGCTGATGTGCACAGAGCAGGAGAGAGACCTTGGGCTGATAGTGTCTAATGATATGAAGTCTGCGAAACAATGCGACAAGGCGATAGCAAAAGCCAGAAGAATGCTGGGCTGCATAGAGAGAGGAATATCGAGTAAGAAAAGGGAAGTGATTATCCCCTTGTACAGGTCCTTGGTGAGGCCTCACCTGGAGTACTGTGTTCAGTTCTGGAGACCGTATCTACAAAGAGACAAGGACAAGATGGAAGCGGTACAGAGAAGGACGACCAGGAAGGTGGAGGGTCTTCATCGGATGACGTACGAGGAGAGATTGAACAATCTAAATATGTACTCCCTGGAGGAAAGGAGGAGCAGGGGTGATATGATTCAGACTTTCAGATACTTGAAAAACTTTAATGATCCAAAGACAACGACAAACCTTTTCCGTCAGAAAAAAATCAGCAGAACCAGAGGTCACGAGCTGAGGCTCCGGGGAGGAAGACTAAGAACCAATGTCAGGAAGTATTTCTTCACGGAAAGAGTGGTAGATGCCTGGAATGCCCTTCCGGAGGAAGTGGTGAAGTCTAAAACTGTGAACGACTTCAAAGGGGCGTGGGATAAACACTGTGGATCCATCAAGTCTAGAGGGCGTGAATAAAGAGGAGGCAGCAAAACACTGCACGGAGCGGCAGTAGCCACAGAGGCATTCACGGAGCGGGATGCCAGTGGCCAGTAGTTGGTGTTCCACCTTCACGGAGCGGAAGGATGGAGGGCTGCTATCTCAAAAAAAAAAAAAAAAAAAGACAAACCAAAAAACAAACAAAATAAAAACAGGGGTGGGTAAGAGTATGGGGTAAGGGTGTGGCCTGCTTGTTACAGCAGTTGCTACCCCTAATTGAGCTGGATGTCACTTGGATGCAGATACGGCACTGCTCTCTACATTGGTGGAGAGGAATTAGGGCTGGAGGGTACTGGAAGCCAATAGTAACAGGTGGGAGAGAATAAAAGGGGAAAAAATGGATAAAGTGTGAAGCTTGCTGGGCAGACTAGATGGGCCATTTGGTCTTCTTCTGCCGTCATTTCTATTTGTATAAATTAGTTATTAACAATGGAAGAGACTCCTAAAAGAGATTGTATCATTCATGGCATGATAGCTATTTGGTTCTTCCCTGACAACAGATATTTCCATTTAAACAATCGGTGGGTTTATTTAAATTGCATACTCTCATATACAGAAAGTCTATATTAAAATGGAGATCCTCCTTATAATTTGTTTATCTGAAGTTAAAATTGTGTGTACTTTTTCAAATGCTTGCCTCGTTATGAACATCGTTGTAGGTGGTTGCTGTCGAACTACTCCTTCAGATATTGCAGATTTACAACAGACATTGAAGCAGAATCTAGCAGTTACCTAAGCCTCTGGATTCGGGCTGCGTTGTGGGAAGGTCACCTACCGAGGCACCCTGCATTCTTCAAAAAGGATAAGAGAAAATGGTGGCCAGAGCGAGGAAAGCTTGCAGGATTGTATTCACACTCAAACTTGTTTCATTTTGAGAAGATCAAAAAAGCTTCTGAGCACAAAATTGTTTGGTTGAGAAGAGTGTATTAATAGCATTTACAAAGACCCCTGAGCAAAGCAATCCTGTATGGTTGGATCGGTCTTCATAAGGAAGTATAAATGTGAAGTCATTGTCTTTGTCGTTTTTCACCTCCATTAAAAATCATCCTTTGGTTACTATGTTAGTTGCCAGTCTGTGGGGGTTTTTTTTTCCAGCTTTCTACCTTTTCTGAATCTTTAGTGTGGTACCACTTTCAAAAGGAGCTTTAATGTTATACCAAATAATTCCCTTTCCCAAAGCACATATTAAAGATGGTTAATTTGATTGAAGGGTTTTTTTTTTTTTTTTTTGCTGATATTGGAAATACCCTGCTAAGCAGGGAACAACAGGGAGCTCTGTGCAAGGTCATTGCCACTGCTTCAAATGCTTGCTTAATGAGGGCCTCAATTCTCCTATCCAGGGCCGGTGCAAGGGGATTGGGCGTCCTAGGCACCTACTGCCTGTGCTGCCCCTGGTCACAGCCCTGACTCCATCCCCCCAAAAAAACCTCACAAAACACCTGGTCCAGCAGGGAGCGATCTGCTGCTCCCTGGTCTTCAGCTGCCACTAATCTAAATGGTGCCAGTGGCCTTCAGCCCCTACCATGTGACAGAGGCTACCGGTGCCATTGATTGGCCCCGGTCACATGGTAGGGGCTGAAGGCCACCGGCGCCATTTTGGTTAGTGGCAGCCGAGGCCCCAGGAGCGGCAGATCGCTTGTGGGCCCTCTGCTGGTCCACCGGGGGGGGGGGGGGGGGGGGGGGGTATGATAAGTCTACAAAATCATTAATGGATTTGAACAGGTAAATGTGAAATGGGAAACATTTACTTTTTGGATAATGCAAGGAGTAGGGGGCACTCCCTGAAGTTAGCAAGGAGCACATTTAAAATGAATCGGAGAAAATTCTCTCACTCAACACACAATTAAGCTCTGGAATTCGTTGCAGAGGATGTGGTTAAGGCAGTTTAGAATAACTGGATTTAAAAAAAGGTTTGGATAATTTCCTGGAGGAGTCCATAAACTGCTATCAATCAATAGGGAATAGCCACTGCTTGTTGCCAGCGTTAACATGGGATCTATTTAATGTTTGGGGACTTGGATTGGCCACTGCTGGAAACAGGATGCTGGACTTATGGAGCCTTGACCTGACCCAGTAGGGCATGTTCTTATGTTCACCTAGAATCACAGTTGCTAAAAACAAGATAGGATTTTGCTAGATGCCAAATTAATAGCTGTTCAGCTTTAATGCCAAATGTTTTAAGATTTTATAAAACAATTAGCTGTTTCTCAGCCAGGTACAGGCAATATTTGCATCTCTTCTATGTGCAGACCACTGCAGAATAGGTAGTGGATAGATGGCACTGATAACCACAAACAGGACAATGCGTACTTTGACTTCTGAATTAAGCATCTCTTATTTAAACATTTATTTTTCTATTCTAGCTGCCCTTCAGGAAGGTAGGAGGCTGCTGCAGGGCTTTATAAAAGTATGATAGGAGGATATCATTCTTTCCAAGGACTCAGTGGCATTCACAGATTACAATTCTTTCAAAAAAATTTTTGGTGAAAGTTAAAATCACAATTATGTAAAATGTGTTAAATGCAGCTCATTTCTTTTATACAAAAAGCTAGGGTCTCATTTACTAAGCATTTTTCCCCCCAAAACGCAGAATGGTAGAAAATCCTTATTAAATCTGTTCGCAGTTCCAAACCCTTAGGAGCAAACAGCAACAGAAAAGACAGACTGAGTTCTAGAGTTTGATTTTTAAGAGCCAACTCCTGACAAATTGTCGTCAGCGATAGAAAAACACTTTAGAGACGCTCGTCACCACACAATTTTATAAAAACACCTTTATTTGATAAAAACAAGGTTGCTGAACAGCTTAGATTTTATTTAAAGGTACCAAGACCAGCAGCATCCTCATGGAAACAAAATAAAACACACTTTTTGCCATGTTTCTCTAGCTAACAAAATAAACAATGCTTAATTGAATAATGTCATTCTAGAAACGACAAGGTACAGAGCTAAAACATTTAGAGGACTAACCCAGGGACTGCAAGCGAACCAAATCATACCTGTAAAATCATGGATTAAAAGTGAGTTTTGTCTGTCATTACCACGTTTCTCCACGGGTCATGGCAAATTAACCAGATGACACTCACGCCACAGGAAGAATGAGGAGGTCTCACGCCCGAGCAGCAGTCTGCACCAACTTGTCAGTCTGTCTGCCACAGAGAGGTGCACTGAGATCCTTCCTAAGGAGGCTGCGGCAGGGCAGGGTATCATTCTTTCCAAGGACTCGGCGGCATTCACAGCTCATTCTATTTTTTTTTTTAAATGTTTTGGGTGAAAATTAAAATCACAGTTATGGTAAAATGTTTGATGCAGCTCTTTTCTTTTATGCTAAATCATAATTTGCTCCTTTAATTGAAAAGTATAACGATCTGTGCTTATATGATAATTCCGCAGGTCAACTGCCCTGGGCATCTATGTGAAGATGTAAAAAGGGGGTACAGGTGGAAGTAACACTGGAAAAGCATAGCACAACCTGCCCCTAGGTTTGGATCAGGGGTTTTTGTACATGAAAGGAAAATTAGTTCTTACCTGTTAATTTTCATTCCTGTAGTACCACGGATCAGTCCAGACAGTGGGTTGAGCCTCCTTTCCAGCAGGTGGAGACAGACAAAAACTGAAAGGATGCCCTATATCAGGACAGAGCCTATCCTCTAACCCTTCAGTATAACGCATGTCAAAGCAGAAAACAACCAAACCAAAGTAGGATCAAGCAAGTAACCAGAAAGGTCAAAGGAGCAGAAGTAGAACAATGTAAGGTATATGGTATGATAACCGCTCTTGCATCTACTTGGCGCATGTGCAACCAAGGCTTCCGGTGTATTTGCTCAGTATTTATGCCCAAAAAAGATATGTGGAAATAGAGGAATCTGTAAGAGAAACAAGCTTCGAGAGGACAGAAAAAGACAACATACAGGGAAGGGAGTCTGGACTGATCCGTGGTACTACAGGAACAAAAATTAACAGGTAGGTAACTAATTTTCCTTTCCCTGTACGTACCCGGATCGGTCCAGACAGTGGGATGGACCAAAGCTTCCCTAAACCAGGGTGGGACCAAAACAGTCCCGCTCGAAGCAATTGTAGCCCAAAAGAACCAAAGTGGAGCTTGCACATCCGGGCGATAGCGATCAAAAATAAGGAAGGACGACCAAGCGTCGGCACTGCAAATCCCCCACGGACAGATCCTGTGACTGTTCGCCCAGGAAGTAGCTCGAGAACGCAGTGAATGAGTTGTCAGACCCTCGGGAACCGCCAGACCATGCCAAAGATAAACAGAGGAGAACGCTTCCGTCAACCAGCGCGCTAAAGTGGATACCGAAGCCAGCATACTCAAAGTGGACCCACTCAAGGGGACAAAGGATGGACCGATACACGAAAGCCATTGGTAACCAGGAGGCACGAAGTGCAGCACGTATGGGCTCAAGGTAACTGAGACAGCCACCAGTCGCAGGGGAATGCGGGGAGTTCAGCCGACTGGTGGACAGGGAAGTAGAAGAACAGTCACCAAGAAGGAAAAGCCCGTACAAGGGATACCCCGGAGTTGGGATGACGCAGAATGGATCCCGACAGAACAGTGCTTGGATCTCCGAACTCAGACGAGCCTAGAAGCTAGAGGCCAGAAAGACCGTCTGCAGCGTAAGAGCCTGCAAGGGAACGGAGGGGGGAGGGGGGAGGGGGGGGCTCGGGCAGAGCCGCAAAGAGGGCCCGAAAAAACCAGATTAAAACTCTACGACAGGCAAGTGGGCGAGAAGGTGGACGTAGATGCCTGACACCCCTGAAACACCAAATCGCAGACGGGTGACCGCTCAGAGATGACCGTCCAACCGACCCAGGAGAGAGCCGAGAGGGTAGACCTGTACGTGCTGGACCCGAAAGGGAAGAACCTTAGGAAAGACTGACTTGGGGAAGAAAAGACCAACAAAATCGGAGCAGAGGACGCCGAGACAAACAACGCCGCACAGACTCAAACAGTCAGGTACGCCAGGGAAGTCGTCCATACCGGGCCCGCAGCAAGGCGGAGAAGACCTACTCCTAATAACCTTCGAGCCGGAGAAGTTGCCGCATCCAAAATCAGGGTGCTAGACAAGCACGATCGGCCTGGTCGAAGATTACCGGTACCTGAGCTGCAGAGGTCAGGCCAGCACTAGGTTAAGAGAACCGCGAACCAGCACCTGCGCGGCCACTCGAGTGCTAGCAGAACCCTGGAGGAAGTTCTATAGTTCTGAGGCTTTCCCGACCAGAGACCACGGGGGGGGGGGGGGGGGGGGGGGGGGGGGAGGAGAAAAGAACGTCCACTGGCCAGGGGAAAGCCAGAGCATCTACGCTCGCTGAGCCATGGAGCCACCAGCGGAAGGACCAATAGGCCATGGTATCGCGAATAGTCGCCATAAAGCCCAGGTGGGAGGAGACCACCTGTCTATGAGAGAGAGCCATGGTTGTGTCAGCGAGTTCCCACTCCCTGGGATCGAGCGACTGACGACTGAAAATTCAGCCTGGACATTCCCCTAGCCTGCAGAGCGGGAGGACGCCGGGCACTGTAGACATCACTCTACCCGGGTGAAGGGAAGGCTGATGTCCAGCGCCACCTGGGCGAGTGATGCAAGCCACGAAGGTGGAATTGCCGGGCAAGGCCCGTAGCACCTTGCCGCGGAGAAGGGAAAGAAACTCCAGGACTAGGATCACGTCCGAGCCTCCAACTGCTTGATATGACAGTGAGACAGAGCCGCTGGCCAGACCCCCTGGGCATGCTGGGAGAGGCAGGCCACACCCCAGCCCGAGGGACTGGCGTCCATGGTTACAATTGTCCACTGAGGGACTGGGAGGCATTCCCGGAAGCAAATGAGGGAGGGGAAGCCACCCTTGGAAGTCGGCGACGGCCAAGCCCAAAAACGGAAGAACTGTGTGAAACCGTGCCGCCAGCGAACGAGACAGCAAGTTGTCTGGAATGGACGTCTATGCGCAAGAGCTCAAGGGACTAGGTCAATGGTAGGAGCCAAAGAGCCCGAGAACTGCAAGCAGTCGGAAGAAGGCAGCAAGAACAGACTCTGAAACTGGTCGAACAACGTGAGGGCCCCCACGCGAGGCAAGAAGACCTTGCCTACCCGGGTGACAGAGGGTTCCCAGGTACTCTAAGTGCTGGAAGGGCTAAAGACTGCTCTGAGGAAAATCAGTATCCACCCGAGAGACGCAAGGAGAGCTAGCACGCGATACACCGCCCGCAAAGAACTGCCACCATGGCCCTGACGCACCAGACGTCTAGATCCGAATAGACAAGGAGTCCTTCCCGGCGGAGAACTGCCGCCAGCAACACCCAGGCATTGGGTGAGAGCAAAGGGAAGCGCCCGGACCTAGACATCCCGGCAGAGGACGAGAACACGAAGAGACTATGGCAACCACAATGAATCGAAAAAATGGAACATGCCACCATAAAAAACGAGTGAGACGAGGAAAGGTCCGGGGCAAAATGGGACGAGGACCGCTCACCGGGTGTCCATGCGGAGAAGCGGGATCGGAAGAGCCCGGATGACTCTGGGGAGGCTAAGATCCAAAGAAGAAAAATAGGATACTGGCCCGTGGCAAATACACCGTCTGGAACCAGGCTTCCGCGTCCAGACAGAAGAGCTGGGTGGGGTTTGCTCCACCGAGCGCCGCAGGTACCTACCGCCCGGGAAACACAGAAAGATCCTGACAATCTCGAGCAAAGCGTGGGCGTACCTGTCTGTGAGGAAGTCTGGGACCCACAGGTCCGGTAGGATCTGGCCCCAGTGCACGGAAGAACAGGGAAAGCTATCGCCTAGGAAGGAAGCCGAGGAAAAAGGCATGGAAAACTCCAGTGTGTGTGCAGGCGTGAGGATTGAGCGGGTGGGCCATCCTTGCAAAGGAATGGCGCCCACGAGAAGGCTGCGACAAAAACTGTGATCAAGAAGGGACCAAACCCCCTGAGGAGTCACCATGCTCGCGTAGCGGGCAGATTGGCCGACCAGTGGCGCAGCTAGAGGGGCCGAGGGACGGACATCGCCGAGGCTATTGCCTTTGCCTGGGGGGGAGAAGGGCCGTATGCGTAGCCTCTGGCCACGGTGGGGGGGGGGGGGTCCTGGGCGCAGGGCAAAGTTAACGTGGACCCCTCCTGAGACCTGCCCACAGCAACAGACTGCTGCAAATATTGGTACACACCCCCAGCGCTAGCACATCAAAGTACGCTTCACATGAGCCTCGAGCAGGCGTACTGGGGCCGCTTGAAAGCCAGGAAAAAACCTCCTGACACGTGACCGCCTAAATAGTCCAGGGAGGGATTATCGGTTCTGGAATTTTTTTTTTTTTTTTTTAAACGAACCACACCACCGGGAGAGGAAACTTGTCCAAGGCACGGCCCGTCCGGGGGGCCTGCTATTACCGCAGGGGCAAATGTGTGGGCGTGGGAGGAGGGGAAGGCGCTTGCCGAATCCCTGAATCCCGCCAGGACCAGGGCCAAATCCGTGGGCAACAAGGCGGTACCAGGAGTGGCAGGGTAGCCGACGCAACCGGATTGGCGGTAGGTCCCGGTAATACCGGATCCGTCGGGAAGTCAGGGGGAGGGGGCACCTCCGGGAGCACCCGCAACCACCCGCACCCCAGGCGACCCCGGGGGCTCCGTAGCCGGCCTATCAATGGCATGGAGCGGGGAATTGAATCTTATTGTTACATAGGGAAAAAATTTTTGTTTTTAATACTATTTTGTCCCGGGGTGGGGGGGGGGGGGGAACACACCTTCCACCTCCCACCTCCTCCCGCCTGCACGCTAAAGGATTTACGCAGGGGGAGGGAGCAGCAAATCAAAAATGAGCCCAAACAATCCCGGGAGGGGGAGGGTGCCAAAAAACCCTTCCTGGGGGGCTGGGGGACTCAAATCAGGGGGTAGCAGTCAAAAAAAAAAAATCGGCCCCCCAGCCCCAGGGAGCTCTGAAAACGGAGCTGATAAATTCAAAATGGCTGCCGTTCCCGGGCTTCCTGACCCGGGAACGGCCTGGCCAAGCTCTGGGGACGGGATCCCCGGGCTAAATTTGCCTTCCCTGCCGAGGAGGGACCTTCCCCACCCGGCAGGGAGGCATAGAAGAAGCCCCTTCGCTAAAAACTCAAAGGGGGGGGGGCTACAAAAAAAGTGGCAGGCTGCCTGCCGCGGCAACGAGAGAGCCGGAGAAAAAAAGCTGCTGAGAAAAAAATGTGATTGGCAGCCTGGAGGCCAGGAGTGAAGCAGGGGGGAAACCTGCTGACTCCTGCCTGTCTGGCTGCCGGTTCAATGCCACCTGAGACCCAAAAAAGAAAAAAATATGGGTCTACTGCTGCAATTAAGTCGGAGGTAGGGGAATACCTGCAACTTAGAATCCATTTATTGAGCTGATTTTTAATACTGAGCGCAGCAGTCGGGTTTCTAAACCCTCTCGGCAGCCGGGGGGGGGGGGGGGGGAGACGAGACCCCGCGAGAGCCTCGGTCCCCACACCTGGAAGCGGACACGGAATCAGGCTATGCAGTGCACAAGGGGCAAAGCCCCCCCCGAGACCGGCAAGAGCCGGGAGACGGAACAGTCTCCCACAGAAGAAAAGGAAAAAAAATCACTAAGAAAAGTTCCTCTAATACTTAAAGAAAAAGAAGAAGTACTTGCTTGATCCGTACGGAAAGAAGAAAGAGAAGCTGACCAGCCTAAAGCAGAGAACGAAGGGTGAGCTGCTAACACCCGCTGGAGACAGACGAATACTGAAGGGTTAGAGGATAGGCTCTGTCCTGATATAGGATACCCTTTCAGCTTTGGTCTGTCTCCACCTGCTGGACAGGAGGCTCAACCCACTGTTTGGACTGATCCGGGTACATACAGGGAACTACAATTTCTGGTGAACTTCAGTTTTCTAATCATTTCCATCATAATCCGTCTCACTCTCATGAGATCCACTGTTTCTTCTCTCGTGAACGCCAGGCAACTTTTTACAGCAGAGTTCCTTCCGGAAGCCGGTGCTGAGGGATCTCCCCAGACGCTCTTCCAGCTGCTTGGAGACACCATCTTTACTGTCAGACTTGGGGATGCCCCGAACTTGTGCACCAGGTCTGAGGTTGCCCAACTGAAAATGCCAGGGCCCAAACCTCTGCCAGTTAAGTCTTTGAAAAGCTAGGATACAATGCAGATTTCCTCCTACCTGTAAGAGTAAAAACAAAAACAAACACTTTTGGTTTAAAGCTGAATCTGTAAGAACATAAGAAATTGCCCTGCTGGGTCAGACCAAGGGTCCATCAAGCCCAGCATCCTGTTTCCAACAGAGGCCAAAACCAGGCCACAAGAACCTGGCAATTACCCAAACACCAAGAAGATCCCATGCTACTGATGCAATTAATAGCAGTGGCTATTCCTTAAGTAAAATTGATTAATCAAATACTCAGCAATGTAGAAATTACCTGGATTTGTACATTGCTGAGTCTTCCTATTGTTTTCTGAATGCCGACTTTCTTTTTAAAAGCAATAGTTAATGTGGGCTCCATCGGTTCTCCCAGTTGGGCGGTGCTCTCGTGTCGCACTGGATAGCGGCGAGCTCCAGCAGCGGCTGCTCGATAGGAGGCAGAACGGGGCAAGTACAGCTGTGCTCACCTTCTTTGTTTTCCGATACTGGAGTCCCCTCTCAAGATGCCTAATGTCGAGGAATTCTGGATTCTGAGTGCTGAGGTCCAAGACGATGTCAGCCCATCTGCAGGATACACACAAACACACGTAAATACCGTGAAATGATTTATTTCTTTAAAAAAAAAAAAAAAAAGACAAGAACCACATCTAAGTTGTTTTCGCTGAGGTAGTTAACATGCAAGATTCTAATGTGAGCGGATATGGATAATCACAATGTACTTATGAATTTGGATAAGTCTCTCTAAAGTGGTATACATGAAAAGTTCAATTTCCCTTTCTCAGATGGCCCAATTGTCCAGTAACTGTTTTCTCTACGATAGGAACTGCAAGCTCGTAGCAGGAGGGAGCTGTTTCACAACATTGGCACTGAACGGCAGGCTAGTGGCACCGTGTTGAGGAGATGGTTAACGAGACAATCCAGTCCTATCTCCCCCACTTCTCTGGCCCTTTCCCACACTCCCATCTCCCCCTGCCCGCATTTCCTCTCTCTCTTCCCCATCTTAATCCCTTTGACTCTTCTCCTACCACCCTGGCACCAGTGCAAACACAGTAAGAGAAGCAGCCCTTCCTCCCTCTCCCCATGGAAGCCACCAGTAGTAAAGCAAAGCACACAGCAGGAGGAAAGAGAGCAGGAACAGTAATTGTAGCATGTTTACTGCCCTCGTGCTGCTGCTGCCTGCGTGTTCTCTGCCAGCGATGCTCCCATGGCCTGCCCTTCTTCTGCTCCTTGTGCATCGCTACACATTCGATTCCCCCATTCACATCTCTATTTCTCAGCCAGCAATGGCTGGGAGTTTTGGGAAAGGAGGCACCAGATCACTAAGAAAAGCTCTAGAGAGAGAGAGAGAGTTGAATTCTATTCTCTTAGTCACAAGAGGGTGATGCAGTGCTCAGTTACACAGAGAGAAGATTAAGAAAGGAGGAAATATTACAAAAAAAACCCCAACCAAACACCACGCTGGACCAGTACGCAAACACTGCTGCACGCTGGCTGTCCCGGCAATAGCTGGTTTTCGCTAAACCCCAGCACTGGAACAGGCCGAACTCAGGAACAAGCAGCTTGAACACAAACAGGACTGGCCTAACACCAGGAATCTCCTGCCTGTGCGTGGAACCTCCCCTCCGGGTGAGCTTTCAGGTTCTGGTGGCCAGCAAGACTTAAAGAGCACCCAGGTAAATAAAAAGCACCGACTAAAACAAGACAAGAACAAAAGAGTGCCCACTAAACAAGACAGAAGAGACTAGCAGAGGCAAAGAACAGATACCAAAAGGTCACAGGCAAGACAAGTGCAAAACCAGAAGGCCACAAAATATGAACCATCAAAGAGGACAGGACAAGCACATAGAAGAGAAGGCCACAATACTTAGGCCAAATACATAGAACAAGGCAATGCAAGACCAGGAATCAGAGCATGAACCACAGCACAGAGTAAGAGAACTCCAGGCTGAGCCAAGATACTTATAGGGAGGCAGATTTATATCCAGCGGAAGTGCTGAGTCAGCACTGGGATCATGGCCGCAAGCAGATCTTGCAAGCCATAGGGCTTGGGAGCAAGGCAGCAGGTTACATGGCCCACTGAGAGCCTCGGCTGGCAGGATGACGACAGCACTGCACCCAGGTATCATTTCCCAAAACAGAAAGGGCTGAGTCCAGATGCCCCTAGCGAGCACCTCTCCCCTGGACCTCAGTTAAGGATGGGGTTCAGGGCATCTGGACCAAGGGCGGGTTGACTCCAAACGTGGAACAGAGTCTGACAGGACTGGAGTGTGGGTCAGACTGGAGCAGAATCTGGGAGTGGAGCCGGCAGGGGAGCAAAGCCCGACAGGGGCTCCTCTGGAGCCAGACTGGAATCAGCTGGCTGGCTTGTATGAACATCTGCAGGCTGGCTTGAAGGTTGCACAGTGAATATGCCTTTGAGGGAGACTGGAAATGCAGCCAATGAGAACAGGTATCGTTTCTGGAATGTCGACAAGGGCCCGAACAGAAGCAGATTATTCTATTACAAAACCTAGAGCAAAGCCTGGCCTGGAATCTGGAGATGGATTCTTTGAAGCTGATAGATGCAACTACTGCTGCTGCTGCTGCTGGTTGGGCCAGATTCTCTGGAGCTGGCTGAGAGACCACTGTTGCTGCTGCTAGCTTTTCTGAGTAAATGCTAAAATAACTCATTTTCTTTGAACCAAAGGAAATGAAAGATGGACAGCAAAGCAGGACAAATGCATAGGTTGTCAGACCTGGGTGCAGGTTTGTCTGCTGTTAGTTCTGCTGAAACAAAGAGATAATGATCTGAGGACACGTAGCTCTATGGGCATTTTGAGACTATGCAGGTCTCTGTGCTGACATGCACTCTACACTTTTATTAAAAAAAAATTATTTTTTTTTTAAGTGTGAATCTGCCAGAAAGCTGTGCTTGGCCCTCATCCATATGCGATGACTGTGTATGCATTATGCAGATGGACTGCAATAAAGTGAAACGAATGAACAAAAGGGCCCCGCCCTCCAAAGGTTCTCCCCAAGTGACCAGACCTGACGAGGCTGGTGCCTTCCTTTAACTGCTGTTAACCAAACTTTTAATTCTTAACTAAGAGCTCTGAAGTTATGTTTAGTTTACATAGACAGATACTTGCGATGGCTTTGAATTAAATCTGTGTCAAGCTTCTGGTCAATAAACTATAGGGCTAATTTAGAAACCGTAACGGCCCATAACTTTCTGAGTCACCTAAGCAGTCATTATATCAATCAATTATATTTAAATTCTCTCAATAAAACCTCTGATAAACTGAATGAGTCCCGGTTCTGATTAAAATGAACTCTTATCGATCATAGTTGGAGTAATTAATAAATTCATAAATTGTGTGCATTATACACTGGAGGTTCCAAAAATATGATTACTCGATATTAGTACTGCTACTATCTTTCTTATCTTGGAGGTTCCAGATTGGAGAACACTTATAATTGTATATTTCCGAGCAAGATTAGTTGGATTGTAAAAACGACAGAACTAAACGTTTTCCAGGGTTCATTAAATTGCTGGAAATCTGATTGTAAATGGTTCTACAGATTCATTTGGTCCTAAGGTTACAGAAGTAATGATTTTGCAGTCTCTGAAGTGGTTACTTTGGGTTGAATTGGAAGACAGCTGTTAAATATGGCTTTACGACCGCATGCCCTTAAACAACGGCATACAGAGATTTGGTCTTCCTTCACAGCCCCGTTTAGGCATTATCAATTGCCGATACAACAGAATCAGATTCCAGTGTGAGAGAGAGAGAGAGAGAGAGAGAGAGAGAGTCATTTGTCGGCTAAGGCAATAAAGACAGCAAAGAATGAACTGCAGCCATATATCTTTTCTGAGCTTGGATCAGATGATTGTTCAAATCCTCAGGCCATACTTGTAGCCCATCTAAGAATGGTTGTTGACAAACCACCTTCAGAGCTGCTGTTAGAAGCACAAATACAGCAGATAAATTTGGGTATGCTAGAACAATTACTGTATCTGAGAAAGACATTAATGTCACAGCCACAGGACTCTCACTCCGTAACAGATTGCTGAGGGCATGAGTTCTTTGGCTCAAGCTATTCCTGGGTCTAGCAAAAACAGGAAGAACTGAACCAAATAGCAGGCCTGCTTCAGGGACTGGCCGTCTGCATGGATGGCTTACAGGTGCAACTACTGGTAGCCGCTCCTCTCCTACTGCCTCCACCAATTCCACAGTCCGTGCACCACTTGGCTCTGCTACCTAGGTATGATGGAGATCCAAGGACCTGCTGAGGCTTCATTAACCAATGCCTCATGCACTTCGAGCTATAAGTGAGGAACTTCCCCTCTGATTAAAGTAATCTTCATCCAGAGCCTGCTAGCTGGTTCAGCCTTGGCCTGGGTGTCACCCCTCTGGGAAAGAAATGATCTCCTTATGGGGAAACCTAGAAGAGGTTCTGATGCAGTTTCATCACACATTCGAAGAGCACGGATGCTGTTCCTCCTCCACGGCTGTGGAGCTACTTCGCCTGAAGAAAGTAGGCAAAAATGTTGGTAAATGCGCCATCCAGTTCGGAACTTTTGCGTTGGAATGAGGAGAATCAAGTGGCCATATTTTGGCAACGCCCTAATGATCTCATTAAGGATGAGCTCGCTGAAGAGATGTACCACCCTGCATCAAGGTGTATATCCAGTTCCAGAAGCAAGCTCGGGAGAGGGACTCCTCTCAATGGCAGCTGAGGTTGGCTCCCAGATTCCAGCATCCCCCAGGAGCTTCCCACCAAGGAACCCACAAGGGCACCCACTGCGGAGGAGCCCATGCAGCTCGAAGAGCTAAATTGATGGATAAAGAAAAGCAGAGGCGCTGACAACGCAACCTGTGCCAGACAAGGGCACCATGCCACTAAATGCTCAGAGAAGTCAGGAAACCTCCAAGCTTGAGACTTATAAAATACCGACTGCACAAGTACAGGCTACTTATGCGTGTTTGTGCTCATTTTTACATGAGGAACTGTTTGAAAAGTCACCCCACAGTGCCGTAGTAAATGACAGCAGAAAAAAAAAAATAGTCCAAAAAGGCCCATCTAATCTGCTCAGCAACAATTTTATGCTCATCTACCCAAAGCAAATCAAATTTCCACATGGAACCCAACCTCAGCTTCCTCTGTGTCCCCTTAAGGGATGCAGCTGCTGCTCTGTACAGTTCTCCTATGCCTTCCAGAAAGCACAATGCAGCCTTCGCTCAGTGAATGCTTCCAAGTCTTTCATTACCATTCTCGCCACACTGTGCTTAGCCCATGTGGTTTTGGGTTTTTTTTGAAGTGTGTCACTGCCCTTGTTATCATTGCAGGCTGAAAAAATACCTCCTGACATGGTTTCTGAATCTACCCTCCTTGGAGCTTCAGATCGCAACCCATAGTGCTACAGGTTCCTTTTCCACTGCAAATGTTTAGCTTCCTGGGCATTAATAGCTTGCAGATATTCAAGTATTTACCAAACAGGAGTGTGGAGACCAGCAAAAACACACCAAAAATCAATGATAAAGGAGAATGTTGCATAAAAATAAATGATCGGGCTCTCCTGAAGGATGCCAGTCCAAGGGTTTTCTAATATAAAAACCACACACTCACTAGGCCTTTTAATATAGCTGGTTAAATAGCATTTTGGTAAAAAAATAACCAAACCTATCATGTGGCCCCCGCCTCCCTTCCACCCTACGGGGTCAAACTTTCCAGCCCCTCCCCAAAGTGCTGCATTATATTTGGGCTGGGAGGCATTGCCATGTAGTCCCCCTCCCTTTCCCGCACCACCTAACATGTCGTGTGCGGACCTCCCCCAACCCTTTCCATTCTGCACCCCCCCCCCCCCCCGGTACCTCATCGTGGTAGCCTCCTACCGTGGTCCGAGCCCTGCCCATCTGCCGAGTGTCTGCCATCACTAGGCTACTACGTTGGAAGCATATCCTGTTATGAAAAGTCACCACATCTGCCCTTTGCCAGTCCTGTGGGATCCTGCCGAACTCCAAACATCTACTAAACAGCTCCTTCAGTGACCCCGCCAAGACATCGTTAACTCCCTTAGTATGCTAGGATGCATCCCATCCGGCCCCATGCTTTTGTCCACTTTCACACAGACACTCTCCTCCATCAATGGTGGATCTGCCTCGCTCTCAATCGTACCCTCAGTCCTCCTCCAACCCTTCTTCAGTGGAAATGTAAGTATTGATTGAGCATTTTTGCTTTCTCCTCTACACATTGCTGCTCATCTTCTCTCCATCTTATTATACCACCTCGAGCTTCCTTCTTTAACTGATTTACCTGACGAAAGTTGTGTCACCGTTTCTTCCGTTCCTGCTTTGGCTATCCTGACTTCTTTTCCTTGCTTCTTTCATCTTAGCCAGATATTATTTCCTGTGCTGTTCTTTTTATGATCCTTCTGTACTTTTTCAATGTTAATCTTTTGGCCCTTACTTGTATTAACTTTCCTGGCATGAATATCTGTCACCCTTGCTATAGTTCCTTTTAGTTTAGCCCTCGCACTCTGCTGGAGCCTCATTTAGGTGCTTCCCCACTATACCACCGTCAGTGTTTTTGAAACAGACGACTAGTAGCTTTGATGATTCCTCTCTGCCTTGGTGGTAACCACATTGCACCACACTGCGTGATGGTCACCGGTGCTAAGATGGGAACCTACCCAGACATTAGAAATACTGTCTCCAACTGGAAGCACTACGTGCAGAATTGCCCCTTCCTTTGTGGGCTCTATTACAATTGGTTTGAGATAAGCCTCTTGAATCTAGAACCTCTACACTCCCGAGTCTGCCAATGGCTACGCCAACTGACACCTGGCAGGTTGAAATCCTCTACCAACACCAGTTCCCTGTGTCTTGCCCACCTTTTCAATGTCTTCCGCCAGATCTCTGTCCAGGTTCTCCCTTTGAATCGGAGGTCTGTAGATCGATATAAATGGAAGTGCCATCACCCCTTTCCAGTAGAGCCCCCCTGTGCCTCCCTTTTCCCCCAAGCTCCCTGAATTTCAGTCATTTTAATACTGTTAAAGCATAAAAAGCAACTCCATCCCCTTTTCTGCCAACTCTATCCTTTATAAACAGATTGTGGCAGTACCCCATTCACGAAACTCATTCAGCCACATCTCTGTGTTGGCAACCACGTCCTGGTTCTCCTCCACCATACGAGTTTGAAGCTCAGTAATTTTATTGCTGGGATTATGAACATTTGTGCTCATGGCCTTTCATTTATTTCTTCTTGGCTTGTCTGAATAGCTTCAAATCTGCTCCCCCTCGCCTTCCCTATTGCGCAAGACCAGACTAGTGAGTTTCCCATTTTTGTGATTTTACCCATAAATCTTTGCTTGTTTGTGTGGGCGTTACAGCTTCCATTTGCCATCCTCCTCCTCTAGTTTAAACAACAATAGGTACCTCCCTGGAGACTCTGGTTACACTACAATGGTCATTAAAAATAACGCATGCCAACGTACTTTTTACAGTGAATTGTAGGGTGCTTTCTACTTGGTTCTCCTATTAAGATCCAATATTCCACTTCTTGTTGCAAGAGATGACCTCTGTGAAAACATAAAACAGCACTGCAGTAGCAAGCTTTCCAGTTCCATGGCAATAATAAACAAGTTTGTGACTGGTTTTAAATAATTCTCGGCTGGGGAGAGGCTTGACCCAGCAGCTCTTCCTTTCACCTTTTCTTTTCAAGCTCTATCAGAACCAGTGTAGGGGTCCCGGTGCTATGGAGCCAGGGGATTTTTCCTCTATTTTTATAGATCACACTCTCTCCCATTCCTAGTCTGGTCATTACAGTACGAGGCCTAAGGTCAGGGCTCCTTCCAGAAGCCTGTATCAAAGGCTCTAAATCTGGCCATCCGGTGTGGTCTTTTTTGAATGACCATGACTTGTGGTGTAGAAGACCTGATATGGGAATCGAAATAAGGAACCCTTCACATGGCAGTATATGTGTCTGGCCAACAATTCAAGGTTTTCTTAGCATTTGGCATTGTTTTCTGCGAACCATCATCTTTATTCTCAAATATATTTCTGGCTTTGTACTTTGTTGGCAATGAACAGTGGCATCTGGGACTATAATGCCTGCTTACCTTTCACCAGCGATATGTGGACGTCAGAGTTACTTGCTGCCTGCTTACCTGTACGCTTTGCAGGCTTTCAGAGGAGTGGCTTCATACCCAATTGGACAGAAGTAGTGATTCTGGCAGTGATAAATGTACGCCATCGACTCATCCTTTAATCCTTGTGTTAACTTTGCCAGTGCCCCAACAGCTATAAATAAGCAGCAGGGATTAGAATCTGAACCCTTCATGAACTGCAGTGAACATTTCTAGGAAGCAGCACATTATGGACGTTGGGTTTCAAACACTAGTATTTGACAGATACTAATTTTCTAGCATGTGTGAGGCTTGCTCCTTACCAGTCTCTCCTGCTGTTTTGTTCTTCCCGTGGGGTTTGTACAGAACATATGAACATCCTTTCACATGGAAATGATCATTGATTTGTCTAAACCATCTGTGGAGATAAAAAAAGGACTTTAGTCTTTCTGTACGCTTTACTTTGCAATAAACAACCTCTGCCGAGGAAATCTGCGTTTTAAAATCAAAACTTGCACCAACATGAAAGCATTGAAAGTATTATTTGTGGGCATACTTGCTTAGAACTCGGAAGTGTGGGCCGATCCTGAAAGATTTCTAGATGAAAAAAAAAAAAAAAAAAAAAAGTGTCCCTTGATGGTCAAGTAGCACCATATCAATGTTTCAAGATTCCCAGGATTATAGCCTAAAAATGACTTTCTACTGGGATATTGAAGAACGGTTTGCTCTGTTGCTTATGGGAAGAGGTAAAATGAGACTAGATTCTCTTAGAAAAGCCAAGTCAGGCTTTCGCACTTAAGCTCAACTGGGGATGCTGCGAAGGCACCGTCCACAGCTTCTTGGTGGCTCCTGGTCTAAGATGGCCGCTGAGATATCTAGGTTAAACAGGAGCTGGGTGAGAGTTAAAAAATACCAGGAAAAAATAGATAGTGGAGAATGAAGTCTCTTGGTGCCGTAGTCCAACGGTTTTCAAGCTTTTTTTCTTGGGAACCAGTGGAAGAAAAAAAAAAACACGTCTCATATAGATGAAGGGAAATATTTGCTTGCTATAACCACTTCATATCAAGTAATAATTAAAACTAACATAACATAGTAATGACTGCAGATAAAGACCAAGTGGTCCAGGTCTGCCCAGCAATTTCCTTATGGTAGTAACTGCCACTCCATGAAGGATACTCCCATGAGTTCTGTTAATGGTAGTAACTGCCACTCCATACAGGTTACCCTCATGCAGAAATGTTACACCACCTTTTCCTTTTTCAATATGAAGCCTTTAGGGATCCGCAGTGTTTGACCAATGCCCTTCTGAATTCATTTCCTGTTCTCATCTTCGCAACCTCTTCTGAGAGGGCATTCCAGGCATCCACCGCCCTCCTTGTGAAGAAATATTTCCTGATATTGGCTCCGAGTCGTCCACCCTGGAGTTTCATATCATGACCCCTAGTTCTACCATTTACTTTCCAACAGAAAAAGGTTTGAAGTTTGTGCATCGTTAATTCCTGTCAGGTATCTGAAGGTCTGTATCCTATCTCCCCCTGTACCTCTTCTCTTCATAGGTCTTATGAAACCACTTTGGTTCACTTCCTCTGGAGCGTTTCCAGCCTGAATTTATCTTTCTTGAGACACGGTCTCCAGAACTGAACACAGTACTCCAAGTGAGGCCTCACCAAGGACCTATACAAGGTCATTATCACCTCCCTTTTCCTGCTACTTATTCCTCTCTCTGTTCAGTCCAGCATCTTTATGGCTTTAGCTACCACCTTTTCACATTGCTTTGCTGCCTTCAGATCACCCGACACGATGACCCCAAGGTCCTTTTCCTGGTCCATGCATGTTAGTCTTTCGCCGCAAATGGAAGCTGTAACTCCCACACAAACACTACCTGAGCCTGCATCCCATCTGGGATGCCTGGGACTAAAGGATTGCGACCAGCAAATGCGGAGTCCTCTGAAAGGCCGAAAACGTATGGTCGAAAACGTTTGGATCCCTTAGTATGACTTCTCATGCTGAAGGAGTGTGGCATCTGTTTCTTATCCTCTGACAATCGAGGAACCGTGGACTCACCCCACTTATTGGCCATTTTTTCCAGCTCGTTCCCAAACAAGAGAGCCTTTAAAAGGGCAGCTTTGTAAGGTTAGACTTGGAGGTTGCATTGGCCAACCAATTTCTCAGCCAAGACTGATGCCTGGCCGCTGTTACCAAAGTCACCCCCTCTGGCTGAAGTGTGGACTAAATCGCAACCTGCATCTGCCAAGAAGGCGACTGCTAGTTCCATCACTGCCCTCTAATTCACACCAGATTCATCAACCTCCTGAGAGAAAAGCAAACAAGAGCGAGCTACCAGGGAACAACAAGAATCTATCTGCAAATTCATTGCTATTGCTTCAAAGGCCTGCTGAAGGATAGCCTCAATTCTCCTATCCTGGGCATCCTTCAAGGCCACTCCCCCTTCTATAGGAATAGTAATCTGCTTGGTGACAGCTCACACAAGCGCATCCACTTTCAGAAAGCACAATTGCTTTTGCGCAACTGGGTCCAGGGAGCATAGTCCTTCCAAGGCTCGACCCCCTTTGAAATTAGCTTCCGGGCACCCAACTCAAGATCAATTAATTCTTAAATGGCCTCCATAATAGGAAAAAAACACGAAGCTTTACACAAAGAAATCAAAATGGGATCTTTCTTTAGCTCAGACATGGATTCAACTCTGGGTATTCCCAGCATCTTCAATGTCTGGGAAATCGGAGCCATGAAAGAACTGCAACACAGCTCTATATGGCTCCAATCCCAGAGGAATTTCTCCATCCTCCAGGAAGTATCTGCCTTATCGTCCGTTCCATCTGGGTCCCTATCAGGAAGACCAGCAGCCGGTCTAGTTGTTCTCCGATGCTTACCTGTAGCACCATGCGTGCCGGCTGAGCACAGAATCGTTCTCCGGCTCCAGGGGGAGAGGGCATATACCTTCATCACCATACTCTGCTTCCTGCATCTGCTGCCTGCCTTTTTTTTTTTTTTTTTAATAGTTAAGTCTAAACCGGCTGAAAACCAAGCAACTGGAACAAGGCATTCATCTGAGGGCGGAATCCAAGGATATCACCTCAAGAATTCTCGACTGAAGGAGGGACCATAAGGTATCACCACAGGAGAGCGAGACTAATTAAATTTCTCTCTTTTCTCCTTCTAAAACTTAAAAGCAATTCCCAATAGAGAGATGCACGTCCACCATCTGCTGGAGTCGGAGAATACTGGCAGGCTGATGTCACTGTAGGGGTATATATACCGTGATGTCGGCTTTGCTCTGTCCTCATCTGCTGGTAGAGGTGCATAACCCACTGGTTCTGGATTCACCTGTCTGAACGCTAAGAAAAGGAGTCTTTATATATATGTATTTTACCTATTTAATGGGGTTAAAGTTTCCTTTTCTCAATCTAATGCTGTTGGAGTCTAGTTGATTTAGTATTCTTAGTATAAGCAAATATAAAAATTGTCTGCTGTATTCTGGCATTTGTCCAACTAGCTATTCAGCTTTGTTTTCACTAGATTAAATAGGAATATACTGGCAACTACTTTTATCTGTAAGAGATGTGCTAATTTTTAAGTAGCTGTATACATTTATTTTTGTTGTTTAGAAAGTGATTTTTTTCTTCCATGTGGAATGCGTGATGTCACATCTATTGATTAGCATTCTGGGATTTGTGGGTTTTATCATCTTGTTTCGGTAAATAGTGTTGAGATTTTATTATTTTTATTTTTTTTTAAATAGATGCGATAATTTACTGATTTATGTTAAACTGGCAGTGAATTTAATATACCTGACATACTTATAAAATGGATAGGAAATGATTAACCGATTAATTCTATTAATTCTATTAAACCGATTAATTCTATTAATTCTATTAAACCGATTAATTCTATTCAGCCAGATTCTACCACTTCCACATGTAAAAATGTTATTACTAATGTAAATACCTATACCTAATGTTATTCTCTTTCTTTTCTTCTCTCCTCCCAGTTCTATTACCTTGTTATTTGTAACTGCTTCCTTCTACACAAATAGGTTATTGAATTGTTTACTGTACACCCCTGTTATATGTAAACCGGCATGATGTGTTTGCAACATGAATGCCGGTATATAAAAATTTTAAATAAATAAATAAATAAATATATCTGGCCTTTTGTTTATTTAGAAAGTAGTCTGGCTAGGGTAGAAATACACATATCTGAGTGATTTTCTGTGTCCATTGCAAATAATTTGAGCCCGGTCACTTTTTGCTCCTTCTTCATCTCTGCAGGCTGTACCTTGTGGTAATGTTTATTTTTTCTCTTCACTTTTAAAGCACTGGAAGCTATTTGCTCAGGGGGTCCCTAGCCAATATCATATTTCTATTTTTACCAGTGCACTGGCAACTATTAATTTGACCTGGGACTTCTTAATCTCTGTGCTGTTACTGCTATTATTGCCTCATGCTCCGCACTTCAGATAAAGTTTGTTCTACTTTCTTCTTAGGGTCTTCACGTTGTGGATTTTACAAACCTTGCAGAGACACTTCCCTGTTGCTGAACCGGTTAGGCCACCTTGAGACATCCTACTCTCTCTTCCTCTCCTGTCAAAACTCCTAGGACACGACTTTCTTTGCACGTTCGGCTATTCAACGCAGCAGCTTGGGGGGTCTGTCTTCATCTTCCTGATTCGGTAGCCACTCCACTGCTGGACATCCCTGTGCAATACAGACCTGCACAGAACTGGTCTTTCCGGCTACTTCTATACAATTAAACCTGATCTCTTGGCTGTGCCTGAGTTTCTGGGCTGGATCTCTGCCCCAGTCAAGGTATCGGTAGTCCCTAACTGCAAATTACCAAATGTCAAGCCCCAACTCTGATCAGCGGGTTAGACAGTCTTCTCTTTAGCACTTCTCAGACCCAAGGCCAGGCTAAGGTGGCATGGTATCATCTTGCTAATTTTCTAATATCTGCTAAGTTTTCTGTTGTCATGTCTTCTAGTAAGAAATGCCTCATCTGATTGCTAAAGTTATTATGGTAACTCCTGGAAATAAACCTTCTCCCTAATAAAATGAATTTCATTATCTACGACAAATGGACGTGTAATTCTCTCAAATTGCTGGTAAAAAAAAAAAATATATATATAGTGGGTGATGAGCTTAGGCAATAAATCTCTACAGTACAGCATTTTTTACTTCTTTAGGTGCATCCATTAAGAGCTCTCTTTTTTCCTTCACGGATGGTGACGGTAAAGTGTGCAATACAGACCTCAGCACAAACATGGAGGACTCAATAGCACGAGTGGCACCTCTACTCCTACTAACGAATGTCTTCTTCCATTGCACATCCCTAGTCAAGTTTCCTTAACAGATCCTAACAGTAAGATGGGAGGGTTAAGAGTGTATAGCAGTGAATGATGAGATAATAATTGGCATTTCAGAGACCTGGTGGAAGGAGGATAACCAATGGGACAGTGCTATATCAGGGTACAAATGATATCGCAATGATAGGGAAGATCAACTTGGTGGGGATTTTCAAAGGGTTGCGTGTGTAACATACGCGCGTGTAACATACGCGCGTAACCCCCGAAAAGCTGCCCCTGCGCGCGCCGAGCCTATCTTGCATAGGCTCGGCAGCGCGCGCAAGTCCCGGGACGCGTGTATGGACTTCGAAAAAGAGGCGGGAAGGGGTGGGTCCGGGGGGCGGTCCCGAGTCCTCCAGCACAGCAGCCTGTGCCGGGGGCTGGAGAGCCGGCACGCGCAAGTTACGCCTGCCTCTGCAATAAAGGTTTTTTTTTTTGTTTTTTTTTAATTGTAGCTTTTATATACTGACATTCCTTTAGACACATCACATTGGTTTACAATTAACATAAGGTCTAGCAATAGTGCTTTACAAATGAACGATTAAACTAGTTAGCAAATAACAGTAGCAAAAAACAACACAGGTAAAAACTATGGAAGGAATGAAGGAATTGAAGATACATGCTATATAGGACAAAGCTTATAAAGGAGAACAAAACAATCAAATAACATAATATAAAATACGAGTGCAATAAATTGCATAATTGGGAAGCATATGTTTCCAACTTCTGGTAAAAAATGAAATAGTTGTATATGCAAAATACAACTATTAGGTTAGGAGGGGGTTTTAGATAGGGCTGGGGGGCGGGGGCGGAAGGAAAGTTCCCTCCGAGGCCGCTCGGATCAGCCTCGGAGGAAGGCTGCGTGGCTTGGCGTGCGCAAGTTGCACAATCGTGCACCCCCTTGTGTGCGCCAACCCTGGATTTTATAACATGCGTGCACGGGTTGCGCGAACAAATCTACGCCCGCACGCACCTTTTAAAATCTACCCCTTTATGTCCAGGAGGGCACAGAGTCCAACAGGATAAAGATCATACAAGAGACTAAATGCTCAGTAGAATTTATGTGTGTAGAAATCCCATGTGTGTTGGGTAAGAGTATAGTGATAGGAGTATACTACCATCCACCTGGACAAAATGGTCAGACAGATGATGAAAAACTAAGAGAAATCAGGGAAGCTAGCCAATCTGCAGGGATCTAAGATAACTGTAAACCACAATACAAATAGGTGTAGTAATCAAGAGCAGGAAAAATCAGAAGTATATGCTGGAAATCTTCAAATTTTAAAAGATTTCAAGCGACAAAGCATACTTACTTTATAAAAGGCAAATGACCCTATCATTTTAAGCTGAAGGCACATAGAGTATGATCAATGATCACCCCCAGATTTTTTATTTGATGTCTGACAGCCTTCAAAAGCAAAGTCAGGTTGTATGCCAGCAACTGGAAATTGGCTCAATATCATAAGCTTAGTGTTGTCAAGCTGTTGTGATGCGGCCAGTGTTTGATAGCGGACAGGCATATGGAAGCAAACAACAGCTGCCTAAGATGACAACACTGGGGTGAAAAACTAAATATCGTCGGCATAAATTCTCTAGTTTACCCCTAACCCAGCGAGATGTTTACACGAGGGCGCAAGATTGATGTTGAACACCACAGCAGATAGGGTGGAACCCCAAGGGACCCTGTGGAAATCGGGTACCAAGTCAAAGTCTTAGAGGCAACCCTAATCTGCTGTGTGCGATCAGTAAAATACGTTTTAAACCATGAAAGAATAAGGTCAGAAAGTCTGGTGGTTCAGAGTATTGAAGGCTGCTGAAATGTCAAGTGACGTCAATATATACCTTCCACCGCTATCAAAGCCTCGTCTAATAGTATCTCTGTGCTTGATAACAGCAATGTCCGAGTGCTAAAATGCTTCCTGAAATCAACAGCAGTTTGGCTTCATCAGGATAGGCAACCAATTTATTCAAATGGAAGGGGTGATACTGGACGAAAATTTGCAAGGGCATTTGAGTTTGGGGATAGCTTTTTCAGCCACGAGCAGACCAAGGCACGCTTTAAAGAGCTTGGTAGGACGCCCTCTTTAAGGGAACAAGTCACACAATAGTAGTGACAAAAGGGGCTGTCTCTTCCCGGATGGCTTTTAATAAAACGCTGAATCACAAGGATTTAGGGGCAAGTTAAGTTTTTTTTACTTTCCTTTTCTCCTACAGGGCTATAAAATGCTACATTAGAGGAATTCCCAGCTTCAACCAGATCAAACTTGGGCCTTAGGCGGACATTTGACTTAAAATGGCATTTCAAAGACAGCAGATTTTAAGGGTTAAGTGCATATACAGTGCCTCATTAATGTTGTGTTTCCAGTAAAGGGGCCAAACCGGATCTCTTCAAAAGGTGCTTGAAAGCCCAAAATGTGCAAAGCTTCTTCTTGAGTAATTGGTGGAAATCTGCAGAAGAAATATTTTAAAAAATCAACATTAATAATCAAGAGATTTACAAATTTTAAGAAAAACACCGCAGCACGTCAGTTCACTAGACACATATTTAACAAGAACGTGACACTGGCTGGTATATACAGAACTAATAGGTGAACAAACAAATTGAAGGTATCAGAAATGGGTACCTAATATTAAATATGAGGCCCCACACGCCCTGCAATATTGTTATATATTATAATTCCTATACTTTCTTTTTCATGGGAGACTACCATAATAAAATCTCTTTTATTCAATGTTCTTATTAATTAATACTTTTAAGGATACATCCTATATTACCTCATATACAATGAGGGATAATTGAAACTCATTACAAGCAGTTCCTAAAGATGATTTAGATGAAAAACAGGTTGTTTCAAAAACAATGAGACATTTAAAGCGGAGGTGAAAAGAGTAAAAATGCAGAAGTGTCATTGTGACGAGATAGACTATGATCATGGGTTTATATATCCATGGATGAATATAAACACACAAGATTCCAAAGAAACACCACTTCATCATCATCTGAGGGTTCTTCAGATGATGAAACACTGTCTTCATCTATTTGATGAAGAAAAATGTTTTTTAGCGATCCTCTGAACCAGATGCCTTCAGACAGTGAAGGAGAATCATCTCATTTTTTACAGTCTCGCAACCAACATCCCAAGGGGAATCGTTATCGGATGTAGCATCTCAATCAACGGTTCAGAACCGATCGCAATCTGTATCATCAATAGACAAGTCGGCAGTATTCAATTTGTCGACTAGAATTGTGTCCCATGCTGAACTGAATGTTCTAAATAAAGGTTTCTCTTTCATTCCTGCATGTCATCATGACTTTTTAATGTTCAATTTGATTTCTTTAAATTTTTCAGGCAACTTCAAATTGCTAAATATTTTTCTAATTCTGAATATTAGGGTTACAATTCTTGGTTTGTTAAACCTTCAAAATGGATGCCCCTGATCCTCAGGATCCATTCATTTCAGTGTCTGAGAGTTTAATTCTTAGGGACGTAACTATTTTGGAACAAATATTTTTCCCTCTTTTTGTGTTGTACTGAAAATCAAGCTATATACTCTCTAAAAGATGATGCAAATATTGTGATCAGTCTGGCAGAAAAAGGGAGTGGTGTGGTAATAATGGAAAAGGAATTGTACATAACTGAAGCCCACCCTCAATTAGAAGATGCTCAGTATATGGATCCCACACCAGAAATCAATAAAGAGTGTTCTTCAATTAGCAAAAGATGCCAGTCATTAAGGAGAAGTTATTGGATATCTTTGAGCATAATCCCACAGTGCCTACTTCTTTTATTGTACCCAAAATACATAAATCTCTCACTGCTTCTCCAGGCATTGGGTCTATTTTTTAAGCCCCATCTAAGTATATTGATAGATTTTTTTTTCTTTTTTTTTTTTTACAAACTTCTGAGGTCAATATTTCATCTTGAATAAAAGATTTTGCGCATTTTATTTCTTTATTGCAACAAGAGAAAGTTGAACTGGAATGGTGCTTAGACACTACTGATATATATCTTTATATTCCTCCACCAGCAGCTTTCGATATAATCGAGAACCGTTTTGAGTGAAGGAGAGATTTCTTTGGGACTAAAAAAACTGTTTGATAAATCAACCATAATTCTCACTGAGTTAAATTAAAAGGCATAACTATGGGGTCCTGGATGGCTCCCTCCATCGCAGGTTTGTAGGTACATTTATACACCGTCACACACCGGCAGTACACAGTGGTGTGAAAAAGATTCATTGATCATAATATTTTGGTATGGTCAGGTTCTTTGGAGAATCTTAAACTCCTTTTTGATTGCATTAATACAGTAGATAGTAACTTGCAGTTTTCATTCAGTTACCGTCAGAAATGTATTACTTTTTTTTTACATCTATATTTCGCAAGCCCACAGATAAAAAAAAAACATTGCTGTACTTCTCTAGTTATCCTAGAACACTGAAGGAAAACCTACCTATTGGACAGTTTTTGAGATTACAGCAATTATAACTTAAACATCAGGCTGGTGAATTATTTCAAACACTTTATGGATTGTAGGTACTCTGTATTAAAAAGAAAGCATTTAAAAAGAGCTTTATATGTAAATCATGATAATCTTTTATTGAGCTCTTACAAACTGTCTATTTCATGGTTTATTGTGCAATTCCTTTTCCCCACTATTCATGTAAGATTAATTGTGCATTGAGTGAGAAAGCAAATTTAAACATGTCTGAGAAAATTCTATTTGCTAACTTCATGGAGTGCCTCCTAGTCCTTCTATTATCTGAAAGAGTAAATAACCAATTCACATTTATCCATTCAAGTCCTTTCATGATTTTAAACACCTCTATCATATCCCCCCTCAGCAGTCTCTTCTCCAAGCTGAAAAGTCCTAACCTCTTCAGCCTTTCCTCATAGGGAAGCTGTTCCATCCCCTTTATCATTTTGGTCGCCCTTCTCTGTACCTTCTCCATCGCAACTATATCTTTTTTGAGATGCGGCGACCAGAATTGTACACAGTATTCAAGGTGCGGTCTCACCATGGAGCGATACAGAGGCATTATGACATTTTCCGTTTTATTCACCATTCCCTTTCTAATAATTCCTAACATTCTGTTTACTTTGTTGGCCACAACGCAATGTATTATCCACTATGACGCCTAGATCTCTTTCCTGGGTGGCAGCTCCTAATGTGGACCCTAACATCGTGTAACTACAGCAAGGGTTTCCCTATATGCATCATCTTGCACTTGTCCACATTAAATTTAATCTATTTCAACACCCAAACGTCCAGTCTCACAAGGTCCTTAATTCATCACAATCCGCTTGTGATTTAACTACTCTGAAAAATTTTGTGTCATCTGCAAATTTGATCACCTCACTCGTCGTATTCCTTTCCAGATCATTTATGAATATATTGAAAAGCCCCAGTCCAAGTACAGATCCCTGAGGCACTCCACTGTTTACCCTTTTCCACTGAGAAAATTGACCATTTAATCCTACTCTGTTTCCTGTCTTTAACCAGTTTGTAATCCACGAAAGGACATCGCCTCCTATCCCATGACTTTTTAGTTTTCTTAGAAGCCTCTCATGAGGGACTTTGTCAAACGCCTTCTGAAAATCCAAATGCACCACATGAACCGGTTCACCTTTATCCACATGTTTATTAACCCCTTCAAAACAATGTAGCAAATTTGTGAGGCAAGACTTCCCTTGGGTAAATCCATGCTGGCTGTGTCCCATTAAGTCATGTCTGTCTGTTTTTGTAAACGGCCCGAAAAAAAACCGAACAAAAAAAAACCCACTCCAAATTTACTTAATTACAACCCCCCTCACCATCCCAATCCCCCCCCCCCCCCAAGACTTACTAAAAGTCCTGGTGGTCCAGCGGGGTTCCGGGAGCGATCTCTCCCTCTCAGGCCGTCGGCTGCCACTAATCCAAATGACGCCGGTGGCGCTTTGCCCTTACCATGTCACAGTGGCTACCGGTGCCTTTGGTCGGCCCCTGTCACATGGAAGGAGCAATGGATGGCCTGCGCCATTTTCTAAGATGGCGCCGGCCGTCCATTGCTCCTACCATGTGACAGAGGCCGACCAATGGCACCGGTAGCCACTGTGACATGGTAAGGGCAAAGGGCCACCGGCGCCATTTTGATTCCTGGCAGGCCCGACTGCTCTCTTCTGCGCATTCGCGGCACGTCGGTCACAGCTCAATTATAAGAGAGATTACTCATTATTATTATAACATGATTGCATGGACGCAGATCAGTGCTCCATCCATGCATTGTAGGTATGAACATATATTTTAAACACAACTGAAAACTTCCAAATGAGTTTTGCCATCCATCTCACATAGCAAATAAACTACATGAAACCAAACGTAACTTTACTATAACCGCATGAAACTCACCCTCCTGCTCCCAGGGTGCTGTACAAGAAGTTCCAGCAGGAAACTAATGAAGAGATGCCACAGGAAGTTTTATACTGTGGGCGACTAATACAGTGCCTGATATGAGAGAGGGAGAGAGAGAGATCATTTTTCTCATAGTAGTACATTAACAATACATCCATATTATAATGTGACTATACAATAGCAAGTATTATCACATCATTCTGATGCAGAAAAGTGCATTCAGCGTAGGAAAGTGTTCACACGCATTTCAATGCGCAATTTTTATTTATTTTATATATATATATTTATATATTTTATATTCCGCTTTTTGCACTTTTTTCAGCACTTCAAAGCTGATTATATTCAGGGCTTACAATCTAAGTTTGTACTTGAGGCAGTGGAGGGTAAAGTGACTTGCCCAAGATCACAAGGAGCAAGAGTGGGACTTTAAGCCTGGTTTCCTGCCCTCTGCACTAGGCTACTCCTCCACAACCAATACAGCAAGGAATTTTGCATACAGAAATCACAAGTTTCCAAACGGGAGTACTGCTTAGTGCCCTCACATGGAAATGACATGCAAATGGAAAAATTACTACTCACCTGATCATTTCATTTTCCTTAGTGTAGATAAATGAACTCAGGAGCAGAGGGTTATATGCTCCCCTGCCAGCAGATGGAGACAAAGCAAGCTGTCACAGTATTATATAGTCCTGCAGTGACATCAGCCTGCCAGTACTCTCTCTTCAAAAGCAACTGTGGACAGACTAGCAAAAATCTTGATTAAAAACAGTCAACTATTACTGTACTTAACAAACAAGAAACACTGAACTCAAGCAATGAATGAATGTACCCCAATCTAGAGACTGGATGAATACTTACCAGTAATCCCCTGGAACACGTGGCCCCACAGGAGGACCACTGACATCATCATTTGGCAGCCAAGGGCAGGAAGCTGAGTCCATCTGTTTACACTAAGGAAAATGAAATTATCAGTAGTAATTTCTTCTTTCCTAGCGTGCAGACAGATGGATTCAGGACCAGTGGGATGTACCAAAGCTATTCCCAAATAGGGTGGGAGGATGCCCACTGTCCAGTCAACACCGCACGTGCAAAGATTGTGTCCTCCCGGGCCAGCACATCCAGACAATAAACCCCGAAAAAAGTGTGCAAGGAGGACCATGTCGCAACTCGGCAAATGTCGACGGGAGCCAAAAAACTAACCTCCGCCCGGGACACTGCCTGAGCCCTAGTGGAACAAGCCTTCACCAGAGTGAGCAACGGCTTTTCAGCCTCCACATACGAGGCCATGATTACCTCCTTAATCCGGCGAGCAATTGTAGCCTGCAAGGCTGGTTCGCCTTCCTTCCACCATGAAGGACAAACAGCCGATCCATCTTTCGGAAAGGTTCAGAATCCACCAGATACTGCACAACATTTCTCATGACATCTAAGGGATGCAAGAGACAAAATTCCTCCACACCCTTCACCTCAGCCAAGGACAGCAAGGAAATTGACTGATTTAAGTGAAAATCCGAGACCACCCTAGGTAAAAACGAGAGAACCGAATGCAGCTGTAACACCCCTTGAGTTACCCGAAGGAAACACACCTGGCAAGACAAGAACTGCAGCTTAGAAATCAACTCGCAGAACATATCACCACCAGGAGCACTGTTTCAAGTCAAAACCCCCAAGGAAAGGCTACGCAGCAGTCGAAACATAGGGCCAGTCAAGAAATCCAACACCAAGTTAAGACTCTAGCAAGAGCCGCAACCCATACCTTCAAGGAATTAAGGGCCAAGCCTTTATTTAACCCATCCTGAAAAATTCCAGAATGCGTGGGAAGAACACCTCAATCCTCACACCAAGCCTCAAACACTCTCCAAACCCGCACATAGGCTAGGAAAGTGGAGCGCAGAGCAAAGTAGCAATCACTATATAAGAATATCCACTCTTCAACAAGCGAGCCTTCTCAAGGGCCAACCGTAAGACAAAACTGAGCCGAACCTTCGTGCTGTAACAAATTCTAGTGTTACGGGTCTCCACCAGGCGTCTTCGCAGATCTGCATACCACAGTCATCTGGGCCAATCCGGTGCCACCAGGAGCACCTTCCCTCTGTGGCCTTCGATCTTACGAACTATTCTTCCCAACAAGAGGCACGGGGGAAGGCAGAAAGCAACTTGTCTTTGGCCAGACCTGTACAAGAGCATCTATACCCAGGGACTATGGATCTCTCCTGCGACTGAAGAATCAAGGAACCTTTGCATTGCAAGAAGTCACCAGCAGATCTGGGAACGGAAGGCCCCAGCGATCCACCATCAGCTGAAACACCTCGTCCAATAACCATTCTCCTGGGTCCAGACTTTCCCTGCTGAGAAAGTTTGCTCTTGTTTGTTTCTTTTCTTGCAATGTGAGAGGCCAAGATCACCTGGAGATGTCCTACAGCCCATTCCATGTTGGACTATGTCCTGCGACACTTGGAGAAGGTTCCTCCCTTCTGGTTGATGTAAGCTCCATTGGTACATTGTCCGACATCACTCAGACTGACTGATCCTGCAGTCTGTGGCTTAATTGCAAGCATGCCAACCGGACCGTCCATGGTTCCAGGTGATTGCTCCAGAGGGGTTCTTCGGCATTCCAGCGTCCTTGTGCCGTTAACTCCTGACAGCGAGCTCCCCAACCCTGGGGACTTGCATCTGTCATGAGAACCAACCAGTCCGGCGAGGTCAAGGAAACACCTTTTCTCAGATGATCGTCCTGCAACCACCACCAGAGGTGAGAGCAGATTTCCATCAGCAAGTGGAGCCAAACAGATTAGTCCTGAGACAGCAGGAAGCACTGAAAAGGGAGCATATGCACCTCCGTCTACAGCACCACTTCCATGGTCGCCACCATTACACCAAGTACCTGTAGATAGGACCACACAGTCAGGCAGTTAGTGTTCTTTGAGATCAACTTCTGAATCTAAACTCCTGGCAGGAAAACTTCGCCCTGCCTCGTGTCGAACACCCAGATACTCCAGCAACTGAGATAGCTGAAGACTGCTCTTTGGCCAGGTTGACCACCCAACCAAGCTCCTGCAACAAGATTACCTTGCGGGTCACCAGGCAGCTCTCTTTCAGAGACTTGGCTCGAATCAGCCAGTCATCCAAATACAGGTATACCAGGATTCCAATCCTTTTCAGTACTGCTGCTACTAAGTGTAACTTTGGAAAAAGTTCTGGGAGCAGTGGCTAGGCCAAAAAGCAGAGCCCAAAACTGATAATGGTGCCCCACCACAAAATGCAGAAAACATTGGTGGTCCAAATGGATGGGAATATGAAGGTAGACCTCGGAGAGATCCAAGGAGGTCAGAAATTTCCCCCAATTGCATAGCCATTATCACTGAGTGCAAGGGTTCCATGCAAAAATGAGTCAGTCGCAAATGATGGTCATCTCCCTTCAGATCCAGGGTGGGACGAAAGGAGCCCTCCTTCTTGGGCACAACAATATAAATGGAATATTGTCCCATACTTTCTTGAGAAGTAGGCACTGGAACCACAGCCCTGAGCCTGAGGAGCCTTAGTAGTGTAGATTCTACTGCCTGCTTCTTCTGCAGGGAGTGGCAAGGAGACACTATGAACACGTCCTGAGGAATACTATGAAATTCCAGCACATATCCTTCTCGTATCACCTCCAGGACCCACCTGATATGATCTCGACCCACCTCTGATAAAAGAGAAGCCCCCCCCCCCCCCAGTTCCTGAAGGCGGGTCGGCAAACCTTCATTGCGAGGCTTGGGAGGATCCGAGCCCGTTCCCCACTTGGGCTGTCTGGGGCTCTGCAACTGCTTATTATCCTCCGTCAACTGAGGAACTGGAGATTTGCCCCGCTTACTGACCATTTCTCCAACTCTTTCCCAGAGAACAGCGATCCTTTAAAAGGCATTTTCATGAGATTAGCTTCAGAGGTTGCGTAAGCAGACCAATTTCGCAGCCATGGTTGACGCCTGGCCGCTATCACTGAAGCCATTCCTCTAGCTGAGGCACGGGCCAAATCATAGCCTGCATCTGCTAAAAAGGCGGCAGCAGGTTCCATAACTATTCTGGAATTCACTCCAGAATCATCAACGTCCTGAGAGAGAAGCAGATCTGATTTAACACTAGGGCATAACAGGAAGCTATCTGCAAGGTCAATGCCACTGCTTCAAATGCTTGCTTAAGGATAGCCTCAATCCTTCTATCATGCACCGCCTTCAAGGCTATGCCTCCCTCCACATCCGCTTAGAGATGGCACAAACCAGCGCATCCATTTCTGGAAAAAGCAAATGTTCTCTCTCTCTCTCTGCTGGATCCAGAGGGTACAGTCCCTCCGATGTCCTACCCCCTTTGAATTTTGCCTCCGGAGCACCCTATTCAATATCAATCAATTCTTGAATGGCATCTATAACAGGGAAAGGCAAGAGACTTTACCCAAAGAAACCAAAATGGGATTCTTCTTTGGCTCAGACCTGGAATCTGCATCAGGTCTGAGCCAAAGACCTGGTGCAGATTCCACCTCTGATGCAGATGCCACCCCTGATTTTCCTCAAGGTCAGGAAAATCAGGGGTGGCAGTTCATATCTATGAAAGAACCATAACATGATTCGATATGGTTCCAGTCCCGGAAGAATTTCCCCATCTTCCAGGGAATCAGGAACTGCCTCATCATCAGAGCCATCCAGGTTCCCGTCTGGAATTCCCGCAATGAACCCAGGCATGCCTTGGCGCTTAAACCAAGGACTGGAAGAGGGAGGGTCCACCAGCTGAGGATCCAACCTGACCGGATCAGGCGATGCTGAGGACTGCACCCACAGAAAGGATTGCAAGCTTTGAAAAAAAAACTCCATCCAAGAAAAGGCAGCAGGATCCAAGCCAAATCCAAGAGGAACTGAGCGGGGCCCATTGAGCTGCAGAGGAACCAATCAAGGAAGCGCCAAGAACCGGCGTACCTCCAGACAAATCCTCATCAGGCTGGGAAGATCCAGGCTCAGTAAATCAGAGAAAGACAATTCTCCCTGAGCCTCTAAACAGTGCTGACACATGTTAGAGGACATGCCAAGCTGAGAGAAGGTGCTTAGGTTTCTTGGTCACTGGCGCCCGAGTTGCACAGCCAACTGAGAATGTGCCAGCTTGCGCTGAAAAAATTCAAGCGTACTATTTTATGCGCACAAAAATTAGGCGCGCTCAGAGTAAGCGCCATCAAAAAGCAAATGCAAACTGTGCATCAAAATTTGGGTGCACTGCCAATGAAATAAAACGTGCGCACAAGAGTCACACGCAAAGTGACCGCACAACGCATGCACAGAGCCAATGCGCTGTGCTCACCGACGTTCCTGTAGAGGGCAGTAGAACACGCATAGAAGCACGCACAAACTCCGCCGTGGCCTACCACGCGGCGCGCAGGAAAAAGCCTAGTTGTGGGGCCGCTCAACCTGCCAGGCTGCCCAGTTCCCCTAACCCCCACAGAAGCAGGAACGAAGTCTGAGACCAGAGGAAGTCCTGCAAAGCCCCTCTGTACGACCTGAGTTCAGCCTTCACTGGCTGATTACAGAGACGGTCTCCGGCTGTGGGGTAGAGGGCATCTGTCGTCACCACCGCACTCAGCCTCCTGCAGCTGCTGCTTTTAAACTGTACAATCAGCTAAGTCCACATCGGCATAAGCCAGCTATCGGACCAAGGAACACATCTGATCACCACGGAAATCACCTCAAATGGGAGAGGGATCATTTGGTAATCACCGCAGGGCTTCACTTTTCCATATAAAATTCTCCTTCCAAAATCTGAAGCAATCCTCAGTAGGGAGATGCACGTCCACCATCTGCTTGAGACTGAGAATACTGTCAGGCTGGTGTTACTGCAGGTGTATATATATACTGCGACATCAGCTTGCTCTGTCTCCATCTGCTGGCAGGGGAGCATAACCCACTGGTCCTGAGTCCATCTATCTACACACGCTAGGAAAGAGGGCATTAAGCATTACCCCCGATGCACAGAATCTGCATTTGATCAGCACTGGAAGCAAACTCTGGTTAAAGCTGAAGTTAAGTTCCCAGAGCTGTGAAATAAAGATTTAAAAAGTTTTAGAAAAGTTTTTAAAACTCTCTGGGTAAGTGCCAGCAGCCGCTGCCCCAGTAAGTACTGATTTATCTCTGTCTGGCAGTAGGAAGCAGCTGCCAGATAGCCGAATAAGTACTGACTTGTGGGGCTATCTGGTGCAGTTTGCTGCTTCTTAGCCACATAAAGTACTTATTTATTTAATGTTTGAAAACATGGCTTTTCAAGAAAGCATTTTAAAACGAGAATGGAGATTCTGAAGTCTAAATGAACAAGCTTAAGTCACCGTATACCACACCTATTAGTATACAATATCATTTTTACCTAACATTATAATGGAATAACTTAAGAGTTCTGTAGTAAATAGTGCAATGGTTGTATGGTTTCCTATTAACCTTTAAAAAGGACAAGATACAGATCACACAACATATACCTTATATTATGAATACTTGTTACAGATAAATATTCTGGCACATTGTTAGTAAGAATTTCACCAAATATATATTTACGTGCCTCAATGTAAACCGTTGTGACGGTGCTTTACTAAACGACCGTATAGAAAAGGTTTTAAATAAATAAACACCGACATTCAACTAGAGTTATCACATCGGTGTACATATGACAAAAAGTTATAAATGTTACATTGTAATAATCATAACAGTGAGAAGACTAAATGTAAAAAGAGAAGGAAAAATAAAGTGTGAAAAAGTAGTAATGAGAAATAGTGAAAATGAGAATAGAAGAATAATACGATTTATCATGTTGAGTATGCTTTCAGTTTTTAAAAGACTGTGAAGAAGGCTCGTCTTAAATCAATTGGTAGGGAATTCCATAGTATTGGGCCAGCAATTGAGAAGGCACGTTGTCTTGTTGAGATGGTATCTTTTAGGAGAGGGAATTTCAAGGAGGCCAGTGTTGTGGAACGTTAAGTTCTTTTTGATGATTGAAAGGTGACTGTTGTATCCAGCCAGTTAAAGCTTTATACAATAATAAGTCTATGAATAAGATATAAAGTCTTGTATTGTATTCTATAAAATATTGGTGGCCAGTGTAGAAATTTGAGAACTGGGGAAATGTGATCTGACCTTTTGTGATTACTGAGTAATCTTGCAGCCGCATTTTGTAAAGGTTGAATAGGAGTAATGAAGAAGCAGGTAATCCTATTCTGGTAAATAGGAGAGTTTGCAGAACAATGCGAAAGTCAAAATGGTGAAGAAGGGGTTTAATCCTTTTCAAAATTTGAAGTTTGAAAAAGCCATCTTTTATAATGTGCTTCTTAAAAGATATTTCAGAGTCTACATTAATTCCAAGGTCTCTTACATTGAGTAAAATTGTTTTGCTAGATAAATAATTATTAAGATGTAGGTCAGGTTCAGATGAGGATTTGTTACAAATATATAGTATTTCAGTTTTATTATGATTGAGTGAAAGGGACATTTGTGTTAATAGATTTTGGATTGTAGTAAGATGAATTCAAACGATTAAGTGTGTTAGTAATATTAGTTGTTATCGGGAGGAGAATTTGTACATCATCTGCGTAAATATAATAAGTTAATTTTACATAATGGGAGCATGTAAATATTAAATAGAGTACAGGATAGTGAGGAACCTTGAGGGACTATGTGAAAGAGGTATAGTTTTAGATTCATAGTAGTTAGTTTTAACAACCTATGATCTATTATGCAAGTACGATGTGAACCAGTTGATAGTGGTATCACATAAGCCAATTTCTGTTAGTCTTTTCAAAAGAATAATACGATTTACGGTGTCAAAAGCTGCTGAGATATCGAGGAATATCAAGATGAATTTTTGGCAGTTATGCAGTCCTTTTAAAATTAAAATCAGAGAGTGAGATTAAAAGGGTTTCAGTGCTAAGAGAACTTCTAAAGCCATGTTGAGCTGGGAAAAGAATTTTGTGTTCTAAATGTTCCTGAAGATGGTGATTAACGATTTCTTCAAGTATTTTAGCTATGAAGGGGAGGTTAGAGATAGGTCTAACGTTGGTTATAGTATATTGATCGAGGTGAGATTTTTTGATTACAGCACATTTTAGTTTGTCTGGGAAAATGCCTTCATTAAGTGAGAGATTTAGGATATCTGCAATTGGCTTAGCAACAGTATTAGAGATTAATTTAAGTAATTTTATAGGTATAGCATCAATAGGATGGGAGGCAGGATTCATTTTTTGGATGATAGTTAACTTCAGTAGAAGCTATAGCTTCAAATATTGATCGTTTTAAGTTTGTTTATTTATTTAATGCTTTTTTTATACCGACATTCATGATACAGATCACATCATGTCGGTTTACAAGGAACAGGGGGTTATAACTTTAACATTTAACAAATTAAATTAATGGGAGGAGATATGGAGTCTTCATTAATTATTGGGGAATCTGTGATAAGATTAAGAATTTTGTCTCTAAAAAAAGAAAGGTAGCAAATTCATCATATGTTATTGATTGTTGGGTTTTAGGCAAAGGGGATTTGCATTGAGTGAGTTAACGTAATTAAAAAGTTCTTTAGGATTAAATTGATATTTATGTATTTTATCTGAATAGAAGTCTTTTTTTTGCTTTATTGTCAGTTTTGTAAATATAAAGCATAGTTTTATATCTGTCTTTCAATTGATCGGTTGGATTTTTTTTCTCCATTTTTTTTTCAGCTGATCTTAGTTTTTTGATTTTGTAAAGTGCTTGAGTATACCATGGTGATTTGTGTTTGGGAGTATGATTATTTTTTTGATAATTGGGCATTTGTATTTTGCTATTTCTGAAGTGATGGCTAGCCAAGAATCTACAGCAGCATTGGTATTAGAATTGTTAATCGATTTTAAATATTTGGGCATGATTTCAATTAGTTCATCAATAGGGCATACTTTGTTAAACTCAATATATTTAATTTGATTAGGATTTTCAAGATGAATAGAGTAAGCAAAATCTAATTTTAATGAGATTATGATCTGACCAAGGGAGGTTTGTTGTTGATAGAGGAGTTATAATATCAATCATGTTATTTATGAAAATAAGATCTAAAGTATGTCCAGATTTTTGAGTTGATGAATTAACTTTGTTTTAAACCAATTGCAGATAAAGGGGTGGATTTTAAAAGGCCTGCGCGCGCTGGCGCGCCTATTTTCCATAGGCCGCCGGCGCGTAAAGCCCCGGGACGCGCGTAAGTCCTGGGGCTTTCGAAAAGGGGCAGGAGGGGGCGTGTCCGGGGCGTTCCCGAAACGACGCAGCATTTCGGGGGCGGGCCCGGGGGCGTGGCGCCGGCGCGGGGGCATGGTCAAGGCCTCCGGACCAGCCCCGGGGACCGGAACACGAGCGGGGCTGCCGGCCGGCGCAGGGAACAGGCAGCGCGCGCTGGGCTCGGCGCACGCAGGTTGCACAAATGTGCACCCCCTTGCGCGCGCCGACCCCAGATTTTATAAGATACTCGCGTATCTTATAAAATCCAGCATACTTTTGTTCGCGCCTGGTGCGCGAACAAAAGTACGCGATCGCGCAAATATTTAAAATCTACCCCAAAGTGTCTATAATGAGTTGGCAGGGTGGGATTTTAGACGTGTAAATTAAAATCCCCTAAAATTATTAATGTTATTAGAAAGAGTTTCAATGAGTGGTGAGGGATTACATTCTAGGAAACCAGCTGGAGTATAAAGAAGTATAATTTGTAAATATTTAGATTTAAATAGAGCAATTTCTAATGATGGCGTCGATATCGTGATATATAAAATTAAATTTTTTTTAGAGCTATAAAGAGGAGACCTTTTTTTTCTGGGTATAGAGCAGATATCATATAGAGTTTTTGGTAATTGATTTATTAAGGCAATATCAGATTCTTTTAGCCAGGATTCAGTGATACAGCATATTTTTGGGTGTGAATCAATGGAGGAGATCATGGAGAATTGGAACTTTTTTTTTTTTTAGAATGGACTGAGCATTGACTAAGAAAAGTGTTATTAGTGTAAATTTAGAGATGTTAGTAAAATTAAAAGTGGGAACTGAAATAAGATTGTGTGGTATGTAATATGGGAATTGTTTTTCTTTTATTGGAGTTATGTGATAAAATTCCTATTTTATTAGATTGAGTTATCAAGGGCACTGTGAAGCAAATAATAGTGGAGAATAGGGTAATAAAGAAAAAGAGAGTAAAGGTTCACAAAAAGGGGCCTGCTCTTTTGGTCGCACGACGCAGAGAGAGGCCGGCTTCTTTTAAATGTCTCTCTTCAGCTGGTTTCTGTGACGTCGGAGGGGGGCGGAGTTAAGGCAAGGCAAAGCAAGAAGCCAATTAAAAATAAAAAAAAGTAAAGAACTGATAGCCGTATAAGTACTGATTTGTGTGCTTCCTGCTGCCAGAGGGGAATTTATCCTGGTAAGTGGCGAGAGTCTGTCAGGGTTGCTTCCACCCCTTTCCCTAGTTAAAATGTGCATTTTACACATTTTTTTTTATTTTGTTTAAACTCCCAGTGCATTAGCATATCATTAGCCTACTACATCAGGAGTAAAAAAAAAAAAAAATCTTGGCATCAAAAATGTACGCTGAAAACCAAGGCATATTTTATTAGCACCATCATTATTACACTGGCCTGTAAGAGTGGGTAGGATAACAGATTCGATTTTTGTAATATTTTTGTCTAGGGGGTTTGTTTTGTTTTTTTAAATATGAACTTTTTTTTTTTTATTGTACATTGTCGCGAGTGAAACTGTAGAGATTGGGTTACAAATTTAAAAAAAAAAATGTTTAATTAATAATGATGTGCTTAATATAGACAGCAGCAGAGAGAGAAAGAAAGAAAGAGAAGAATTCACTGAAGACCAAGATTAGAGTTCTGCTTTTGAAAATATTCTTTTGTGGTTTAAATTTATATTTTATCGACTGTATAATTATTCATAAAATTCTTAAAATATGTCTTTAAAAAAAAAACCCAATAAAGATTTGAACTAAAGACAAAAAACAGTCCTCCTAAATATCTAAGCCACTCTCTCCTCTAGTTTTGATATTTGCTACATTACACTAGGACATAGCAAACTGCAAAAGATAAGAGAATGTACTTGCAATACTACATATGATGTGACCACTAGCAAGAAGGAAGTTCTGTTGACTATGATTATGCTTATATTCAGACAGATGTAAATCCTACCATCTTCTCACGTCTAACACTTTCCGCTGCTTCGTCTCTTCAAGGCTGGGATGCTGAGGACATTCCCAGTATTGTCTGCTCTTCTTATCAGACGTTTTCCTCTTCAGCACTTGTTTTTTCATGTTGCCTACACAATTAGAAACAGCATTTGCTAAATGCCAAATACAAAATAAAAAAAAAATATTTAGTTAATTTAGTTTTGAAAGTGGACGCGTCTGTAATTTCTTTTGCGTGGTTAAGCCACACTATATGCAGAAGTTCTCCTCGTAGTAAACAAGGACTTCCAGCTACGTTATGCAATACTGAGAACCGTGGGATTCAGGATGCTGGGCTAGACGAACCTCTCATATGATCCAGTTTGGCAATTCCAACGTTCTTTTAAATGGCAGCTTTATTTCAGACTAAAATACAGCATTAAAAAAGTATTAAAAGCATGCAAGTCCATTTGCTTGCATAATTTTGCAATAGTGTATGTTTTGCCCAAAGATTCAAACGATGCAGCTTCAGGAAAAGAGAGAAATTTTCAGGCAAAAGGATCTGTGGAACTTTTGCCTTAAAACTGAATGTAACCTTTTCACAAGTTGTGATAAAATTACCGGCAATTAGAGCTAAAAGCTTCAGAAAGATGTAGGGCAAACAAAGCAAGTCTGTTTGCCTGCCCAGTTTTGACACAGCATGTGTCTTTTGCCCACAGATTTAGCTTCCTGCATTTTCTGAAAAGGGAAAATCCCCAGAAATAGTTTTGCAGGCAAAAAAAAAGCACTCTGCCTGATTTTTAAATTCAGCACATTTTGCTGCTGCATTTAGGAATCTTCTTATATCCATCTCTGCAATATTCCTTACCCTTCTTCTGATAAAATACATTTATCAGCACCTGTGTCTCCTCTCATCCCGACTACTGTGATTTTCTATACTATGGACTCGTCTATTTAACTCTGTATGCCTGGATGTATACATAGCTATAGCGAAAGGAATCCCAATTTCCAAACACTGCCATCGATGATCAAGTCAGTTCTACCATCTTGCGTTGGATTTCTGCTGCGTTGTGACGGAAGTGATACTAGGACTCCTTAACCACCGGAAAAATGTGATCACAATTAACCAATTCCAAAAAAAAAAAAACCCACACTTCTCCGCTTCCTCTAGCAGAACCTTTTACAATAATTGGTTGACAATACAATTTACAGTGACGACTCCTCTCTTTCTGATCTTGTCTCGACTCCCAACTGTCTATGCTCCCAGCTTCTCTTTGCGCTGCAGGTTACATTTAGCATTTTATACATTAAGCATATTTGCATTCCCGTCTTACGTTGTTCCAACGACATCAAGGAGGATTAAATAGGGGGAAAAAATGTAAAAAAAGTCATCATTTTAAATACAGAGATCCATGTTCAGCAGAGCAGGTGCTGAGGTTCTAGGCAAGACGTTCACAGTGAGTACGACCTGGGCAAGTTACCTGGGTGGTAGTCACTCATCCCCAGACCACTCTCCCCTCTTTTCTCAGCTAGAGTTTACCTGGGTAAAACCCTTTCAAATATAGCTACTACTGACTAAAAATATCCCATAGATTTAGCAATTCAACCGTATACCATCATCTGCTAGGCAGTAATGTCCCTACTCCACATCCACACCGGTGTGATATGTATATTATACAGGAACATCGGTTTGGTATATAAAATCTTTAAATAAATAAATAAACAAACAAACAAACTAAAAATAAATAAATAAAAAATAAATCCATCCTGTCTTACAATACAATACTCTGTAACCTTGTGTCCATGTTTTCCTCTTATACAATACAATGACCACCTCATCACTCCAAAAATTTATCCATAAAGCAATCCACTGGGGGGAAAGCAAAAAATGATTAGTTATGAAAAAGCATGAATAAAAATACCATTTTCTAAATGTATTGGGGCAGCTTTTCAAAGGCTACGCGCGTAACCCGAGAAAATCTGCCTCTGCGTGTGCCGAGCCTATTTTGCATAGGCTCGGAAGGCGAGCGCAAGCCCCGGGACGCGCATATGTCCCAGGGCTTCGAAAAAGGGACAATCCGGGGGCGGGGGTAGAGTGCTCTAGCACGGTGGCCTGTGCCAGGGCACAGTGTGCTGGCAGGCGTAACTTTTGGAGTAAAGGTAGGGGGGGCGGAAAAAAAAAATTCCCTCCAAAGCCGCTCCGATTTTGGAGCGGCCTTGGAAGGAACGGGGAAAGCCATTGGGGCTCCCCTCGGGCTCGGCGTGCACCCACTTGCGCGCGCCGAGTCTGGATTTTTATAACATGCGCGCGCTACTGCGCGCGCATGTTATAAAAATCGGGCGTAGATTTTAAGATCTGGCCCACTATAATTAGGTTCAGATCGAAAATCCATCTCTCATTCCACAACATGGGTCCAACTACTAAATACAGATTTGCAAGTCAAAACGGACAAAAGATCCCATGCGAAGTTCTCTGCTGCGGTCTCCTTATCTCATAAAAAGCAGGATCACCCTGAAACATCAGCACAAACTAAGGGCAAGAGGTAAAAAAATATGCACACTTTAAATTACAAGTTTGTCTCATTGGCTTACTCTGCCCACATTTATTCTGACCAATAAAACGTAACAGGAAAAAAAAAAATGTGGTAGTTAAACAGGAAAAAGCGCCCACCTGTCAATGACCTACAAAGCTAATCACAGTAGTGGGCAGGATAGGTCAGCACGTGTCAAAATATACAGAAATATTTTCCCCATCTCCTCCGTTCTAAAGCAGGGATCCCCAAACGTTGAGAGGTTAGGGCCACACAGGACATTTCAAATCATCAAGAGGGAAGCAGACCCCTTGCAGTTTTTGCCAGGGGGGGTGTGGGTGACTCATTTGGATGATGTGAAAAGCTGGGAAAGGAAGAGGGACAAGATTCCCAGGCTGTGGTGTATAAGACATTATTGTCACACTAGGATCTCTCAGACGTTTGCAACGCTGCTCCCTGCCTTCAAGTTCTCCTACATCAACTCCCTGAGGTAGGCTCTGTGTGTGTGTGTGTGTGTGTGTGTGTGTGTGGAGGGGGGGTGTTCACACACACGTGTGGAGGGGGGAGATGTGTGTGCACATACAGCAGGGGTGCACGTGGGGGGGGGGGGGGAGGCAGGGAAGTGGCTGGGAACAGCCATTGTACATTTCTGCCCATTTGATGTGTGCGCACGAGCCCATATAACTGGTGAGCTGAGAGCAGTCGCTTGATCTAAGAGAAGGAATGCTCCTTCCCATAGAGAATCCAGCCCTGCTTCCATAAATTTGATTCGCTGAGCGGAAATTAGGATTTTTTTTTTAAACTGATAAGGAATCCCAGGGACTGCAGAAGTTGTACGAGTGTTTGCGACCTGGGCAGCGCAGCTTCCTGGGAACTGCTGTCACCACGCAGTCGTCCAGGTAGGGAAAGGCATGAATGCTCTGTCACAGCAAGGCACTTTGGGAAGACTCTCGGTGCTGATGACAGGCCAAAGGCGATTACTTTGTACTGGTAGCGGGACAAGTCCACCGTAAAGTGCAGGTTATGCCAGTGGGAGGGAGGGACAGGAATATGAATATATGCATTAACTTCAGAGCGCGCATCCACACCGCTGGCTGGCTGAATGGAGGGAATTCATTACACATCGCTCCCGGGATTGTGCGCTCGTTCAGGCTCCTTCAATCCAGGATGTGCCTCAGTCCCCCAGATTTCCTGGGAGATGAGGAAACGGCAGGAGTAGGAATCCTTGGCCATAGAGAGTGGAAGGAAGTGGTTCCCATTGGCCACTGATGGAGGAGTGACCGCACCTCCAGGTGGCGTTGCGGTGAGAGAGACAGATCTGGATCGAAGGCGGAAGGAGGAGGACAGGAGCATGGGAACCTTGGAGAAATGCAAGTGGCATCAGTACTCGAGTCAATTCTAGTTCTCTTTGGTTTCTGTACAGCTGATTGTACCATTACAGATTGATGGGGGGGGCACTTGCACAAGTCTAAACCCTGAAGATTTTTGTTTAGTTGCTTTCATACTGGGATGCAGGTAACACAGCGATGGCGAACCTTTTAGGCTCGGTGTGTCAAAAATTCGGAAAATGCCTAACTTGACTAGGCATCCCCCCGAACAAAACACACAGAATTCTTAACATATTAATTTATTAAAATAAAAATACAATCCCATCCTATATTATGCTATGTATTATATACAAAAAATGTCAAATTACAAAAATTAAAAAGAGTAAAATAATGAAAAACATTATTAAAAAACTTCACATAGCAAATTAATCAAATAGGATGAAAACAGCAATGATACAGCCATACACACACACACGCTCCCTTGCACCAACTCACAAATACACACACATATATATACACACGATCCCTTTCACACTCTTACTCCCTCTCCTCTTATTCCGCCTGTAAATATATATTAAAAGATATGTATTTACATGGGTGGTCAGGAGGGATCAAGGCAGGGCTACCAGCTGGTGTGGGACAAAGGGTGAAGAAAAGCCTGATGCAGGATGGATGAGAGACCAACATAAGAGGGGCCGTCCGCAGAAATCAGCGAGGAGCCTTCCGCTGTGGTGTGGTAGCAGCGGGAGGTCTGCTGTTGCCTCCTGCAGGGGAGAGTGAGCCACGGGAGCGTGTCCCACTACTGCAGTGGTGAGGGGGGGGGACAAAGCAGTCCCACAGCTATCAGTGATGCTGTGGGGAAAAGAAAAGAAAAATACACACGACTGCAGCCAACTGAAGATAAGCAGAAGCCTACGAAGCTGCGAGAAAAGCAAGAGAAATGAGTAGAGAGCCTCACGGGCAGCTCCCACTCTACCACAGCTGCTGCGGAGCCTACTGTTGATCTCCATGGAGCACAGGGGAGGGGGGGGGGGTCCTATAATTTTGGCGGGTGCTGGCAGACACTGGAGCGTCACCCAAAACATCTTGGCGTGTCACCTCTGACACGCGCGTCAGATTCGCCATCACCGAGGTAAACAGGGTTTTCCCCACATCCTCAAGTTGTAATTCTTGTAGGATACGGTGGATCGGAAGAGCTGCCCTCTCTGCTGGCATTTCCAGGATTTGGAGGAGGCGCATAACATTTGTCTGAGGGTCTTGGCCCTTAAATGCCCCTTTATTGCGAGGGCTTTTATTTAATTATTTAATTCTTACCTGCACATTCTGCAGATCGTGACGGCACACAACATACATAACCCAATACATAATCAAATAAAGTACATCAGTATAATACCGAATGTCAGAATTCAAAACCAACGCATTCCAACAGATCTCATCCGACTAAACCTTCAGTGGCAAATATCACAAGTGTTCTTTCCATATTTCTGTAGGGAGATTTCCCATGTTTTACCCTGAAAGCAAATATAATAGCCAAAGAAATATCCAATCAAAACTGAATCAGTGGAAAAACAAGAGACCTTCCCCTGATGAGACCTTTACACTGAAGGAAACTTTATCTAGATCTGCCTGTTTAAATTAAAGATAGAAGGACAACACAGCAGCTAAACCCCAAAGCAGGAGTCGTGGATCGGCCAACAAGACCAGAGGTCAGAAAGACCCCCACCCTTGGAAGAAAGGTGGGGGCAGTCGGAGATGGAGAAACACACTCTGGCATAACAGCTTGGCATTCAGACATGGCACTTCTTCCCCCGAAGAAATGGGGAGGGAAGACCTGCAGTGCGACAGAGACCCTCCACCCACCACGTGATTATGCATGAGCTTATGCATATTTATCAGCTGGAAAGTATAAGATGGGAGACAAATAAGGAGAGGGGGAAGCGAAGGAACCACCTGAAGGAGCAAACCCAGAGAGCAACCCTGAAGGCAAAGCCAGAAGAGTGACCCGGAAAGGAAGAGCGAAAGGGGCGTCCGAAGCAGACCGGCTCTCCCTGCTATCGAGGAGGGAGAGGACTAGGTGTGGTCAGGAGACGCCCTGATGAGAGATGGTAGTGAAAGGTCTTTTTTTTAAATAATTTTTTTTATTTATACATATGCAATATAAACAAGACACAAATCTTGATAGACAACATGATAAATATATCCTTGCACTCCTATACTTAATTACATTTCTACCTTGCAATTCATATTATCTTAAAGGTAGGCTGGTCTTTATTAACTCAACAGCTCAGTGTGGTTACTCTTCAAACGCAGCTTTGACAGCCAGGTTTTTAATATTTTAAACTCTTTAAAATGAGTTATGGTAAGGAGTGAGGCCTCTGGACCATGGTGCATCCTGGACGCCTTGATGCTCCAGAGTGCCATGGGTCAATGGCGACCTCTGCGCTTGGCGGCACCACGGTCACCCCAGTCTCGAAACCTGTCAGCCTAGGGTTTCCAAGGCGCTCAAGGGCTCTCAGAATCCCCGTACCCCACTGGTCACTGGCCTCAAGGGCAACCAGGCACTTGATGACAATCCCTATGCCCTCTGGTGGCAATAGTGCTCGACATCGCTGAGAGCAGCCATGAATGGCAGCACTGGCAGCCCTGCTCCTCAATGGCATAGAGGGTGGCTCAGATGCTGTTCGATGGCAATTCTTGTCCCCCGACTCAATCCAGACTGCAACGCTCGAGGTTGGTGCTGCTAGTCCACTGAATCAAGGCCCATGGCGCTTGGTGACATCTGCAGAGCCCAACAACACCTACGGCATGGAAGGGCTGCCGCCCCCAGCCAGGACAATCAACAGCATGCACAGTGGTTGATGGGGCCCACAGTCTATGGCCCTTACCGCGTTGAGAGCACCCCAATGGCTTCAAGGGTGACCATGGCGCTCATTGGCAGTCCTGGTCGCGGTCCTATTTTCGACATGTCAGACCATTGGCATTCTGGCATGGGCAACAGTTACTGGGCATGGGTGGGGCAGCAATGCGTCCTGCTCAACCTCTCTCACAAATAGACTGTAATGCCATCACTAGCAAGCCTGAGGAGAGGATACATTGTCCAGGGATCCTGCCCATGGATGTGGAAAGGATGAGCTCTCACACCCCCCCCCCCCCCCAGGGAACAGTAAGGCCTATGATCCCTTCAACTGTCCGAGTCTCCATCGATGCCGATCAATCAGTGAAATGACATGGAACTCCTGCCCAGAATGAACTCAGGCGTGTCCCCAGGCTCCGAGGCCTATATGGATCGCCCACAGACTGCCTTCTGTCAGTCCCGTCTGCACCAGCCAAAGACACAAAAACAGGACACAGAAACTAAACTGCAGATGCAGTATTTATTTATTAAGGAATGGAATTAGACTATACCAGGCTGTAGAGCAACTAAGGCCCGCCATGTAGCTAGCAGAAAGTTGAAAGGAAAAGAAAAAATAAAATCTACTGTAACGAGAAAGGAAAAGAAAAAGAAAACAGCTCCAGAAAAAAATCACAACAAAAACTGTGAGGAGAGAGCAAAGATGAATAACCATGACCACACGGCTCCGTGGTGGGGGAGGGGGGAGACTGAGATACTCCAGCTAGGGGCAGGGTGATGACTACAGCTGCACATGCTCAGTAGGGCATGTTTGAAAGTTCTAGAATCTTTGGGATCAAAGTTCCAGGCCGGGCTCCTTCTAAAGATGTCAGCCGGGTGCAAAGACTGCTTGTCCTCCGAGAAGCTGGGTAAATTCAAGGTTTGGAATTTGAGTAACCTGTGATATACCCTCTCTGTTTGGGCCTCAATCAGTGCCAACGTTGTCTCCATCCTTTCCCCCTAAACTGGTTTTGTCTTCTGGAATATGCCTCTTTGGACTCGCACTATTACTCAGCATTTCCAATGTTTTACATATATTTGCTGTGCTCTCTTTCTAATGTCCAGTATCTTCTATAATAAAATGTCATCGTGTTGGCAGCATGTACAATGTTTGTATACTGCATTAAAAAAAAAAAAAGTTAATCCAAAGAATTTTTTAAAAATCTCACCGAGAAGATCTATATAAATGGGTAATGCACAGAAAAGCTTGCTATAGAAAATAGTAATGTCCCGTGCCAACACTACCTATTGCAGGACTTCCCACACCTAAGGACCTCTCAACCAATCACTTTGCAGGATATCCACAATGAATATGCGTGAAAAAAAAAAGTGTGTACACACTGGAAACTCTATATATGCTAATTTATCTAATGCGACGACTGCTCTCAGCGTCTTACTCCATCAATAGGGCACCTCGATGCCCCTCAATGTCCCTTCTAGACACTGCAAAGGGACTCATCGATGCTCCCAATACTCAACAGCCTCGAGGGCACTGGATCATGGTGCACCCTGGACAGCCTCGGTTTGGTAGAATGAAACGTTAAGATGCTGAGAGCAGTCATCGGATGGAAAGTAGGAAAGAAATATTTTTGTGGAAGGAGAAGTGTTTTGCACATACATGCGCTTAGTTCCTGGAGATCGGAACGGCAGAATGCCGTACTAGTGGACGAGCAGGCAGTGAGTTATCCAAGATCGACGTTGGAAGAAAAGACTTCTTATGAAAAGGATGATTCTTAGCTTGGAAGGATGTTAATTGTGTTTCAGTAAAGGTAACAGAGTTGCAAAGTTCTTGCCAGCAGCAAATGGGGCGCTCTCTTCTGAAATTTAACTTCAAGTGAAACAAGGGCCTTGTTGGGACAGATTCATGATATAACAAGAGAGAGATCGATTTTAGACACTATGTAATATAGTACCATCATTGACAGTGATAAACCTTATATGAGATATCAATTAGTTAATTGTCTACAATAATTGATCAATGTAATCATATCAAATTAATGATCTGTTTAAAGAGTATGACTATGTGCTGAGAATTCTCTATGTAAAGTTAATTTGTTGACCAATCAGACGGTTGACAATATTAATACATCAATTTGTTGGCATGGTTTACATGAGGTGGTAGGATAATTTGGAAATGGTTTCTTTATGATGTGAGCGATGGATGAATGAGTATGAATGTGGGTATGGGGCTATGAATAGGTTTTTAGGGAGGTTATTGGGCAAAGAGTTTTAGGTTATGACTAACCATTGCTATTAAGTAAACTTAAGAATGATAGAAGTGATATTTAATATTGTGAGATGATGCAACTACATTAAATACTTTTTGTAATCAATGTTTGTTGATACTAAACCTTTGTAATAAAAATTAAGAATTATGCTACATGTTGTTGGATCAATATTGATATAAAATGTTAACTAATGAAGACATAGTTTCATGTACTTGTTTTGCTCGTATCATGACTCCCTGCATAATAATTCTTCTCTTTAAGATATAATTAATGTTAATATAGCTGTCTAAGATACCCCATTAGATACTCCCTGTTCTTATATACATATATATCCCTTGTATTTTTTACATATATCTCTTAATTACATATATATCTCTTGTATTTATTTTTTCACATCTTGCTATTTGTTCATTGTAAGGGCTATGCCCACAAGTTATCAGTTGTATGTAAACCGATACGATGTGCAAACGGCTATCGGTATATAAGAAACTCCAAAATATAGTGCTCGTATCCCGCTCTAGCAGGCAATGGAGGTGACAAAAGAAGCTACTGTAAAACAGCAGCTTGCTCCCACCATTATAGAACATAGAATGCAAAAGAACTGATCATAATATGCAAGATCAACGGCATGCACTGAATTAATGGCCTACAAACACTTCCTACATATTGCATCAATAAAAGTGAGGAGCACAACCAGATAGGCAAGCTGACATTCTGAGTAACGTAAGTAATACTACTGCTTTCTGTGACCATTTCTAACTTTTGGGGTTTTTAAAAAATATTTTAAGTATAAGGCATGCCGTAGATTTTATGCTTATTTAACTCTACTCACTTGTCAGGTTTTTCAGATGGGAGGCCACAGTACTAAATTCCGACGTATCAATTTCCCAAGCAAGAGGAAGCGTGCCAAGCCCACTAGACAAAGTCTCCAAGTTGGTTTCTTCATCATAGAGGTCCTCTGTGGCAGTCCTCTGCAGATCAATTAAACTTGGTGACTCGCGTACGTTGTGAACCGCACTGGTACTCAGCGATTTGTGAATAGATGCTGCCTGGTTCAGAAACGCATAATCTGAGCAGATGGTATAAAATTTTTCTTGGGTGTGAGTCACAGGACAAGCCCACAGACAATGGGCATCTCCACCAGGTCCTAGGGGTGCAGTGGCAGCACCGGCAGCACAAAACGACTTTACAGATTCATGGAGACTGCCTCTTTCGGACTTTTTTACAGGCCTGCATTCATCTTTTTCAGAATGATCGGCTTCTATAAGGTTAGGCATTGAAAAAAAGCTAAAGATTTGTCTTGCTGCAACAGAAGAATTCTGTTTTCTTCATCTAAACTCACTCAGGTGTTAACGTCCCTAAAAAGGAGGAGATACAATCATAGCATAAAGTATTTATTATATACAGGTCAAGAATCAAACATATCTTCTGATGACCTAAATGGTTATAATGCTTTAATAGAGATTAATTTTGTCACTGTATTTAAAAAATTGTATTGAAGTTCCAAGCAAACAGTAACATACTTATAGCATAGACTCCCTTCCCAACAGAAAAAAAAACAAGAAAAATGCAGTGCCCACAAAAACACCAATTTAAATTACTATTACAGTGGAAATTGCTACCTCTAGCTTTTATGGCCGACCCCTCATTTAGTCACCAGATGGCCCCAGGTCCCTTAGCGGGATTTTCAGTCTCTCCACAGAGCTGACTGCGATTGGCTAGCCCAAAGGCAGTCAGCCTTGGATTTGAAAGGTAAAGAGGGCAGGGTCATCTTGAGTCGGCTCTTGAAGAGCAAGGGGCTGTTTTTCTTTTTACCCTGCTGAGGTGGCCAACTTTTTTTGCTTTAGAGGAAATTCCTCCTCAGTACATTCCCTGTCTGATAGGGTTGGCCTCCTTTTTGAAGAAAGATTTTTGGATTCGTTTTTCTTGTTCTGGGGGGGGGGGGGGGGGAGAGAACATCCTGTGCTCTGGAGAGGGCAACCCTCCCCCAGTCCTTCTACTCCCTACCAGGATGCGAGACCAGTGGCAGCACTACCCAGTGTGAGATATTGTTTGGACTTAAGAGTCATTTGGATTCTCTTTTTGTTAAGGATGGAGGTTTTTTACCACCACAACTCGGAGGAAGGAGCTAGAGAGCTTTGGTCAAGACGGGACCATCAGACCTTTCTCCCAGAGAAGTCACACAGAGTGGAAGAAGAAAATGAAACATCAAAATCTGGAGGCTGTGGGCACGAGACAGGACTCTGGACTCAGATCTTTTCGTGGCACACGGCTCCTCCCTAGGATTCCCCCAACTTACGAGGGGATAGGGGCAAGCTCCCTCCCAAGAGAGTTAGAGAGACGGACACAAGCAACCCCGGCAGAGAGACAACGTAAATAATTTGAATGTTCGGCTTCATTTGGGGTAACTTTGTGGGACAGCGACTGAGGTTTTGGAAAGGATCAGTAAATTCTCTTTGAAGCAGCAGGCCTGTTTGTCCCCGAGGAGAATACTGCAGCCATGAGACGCGGGAGAAATGCTCCCATCACTTGGGGTCACAGAAAGAGCTCACTCCCTGGGAGTTGTAGAGAGAAGGGGGAAGGATGAATAGCCATGAAGAAAAAATACTTGTATGGTCGTCCCCCCCCCCCCCAACAAAGGGTTAATACTTGTGGTGGTAAAACACTAAGATATTCACGTTATATCATAATGCCTAAAACTAGCTCTCTTAGCAGCTCCATATTCATAAATTTCCACTGAGTGATATTAGGTCTATCACATACCATCCAGCAAGATAAGATTACTTTTTTTTTTTTTTGCCATTAGAAAGACCTTCTATAGAAATAATTTCACTTTTCCTTCCCAGGGCCAAGATCCTTGAAGAGAGAGAGTTGTGGGGACATTGCCATACGGCAATAATCTCCTTCCAGAACTGCATCTGTGAGCAGGACCTGAAATTATGAAGCACATAAGCTCTGTTTGTGCTACATTTAAGGCATTCGTCAGATTTCAGTAAATGTGCTTTATATGCCCACCTCAAAATCATTATTGCATTTTCTCTTAGTATGGTATTTTCAGTAGTAAATCTAATCTAGTTAAAACATCTTTGTAGTTCTTCAAATCTCAGCTCTACTTCCCCTTCCTGCTCCAATTTATCTAATAAAACTTTTTTAAAAACATAACAATGACAAGACAATTGTTCAAAAATAGAAAAATGCGATCCTTATTTCACAGTTGCCTCCACTGTCTGTCTACACAAAAGATTTATCCTGGAGAAGAAGATTGTCAACATAGTGTCTGTCCTCCAAGTATAAAACAAAACAAAAAAAAAATGTCTTTATTATGCAAGGAGTATTTGTGTTTCAATTTCTGAAGAGTATTTACTATATTACTATTTGTTGAGAAGAAATGAAAGATTTGACTCTGTCCTTTCTTTCTTCCACCTCTTAAAAGTTACGCCAGAATGTTTTTCAGTGCCTCAGACTGCCCCCCCTTTTTCCAAAGGTATGGGGGGGGGGGGGGGGGGGTTGTCAGTCTGACCTCTGGACTTGCTTGCCAATCCGTGACTCCTGCTTAGGGGCTTAGCTGCTTTACTGTCCTATACAAAAAAGGCAGATCTAGATAAAAGTATCCTCCAGGGCAAGGTTTCTTGTTTTTCCCACTCAGGCTATTCTGATTCATATTTTCAGGGGTAAAACCTGAGATATCGCCCTACAACGGAGTGACCTAGTCAAAGCACAGAGCTAAATCTATCAGGAAATCTTTGGCAAGACTTGAAGACTGCAGTCCACAGAGTATCCCACCAGCCAATGTAAGTAAGAGAGCTTGGGCTCTTCTGCCAAGAAAAATGGGCACAAATTGTACCAGCCCACTGTGCAAAGTCGGTAGACCCTTATCTGTTTTATTATTGCTGCAAAAAGGAACTTCCACCAAGTACTGAGTCAAGGGGTGTGAAAACATGCAATTGAGACTTTTTGGATTTTTTATTCTTCATTACTTTTGGAATTGTTCTTTCAAGAAGAAAGTGCATATTACATTGTGTAGGTCAGTTAAACAAACTCCTAATTTAATGCATTTTGTTTTGTACTTTTTAGACAGCAAAATGAAAGACATACAAGGATGCAAAGACTTACAAGCTCTATAGTTATTATTGATTTTAGCTTTCTTCAACAATACACAGGTTCAACCCAGACTTGGTTTTCAAGATTCTTTTTAAGTATGCACTACCAGTTTTTAAGACATTTAAACTCTGCTATCCTCTACCTTTGATCTTTTGTGTGTTCTACAAATACATTCTTTGCTGTCTCTCAGCTGTGGTTTATGCTTTTAGGAATTTCAAAATCCAATGCACTGAAATATTGACCTTTATAGAGGGATCCAAAATGTGATATCAAAAATTGCCATAAACAAATCACCCCATTAAATAATATATCCTTGCAATTAGTAATTCAAATAAACGGTTAAAGATCTCGATTGAATAACTCCATTTTTTTCAAAAATATTTCTCAAACAAATTTTTTAGCTGGAAAGTTTCGTGCTTTGTTCTTTTTTGAATTTCTCGTGATGACGGATCAACTACGTGGTTTGACATTGGATAACATGGAAGATCCACTGACCTTTAAAAAATGGTGTCAGCGTTCAGCTTTGGTACTGAATTCAGCAGAAACAGACGTCTGTGCCGCCAGTAAAGAGATTTATTAAACCACAGAAGCATTGCCGCACTTGGGAGCGATATGGCCCCTTGAGAAAATGTGGCTGTACAACGATGAGTCCAATGGTTTGAAGGAATCTATATCCCCTGAGGAAAGATCCGTTAGGTTCTGAAATGCGGCCACATTGGGAGCTTGAATGGGGCTATACAGATAAGTCGGTGTCAGCATTTTTTTTTTTTTTTAAGAGAAGGAAAGTTAATATGTTTGGACATTACAGCATCATAATTTAGCTTCGGTTGAAGCAGGATTTAAGATCTATTACACTGACACGGCAGAATTTAATTTTTTTTTAAAGTCACTAATTACATGCAAAATATTCACATAAAAACTGTTGGCTGGTGGAGGTTATGTTCATGATTACAAATATATAAATTACCCGATGTGGGGTAAAAGAACAAAGCATGAAACTTTCCACCTAAAAAAAATTTATGTTTGAAAAACATTTTTGAAAAAAATGATTGAGTTACTCAATCGAGATCTTTAACCATTTATTTGAATTACTAATTGCAAGGACATATTATTTAATGAGGTGATTTGTTTATGGCAATTTTTGATATCACATTTAGGAATTTCAAGACATAAAGAAACCAAAAAAAAAAAAGGAAAAAAATACCTAATAATAATAAGAAATGTGCTTTGCTTTATCCTCATGGGGCTTCACCAAATCCCAGTAAGAACGTAATGAGACAAAAATAAATCCTCCATCCCACGTGGCCACATTCCTTGGTTGGGACAGAATGTAAGTTGAAAACCATCAGCCTCAAAATCACAGTATCCAGGGCACCAAACCTAAAAAAAAACATATTACTAACTCCACAATACACTACCCAACTAACGGGCCAATGCAGTAAAGTCCACTGTCCTGTGCGTGCGATTCTGTATGCAAATTAGGCCCGGCGGTAAAAACAGGCAAAAGGAGGCGCTAAGGACACTAGCGCGTCCCTAGCACCTCCTTTTGGCCCGGAGCAGCGGATGTCAGCGGGTTTGACAGCTGACGCTCAATTTTACCGGCGTCGGTTCTCGAGCCCGCTGACAGCCACAGGTTCGTAAAATGGACACCAGCTAAATTGAGCGTCCTGTTTTCGACCTGCGAGCCAGACTTCAAATTATTATTATTTTTTTTTTTTTTACTTTTGATAACTTTCTGGACCTCCGACTTAATATTGCCATGATATTAAGTCGGAGGGTGCACAGAAAAGCTGTTTTTACTGCTTTTCTGTGCACTTTCCCGGTGCCCGAAAAAATTAGCACCTACCTTTGGGTAGGCGCTAATTTCTGAAAGTAAAATGTGCAGCTTGGCTGCACATTTTACTTTCTGAATCGTGCGGGAATAACTAATAGGGCCATCAACATGCATTTGCATGTTACGGGCGCTATTAGGTTCGGGGGGGTTGGACGCACGTTTTCTGCCCCTTACTGAATAAGAGTAACGCTAACGCGTTGAAAACGCACATCCAATGGAGGCCGATACAGTGCTGGAGCGCACTGTATCGGCCCGTAGGATGGGTAACTATCAAAACTTGCTTAAATGTGTGGCAAGAAAGTTGGATATGTCATTTTACACCACTAAAATACATTCCACTAGATGGAATTTGTGTAGTTTGTGAAAGAATCAAAGAATCAAAAAGAAAAGATGTATTACCAGAATTCTAGATCGCTCCCTCACAGACTCTTCAGATTGCTAAAGACCTGTGAAGCTTCCAAAACTCAGGTACTAAAACATCTTTCGTGCTGATTCTTTCTCTACACCGATTCCAGTTTTCTCTAGGACCAATACAGCTACTAATATTCTCCATTATGCCAGACTGCATTTTATTTTTTTGCAAAAAAACAAAACAAAAAACAAAAACACACAACAAAAACTATTGCTTTTTTTTTTTTTACCAAACTGGAGAGCAATAATTTGGAATCCACCATAACTTGAACATGCTCATCCAACAAAAGGGGAAGGGACACAAATCCTAAATTCCTGGGTAAAAAACATGCTGAAAGCGGAAGAATAAAAAAAAAGGCTTGCTAGGGGGGATTAAATGTAGACCCGTCCGCGGGCAACCGTGCCCCCGCTCCGCGATAGTCCCACTCACTCGCCCAGGTGGCCCGGCTGCAAAACTGCAAAGCTGCTGTCGCCACCCCTGCCGTTTGGGAAGCGCTGCACCGAGCCACCCATGCACAGGACAGGACAACCGCCTGACTCTCCGCAACATCCCCCACGCCCTCCGACCGGGAGGAATCTCCAGGGCTGCGACCCCAAGAAGACACAAAAACCTACCAAGCCCCTCGCGCCCAGCTTCCGCCACGCCCCGCGCGGGATTGCGCGCGCTCTCAGAAGTCACAGGCACCTCCGCCTCGCGCTCCTGCACAGCCGCCGACGAAGAAGCTTCCCGGCGGCGCCTACCACCAACAGGCATGTAACCCGGCTCCTGATTGGCCACTCATCTCTCTCTTCTCATTGGCCGGCGAGGTTTTCACCGCCTCCTGCCCACTTTCTTCCTGTCCGCCTTCCATTGGATGTGAAAACGTCCGGGAACGTCGCGTGGTCACTCGGGTGCCTGCCTGGGGCTTTCTAAAATTCAGCCCGGAAACTTTACACATCTGATAGGAATAAAGTGACTGCCTGACATATAATTATTCATCAGTAATAAATACAGCCCACTCTCACTGTGACTTGCAAAATCATAAAGCTTTATAAGAACATAAGAAAATGCCATACTGGGTCAGACCAAGGGTCCATCAAGCCCAGCATCCTGTTTCCAACAGAGGCCAATCCAGGCCATAAGAACCTGGCAAGTACCCAAACACTAAGTCTATTCCATGTAACCATTGCTAATGGCAGTGGCTATTCTCTAAGTGAACTTAATAGCAGGTAATGGACTTCTCCTCCAAGAACTTATCCAATCCTTTTTTAAACACAGCTACACTAACTGCACTAACCACATTCTCTGGCAACAAATTCCAGAGTTTAATTGTGCGTTGAGTAAAAAAGAACTTTCTCCAATTAGTTTTAAATGTGCCCCATGCTAACTTCATGGAGTGCCCCCTAGTCTTTCTATTATCCGAAAGAGTAAATAACCGATTCACATCTACCCGTTCTAGACCTCTCATGATTTTAAACACCTCTATCATATCCCCCTCAGTCGTCTCTTCTCCAAGCTGAAAAGTCCTAACCTCTTTAGTCTTTCCTCATAGGGGAGCTGTTCCATTCCCCTTATCATTTTGGTTGCCCTTCTCTGTACCTTCTCCATCGCAATTATATCTTTTTTTGAGATGTGGCGACCAGAATTGTACACAGTATTCAAGGTGCGGTCTCACCATGGAGCGATACAGAGGCATTTTCCGTTTTATTCACCATTCCCTTCCTAATAATTCCCAACATTCTGTTTGCTTTTTTGACTGCTGCAGCACACTGGGCCGACAATTTCAATGTATTATCCACTATGATGCCTAGATCTCTTTTTTGGGTTGTAGCACCTAATATGGAACCCAACATCATGTAACTATAGCATGGGTTATTTTTCCCTATATGCATCACCTTGCACTTACCTAGGAATTTTTACAGCTGTTTTAGGTTTATGATTTTTAAGCTCATTATAGCCCAATGGTCAGCTTCTTCTCCTCTTAGCTAGGAGGGAATAAGGATGATCAATTATATAATCACCCCTGAAGCAGACATCTTGTTGAAACATGGCCATGTCAGGTGTATTGGATCTATTATTGTGCTGATTTTATGTTTGCTTTAATAGTAAATATGCTGTTATTGATATTAAATTTGTAATATTTTATCACATTAATAAATATTTATTTATATATATTATTATTTATTTATTTATTTTCCCGTGTACTGCTCTTGTTGTTTTCATATTTGTTTGCATGGTTCACCTACCTCTCTATTCCAATCTAATCCTATAGTCTGATACTAGGGAGAGGCACTTCCCTGTTCAGTACCCAGCTTGGTCTTGAAGGGATGTCTCAGTTTTGTGTGAGTAATTTCTGGAGAGACATTTTTTGATTTGTGGTGAATCTCTGTTTCCGACTCTGAGAGATTTTTTCCCCCTCTGCCTGGAGTAGGTCTGGGAAAAGAAGACCTGTTGTTTCCATCATATCACAAATGGAGAGTCAGCAGTCACTTAACAGAAAACAAGTATTTCTGAGAGTGTGTGTGTATGTGTGTGTGAGGGAGGTTAGAAGATTTTTGGTATCCTTTTTTTTTATGTTGGGAGGAAGTTCTGAGCTCCCTTCCTGCCCAGGAGAAGGGAGTGAGGATTTCATCCATTTGTTGCATATTTGTACTTTTAAACTGAGAGATCCATCTTAAACGTCTGGGAGGAGAGTGGCAAGCTGAAGTCTCAGCCTGGGAACACACAGAAGTGAGTGGATGGAGCTCTGGGAGAGGATCTGTGACCACAGCTAATTTTTTCCCTTCATCTTGGGAAGAGAGACTTGTTTTTAATAGGGGGATCCTCTGCCCTGCTAAGAGTTTATCTTTCAAACCCTGGGAGGAGAGGCTATTTTAGTGCCAGCCACCTGGAGGGACCCTCACTCAGAAAAATATAATTGAGACTGTGGATTGACATTGGACATAGCATTGACAACATGTACTGTTGCCAGGTGACAGCCCTCGAACATGTAACAGATCCTCCCAGGTTAGAGAGTGGGAGAGGTTACCATTCAAATAGTACAGTCCCTCCTTTTGAGGGTACTGAAATGGCGTCCCCTTGGGAAGATTTTTTTAAAGCAGTTCCCTACAGAGAGACTGTGGGCAGTCCCTTATTGTTTGCTTGAAGTCAGGAGGTAGTAAGTTTTTTTTCTGCATGGGATTTTCAGGCCCAGTCAGAGTAGTCAGGCACATCCTGCCTGGAGATCCTGATCGGGGTAGCGCATAGGTACCACCAACTTTAAAAAGGGGCCATGCCATGCACCACTGTCTTTAGATACTGTCACCAGTCCCTGCATCCTGTTTTTATCTGTGCTTCCCCAAGTCTCATTCATCCCCTGCTCTTCCCCTGTTCCAGTCGCCATCTCTTAAGTCATCGCGTTGCAGCTTAAATACGTATGGCCTCCTCTCTCCTGCAACCCCATGCTGAAAAAATTCCCTATTCAAACCACGGGATTCTGTATCTACAGAGGACTTCATAGTTCAAGCATCTGCTGTTAGAACTGTGCAGAGTCAGCCTTCTCAGATTTTTCCATTTCAGTTTTTGCCTGCATTTTTCTGTAATTAATTTGTATTAGCTAAGGGTCAGTTTGTATTTTGTTTATGTGAAAGAGGTGAGGGTGCTGGCACGTGGTGTCCGCCTTGTTTTGGTTTTCCAGTAGAAGACGCGTTGGTGCTCTAGGGCCTACAGTAATATGTGTAGTGCTGCCTCTTCTCAATACACTTGCTGCTGCTTGAGTCCTGTGAGTTAGTTTATTATGGTTTAGCAGGTTTTTTTTATATAGGTTCTGAGTGCCTTTTTTGAAGGGGTTTGTGTTACTCACTTTCAAAATTGACACATCCCCTGAACCTAAATTATCCCATCTGCAGGTCCAAAATGCTAAAATTGGGCAGTAATTATACCATATGCTCCTGCTGCACCAAGCAGTATGTAAAACTGGACCCAGTTGAACCTGTAGCTGTACCATTTTTTTGTGCAGAAATGCATGCCCTGCTGTGGTGCCACCCAAACAACCCTGCAAAAAAAAGACACTTGGAACCCATAGCAGAATACCCCACTTCGATTACACATGCAGAACACTGACAGACCCTCACCAAATACAGAATAAAGAGACCATAAAGTATATATAGGAATGTGCAGACGGAAACAGAACTGGAAATTGCAATAAACCAGACTGTATGCAATGCAGCAATGGAACTACATAAACATCACCAATCTTCATAAATCATTAAACAATAAAATCAAGAAATATAAATCAATCATATTAGTAAAACCATACTAATAAAAATAATATTTCCAATGGACTGATGAATAGAATAACATCCAATAATTAAGCGGTCATACAAAATGTTAAAAATTTTCCAAACAGCAAGAAAATATTTTGAAATAACAGAAACAAAAGATACCCAGTAATTGTAACTAATAAGGATTTAAAAATCCATCGCTTTCCATACCTGAAAACGTTTGATGTGGATTATTGGGGGAAGCATAAACTTTTCTGTACACACACAAACAACCCAGGTAGGCTCCCATTTGCACACACAGACACACACACACACACACACAAAACTTAGGTCTGAACTGTGCATTTCTGTGGCAGAGACCTTTTCATGCTGTCTTGGCCAAGGTTATATATTTCTGTATTGGAAGGTCTCTAGATGGAACCTCACAGGGTGTGCTGTTTGATTCTCTCTTCCCAACTGGGTCGCCTGTATAGAAGTGGGATCCAGAACCCACCAGCAAAGTGTTTCAGGGGCAGGGAGGGGAAGCAGGGATAAAGTTAGAATCATTGTCTTGAGAACCTCTGAAACGAATAATTCTTGAGTAACAGATTTAACAAGTTCATTTTTACAAACGTGGCATCCCTATGGGTTGGCCACTAGATGTCTCCTAGTCCCTATAGATAAGAACTAGCTAGAGGGGATAGCATTTTACAGCTCCTGTTGTAGAGGCAGCCGAGTGGGTGGAACCAGCTTCTGACTAGGGACTAGGGCTAGATTCAGGAGCAATTGAGAGGAGCCCTAGTGAGTGATTTCTTCTTCATAGGGCCTATAGCGTCACCAGTATATTTTTGGATACACTTCCTCGTGCACTCCCTGCCAGGTTGGTCACCACTATAGGCAAAGTAAGAGACTCTGTTAGTATTTTGACTGAGTTAAGGACTAATTTGCCTGGATTGAATCCTGGTACTCTGGGTAACGATTACCCCCCCGCCCCGGGATCCAGAGACCAGATCACACGGACCTGCTGGTACTCTTCAAGAGCCGAAAGAGGAGCTGCAGGGGCAGTGGCCCAGAAGATATATTTGGACATTGGGTGAATCATTCTATTTTTGGGTGAGAGGGGCTTTTTGGCTTCTCAGCTTGAGCAGTGTGCCTGGCTCCCATCAGAAAGGCTCAACAAATGAAATACAGAAACAAAAGAGCAGGCTGAGGGTTTATCCCCCTTGGGGCACAGATTCAGGCTGGGACCCAGCGTGATAACCTTTAAGGGGGATTCCCTGCATCTCAGAGAGTAAGGAACCCCGGACAGCGGGAATTGCCTTGGAACCTGATCCAGACACCTACACGGAGAAGGAAAGGGTGACTCTCTCTCTCTCTACATCCATTTATCCCGCCTGCCCATTGATTATCTCTTGAAGAAATCGATAGAAGTTCATTTTGAACACCCAGACCTGTATCCTGCGGTATTTTTTTTTTGACCCATCCGGCCTGCAGCTCACACACTGCACAGCTGCACACCAGGATGGGGCTGGCCCCCACCGCCTGGACCACAAGCACCCGCTCCCCCCCCCCCCCCCTCCATAGGAAGAACTCACCCCTGGGGTGGCAGAGGAAGATTAGCCCTCAGGCACCTACATTCGAAATGCCCCTCAGAAGAAAAGTTACACTAAAAAGGAAAAGAATTTGGAATTTGCTGGAAATAGACAATAAAACACGTAGTCAGCTCTTCCAACAGGAAGCTTTAAAAAACTGTCGGTAACAGCAGAAAAAAAAAATTGACATTTAAATGCTTTTAAACTTTTCTTTTACAAATAGCAATAAATAAACAATATTAACAATAATCTTTCTTGCAGGACTTTCTACTGAATTCAGCTTCAGAGACAGATACGTTTTTTTTTCTCTTCACGTTACTCTGACTGTGTCCCAAACTTGTGTCCAAACTTCAAAGGGAAGGCTATGGTCAAGGGCAGGCAGTGATCAGGCGAGCTGAGAGTCCAGGCAAGGGATAAGGCAGGCAGCGACCGGGCGAGCTGAGAGTCCAGGCAAGGGATAAGGCAGGCAGCGACCGGGCGAGCTGAGAGTCCAGGCAAGGGATAAGGCAGGCAGCGACCGGGCGAGCTGAGAATCCAGGCAAGGGATAAGGCAGGCAGCGACCGGGCGAGCTGAGAGTCCAGGCAAGGGATAAGGCAGGCAGCGACCGGGCGAGCTGAGAGTCCAGGCAAGGGATAAGGCAGGCAGCGACCGGGCGAGCTGAGAGTCCAGGCAAGGGATAAGGCAGGCAGCGACCGGGCGAGCTGAGAGTCCAGGCAAGGGATAAGGCAGGCAGCGATTGGGCGAGCTGAGAGTCCAGGCAAGGGATAAGGCAGGCAGCGACCGGGCGAGCTGAGAGTCCAGGCAAGGGATAAGGCAGGCAGCGACCGGGCGAGCTGAGAGTCCAGGCAAGGGATAAGGCAGGCAGCGACCGGGCGAGCTGAGAGTCCAGGCAAGGGATAAGGCAGGCAGCGACCGGGCGAGCTGAGAGTCCAGGCAAGGGTCAAGGCAGGCAGCGACCGGGCGAGCTGAGAGTCCAGGCAAGGGATAAGGCAGGCAGCGACCGGGCGAGCTGAGAGTCCAGGCAAGGGATAAGGCAGGCAGCGACCGGGCGAGCTGAGAGTCCAGGCAAGGGATAAGGCAGGCAGCGACCGGGCGAGCTGAGAGTCCAGGCAAGGGATAAGGCAGGCAGCGACCGGGCGAGCTGAGAGTCCAGGCAAGGGTCAAGGCAGGCAGCGACCGGGCGAGCTGAGAGTCCAGGCAAGGGATAAGGCAGGCAGCGACCGGGCGAGCTGAGAGTCCAGGCAAGGGATAAGGCAGGCAGCGACCGGGCGAGCTGAGAGTCCAGGCAAGGGATAAGGCAGGCAGCGACCGGGCGAGCTGAGAGTCCAGGCAAGGGATAAGGCAGGCAGCGACCGGGCGAGCTGAGAGTCCAGGCAAGGGATAAGGCAGGCAGCGACCGGGCGAGCTGAGAGTCCAGGCAAGGGTCAAGGCAGGCAGCGACCGGGCGAGCTGAGAGTCCAGGCAAGGGTCAAGGCCAGGTATCCGTCCGAGGGAGCAAAAGAGGGACGGATCGGGCAGAGGGACAGGCTGGGTAAATGAAGACTGGAACAGGCTGGGCAAACGAAGACTGAATGCCACACGTGCTACAAACATAGCTGGACCTGTTGCTGAGGCAGAGTGAATCAAGAGAGCTGCCCTTATATATGGCAATGAAGTGATGTCATCAGTAGGGGGCCATGGGGACTTTTTCCGCTGCAGCCCCTTTAAATACCCTAATGTCGGACACACGCACACCTAAAGAAAGCAGCAGGGGTAAAAGTCAGCATCATCCTGCCACACGGCATCCGGCAGCCTCCTGCCTGGGGAAGTATCATGCCGGGAGAATTAGTGGCCAGCCCGACCGTGGTTCGCGGGAGCAGACCACCAGCTATCGAACACAACTATCATGTGTATACAGTTAGTATTGGTAGAACTGGAGAGATTTTGCAGCCCTCTGAAACGGTAGATGATTAACACAGTGCTGGCTTGCTTATTCAAGTCTGTCATATCCGCTATGTGCCTCGCTTGAGCTACCTTCAGCACCCTAGTATATTTAAAATGTCTGCATTTCTAGCTTTGCTGACCCGTGCCACGTATGCTGTAATGTGCCCCCCGCATAACCACCTTTTCAGCCTCACAAAGTAACAAGAACTGGAATTATTACATAGATACCCGGCCCACTTTTTCTTAAGGTACTCTTGGAAGTTCTCATTGTAATGTAATTCCGGGCTTATTTTCCACGCGAAAGGCAAGTGGGCAGAGTCCTCCAGCTCCAATCTAAAAGAGACAGGCACGTGGTCAGAAATGGATATAGAGACAGGCACGTGGTCAGACATGGATATAGAGACAGGCACGTGGTCAGAAATGGATATAGAGACAGGCACATGGTCAGAAATGAATATAGGGACAGGCACAGGGTCAGACATGGATATAGAGACAGGCACGTGGTGAGAAATGGATACAGAGACAGGCACGTGGTCAGAAATGGATATAGAGACAGGCACGTGGTCAGACATGGATATAGAGACAGGCACGTGGTCAGAAATGGATATAGAGACAGGCACGTGGTTGGAAATGGATACAGAGACAGGCACGTGGTCTGACATGGATATAGAGACAGGCACGTGGTCTGACATGGATACAGAGACAGGCACGTGGTCGGAAATGGATACAGAGACAGGAACGTGGTCGGAAATTGATATAGAGACAGGCACGTGGTCGGAAATGGATACAGAGACGCACGTGGTCAGAAATGGATATAGAGACAGGCACTTGGTCAGAAATGGATACAGAGACAGGCACGTGGTCAGAAATGGATATAGAGACAGGCACGTGGTCGGAAATGGATATAGAGACAGGCACGTGGTCAGAAATGGATATAGAGACAGGCACGTGGTCGGAAATGGATATAGAGACAGGCACATGGTCAGAAATGGATATAGTACCTATTCCTGAACCCTGGAAAACTAAGCAATTCTGAAATGATAAAGAAGTCAATCGGAATAACTTTTGTGTGGGTTAGAGAAAAAGGTAAAATCTTGTTCGCCAGGGTAAAGGGTCCTCCATACATCTAACAACCCCAGCTCTTTACATAAAAGATTCACCCCCTATACTATCATCCCCTTTTCTGATCTCTTTCGCAAGTTTTCAGTCAATCTTACGATCTCCCACTGTATTAAAGTCATCCTGACTATTATTGTCTTATGCTCCAGATAAAGTAATAACTGAGCTGTCATGTCTATGAAAAATGTATGTGAATAGGTATTGGGGGCATATTTATTGCGGAGAGCTATCTTTTGTGGATAGAGTGTACTAATCACAGTGACATACCTACCTTCTGGTGCATCCAGAGAGGCCAGAAGAGCTGCCGGAAAAGCAGAGAGCGATAACGGAATTGCATGAACAGTATGAAGGTTTATTGGTTTAGGGTAACAACCGCCACACCAACAAGTTACCCCCCCATGCACTCGTTTCTTCATTTCCCATCCTCTAGCCTTTTAAGGATCCACAGTGTTTATCCCATGCCCCTTTGAAATCTTTCATTGTTTTTGTCGTTAGAAGGGCGTTCCAGGCATCCACCACCCTCTCCGTGAAGAACTATTTCCTGGTTCTGAGTCGTCCTCCCTGGAGTTTCATTACATGACCCCTAGCTCTATTGATTGCTTTCCATTTGAAAGAAATCAATAGAGCTAGGGGATCACTGGGGGAGCCAGAATGAGCCTCAACCTTCTATGACCCAGTTCAGGATTGGAGCCATCCCTGGCCTCGGCTTCCCTTCTCTCTCTCTTGCACCGGCCCGACCCGATGCCTCCTTTCACACCGAAGCTCCTCTCCTGGTGTGTTTGGGCCCGGATGCTCAGGGAGCCTTTTTTCTACAAATCGGTAGAGTTCTTCTTCTCGTATCTCCTCCAGCAGCCCCACTGTTTTAATATTATTCCACTGGTTCCTATTTTCCTGAACTTCCGTGTGACTGAAATGCGCAGCATTTTTTTTTCCCTCACAGAGTTCGGCTTCCACTAAAGCAATCATCCTGTGAGATGTGCTGCTCTGCGTGATCCAGACGCCACCTATTAGTTATGCTAGACCTATCAGTGAACCACGAAATACTTCTAGATAGATTAGAATAGGACAAAGCAATATAACAATTAAATGGTTCAAATCCTACCTAAATAACAGGTATTTCCAAGTACAGATAAAGGATGTAATATCAGATAAAATAGACCTTCAAACAGGAGTCCCACAAGGATCCGCCCTGTCTGCCGCACTTTTTAACATACACATGCTGCCACTATGCTACCTGCTAGCTGGACTGGGCCTATCACATTACATATACGCTGATGACATTCAACTAATAATTCCCGTTGATAACACAATTGAAAGGACACTGGATCTGGCAAATATGTACCTAGATATCATTAAACAGCTTCTCAACCAAATGGAGTTAATTATAAACATAGAGAAAACAGAATTCATACATCTAGAAAGAAAAAATTTAGAAGTCATTCAGAACCCAATCACATTCAAAAACAGCCAAAAGTTAGAACTAGCTGAGAAAGTGCGAAACCTAGGAGTGATATTTGATACTAAACTAAATATGAAGCAACATATATCCTTTAAAATAAGGGAAGGTTACAACAAACCCTTGCTAACACCAAACAATTTCCAATCAGTGCTACAAGCATTAATTTTTGCAAGCACTGACTATTGTAATGCCCTACTACTGGGCTTACCATACACAACAATTAAACCACTCCAGATACTGCAGAACACAGCGGCAAGAATTCTGACGGGAAAAAGTAAGAGAGACCATATCACTAACACACTCATTGAACTACACTGATTACCCATTGAGCAGAGAATACAATACAAGGCACTATGTACCATACATAAATTAATCCATGACGAAAAAACAGACTGGCTAAACACTGCACTTCGAGTACACGTCCCCAATAGGAACCTGAGATCTGCAAACAAAGCACTACTAACTATATCCTCAGTCAAAACAGCAAGGCTAACGCAAGTAAGAGAGAGAGCCCTATCATTAGCAGGGCCATCATTATGGAACACCATGCCGCTAGAAATCAGATTGCAAAAAGACATCAAACTATTCAGAAAAAGCCTAAAAACATGGCTATTTAAACAAGCATACCGCAAAGAGAATGGAGAATTGAATCCAGGGAATTGTAGAGAGCAATGAGTTTGTACACTAATGAAACACAACTAAGCAACACGACTTTGTTGTACTTTTAAGCAGTAACAGATTACATGTAGATTTTATATATATTGTTAAAAACTGTTCTAATAAATCTAAGCATATCTATCGCACTTATCACCCTATAGTTATTGTAGAGGGTAGAGAATGAAAGTGCAGGGTAATGCAGATGAGAATGAATGTACTCAATCCTACATTTAAGAAGTAATATGTCAAAGAGATAGTAACTCAATAATACACCTGGACTTGACCAACATTACTCAAATATTGATTTTATTTATGAAATTGTAACCGAACTTTATTGGCACCTGTTAGAATGTACGATATCCTACATTTACTTACCTTAGTCTATGTGCCTATTTGTAAACCGTTGCGATGGTACATAACTTAGCGGCGGTATAGAAACGTTTTTAAATACATAAATAAAATAAATAAATACCCTGGGGGCGAAGCCGGGGGCGGGCCTGCGAAAGCCGGCAGCGATTGCACCACCGCGGTGTTGTCGCTGCCGGCTTTCGCACCCAATAGCGCCACCAGCGAAGTTACCGCCGCGTCTTCCCCGACTCCTCCTCTTCCGCCCCCGACTCCACCCCCTATCAAGCTATCGCGTGCGATACCGATAGAAGATGACCCCCCCTTAGTCAGCATCACCACTGGACTAGGAAGCCTTCCTCAAGGGTATATGGGTTCTGACTGTGGTCTTTCGGGTCAGTGCGCAAAAGCCATTTAAGGACATTTCATAATATAATTGTGATTAAAATGTTATTTCATTTATTATATACTGCCGTACCAGATGCAAGACTTGACCACAGCCCATATTTTCTATATTATCTACTGGCAACCAGTAAATGATAACGCCGTAGCATTTTTCCTCAAATCGTAGTGCATGATGGCGCACACATTTACGATACCTGTTTAGGATATATCAGATGAGTGATGTTTAGACATTTTGGCAGGGACAAAGGAACAAACAGAGTGCAATATCTTTTCTTTTACTAGAGATCCACTTATAGATTTGTTTTCTGACCCCGGGGAAAAGGAGGGGGGGGGTCGGCTGAGGTAGTGTACAGATAAGCAGGTGGATAGGGGGGCAGGTTGTGGGAGAACTGGGCTGGAGTTTCCTGTTCCTTCTCCTCTCATTACTCATCGGGGTCACTTCTCATTCCAGCGGCCTCTGTTGATGGGAAGGGCACCGGCAAGGCACGCACACTGGGTGTTTCCTTTTACCAGGGCAGTGTCGCTCTGTCGTTCACCTCGGTGGGGTCCTACATGCGTGTCTGACCTGGAACCTTTTAAAAAAAAAACCCGACTGCAAGCAGGCTAAACTGGGAGGGTTTTTTTTACAATATTATTTTCAGAAAAATTGGCTCCATGCAACCGTTTTGCTGGGGGTGTGGTGAAAGAAGAAATGGCAGCGAGGAGGAGGAGGAGGTCAGGCCAATGCCCTGCAGTGTAATTGGAAAGAAATTCTTGGAAGAGCCTTGTGGTGTTTTACATTAGCCTTGAAGAGTGCAATGTCCCTGTAGTAAAATGGTGCGTGCCAGTGCTCTGCTCGGACAAACTCCTTCCTCACAGAAGTGCTGACGTAGTCACTGATTGCAGCTTCGTGCACTGATCATCCGCCATTCAGACATCTGGGGCTGGATATTCAAAAGCCGTTTAATACGGATAGCTCATAAGTCATCCATCTAAATCGTTTATTCGGCACTTTCAGGCTCTTATCCACCTAAATTATAGCCAGATATATTCTGGGGAGGGGCTCTGTTATCCGGAAAGCTTACCGAATATCAGGTATATTTGGCAAAATTAGCCAAAGACCGCTCAGAAGCAGGTCTAAAGTTATCCAGAAATATCGGGTAAGCATTGCCTCTTAGAAAGAAAAAAAAAAAAAAGGTTGTGGTCCTCCCAACCCGATAACACCACATCTATGTAACCTTCTTACCCCTTGGAGGTGCCCCACAAGACAGCCCAGAGCTTTAAAATTTGAAAAGTGTAAACGTTTTATCCAATGATCGCCTCCGGCACAGGCAGGAGGCTCCCACTCCCTCTCTGTTAAAAAATACTCTGCCCTCCCTCCTCCACCCCTGGCTGATACCCTCCCACCCACCTGTTTCCTCTAAAACTTGCCCCTCCATGCCGGGATGGCTCTTCTCAGCGTAACGTTGGCCATTACCTGAATAAACGCTTCCAGTTCCAGGCCCCGCCTCCTGTCCCAGGCCTCCTCTCCTGCGCCGGTCCCCCTGTTCCCGCCTGCTTCCCTTGGGCTGTCGCGCCTCGGCCCTCCCTGGCAGCCTTCCTAGGAACTGATCTCGTTGCTGACTCAGGAGCGTCTCTGGCCTTGTCCTCGCTTGTTTTTTTGCTCCCTGCCCTGACCTCCTGCATGGACCCCTGACCTTCTCTTGTCTGCTCGCCTGCTCTGACTCCTGCTTGGACCCTGACTTCATCTGAACTCTGCCTCCCCAGACCCCCCCAGCCTGCTATGTATTTACTCCTGCTCCTGCTGGCAAAATCCCCCCCATCCAGGCTATTCCCCTCCCGGTGGCACAGTTTGGGCTGAGGCTGAGGGAAGGGAGGGAGGGAGAGGAGCTCCCTAGAAGCAGAACAGTACCTGGGTATTGGGAAAGAGCAGTACCTAGGGCACTGAAGGGGGAGAGTGGGTAGTGAGATTTTAGGCGGTAAGCGATGCGTGTGTGTGTGGGGGGTGAGAGATTGGGGGTGGGGGGTGTGTGTAGGGAGAGCAGTAATTGGGGCGTCAGTGGTGACAGGGGATTAGGGGGTTGGTAGGTCTGGGGAGTGATGGGATTGTGAGTGAGAACGTGCGGGTAGCGCGACTGGGAGGTATTTATTTGTTTACAAAATATATAACCCGCACTGAATCCGCAGCTCGAGGCGGCGTACAACGGCAGTCGCAGAATCTGAAATGATAGACGTCTAGCGGGTATTAGCCGTAGGGCGTGAGACGAGCGTTGAAGGGTGGGGGAAAGGGCAAGAGACGGTGTGAAGGACCCGGAGAACTGGTGAGGCAGTGGAAAGTGAGGGGGGTGAGAGGGAAGAAATGGTGAGTGTGAGTTAAGAGAGAGACTCAGACCAGCACACAGGCCGATACAGTGCAGTGCGCTTCGGTGGATCGCACTGTTAGCCCGCGCTTGGCCATGCATTTTCGACGCGCTATTTTTACCCCTTATTCAGTAAGGGGTAATAGTGCGTCGAAAACGTGCGGCCAACCCCCCCGAAACTAATAGTGCCCGCAACATGCAAATGCATGATGATGAGCCTATCAGGTATTCCCACGCAATACAGAAAGTAAAATGCGCAGCCAAGCCGCACATTTTACTTTCAGAAATTAGCGCCTACCCAAAGGTAGGCGCTAATTTCTCTCGGCACCAGGAAAGTGCACAGAAAAGCAGTAAAAACTGCTTTTCTGTGCACCCTCCAACTTAATATCATGGCGATATTAAGTCGGAGGCCCCAAAAATAAAAAAAAATTAAAAATTAAAAAAAAATAATTTTTAAATGTGCCCACGGGACAGAAGATGGACGCTCAATTATGCCGGCGTCCATTTTCCGAGCCCATGGCGGTCAGCGGGTTTGAGAACCGACGCCAGAAAAATTGAGGATCAGCTGTCAAACCCGCTGACAGCCGCCGCTCCTGTCAAAAAGGAGGCGCTAGGGACGCGCTAGTGTCCCTAGCGCCTCTTTTTACCGCCGGCCCTCATTTAAATACAGAATCGCACGCCGGCTCTCCCGTGGGATTTACCGTATCAGCCCAAAAAAAAAAAAAGATATTTTCAGTTCAGTGACTGGAAGATGCGAGTTCTGAGAATCTGCTTCTTTATGGATTTTGCTCAGTATAGAGGAAATGTATTTCTCGTGTTGTACTCTAGTTTCTGTTTCTAATTTGAGGATATTTGGTGAGGATATGTCTGCTGTGTGTGTGTGACAGAGGTGAAAGGCTTTGCTATAGTTTCTATGCACTGATCTGTAGCAGTCCAACTTATCCCGTTTGCTTCTATGTTTTAGGGCATTGCGGTTTGATGTTTTACTGTTATATTTGTAATTAAAATGTGATTTAACAACTTTTTGCATACAGAGATACATTGGAAGATGTTCTTTTCTGCACTGGACAGATTTGATCTTGGAAAAAAAAAAAAGCGTTCAGCGCTATTTATCCATGTTAAGTATAATTTTTGTGGCTAAATGGCGGGCTGCTGAATATGCACTTATATGGCTAACACTTCAGCCTCATAAGTCGAGGGCGTGAGGTGGGTGGCTACGGGCAGAGCCCCTTAGCTGTATAACTTATGTGGCTTTTGGTCTCTTGACCGCACAAGTTAACCGGCTGTGCTAGACCTGGGTTGTGGTAAGGCTTTACAGCACGGCAAACGTTTTATCTCCAATGCATTTATCTTCTCACCAAAACCCAGCACGATGTTGGTTATTGACATGAGAGATAACTTCCATGCAGATGCATGTGAATCGGCTCATGAGTGTACCAGCAAGCCGTGCTGTTTGATGGAAAATGTAGCTTAACCCCTCAAGAAGTGTTGCGTGGCTAACTTTCCCCCAGGAGCATCGGGGGACTTTTTCTTAACGATCCCAAGCAGCCCCGGATACTGCTCATCCATTTGTATTAAAACCACTCGAGACTGCCTCTCCCTCCCCTCCACCTCCCTGGCCCTGCTCTTCTGGTACCAAACCACCCTCTCTTTGTATCATAAAGAGCCCCCCAGAACCTCCGGCCCCCCAGACCCTCCCCAGCTTCAGCTCTCCAGTAATGCCCACAGAACCCTGCCCCCCCCCAGATCATTTAAAAAATGGCACCAACTGACCTCCGACCTTCACCCCATCACTTGATGGAGGCCCAAGCCCCGCCTGAGACCGGCTGGCGCCGTTTGGAAACGGCACGGCTGGACCTGAAGCCCTAGGGGTCGCTTCAGGCAGCAATGGGGGCCACCCAGGGAGGTCAAGTGAATGCTGACGGGGGGGGACGGGACCTGCTGTGTGCAGTGTGGGGAAGGAGCACCAGAGGCAGAGGGGGGGGGGGGGGGGCAGGGCCGGGACTGGCACCTTTAAAAAAAAAAAGTATATCTATTTTTTTAAATTTTGGCTTCTTGAGGTTTTGAGATAATAGAGGGGGAGCCTGGGGCTGCCTGGGCCCTTATAAGATGGGGGGCCTGGCAGGATACAGGGCCCCCACCGTGTGGCGCCACCCTGCTGTGGTATTTTCCCGGTGGCATTTTCCGCAGGATTCAGAAACCTCTGATACTCGGTACCACAGGTTAGGAAGTCTCATGGTATTTTTTTCTTCTTTTGGGGGAATATAGCATGGCTTAGTAACATTCCTCCTATAGATTTAGGCCCATCAGGTTTTTCTCATCTCGGAATGAAATCAGGATTCAAACAGGGCCGCTCTCTGTAGCATTGTGCATGTGTTATTGACGACTAATCTGTTTCCTCTGCTGGTTTTGCGGTATAAATATTAGATTACTGTAGATGGAGCAGTGGCCGCGCACAGACTCCCCTACCTGCTGAAACCTGCGTTATCCCTAAGCAAGTTTCCATTTCTCATGAACATTTTCACAATGAGCTACAGCCCTGGAAACATTTCATTCCTGAGGGATCTCAGAAAAAGTGAACCGGGCCCAGAGACTATGACGAAGCTGCCTGTATCAAAGCTTTCAGCGCAGGAGAGAATTCAAGATGTTTTCCCACCTAATGTGCTGCTTACTTCAGCTAATTAGAAGCTGCATGAATAGAATTACTGATATTGTTTTTTTAAGTCGCTTTAATTTAAAATGTATCTCTAGAACATTATTTTTTAACTAATCTGAGAGAACTAATCAGTCCCGCACTTAAAAACCCTATCGAGGTTCATTTAAAAATGTATTTCCTCTCGCAGCTCATCAGAATTGCTGATTCAATACAATTACGAAGCATCGAGAAGGATAATGACAGAGTTGCTTCTTTCTGTCTGAAACACCTTTCTCTTGTTTTTGAAATGAAAATGGTATCACGTCAACCGGTTACTAAAGACAACTGCTCCTTCTCACCGATATCCATTTACATTCTAGTGATCCGTTAGGCTCATGCGAATAATGCACAAAATTGTATTTTGAAATATTTATTATGTAAAATGTAAAAGATATTGGCAGATAATAATACATGTGAGCACAGTCAAATCCTTAATGTTAAAATTAAAGGCAATTGTAAATATGAGTAATATGATTAAAGAGCTATCATTTTACACTGCAAAATATTCATTTATTTATTTACTTAGAGCTTTTCTATACCGGCATTCGTGATACAATCACATCACGCTGGTTTACAGATAACAGGGGCTGTGGTAACCTTGAACAATTAACAAGTGGCAGAAGTAAAGAAGTTACAATAAAACAAGGGAGATAGAACAGGGTTAGGAGGAAGACAAAGCTAGAGTAACTTAACAGTAGGAAAAGCAATTATTTACAAACAGGTCAATACAGTAAAGTGCGGCCGCGGTTACCCTGCTCCTAACCCGCTTTCTACCCACTTTTCGGCCGCGTTAGTCCAACCCGCGATACACTATCCCCTTTAATCCATCCTTACCGCCTCTTTAAATCACCGGGTAACCCCTTCCGCCCGCGGCATGTATATTACATGTAAACGATCGAATTAGGGGCTATTCCCTCCCATACAGTAACGCGCGCCCCGACTATCGCTATTTTACCCTGCCGTTTTGCCGCGCGTTTAACCTGCTAACTTACCGCCTACCCTTACCCCTGCGTTAGAGGCAGGGGTAAGGGTAGGCGGCAAACTTTCCCCCAGCCCCCGCTCACCTGCCCTGGCCGCGTCCATGGGTGCCGGTCTCCGGGGCAGCCCCAGTCCTCTCCCCTCCTCCCGAAGCAACGAACGCGGAAAAAGCGAAAAAAAAAAAATCGAGTCTCCAGCGATCACGGATCCTCCGGAGACTTACTTTTCTTGCAGCCCTCCTCCGGAGACGGACCGCGGCTCCCCTGCCTCCCGGGGTGGCAGCCGGTGGCGAAAACGGCCCCGCCGGCGAAAAGTCAAAAAAGCGAAAAAAAAAAATCAACGAGTCTCCCCGCTGGCGGAAAAATCGAAAAAGCGAAAAAAAAAAAAAATCAACAAGTCTCCCCGCCGGCGGAAAAATCGAAAAAGCGAAAAAAAAAAAAAATCAACGAGTCTCCAGTGATCACGGATCCTCCGGAGACGGACCGCGGCTCCCCTGCCTCCCGGAGGCAGCTGCCGGCGAAGATGGACGCCTGCACGGGCGAAAGCGGCCCCTGCGCGTGCAATTTGGCCACTCAAGGCGAGACGTCACGACGTTTGGCGTCACGGCATGTGACGTCACGTCTTGAGCTAAAGAGCCAGGGTGGTCAGGAGGACCTAGGTATAGACTGGGTAAACTGGTGGACAAACTGGTCATGGCCTGGATGCATGCCTGTTATAAAATCCCCTCACTTGTGTACCTGAAGACTGACGTTTCCCTGCTGTGTACGCATACTCGTACAATTAGAACACATGCGCGCACCTGGCCTATTTTATCACACGAGCGCGTACTTGCGTGCACAATATAAAACGTCAGCGCATGTGGCTGTACGGGAGTCTGTATTTATTTTCTTAAAGTTTGTAAACCGTTGTGAAAGTGGCAACTAAACGACGGTCAATAAAACCTGTTAAAAAAAAATATATATACACATGTATATGGGCGCCCAGACTCCCATTTTAAAGTTACCACTCCTGCGTTTAAAAAAAAAAAAAAAAAAGTATTTCAGCAAAAAATTGTAACACTACAGATTTTTTTTTTATGCAGCTCTGGAAGATATTTGAGAACGCTTTCATTTTGGGCAATGGACAAAATAATCGTGTCCAGTTATAGTCTCAGTTTTGTAGGGTGTGGTAACTTGAGCAGTAGTGGCTTGGGAACAGCCAAAGGAAAAAGGAGGCAGACTCTGGCAGTTCCTTAAGTGCAGTTTATTTACGGTGAAAACAAAACAAACAAACTAGGCAGCTCCCCTTGAAGTTCAGGTATCTCACAATTAACACAAGGCAGCAGAAACCAAAACAATTTAGGAAGTTCACCTTAACAGGTATAAGGGTATTTATTGTAGTGACTATGTTCTCACTCCTGTTTAATTGATCCATTGTGCCCTCTCCACTAAGCTCATCAAAGTCTGGAGTAAGGCAAGTGACAAAACAATTTCTTATGAAATTGGAAGACACCAAGATGGTAGCCTCTGAGTGTTTCTGGGATTTTCACTGAGGCACAAAAATGCACACTCATCCACATTCGAATCCTTAGAATCTTAAGAAATTAGTTGTCCATTTATAAGATGCTCTTGGCTCTAATTTTAAAAATGTTTTATTTTTCCACGTCTTCAGATATAGTAGTAATAATGGATTTTCTCTACATGTGTGTGCGCTGTTTACTCCGCCCGCCCTGTATGCTCTCGCTCAAGTAATAATGGATTAGCATGAATGCATCCAGTCACTTTCAGGCCACAAGGGTCCTAACTGCAACCAATTAGAAAGCAGACCATAGTGCCAACGTTACACAACTGGAAGAGTACATTGTGGGGCAACTCTTTAATAAAGGCATTTTTTACACCGATCTTCTTCGTCTTGTCGCTTATTAGCAACATTATATTACTGCTGCAGTTGATAAATGGCAAATACTGTATCTGACACATGACATAAACCTTTGAAAATCAATTCACTGAAATTTTAAAGAGACAATGATCACTTGACAAGTGTTGAAAATAGCTACTAATGACCATGCATACCATGTTTTCCATCTGAATAACAGGTAAGAGAGTAATTGATAGCTATATGTTTTCATTTAAAAAAATATGAAATGATTTCAGACCTTTCCTTAATAAAACTGTCATTTCCTGTTATAATGAGTAACACTAAGTGGATTGGACTGTAGCTGACATTTAATGGTTACATAGAAAATGAAAAGACACAATCCACTAAAATCTGACATTAGCCATGTCATCCTTGAGTACTTAAACCTTGGATTGTGCCTGGAACAATATAATTCCAGTAAACAGTAGCTACATGACTATATTTTATTGTCTGCTCTGATGCATTGATCATTATCAGCTACCTTGAACTTTATTCCTTTCATGATGAAGTGTAGATAATAAAACAAATGGATGAATTGCACGGGCTTGGGCATGGGGGATACATTAATTTAATGTGGCTATTCAGAGTTTATCTGTGCACAGTAGTCTAGATAAATGACTTCGATATGTACAAGGACATCCAGTGGAAAGAAGAAGCCATGTTCAGAAATGATCACACTAATTAATAAGTTTCTCTTTTCTAGCCTTTCAGGTTTCTTTTGTTTAAATAAATTCAGTGTGTCAATTTACGATATAATATTTCCCCCTCTCTCGCGTTTTGGAGGTTAAATAAACTGTATCTGTGGGACTATTAACAACAATGATTTTGATATTGAAATTAAAAGGAAGCGTTCTGTGACATTAGGCTTTGTCATACAGAAGAGTGCAGTTGGATAGAAATTACTAGCAGATTAAACAATGCCTAGAGAATGAGCTTCAGACTGTCCATTTTATCATAATAATTCTCTTTATCAATTTTCTCATACTTGGGAGCAGCCAAAAATTCAGCCTTTAATAATGTATAGAAAAGTATTTTATTTTATCTTGTATTACACTTTGATACATTCATACATTCCTTTGTTCTCTAATTTTTTTTTGAATATTGCTTTTCCATAAGTGCTGCAGAGAGCACTTCAAATTTCTTGTCAAGGTGAGTGAAAGGCAGCTATATATCATTTTATCAGAAACAAGAGTTCTTTACTCTTCCAGCAGAAGACCCTTGAGGTCCAGTTCTTGTTTTTACTGCATATAATGCAACATTGCACTGGATCCCCTCTGTCACACAGAAACAGAAATGTGACAGCAGAAAAGGACCACATGGCCTATCCAGTCTGCCCATCCACACCCGACTGCTAAGCTTTACAGTCTCTAGCACTCCCTTAGAGATCCTCGGTGCTTATCACAGGCCTGCTTGAATTCAGATACCGTCTCCACCACCTCCACGGGGAGGGTGTTCCACGCACCCACCATTCTCTCTGTAAAATATTTCCTTAGATTACTCCCGAGTCTATTCCCTTTCACTCTCAACCCATGACGCCTCAGTCTAGAGCCTTTTTTCATTGAAAGGGGCCCGCTTCCCGTCCATGGAAACCCTGGAAGTATTTAAATGTCTCTATCGTATTTCACCTATCCCACCTTTTCTCTAGGCCTTACATGATTAGATCTTCAAGTCTGACCCATACACTTTTAGAATGAAGACCACTGACCATATTAATAGGTCCCCTCTGGATAAATTCCAACCGAAGGTGCTGTCTCCAAAATTGTATACAGTATCCCAAATAAGGTCTCTCACCTATATGGGGGGCAATATCACCTCCTTTATTTCTGGTGACCATTCCTCTCCCTAGGCAGCTAAACATTCTTCTGCCTTTTGCCACCTGTCTGGCCACGTTAAGACCATCAGATGTTATCGCTCCCAGATCCTGCTCTTTTTTTCTGCTTATAAGAATTTCACTACCTATAGTATTCTGCTCCCTTGGGCTTTTACAGCCCAAATGCATGAGACTGGTTTTTTTTTAGCATTAAATCTTAGCTTCCAGACTGTAGACCATTCCTGAAGCTTGACAAGATTGCTCCTCATAGTTTCTAAACTTTTCTGGTTCAGATTTTGGTATCATCTACAAAAAAAGACAAACTTTTCCCAACGATCCTTCTGCAATAGTGCTTATGAAAATAGGATCAATTCCTGCAGCATACCATTAGTAACACCCTTCTCCTCAGAGTGAACCCCGTTTATCAATACTCTTTGTTGCCTCCCCAAAACCTAAGCCCTAGGAAAACCATGCTGTCTTGGATCTTGTAATCCATTGAATACCAGAAATTGCACTATCCTCTGTTTTACCAGTGATTCCATTAATTTGTTCACGAGAGAGGTCATTCTAACTGGCCTTTAGTTCCCAGCGACGTTCCTTCTACTCTTGTGAAGAGGAACCACATCCGCCTTTCCCCAGTCCTCTGGAACTATTCCCGACTCTAAAGAAGCATTGAAAAAGTAAGCCAGTGAAACTGCCAGAACTTCTCTGTTAATATTCTCAGATGTATGTCTGGACCCATTTTGAGGTAGATATTGAAAAGCCATTTAGACGAATAAGAACATAAGAACTTGCCATGTTGGGTCAAGCCCAGCATCCTGTTTCCAACAGTGGCCAATCCAGGCCATAAGAACTTGGCAATTACCCAAACACTAAGAAGATCCCATACTACTGATGCAATTAATAGCAGTGGCTATTCCCTAAGTATAATTGATTAAAAGCCGTTAATGGACTTCTCCTCCAAGAACCTATCCAATCCTAACACAGCTATACTAACTGCACTAACCACATCCCCTGGCAACAAATTCCAGAGTTTAATTGTGCGTTGAGTGAAAAAGAACTTTCTCCGATTAGTTTTAAATGTGCCCCATGCTAACTTCATGGAGTGTCCCCTAGTCTTTCTACTATCCGAAAGAGTAAATAACCGATTCACATCTACCCGTTCTAGACCTCTCATGATCTTAAACACCTCTATCATGTCCCCCCTCAGTCGTCTCTTCTCCAAGCTGAAAAGTCCTAACCTCTTTAGTCTTTCCTCATAGGGGAGCTGTTCCATCCCCTTTATCATTTTGGTCGCCCTTCTCTGTACCTTCTCCATCACAACTATATTCTTTTTGCAGATGCGGGCACACAAGTGCTATTTCTTCCTCTATTGCTGCCGGCGCCGGCCTTTTATTTCCGTTGCTGTTGCTGCTTCCTAGTCCTTGCACCTAATTCTGTGGGGCAAATGCAGAACTCCTGAGGAGGAGGAGGAGGAGAATGCAACACAACTCTCACTGGAGTTGGCATCAGTGGTGCCTTGAAAGGTGTCCTTTCCTGCTGCTGTTGGGGCCCGACTTATTATAGTGAATGACGGCAAGTAAGGACCAAAAAAGGTTCATCTGGTTTCCCCAAGCCTTCTGCCGGCCATCCCCAGGAACGGCACGCGCTGCCCTTCCCTGCAGGTCACCACATATGGCGGAGTCTTTGAACAGAGGAGTCAGCTTTCCTTACCTCCTTGACCTCCCCTTTAAGCCCCGGCATGTTACTTTCGCACTCTTGTTTCCCCCAACTTAGTCGCCTTAGTAAATCTGGACGCGCGTAAGGCGATTTCCATATTCCACGCGGGCGGCGCTACGGCTCGCGAGCACCGCCCCTCCCCGAACTGCTGCCCTTGTGGCGCGCGCGTGACTCTCCGCGGCGCGCGCGCCCTGAAGCCGTCTGCTTGCTGCCTTGATGCTTAGCAATGAATTCACTGCTGGAAATGGATAATTTCTCGGAGGTATGAATCCCCCTCCCCTCTCACATACCAGGAGCATTCCCTCGCTGAGATTTGTAACTCCCCCCAAAAAAGTTGCCTTGCTGGGAAAACGTTCCTGTCTTCTTAAAAACCCATTCTTGCAACGCCCATGAATGAGGTGGTTACTCGTGCTCCTCATTCCGGTTTCACTTTCGGAATCTCATAGCAACATCTGTCACAACATTGCATGCGCGTTTCTCTTTCTGAGTTTATTTTATTAGATTCATTCAGGGATTGGAGATGCTGAAAACTAATTATTTGAGCTGCGTCCTGTGCAGACTATCAAGCCAAACTGCTCTAGCAGCGGGTTTGGGGAGAAATCTGGTTTCTATTAATGATAACTCGGTCTTTCTCCGTTTTATTTTATACTCCCCACCATCACCATACGGATTTAAGATTTTATATTTGGAGGATAGAAATATAAAAAGGCAGGTTTGAGGTCTAGGAGAATTTATAGTAAAAAAGGAAGGTTTATCATCGCTTTATTAGTAAAACTGGCTAAGCATCATAGTTAAGAGAAGTCCATTAATGGCTATTAATCAATTATACTTAGGGAATAGCCACTGCTATTAATTGCATCAGTAGCATGGGTTCTTCTTAGTGTTTGGGTAATTGCCAGGTTCTTGTGGCCTGGTTTTTGGCCACTGTTGGAAACAGGATGCTGGCCTTGATGGACCCTTGGTCTGTCCCAGCATGGCAACTTCTTATCGGGCCAATCCTGTAAAGTGCGGCTGCGTTTACCCTGCTCCTAAGCCGCTTTTAACTCACGTTCCGGCCGCGTTAGCCCTTCCTGCGATCCCGAATCCCCTTTAACCTACTCCTACCGCGTCCTAAATTCCCCGGGTAACCCCTTCCGCCCGCGGCATGTATATTGCATGCAAACGAGCGAATTAGCGCGATATTGCATGCAAACGAGCGAATTAGCTATTCCCCTAGCATCCCGTAACCCGCGCCCCGACTAACGCTACCTTTCCCTGCCGCTTTGTCGCGCGTTTAACCTGCAAACTTACCGCCTACCCTGACCCAGGCGGTAGAGGCAGGGGTCAGGGTAGGTGGCAAGCTTTCCCCCAGCCCCCGCTCACCTGCCCGGCCGCGATCATGGGTGCCGGTCTCCGTGGCAGCCCCAGTCCTCTCCCCTGCTCCCGAAGCCAAAAAAAAAGCTTTTTTTTTTTTTTTTGGCTTCGGGAGGAGGGGAGAGGACTGGGGCTGCCACGGAGACCGCTTCCCCCGTGCAAGTAAGTTGTTTCGCCGCTTGTCTCTTCTCCCCCCTCCCGGAGCAGGGCGCGAAAAGCGCCTTGCTCCGGGAGGAGGGGGGACACTGACAGCGGCGAAGCTTTCCCCCAGCCGGACACCGGCGAAGCCAGAAGATAGCGGCGGAGAAAACGGCGAAACGACTGTCAGTGTCCCCCCTCCTCTCGGAGCAGGGCGCGAAAAGCCACCTTGCTCCGGGAGGAGGGGGGGACACTGACAGCGCACAAGCAGCGATGGAGAAACGGCGAAACGACTGTCAATGTCCCCCCTCCTCTCGGAGCAGGGCGGAAAAGCCGCCTTGCTCCGGGAGGAGGGGGGACACTGACAGCGGCAAAACTTTCCCCCAGCCCGGACACCGGCAAAAAACTTACTTTTTTGCAGCCACGAGCACGAACACGATCTGGCCTGCCTTAGCTCCTCCCGACAAGATGGCCGCCTGCACGGGAAAGCGTGCAATTGCCGCTGAAGACGTGACGTCACGACATCACGTCTTGAGCGGCCAATTGTACTCTTTCCCCGTGCAGGCGGCCATCTTGTCGGGAGGAGCTATCGGAGCCAGATCTTCGCGTTCCTGCTCGTGGCTCATGGCTGCAAATTGTAAGTTTTGCCGGTGTCCGGGCTGGGGGAAAGTTTTGCCGCTGTCAGTGTCCCCCCCTCCTCCCGGAGCAAGGCGGCTTTTCGCGCCCTGCTCCGAGAGGAGGGGGGACACTGACAGTCGTTTCGCCGTTTCTCCGCCGCTGTCTTCTGGCTTCGCCGGTGTCCGGGCTGGGGGGAAAGCTTCGTCGCTGTCAGTGTCCCCCTTCCTCCCGGAGCAAGGCAGCTTTTCGCGCCCTGCTCCGAGAGGAGGGGGGACACTGAAAAGTCCTTTCGCCGTTGCTTCTGCGCTGTCGCCGCCGTTGCTTCCTGGTATCTGTCATTTCAAATGACATTTGAATGACAGATACCAGCGTGGCGTGAAGCCTTAGGGCCCGCGCACCCAGGATCCTGTATAGGCGCTCTATCCAGTATCCTGGGTTGCGCGGGACTAAGGCTTTTCGGACGCGGCTTACATTTACATATAATTAGGCTTCAGGATCGCGCGGTAGGTGAGCTGCTCTGTGCGGGCGGTAACCGCGGGTGCCGTAGGCACTAACGCAGCTCTTCCTACCGCACGATACAGGATTGGCCCGTATGTTCTTAAGATAGCAGGTTAACTAGGGGTCTGGGGGAATTCTCATCCCCCCCCCTCCCAAAAAAACCCCCAAACAAACCAAAACAAACGTTTTTCAAAAATGTTTCTTGTGCTCAAAGACATTTTTTTAAGATTGTATAGCTCCAAATCTAATACCATAGTAATTTTTAGAAAATAACTCTTTGTCTCTGATTTCAGATTATTTTTTTACTTTTGGGGTCTTAGTCAATGCCTGGATTTTCCAATAGGCACTTTAGACCTGTTCCTGGGGTGGCAACATTTCTACCCACTTCCATCCTGTGGACCTCTAATCTCATGTTTCTCTTCTCCGGCCCCACCTGTTTCCTTCCCATTGGCCCTCTGCAGAGCTCTGAGCTTCTCTCTACATCTGCTGCAAGACTGGTGGGGATCCCCAGTCCCTGATAGTGAGAGAAAAATCTTTTTCACTCAACGCACAATTAAGCACTGCAGACCACGTGACTGGAGCGACTGGCCCACCGGGGGATGCCAGATCCCCCCGATAGGCCAATCCACCCCTGCCCCCAAGGGGTTGCTATTCTGTCAGGGAGGTCAGGCAGACATATGGCCCTTTATGGGTAATTCTGGGAAATGTTACCAAACATTATTAAGGTTATTTCTTAATAACCTTGTTTCTTATAGACGTGCCCCTTATGAGGCTTATGGAAATGGATGTAGTTATGTAACATATGTGCTGACTAATGGGTAAGTTGTTATCACTGAATGTAAAGGGACTCCAAACATATCGAAAGCGTCAGCTTTTATTCCAAGAACTACGCACTCTTCACATTGATATTGCGCTATTGCAGGAGACACAGTTGCAGTCTAGGCATGAAAGGCTGCTCAAACATAAGAATTTCCCAATGCAGTATTTTGCATCTAGCACAGTGGACACTAAATACACAGGCGTAGCAATCTTGTTATCATCTACAAGTGTGCATGAAGTTCTGCATCACTATGCTGATCCTGGGGGACACCTACTCATACTTACGATCCGTGTTGGGATGGAGGTGTTCACTATAGTAAACATTTATGCCCCCAATGTTGAGCAGATGCTTTTCCTACAGCAACTGGAGCGCCGGCTGTCTTCGTTTGCGGGCCACCACATGATCTTGGGTGATGATTTCAACTTGACGTTAAAGCCCATACAGGAACCATTACTGTAAAAGATGCAAGGCGTTTACTCTCCCGCCTAATGGACGACTGGAGTCTAGTCGATGTGTGGCGTCAGCGGTACCCGAGTTCCCGTCAATATACCTTCTACTCTCATGCCCATTCCACATACACGCTTATTGACTACTTTCTAGTGGACAGGGGTATACAAAATAACATTAAACGCGTGGAGATAGAAGCGACAACATGGTCTGATCACGCTCCTATCTGGATGGATGTCTCTATCACAGACATTCGCAAGGCACACAATACCGGCACTTGAATGAAAGCCTGCTGGAGGATGCCTCATATAACAAACGAGTTGAACATTCCCTGTTGGAATTTTTTCAGAATCAGAACAAACTAGACTCCTCCCCTGCTATCATATGGGACTGTTCCAAGGCTTTTATAAGGGGGGAATTGATATCTCGGGCCACTTATTGCAAACGGATAAAAGGGGAAAAACGAACCCAGCTTATGCAGGAAATCCGGATTCTATCTCGACAGCGCATGTCAAACCCAACGGACCGGCTGTCTCAGCAGCTCAGCTTAGCTCAAAGAACACGCTAGATAATCACCAAATTGCGCACGCCTTAAATATCACTAAACAGATGTATTTCGAAGGGGGCAACAAGGCGGGATGCCTCTTGGCTCGGCGTCTCAAAGGCACACAATTACGAAACAGCATAGCTAAGATAAAAAAACAACCAGGGGGAAATAGTGATGCAAACTGCAGAAATTAGTCAATGTTTTACTAAATTTTATAACGATTTGTATCGCGCCAGAAAAGATATCTCACTAAAGGATATAAATCACTATCTAGACTCTGTTCAAGTCCCCTCCCTAACAGAACTGCAACGGCAGCTCTTAGCCCCATAACCACAGTTGAGGTATACCAAGCTATAAAAAATCTTAAATCGGGAAAAGCCCCGGGCCTTGACGGATTGTCCAGCAAATATTATAAAACATTCTCAACAACCTTGGTACCCCCACTAACGGAGGCATTTAATTATTTAAGAAATGATGAGTGCCTAGGACCTCACTCCAACACTGCAGGCATTTCGGTTATTGCTAAGCCAGGGAAGGACCCCACCTTGTGTGGATCCTACCACCCAATATCTTTAATTAATCTAGACCTTAAATTACTGGCACGCATACTTGCGGAGCGCCTTAATAACTTATTGCCGAGCTAGTGCATCATGATCAAGTGGAGTTTATCCCAGGAAGATCCGCATCCGATAATGTGCGTAGGACCATAGACCTCATCTGGTGGGTCAGGAGAGAATCTATCCCAAGCGTTCTACTGTCAGTTGACACCGAAAAAGCCTTCGACATGGTCCACTGGCCTTTCCTATTCAGTGCTCTCACTAAAATGGGGTTTGGAGAACACTTTTTGAAATGGTTGCAGCAATTATATAACCACCCCATGGCTCAGGTTAAGGTTAACTGAGGATATGGCGCGAGTTTTGACATTGCTCGAGGAATTGGACAAGGATGCCCCATCTCCCCATTGTTATTTGCTCTTTTCCTCTTTTCCTCGAACCATTTACTTCTAAAGTTAGAGGGGCGGCAAATATATGTGGGGTGCAATTGGGTGCATTCCAATATAAAATGACTATTTTTGCCGATGACATACTTTTTACTCTAACCCAAACACAGATGTCTCTGCCTGCAGTGTTGGAGGCCATAAAGTCCTTTAGCTCTGTATCTGGGTTCAAGGTGATCTTTGAGAAGTTAGAAATTCTCAATCTAAATGTGCCGGATTTTGAAGCAAAATCGATACAGGCTATGCTCCCATTTAAGTGGACAACTAAGCCCTTTAAGTATCTGGGAGTATATTTAAATGCTGATGTGGATCAGCTGTTCCACCTGAACTACACCCCACTACTCAGGGCCATAGATGCGGACCTTCTGCGAGGGTATGGCGACGCACACTCTTGGCTCAGTTGAGTAGCCATAGTTAAAATGAACATACTCCCTCGACTGCTATATCTATTTATAACTCTACCCATCTATCTCTCTCCTGGTATGTTGAGGAAAGCTCAGAAAAAATTTTTTGACTTCATCTGGAAAAAGAAGCCACCGCGGATAGCCCGGACTGTTCTTTTTTGATCAAAAGAATGTGGTGGGATGGGTGTCCCCAATTTGGGATGGTACTACACAGCTGCTCAATTAAAGGAAATCTTAAATATACATAACCAACGCTCACAACCCACCCCCTGGCAACTCATTGAACAAAAGATTCTAGGTGATATGTCTTTAACATTGATATCTTGGCAGCCCCGGACAATATTTATTTATTTTATTTATTTATTTATTTATTTTTTATATACCGACGTTCGATCGAAATATCACATCGGTTTACAGGAAACTTGGAGATAGGGCGGGCCGCCCTATTTTACATTGTAACATGGTAGATTAAAACTGAAACTAAATTACATTATAACATGGTAACAGTAAGTGTTTTAACTATATTACAGTATATTACATTATAAGTTTTATGTTACATGGTAACAGTAACTGTTTTAACTGTAATACAGTAATACAATAATACAGTAAAGTCATACTGACATGATTTAAGTGACGGAGGGGTCACTTAAATCCTTAGGAGAGGAGGGGGTAAGGTAATTTAACAAATAGTATATAAGAGTTGGTGGAGGGAGGGCAGTGGCGTAGCGGGTCAGGGGGGGAAGCATGGGTGTGTGGGTATATGGAGACCTATTCATTTTCTCCCTCTCTCACTCCATACCACTCTGAGAGTCTGGTCACGGTGGAAAACAAGACTGGTGGGGAATACACCATATCATCACCTTTCTTCTTTTTTCCATAATCTCCACTTCCCAGTGGGCTTACCCAAAAAGGCATTCTCAACATGGAAAAGTTTGGGCCTGATGACCATGGGGTGTCTGGTGCAGCGGGGGCAGGTAATACCCTTTCCATCTTTAATGGAACAGCAAACCACAGCTCCTGTTTCCTTTCAAAATGATAAGGGGAATGGAACAACTCCCCTATGAGGAAAGACTAAAGAGGTTAGGACTTTTCAGCTTGGAGAAGAGACGACTGAGGGGGGATATGATAGAGGTGTTTAAAATCATGAGAGGTCTAGAACGGGTAGATGTGAATCGGTTATTTACTCTTTCGGATAGTAGAAAGACTAGGGGGCACTCCATGAAGTTAGCATGGGGCACATTTAAAACTAATCGGAGAAAGTTCTTTTTTACTCAACGCACAATTAAACTCTGGAATTTGTTGCCAGAGGATGTGGTTAGTGCAGTTAGTATAGCTGTGTTTAAAAAAGGATTGGATAAGTTCTTGGAGGAGAAGTCCATTACCTGCTATTAAGTTCACTTAGAGAATAGCCAGCCACTGCCATTAGCAACGGTAACATGGAATAGACTTAGTTTTCGGGTACTTGCCAGGTTCTTATGGCCTGGATTGGCCACTGTTGGAAACAGGATACTGGGCTTGATGGACCCTTGGTCTGACCCAGTATGGCATTTTCTTATGTTCTGGAGTATGCCCAGTTAGCTCATTTTTTAAGAGTGGTGATATCTTCCTTGAGTTTGAATACCACTAAATCTCTGTTTGAAACATATTGTATGTGTGCACAAGGTATGAAAGGGGCAATCTCTAAATTGTATAAGCTGCTACAGGGCCCACAATCTACTAAGCTGGAATATATGAATGCTTGGGAAAAGGAGTTAAACGTTACACTAGGCTTGGAGGTCTGGGAAGACTTGTTTCTTCGCACTCATAAAAGTTCTATATCAGCCCATCTGCAGGAGCACTGCATAAAGATTCCATACCAGTGGCACTATGTTCCTACTCGCCTGCATCGGATGTATCCTACCTCGGAGAATAAATATTGGCGGCAATGCGGACAAGAGGGAACTTACCTTCACATATGGTGGGCTTGCCCAGTGATACTCCCTTTAATGGAAACAGTTGACTGACTGGGTTAGCCAAATTTTAGGAAGTGATGTCTTCCTCGATCCAATAGCTGCGTTGTTGGGGAGGCCCATGGAAGGGCTAAATACACAACGGCTATGTCAACAGATAACCATAACCGTTCGTATAGCCTTGGCATGTAATTGGAAAAGTCCCAACCTACCACGCATGAAAACCTGTTTATTGTATTTCACTCTCTTGTTAATTTGTTACACTGTAAACCGGCAGGATGTTCCGACGAATGGCGGTATATAAAAGTCAACAAATAAATAAATAAATGAAACTACTTCTAAGCTGTTTACATAAAATGCGAGAACTGGAAGATATCACAGCCATACGTCATAATCGCTTATCCAATTACCAAGCTGTTTGGGCTCCTTTCAAGTCTTGGTGCCAGACCCTGATGCCTAACGACGCTGAGTTCTCATGAGTTCCTTCCCATATTTTGATTGATATTGCTGTCGTCATGTTTAGCTGCAAGTGCTTTCTTTAGGCACTATCTTCTGTCATGATATTGACACTTACACTCACGGCACATGCGTTATCTACTAATAGCCTTTCCATAACCTTATGATTGTAGTCTCTGTATTGATAACACAGTGTACTTAAAGTAATCAATGGGCAATTGAAAATAATATTGATATCACTTCTGATATACTATGTGCTGTAGCAACATGTTTGGTATGAGGGGGGTGGGGGAAGAGGGGAGGGAAATGATTGTTTTAAATATTCAGAAAATGTTGGCAATAGTTATGTATACTGTTCTTATTGACACGCAAATCTGCCAATAAAAGCTTTAAATACAAAAAAAATATATCATACATGTGGCACTCGATGCAAAAGACTGGGAAGCCCCCCTCTTGCTGCCTTCATCTCAGATTTGTTCAGTTCCTAGTTAAGTTTTAGGTTGCTATGGGAGTAGGAATGTGTCTAATTAACGTCCTTTAAATGTATTAGTGCAGAGCTTTTCAAACGTTTCATGTTGGTGACACACTTTTTAGATAAACATAATTTCATGACACAGTAATTCAGGTCTACTAGCAAACCAGAGGTTAAAGGTTAAACGAATGAAAACCTATTTCGACCATTTATGTATGCTTCCTTAAATACATACATAAAATGTTTCACGAAACAACCTATCTCATGAAAACCTTTCAGTTATATTAAAAATATATAATATTCCAAGATTAATGTTATTGTTATAATTTGAGTAACAATAATAAAACAAATTGCCTGTCCCACACACACTCATCTCTCTCCCCCCCCAGCACATGTCAGGCCCCCACACTCATGTACCTCTTCTTTTTGATGGTTGCCAGTTACGTGCTTCACTCCCTTCAGGGTTCAAGCCTGCCGTGGTGCGTAAAACCTTCCAGGATCACCAGACACTGTTGCTTGCGGTCAGAGCTCCTCGTGGCCAGGCCTCATCGGCGGCAGCAGCAGCAGCCAATGACAGGGACAGCTGGGCTCAAGTCCCACCCACCAAGCCCCCAAAAAAATGCGATTGACGGCAAAAATCGCCCAATAATAATAAGCAACCCACGAACTGAAAAAAAAAAGGGAATCGCTAGGAAAAAAACCCCAAACTCGCGTGGGAGTTGACCGGGCTCGCGCGACACGCCCGCACACAGCAGGCGACACACTAACGTGTCGCGACGCACAGTTTGGAAAGCTCTGGTCTATACACTACAGCATTAATTTACAGAAAGGGAGGAAATCGGGTGCAGTTACAAAACTGTATTTTCATTGATTTCTCATTGTATTTTATTGATTCTTAAATCTATGTTTTCATAGCTAAAACATTTATGATTAATTTGCTTCACATTAAAAGTGAGATTCTAAACTTTTTTTTTATTTTTAGGTGAAAGTTCAAATCCCATTTGGAAATAAACACATCGATGCTACCTGTTGTGTTCCAGCTAGAAAACAGCGCGAAACGTACAGCGTTATTCTGACCCATGGAGCTGGAGGAGATAAGAATTTTTCTCACCTGGTGTCTTTGTCAACCTATTTGGCATCACATGGACTTCTGTGTTTGAGATTTACTTGTAAAGGCCTCAATATTGTTTATAGGACAAAAGCATATAGAACAGTGTTGGTAAGAAAAGTCAGATATGGAAAATGAAGAACTGATATGCATCGTGCATGATGCTGCATAATGAAGAACTGATATGCATCGTGCATGATGCTGCATAAAAATAGTGTGGCCTGCTAGTGAGTGCATAGATACACAAGCCAGGATACGCATAATCTGCAGCCCCAACTTTTTCCTGGTTTTCTTTGTAAAGATTCCTGAGCAAATCAGTTTATGTAAAAGTAATAAGTCAGGGTTGGCCAAACTTTCACGTGCGAAGAGCCATGGAATCAGAATAGACCATACCAAACATCCTCATGTTTTTGAGAGGAGGGCCCAATGAGGACCTCATCATCCCAGCAGTCTCTCTCTTTCCTCTCACTCCTATCCGGTTCGCATTAGTCTTTCTGTTTCTTAGTCCTCCAACCTGGTCCTCACCAGTCTCTCTCCCTCTCCCTCCTCCCAGTCCTGCTCCCACCATTGTTTCTTTTAGTCCCATCCTGTTCTCCCCTGTCTATCTCTGCCCTGCCACCCTGTTTTCCATCGCTAAGCAGCTTCAATTAGCCATGATCTGTGGGTGACATCATCTGGCAGCACCAAACAGACTTGTCTGTCCAAGCTAAACAAGCTTTGAGCTCCACTGAATGTGTAGGGCATTGCCTCAGGATCCTCTTCACTCTGTTTTTGTTCGAGCTATCCACAGACAGTTCATCTGCCTCTTTTCAACTTTTTCAAAATTTTACTCAATGTTGCCAAATCCTTTTTTAGGCTGCTTACAACTACCCCAAACAGCATTTTTCAGTGCTGTAAAAATAAATAAATAAATAAATAAAAGAAGGTATACCACCAGAGAACAGAAAATTGTAGATTCTCTCAGGGAAACTTCTGGAATTCTTCTCAGACCATGTCTGACAAATGCACTGTTAGTGGTTTCAGGACATGTGCCTGTAGCCAAATCATGTTCCTTATAAACAAACATGATAGATGCTACATGTGTTTGGGAGCCGACCATGAACAACCCAACTAACAGGCCTGTGGTAAGATGTCCTCATGTGCACAGCGCTCCAGAATGGCCAAGATCACTGGCCTGCGTCTGGTCAGGAGCTGGAGTAAATCCTTCTGCTAGAGCTGCGTTTCATTGGGTTCCCTGGGTAGTAGTAGAAGTCACACTTCTTCCAAGGCGTCTCAATCATCCCACCAAGGGGAGCACGACTGGGAGAACTGACAAGAATCGATGCTGAATTGCAGGCAGTCTGTGGAGTAGACGGGTGCAACAAAGCGGCACAAGCAACTTGATGCTTCAATGTTCTCCATAGAACAAGAAAACCTTGATGGCAGTAGTGCTGCCCAGAGTTGCATAGAAGGCATGGAAGATGACGCATCGCAAGTGGGGATACATGACTACCAGAGAATCTCAGCTGATATGGCAGCTGAGATTCAATGCCAAGACGTGCAGAGTCATGCATTTGGGGAGTAGAAATCCGAATGAACTGTATTTGATGGGGGGAGAAAGGCTGATGTGCATGGAGCAGGAGAGAGACCTTGGGGTATAGTGACTAATGATCTGAAGTCGGCGAAACAATGTGACAAGGCGATAGTTAAAGCTAGAAGAATGCTGGGCTGCATAGAGAGAGGAATATCGAGTAAGAAAAGGGAAGTGATTATCCCCTTGTACAGGTCCTTGGTGAGGCCTCACCTGGAGTACTATGTTCAGTTCTGGAGACCATATCGCCAAAGAGACAGAGACAAGATGGAGGCGGTCCAGAGAAGGGCGTCCAAAAAGGTGGAGGGTCTTCATCGAATGACTTATGAGGAGAGATTGAAGAATCTAAATATGTACACCCTGGAGGAAAGGAGGAGCAGAGGTAATATGATACAGACTTTCAGTACTTGAAAGGTTTTAATGATCCAAAGACAATGACAAACCTTTTCCATCGGGAAAAAAATCAGCAGAATTAGGGGTCACGATTTGAAGCTCTAGGGAGGAAGAATCAGAACCAATGTCAAGAAGTATTTCTTCACGGAGAGGGTGGTGAATGCCTGGAATGCTCTTCCGGAGGAAGTGGTGAAGACCAGAACTGTGAAGGACTTCAAAGGGGCATGGGATAAACACTGTGGATCCATAAAGTCTAGGGGATGTGAATGAAGAGTGGGTGGCTCGCAGGAATGACGGCTACTACCTGGAGATAATACCCTTATTCAATAAACATACACACGGTTAATGCGACTCCAACATTGATCTAAGACTCCAACATTGCTCTAAGCTTCAATGGCAAGAGGAAATGTGGTTAAAAAGGATTTGCATTCACAAAGCAGGGAGTAGCTTGCTTGTTACGGCGGTTACTACCCCAAACCAAATAAGCCTGATACTTCACTTTCAATGCATATCCAGCATAGCTCTCTGCTTCAACGGCAGGGGAGAAAGACTGATGCTTCATGCATATCTAGCATAGCTCTCTGCTTCAATGGCAGGGGAGAAAGACTGATACTGCATGCATTCCCTGCATAGCTCTCTACTTCAGCGGCAGGGGGAATGAAGAAAAGTGGATCTATATGCAGACAACAACCAACAAGGACTGAATTACATAGTCTGGGTAAACAAATAAGCATGGGTGTAGCTTGCTTATTGTAGCGGTTACTACCCCTAACTAATTAGGCTAGATATTTCACTTAGATGCAGTTCCAACACTGCTCTCTACATTAATGGTGGGAGTGGAAGGGAAATAGAACCAAAAGGTTACTAAGAGCTAGGAGTAACAGAAGTATGAGAAAAAAAAAGTGCGAAACTTGCTGGGCAGATTGGATGGGCCGTTTGGTCTTCTTCTGCCGTCATTTCTGTGTTTCTATGTTTCTATGATGCCTCAAAGGCATTGAAGCATTGCACCTTGAAGACACTACCGCATGAGGCATTGAAAAAGCATGGTGCCTTTGAGCACCTGGCGCCAGACACATGCATCAGCATGCATCGGCCTGGCGCAGCACCTGCGCCAGACACATGCATCAGCCTGGCGCAGAATGTGTTGACGCACCTGGAACAGCCCGTGATGCATATATCATTTAAGAATGGTGCAATGCCAGTCAAGGATATAACGCCTTCTTCTTTGCAATCTGAACTGGAACACCCTATTCCACTGACACATGAGACGTAACCTCTGGGATGCATCCACTCTTCTGAGGTGCCTGATCCAGTAAGCCACTTATTGCCTCTTTCCACATCCTTGCGCCATTATAATTACGCTCATGTAGAGAGGATGCAGAGAATACTAGTACTGCCTTCTCTTGTCACATGAATGCTATGCCCATGTTATTCTGTGGACCGCTGTACCTATGCAATTGTACATGTCAGGAGCGCCACTCGAGGAAATACTCTCCATTTCCCGTCTACACTGATTAGATTTGTGCCAGTCTGTCAGCTCCGCACCCAGTTTCTGGAACCAGTTTGATTGTTCCTTTGGTCTTGAACCAATCACCAGTGGAGAAGTGGGATCCCACCCTAGTTTCAGAGGAAGATGTACCAGCCCTGATGCCCGGTCAATAGCTTCAACCCTCGGTGGAGCAAATCACATATATATTCAGAGGGTATTTTGCTTCAATTTCTGCAAAACTATTTCTTCCCTACCAGCCTTATATACCTACATTCCCTCCGATTCATGTACAGGCTGTGACATAGACATCAGCATTCAGTCTAATACCTGGAACTCCACCTCTTCAGGTGGATTCTGTCACTTTGGAGGACAGAGTTCTGCGTCAGTCATATCTGGATCAACCACTGTATCCTTCCACATCACCAATGTCCATGTATGCCTCTAAATCCACTACATATTCATTTGGAGAGTTCCCTAGAAGCTCGATGTATGTCCCCTCAGACTCGCCACCTGGTCCACCTAAGCATACATCTTTGGAGGACCCCACATACTCCAAATTTATGGAGATGATGGGGAACGGTGCTCAAAATAGAAATTTGCAAAAATTCCAACCCGAGAGCCCAGATTATGGAAGTATTAAAGATTCTGGACATTTCATCCAAGCTCACATCACTATCTATCAATATTGTGCTCAATGCGGCGCAGATCAAAATGTGGGAAATACCCTACTCAGGAATAACAGTAGCTCAAAAGCTTGAGCTGAAGTATAGGAAGATGATGTCCCCGGGGCTATGGAGAGGTATAGCTGCCACACCAGTCAGTGATTGTGGCTTTAGCCCTTCAGAAAGCCAAAACATCCTGTCTTCATTCTAACTCTCTGCCCAGCAAGGATCATCAGATACTGGATTATTTCAGAAAGAAGGTTTTCCAAGGCACCATGTTGACTGCCAGAATAACACAACACCAATATTGAAAGCCTGTGAGGGAGTCAGTTGGACCGTTAGATGATCGAGGGGTTAAAGGGGCACTTAGAGAAGATAAGGCCATCGCGGAAAGATTAAATGATTTCTTTGCTTCGGTGTTTACTGAAGAGGATGTTGGGGAGGTACCCGTAATGGAGAAGGTTTTCATGGGTAATGATTCAGATGGACTGAATCAAATCACGGTGAACCTAGAAGATGTGGTAGGCCTGATTGACAAACTGAAGAGTAGTAAATCACCTGGACCGGATGGTATACACCCCAGAGTTCTGAAGGAACTAAAAAATGAAATTTCAGACCTATTAGTAAAAATTTGTAACTTATCATTAAAATCATCCATTGTACCTGAAGACTGGAGGATAGCAAATGTAACCCCAATATTTAAAAAGGGCTCCAGGGGCGATCCGGGAAACTACAGACCGGTTTAGCCTGACTTCAGTGCCAGGAAAAATAGTGGAAAGTGTTCTAAACATCAAAATCACAGAACATATAGAAAGACATGGTTTAATGGAACAAAGTCAGCATGGCTTTACCCAGGGCAAGTCTTGCCTCACAAATCTGCTTCACTTTTTTGAAGGAGTTAATAAACATGTGGATAAAGGTGAACCGGTAGATATAGTATACTTGGATTTTCAGAAGGCGTTTGACAAAGTTCCTCATGAGAGGCTTCTAGGAAAAGTAAAAAGTCATGGGATAGGTGGCGATGTCCTTTTCGTGGATTGCAAACTGGCTAAAAGACAGGAAACAGAGAGTAGGATTAAATGGGCAATTTTCTCAGTGGAAGGGAGTGGACAGTGGAGTGCCTCAGGGATCTGTATTGGGACCCTTACTGTTCAATATATTTATAAATGATCTGGAAAGAAATACGACGAGTGAGATAATCAAATTTGCAGATGACACAAAATTGTTCAGAGTAGTTAAATCACAAGCAGATTGTGATAAATTGCAGGAAGACCTTGTGAGACTGGAAAATTGGGCATCCAAATGGCAGATGAAATTTAATGTGGAAAAGTGCAAGGTGATGCATATAGGGAAAAATAACCCATGCTATAATTACACGATGTTGGGTTCCATATTAGGTGCTACAACCCAAGAAAGAGATCTAGGTGTCATAGTGGATAACACATTGAAATCGTCGGTTCAGTGTGCTGCGGCAGTCAAAAAAGCAAACAGAATGTTGGGAATTATTAGAAAAGGAATGATGAATAAAACGGAAAATGTCATAATGCCTCTGTATCGCTCCATGGTGAGACCGCACCTTGAATACTGTGTACAATTCTGGTCGCCGCATCTCAAAAAAGATATAATTGCGATGGAGAAGGTACAGAGAAGGGCTACCAAAATGATAAGGGGAATGGAACAACTCCCCTATGAGGAAAGACTAAAGAGGTTAGGACTTTTCAGCTTGGAGAAGAGACGACTGAGGGGGGATATGATAGAGGTGTTTAAAATCATGAGAGGTCTAGAACGGGTAGATGTGAATCGGTTATTTACTCTTTCGGATAGTAGAAAGACTAGGGGACACTCCATGAAGTTAGCATGGGGCACATTTAAAACTAATCGGAGAAAGTTCTTTTTTACTCAACGCACAATTAAACTCTGGAATTTGTTGCCAGAGAATGTGGTTCGTGCAGTTAGTATAGCTGTGTTTAAAAAAGGATTGGATAAGTTCTTGGAGGAGAAGTCCATTACCTGCTATTAAGTTCACTTAGAGAATAGCCACTGCCATTAGCAATGGTTACATGGAATAGACTTAGTTTTTGGGTACTTGCCAAGTTCTTATGGCCTGGATTGGCCACTGTTGGAAACAGGATGCTGGGCTTGATGGACCCTTGGTCTGACCCAGTATGGCATTTTCTTATGTTCTTATGAACCAATTTTATATGGTTCAATATATCCATGAATGTAACCAAAACCTAAAACCATTTATATGTTCAGATTTGAGCAAACAGTTCTTTCCCACCACCTCTCTTTGACTTGGAGGAGATGGTCAGGCATCTCTCTTCCATTTGAGTCTTGACACCACCACCCAGACATCCTTGACCACCATTGGAGCAAGATACATGGCATTGCTCAGAGCTAGTGGAATTCGAGAAGATGACCATGAGAAACTGGCAGACTTACCATACCTAATGGATATCCTATTTAGGGGAAAAATTACGAGAGACTTTCCTAAATAAAGGAAGAGAACGTGACAGTCCAGTCGATATTTACTACTACAGAGCCACACCCCATTTTAAAATGAATCTTCTACTCGTATAAAAGGCTCTACTTTACCAAATGCTCTTATTGGTCCTACCATCAGTATCTGTTGCCCCCTCTCTAGTTTTAGCGGCAGCATCAACATATGCTCGCACAGTGCAGCCTCCAAAAATTCACAGTCAAGACCCTTCAGTTACTTGGCTTCCTCATCAACTGGAAAAAAATCCATTCTGACTCCAACTCAATGTCTGCAGTTTATTCGAGCCATGATAGACTCTTCATTCAAAGAGAGTTTCTACCTTCAGACAGCAATGCGTCTGACTCTTGCTCGCAGTCTTCGATCTATACAAATCTGACAGCACACCAGGTTTTGGTGTTCCTGAGGCATATGACTGCAATACATGTAGTCCTGTTAATACATTCATTGTTTGCAGTGGGGATTGTTTTCTTAGTGGAACCAACTTACACTGCCCCTGACTACACCCATAAGACTTGACGTGATGAATGAGGGCTCATGGTTGTAACCTCAAGTGCTTCCGGATAGTGCTCCTTGCCGCCATCCTTCCTACCAATTGATAATGCCAAAGTCAACTGGGGTGCTCACATCAAAGCCTTCAAATCTCAAGGCACTTGGTCCTCGGAAGAATGCCTTTTGCAATCGACTTTCTCAAACTGAGGGCTGTACTGTACTGACCACTCACTTTGAGGGAAGAGCATTATGATTCAGGAAGTCATGTTCTTCCTGAACAAATAGAAAGGACTAGGCACATGGGCACTAGGCCAAGAAACATTGCACATATGGCAGCGAGAATCAAGCACCGTGCGACAGTACAGACCATGTACCTTTCAGGACTGTTAAACACATTCACGGATTGCCTCAGAGTTTTTAGCCTTTACGAATGGGAGCTCAAACAAGATATAGCTGATATATTCATTTTGTGGGGGCAATTGTCAATAGACCTATTTGCAACAGAAAAAAAAACCAGAAAACTAGATCAGTTTTGTTCCATTCTACTAAGCGACCATTGAATGATACAAGATGCGGCTCTCCTAGACTGGGGGAGGACCTCATGTATGCTTTTCTTCTGTTACCATTTATTGAATGGACAGTTCAGAAGCTTCTTTGGGATCAGGCTTGCAGGCTCCTTATCACCCCTGTTTGACTGAGACAAGCTTAGTATGCATATTTCATGCAACTGTAGTCTCCCTTCCTGATACATCTGGGAACCGTCCCATGCCTACTGCCTCAAGAGGAAGGCTTACTCCTACATCCTGCACTACAGTTCCTCAGTCTCACACGACGGATGTTGATCATGTGCAAGTAGAGGATATCGTCCTCTTGTCTGGGAAGCCATTTGAGAGCCAAAAATACTCCTTTCAATGGAAAAGATTCAAACCTATGGAATCTGCTTCTCTTAAATACCTTACATGAAAGGTGGTATTTCTAATTGTGATCAACTCTGCTCGTCATGTGAATGAACTGCAGGTGCTTGTTCATTATCCTCCGTACCTACAGTTTTTCCATAACAAAGTGGTACTTCGTACCCATCCTAAATTTCTGTCAAAAGTAGTATTGTTTTTTCATATCAACCATGCGATAGTCCTCCCTACTTTCTTCCCATTTCCTCACACTCACGATGGGGAGAAAGCTCTCCATACCCTAGATTGCAAAAGAGCACTTGCATGCTACAAGAAAAGGACTCACTCACAAGATTTGTCAGTTTGATATAACTGTTACTTCTGTTTTATTTTTATTAGGAATATCTAAAGTTGTCAGAAGAATATAATGTCACTGGGGTTTTCCTTGCAGGTAAGTAGAACTGTGTACATTTATTTGGCATTATTTATTTTGCACAACAGTTTAGGACCAGTATTTCAACTGAGGGAACTAATGGCACATTCTATCATTTATTTATTTAGATTTCTATTCAGCCATCGATAAGCAGGGCTGAATTACCCATTACATTTATTTATTTAAATGATTTTTATATTCTGCTTCAAAGCGTATTACCTTCAGGTACTGCAGGTTTTTCCCTATCTCCACAGGGTTTACAATCTAACCCCTAGATTCATCAAAAAGTGTTAATAATGCATTGATAATGCCCACGTTAATAAAAAGGGTATGTTTATGGAAATTTTACAATTACTGCACCACGTAGTAACTTACCACTTTGCATCAATAATATCGCGTGGTGCGGTAAACTTAGCGTGCCCTGCGATAATCCCCATTTTTCGCATCTTGTGCTAAGGGGAGAGAGAGTTACCTCCATGCACCCTTTTTTTATATCCATCTTCTAGCCTTTAGGGATCCACAGTGTTTATCCCACGCCCCTGTGAATTCCTTCACTGTTTTTGTCTTCACCACCGCCTCCGGAAGGGCATTCCTGGCATTCATCACCCTCTCTGTGTAGAAATATTTCCTGACATTGGTTCTGAGTCATCCTCCCTGGAGTTTGATTTCATGATCCCTAGTTCTATTGCTATCTTTCCAAAGGAAAAGGTCTGATGATTGTGCATCATTAAAACCTTTCAGGTATCTGAAAGTCTGTATCATATCTCCCCTGTACCTCCTCTCTTCCAGGGTGTACATATTATAGATCCTTCAGCCTCTCCTCATTCTGATGCTGACCCCTCACCATTTTGGTCACTCTTCTTTGGACCACCTCTATCCTGTATTTTTTCTTTTTAAGATACGGGCACCAGTACTGAACACAGTACTCCAGGTGAAGCCTCACCAAGGACCTGTACAAGGGCATTATCTTCTCTTTTTTTCTTACTGGTTATTCCTCTCTCTATGCAGCCCAGCATTCTTCTGGCTTTAGCTATTGCCTTGTCACATTGCTTTGCCGCCTTTAGATCATCAGACACTATCACCCCAAGATCCCTCTTCTAGTCCATGCGCATTATTCTTTCACCCCCTGTCATATACAGCTCTTTTGGATTGCCTCATCCCAGATACATGACTCTGCACTTCTTGCCATTGAATCCCAGCTGCCAAATCTTCGAACAGTCTTCAAGCTTTCTTAAATCACTTTTCATTCTCTACTCCTTCAGACATGTCCACTCTGTTGCAGATCTTAGTATCCACAGAGAGGCAAACTTTACCTTCTGTCCCTTTCTCCAGGTCACTCACAGATATTGAACAGGACCGGTCCCAAAACAGATTCCTCTGGCACGCCACTTAACACCTTTCTTCAGAGTAGGTTCCGTTTACCATTACACAATGTATCCCGTCAGTCAACCAGTTTGCAATCCACGCTACTACCTTGGCACCTACTCCCAAGCTTCTCATTTTGTTCATGAGTCTCCTATGTGGGACCGTATCAAAAGCTTTACTAAAATCCAAGTAAATCACATCGAACGCTCTACTCTGATCTAATTCTCTAGTCATCCAGTCAAAAAAATCAATCAGATTTGTTACATGACTTTCTCCTGGTGAATCCACACTGCCTCGGGTTGAGCAACCCACTGGCTTGTAGATAATTCACTATCCTTTCCTTCAGCCTTTTAACTTAAACTCAGAAATTCCCCAAACCTTATCCAAAGTTTGATCATTCCCTTGTAGGTACTACCAGATAAATGAATACATTTAAAGGACCTAATTGTATGCAATCCTGCACCCATAGCAACCTAAAACTTAATTATGAACAAATTTAAGATGAAGGCAGCAGTCCAGCAACAAGAGGGGTGCTCCCAGTCTTTTCAATCGACTGTCACATGATGATTGTTTACCCACCGGTGAGAAGTTGTATGTGTGCATGCAATGCAAAGAGCTCCTGCATCTTAGAGAACGAGTCAGATCTCTGGAGGCTAGATTGGCAGACCCTGGAGGAGCTGAGGCAGACAGAGAGGTATATAGATGAGACCTTCAGGGACATAGTAGCCAAGTCCCCAACTCAAGTCTGGCATCCCTGGTGCTGCCTTGGAGGAGGAAGGTCTCATGAACAGACAGCATCAACTTGATGCAGCAGGAAATGATCCTGTAGCAAGGACCTGCTCTCCAGTTGGTGCATTGTCCTCTCGCACCGAGAATGTATCTCACAGGGCTTCTACCAAGGAGGGAAGGGTCAGATTGGCCGTCATAGTTGGTGATTCGATTATTAGGAATGTAGATAGCTGGGTGACCGATGGGCATGAGGATCGCCTGGAAACATGCCTACCTGGTGGGAAGGTGGCGGACCTCACGCGTCACCTAGATAGGATTTTAGACAGTGCTGGGGAGGAGCCGGCTGTTGTGGTACATGTGGGCACCAACGACATAGGAAAATGTGGGAGGGAGGTTCTGGAAGCCAAATTTAGGCTCTTAGGTAGAAAGCTGAAATCCAGAACCTCCAGGGTAGCATTCTCTGAAATGCTCCCTGTTCCATGCGCAGGGCCCCAGAGGCAGGCAGAGCTCCGAAGTCTCAATGCGTGGATGAGATGATGGTGCAGGAAAGGGAAGTCTCTTCCGAAGAGATGGGCTCCAGCTTAACCAAGGTGGAACCAGACTGCTGGCGCTACCCTTTAAAAAGGAGAGAGAGCAGCTTTTAAACTAGAACAAAGGGGAAAGCCGACAGTCACTCAGCAGCACATGGTTCATAGGGAGATATCTTCAAAGGATACTAATGAAGCATTAGAGATAGGGGATCTCAACAGAGAGGTTCCACTAATAACAAAAGTAGTCCAAATGCCTGTAATTAAAAACTCATCTGAGTTAAAAGATTCCAATTTATTCCTGACAACTGAAAAGCAGAATGTTAATACTAACAAAAAACACACTTTGAAATGTTTGTATGCTAATGCCAGAAGTCTAAGAAGTAAGATGGGAGAGTTAGAGTGTATAGCATTGAATGATGACATAGACTTAATCGCATATCAGAGACATGGTGGAAGGAGGAAAACAATGAGAGAATAGCCACTGCCATTAGCAACGGTAACATGGAATAGACTTAGGTTTTGGGTACTTGCCAGGTTCTTATGACCTGGATTGGCCACTGTTGGAAACAGGATGCTGGGCTTGATGGACCCTTGATCTGACCCAGTATGGCATATTCTTATGTTCTTATATTCTTATGATAGTGCTATACTGGGGTACAAATTATATTGCAATGACAGAGAGGAGCATCCTGGTGGCAGAGTGGTGCTTTATGTTCGGGATGGCATAGAGTCCAACAAGATAAAGATCCTGCATGAGACTAAATGTGCAATCCAATCTTTATGGGTAGAAATCCCTTGTGTGTTGGGGAAGAGAATAGTGATAGGAGTATACTACTGTCCATCTGGCCAAGATGATGAGACGGACAGTGAAATGCTAAGAGAAATTAGGGAAGCTAACCAAACTGGTAGTGCAGTAATAATGGGAGATTTCAATTAACCCAGTATTGACTGGGTAAATGTATCATCGGGTCACGCTAGAGAGATAATGTTCCTGGATGGAATAAAAAACAATTTTATGGAGCAATTGGTTCAGGAACGATGAGAGAGGGAACAATTTTAGATGTAATTCTCAGTGGAGCATAGGATTTAGTGAGAGAGGTAACGGTGGTGGGGCCGTTTGGCAATAATGATCATAATATGATCAAAGGGGGACAGTAAGCAAATCCACAGCTCTAGTGCTAAACTTTCAAAAGGGAAACTTTGATAAAATGAGAAAAATAGAAAAAAATTGAAAGGTGCAGCTACAAAGGTAAAAGGTGTGCAATAGGCGTGGACATCGTTAAAAAATACCATCCTAGAAGCACAGACCAGATGTATTCCATGCATTAAGAAAGGTGAAAGGAAGGCAAAACATTTACCGGCATGATTAAAAGGTGAGGTGAAAAAGGCTATTTTAGCCAAAAGATCTTCATTCAAAAATTGGAAGAAGGATCCTTCAGAAGAAAATAGGATAAAGCATAAACATTGGCAAGTTAAATGTAAGACATTGATAAGACAGGCTAAGAAAAATTTTGAAAAGAAGTTGGCCATAGAGGCAAAAATTCACAATAAAAACTTTAAAAAATATATCCAAAGCAGAAAGCCTGCAAGGGAGTCGGTTGGACTGTTGGGATGATGAAGGGGTTAAAGGAGCACTTAGAGAGGATAAGGCCATCATGGAAAGATTGAACGATTTCTTTGCTTCAGTGTTTACTGAAGAGGATGTTGGAGAGATACCCGTTCTGAAGAAGGTTTTCATGGGTGATGATTCTGATCAACTGAACCAAATCACAGTGAACCTGGAAGATGTGATAGGCCTGATTGACAAACTGAAGAATAGTAAATCACCTGGACAGGATGGTATACAGGGCTCTGAAAGAACTAAAAAATGAAATTTCAGAACTATTAGTAAAAATTTGTAACCTATCATTAAAATCATCTGATGTACCTGAAGATTGGAAGAAGGCCAAGGTGATCCGGGAAACTGTAGACCGGTAACCTGACTTCAGTGCTGGGAAAAATCGTGAAAACTGTTATAAAGAATAAGATCACAAAACATTTAGATAGACATGGTTTGATGGGACACAGCCAACATGGATTTACCCAAGGGAAGTCTTGCCTCACAAATCTCCATTTTTTTTGAAGGGGTGAATAAACATGTGGACAAAGCTGAACCAGTAGATTTGGTGTATTTGGATTTCCAGAAGGCATTCGACAAAGTCCTGCATGAGAGGCTTCTAAGAAAACTAAAGATTTATGGTATAGGAGGTGATGCCCTTTTGTGGATTGCAAGTTGGATAAAAGACAAGAAACAGAGTAGGATTAAGTTTTCACAGTGGAAAAAGGTAAACAGTGGAGAGCCTCAGGGATCTGTACTTGGACCGGGGCTTTTTAATATATTTATAAATGATCTGGAAAGGGGTGCAACGAGTGAGGTGATCAAATTTGCGGATGACACAAAATTACGCAGAGTAGTTAAGTGGATTGTGATGAATTGCAGGAGGACCTTGTGAGACTGGAAGATTGGACTTCCAAATGGCAGATGAAGTTTAAGTGGACAAGTGCAAGGTGTTGCATATAGGGAAAAATAACTCTTGCTGCAGTTACACAATGGTAGGTTCTTTCTTAAGAGTTACCACTCAGGAAAGATATCTAGCGTCATAGTGGATAATACATTGAAATTGTCGGCCCAATGTGCTGTGGCGAGCAAAAAAGCAAAAGAATGTTAGGAATTATTAGAAAAGGAATGGAAAATAAAACAGAGGATGTCATAATGCCTCTTATTGCTCCATGGTGAGCCCACACCTTGAATACTGTGTGTATTTCTGGTCACCACATCTCAAAAAGGATATAGCTGCATTGGAGAACATGCAGAGAAGGGCGACCAAAATGATATGGGGCATGGAATGGCTGCCCTATGAGGAAAGGCCAAAGAGGTTAGGGCTGTTCAGTTTGGAGAAGAGGCAACTGAGGGGGGATATGATAGAAGTCTACAAAATCATGAAAGGACATAACTTTACCACACTGGCAGTATTTAAAGCCAGACTATTTCGGAGCCATCGTGGCCCAAAAGGGACATAACTACTGCTACATCTGCCTTGGGCTGGACCACGACCAGTCCTTTTTCCGGCACTGTGGTCGGATGTCCCCCCAAGCGCAGCAAACAACGCGCCGAGAAAATGGCGCACCTCAGGACATTGGGCTCCTATGCCCTGACGCTGTCGACTCATTCCTCGCCAGGACCAGTGAAGAAGAAGAAGGTGTCTACTATGAAGAGAGCCTCCTCACTGGGACTGCGAGGCCCACCCAGTGCCGTTCCTGTCATCGGGCCCAGGTTGACACAACCTCCAGTGCCCACACAGAAGGCCCCAAGGATTGGGTAACTTACCTCCTCAGGGAGAAAAACCACCAGATGCATCAGGCGGGAATCAGGGACCTGTTCCCAGCCCTTCATGACCTTCGGTGCCAAAGACATCGAAGCATACAACACAACTGGAGCATCTGAAGCATGCGGCGCATATGACGCATTCGACACATACGGTGCGTCCAACGCATACAACACACTCCAGCCATAAAAAACGTTCATCACGTCCTAAACACTCGAAGCATCCCAAACATCACGCTCCTAAAACCTCATCGACGCATTCAGAACACTCAGGACATTCAACGCACCGTAAACAACCGCGAGGAAGTCCTGATGTTGATGTGGAACTGCTATCGGATCCTGACTCCCCATCCTCTAAGGGTCCTTCAGGAAGTGGAGATTCCTTCTGCTCCGACTTATCTTCCATATCCCAAAGGAAGAGATTATCACCTCAAATGCAGGAAACACTCCTTAAGAGACATAGACTATCTCCCATAATTCCACCGGGTCCTCAGTTAAAGTGTACAGGGGTGCAAGACATTCTTCTTGCAGCATTGTCTTCAAGGCCCCCATCCAGTGGAGGACAGATTCCTCCACCGCCAGGCAATCTGGCATCTAAGGCCATGCTACAAATCTCACAGGCCCTGTTCTTTTTTTGCAGAGAGTCCATGGAGACGGGGGCCAAGCAACCAGCGGCTTCCCCACCTACTTTGCCACCGATTGCAACACCTCCTAGACCTGCTGACACGGTAAATCTTCCTTCTCCAGCTTCAGTTCATCCACACAGCCCGGAATCACAGATATCATCTGTGTCATCCCCAAGCTCCTCTATGGGTATGCCCTCCACCAGAGGGATTACCGGAACCATACTCAGCACCAGAAGATTTGTCTTATGCGAAATTCATAGAAAAAGTGAGTCATCTACTCAAGGTGGAAACAGGGAAAATCCCAGATCCATGATCCGAAGTCCTGGGCATATTAAAAATCTTTGAAATGCCACCGGAACTGACGGCCCTACCGCCACACCCAGTTTTGGACTGAGTGCTTCAAAAGAAGTGGGAAATCCCTTTCTCAACCCTTGCTGTGTCACAAAAAGCAAACTTAAAATTCTGCATGAGGAATTCCTTGATTTACGAGTCTGCCCAATTACCACCTAATTCCATCGTGGTGGAATCTGCAATGGTGAAAGCCAAATGATCAAACTTCATGCCAATATGCCGCCAGGTAAAGATCACAGATACTTGGATGACTTCGGACGAAAGTCTTATCACACCGCTATGCCGTCTTCAAAAATTCACCATCACCAATTCTACATAACTTGATACTTATACGAGTGTTTGCAGAACCTACGACTGGCCTGTCTCTCAGCCCAGGAAACCTTGCCACAACCCTTCCTAGACATGGAAGAAGGCTTACGCCATTTACTGACCTCTGCTAGGTCATCTTCAATGACAATCGCTGTCCGGCGCCTTGCCTGGTTAATGGCAAGTGCAATTAGAGATGATGTCCATGAAAAACTAGAGGACATACCGTGCAAGGGAGACAGTTTATTCGGGGAGAGGTTCGGCGAAACAGTTTCGCATCTCAAAGAACAAAGCACTGCAGTACTGTCCCTTACTTCACCTTCAGAACATCACGCTGCATCTCAAAGGTATTACAAGCGTAGGTCTTATGCAAGAGGCCAATTCCGACTTTTTCCTCCTTACCGGTCGCAACATTACACACAACTGAGACCTTCAGGCCAAAGCTATCTGCCTTGCTCACGTCCATGCCAACAGAGACAACCCAGACAGAGCTCGACAGCTCCACAGAAGCCGCCACCAAATTTTTGAAACTCGCCAAGCCACCCCCACCTCTTTTCATAGGAGGATGACTCCAACACTTTTACAGCACTTGGGAGTCAGTCACCTCGGATCGCTGGGTTCTCGAGATCATCTGAGAGGGTTATTGCTTGAACTTCATAACGTCTCCTTCTCTTCCTTATGTAGCCTCTCTTTGAGTGGCATCAACCCAGTTACCATCACTTTGAGCGGAAGTCTCAGATCTATTAATTCAGAGATCTGTCCAACGGATTCCACAACAACAACAACAGGGTCAAGGATTCTATTCCCAATACTTCCTCATTCCAAAGAAGTCGGGCGGACTTCGCCCCATCCTAGACTTACGGAACCTCAACAAACATATTCAGAAAGAAGAGTTCAAGATGACCTCTCTCAAAAACATCATCCCTCTCCAACCCAACGACTGGATGTGTTCCATCGATCTGAAGGAGGCATACTCGCATATACCCATGCACCCATCCTCCTGGCGCTACCTCTGTTTTCGGATCCAGAACAAACACTACCAATACAAGGTCCTGCTGTTTGGCCTTTCCTCAGCCCCAAGAGTGTTTACGAAATGCCTAGCGGTGGTGGTGGCTCATCTCAGACAACTGCTATTCCAGATCTTCCCCTATCTGGACAACTGGTTTTTAGTAGCCTCAGACCCCAATACTCTGAGAACACACACAGTACGCACGATCAATTGTCTACAAAACCTGGGTTTCCTAATAAATTACGAGAAATCGCACCTACAGCCTACCCAGTCACTACAGTTCATTGGGGCCCTGATCAATACAGTAGCGGGAAGAGCCTCCGCAAGACAGACTCCTGACTCTCTCCGGCCTAGCACAACGCTTACACAGCCAATCTCATTGCTCTGCATGTCGAGTGCTTCAGCTGTTGCGTCATATGGCGGCAGCTATTCATGTCATGCCTCACTCGAGACTACACATGCGTCGCTTACAATGGGGCCTCAAACAGCAATGATCTCAATTCCTACAACCGCTTACAACCAGGGTACTGCTAACCAAACCAATGGTCGAAGACATTCAGGGGGTGGCTCTCTCCCACCAACCTATCCACGGGAACTCCCTTTCGGGTTCCTCTTCACCAGCTAACACTCATGACAGATGCCTCCAGAAATGGTTGGGGAGCCCATCTGGCCGATCTCAAGATACAAGGCTTGTGGTCTCCCGAGGAATCCAAATACCAGATCAACCACCTGGAACTACAGGCAATCTGGAGAGCACTAAAGACCTTCTCTTCTCAGGTCAAAGGAAAACGCCTCATGGTGTACACAGATAACCAAGTCGCCATGTTTTACATAAACAAAGAAGGAGGGTCTGGTTCATGGACACTGTCAGGAAGCATTTTGGATACTCCATTGGGCAGAGACAGCCAATGTATCCCTTCAGGCCACCTGCTTGCTGGATTTATTTATTTATTTATTTTTAGATTTTTATATACCGGTGTTCCTGTATTAAAATACAGATCACATCGGTTTACATTGAAACATAAAAATTACGCCAAGAGGCGGTACATATAACAAGGTTATAGAACTTGGAAAACATGGAAAACAGGTTCGAAAAATAACATTGAGAAAATTGTATAGTCTCTTTGAGAAACCAAATCATAAAATAAGGCGTAATTGTCTAAGATAAATGTGATCTGCAGAAGGGATTGCGATGGTGAGAAAATCTTGATAGCTGGAGGTAAAAAATAATCAAAGTTCTGGAAAAGCTTGGATCTGGACAATGTCACGGCAGATCACCTGAGCAGGGATTTTCACCCACACGAATGGACTTTAAATCGAGAGGTAGCCCTCACCATCTTCCAACAGTGGGGCTTCCCAACAATCGACCTCTTTACCATGGAAGAAAACAGGGAAACAAGTTTTTTGCTCCATTTACCCCAGCAAGATTCGGTACACTCCGGACGCCTTCCTCATTCCATGGATGAGGAATGAGAAAGGCCTACCCTCCTATCCCTCTAATATCAAGGACCATTCAGAAATGTATTCAAGACATAGCAGACATGATCCTTATTGCTCTGGCTTGGCCGAGACAACCATGGTATGCGCATCTCATCAGACTTTCCATAGTACCATCCATTCCTCTGGGGACAGACCAACAGGAAGGAGGTTCACTCCTCCATCCAATGCATCACTCCCTCCACCTAACAGCGTGGAGATTGAAAGGCAAATATTAAAACACCTCGGCCTTCCTTACCAGGTGGAAGATATACTTATTGCCTCGAGGAAACCTTCAGCTAGACGCAACTATGAAGGGAAATGGCATCGCTACTCTGAATGGTGCAGATCACGGAAACTTGATCTGTTCTCCTCTACTGCTATAGATCTTCTGGAGTACCTCCACTCTCTCTACCAAACTGGTCTACCTAACACATCAGTTAGGGTGCACATCAATGCTATTGCGGACTTTCATCTCCCCCACAATGGCCTTCCCATTTCCAATCACCCTCTGGTCTCCAGATTCATGCGAGGCATGCTTCACCTCTGGCCACCAGTGGCAAAGCCACCTGTTACCCTGGGACCTTAACATTATCCTGGAACAGCTAATGATGCCTGCTTTCGAGCCTTTAGAAACTTGCCACATAAAATACCTCACCTGGAAAACGATATTCCTGGTGGCGATCACATCAGCTAGAAGAGTGAGCGAATTGCAAGCCTTAGTTCACTACCCTCCTTTCTTGGAGTTTTACCACAATAATGTTACCCTTCGACCTCACCCTACCTTCTTGCCCAAGGTGGTGTCCGCTTTCTATCTCAATCAGACCATTACCTTACTGACCTTCATGCTGAAGCCCCATTACAATGAGCGAGTCCGCCTCCTGCACTCACTAGACTGTAAACGGGCTCTGGCTTATTATAAACAGAGAACTCAATCTCCTTCCAGACCTTCTCAGCTCTTCCTCTCTTTTAACCCCAGTGCTCCTGGTCAACCAGTCTCTAAAAGAACTATTGCCAGCTGGTTATCACAATGCATGCAGTTTCACTACGAGAAGCGTTCTATTAAACTAGACAAAAGACCTCATGCACACCAGATACAGGCCACAGCAACATCAATCGCCCATCTCAAGAAAGTACTGTTGCTACTTGGTCCTCCATTCATACTTTCACATCACATTACTGTCTGCAACAAGCAGCCTCGGACGCAGCACTTGGCTCATAAGTCTTATCAAACCTTCAAGACTGTCTTCCTTTTCTATGGGTTAGTATCCTGAACTTCTAACACAAACCTTACATGGACACAACCTGACAGCTTGGGACTCCCAGACAGCATAGCTAATTCAGCCTGCTATCCACGGGGAAAAAGCAAGTTTAAGAACATAAGAGCATAAGAACATGCCATACTGGGTCAGACCAAGGGTCCGTCAAGCCCAGCATCCTGTTTCCAACAGTGGCCAAACCAGGCCATAAGAACCTGGCAAGTACCCAAACACTAAGTCTATTCCATGTAACCATTGCTAATGGCAGTGGCTATTCTCTAAGTGAACTTAATAGCAGGTAATGGACTTCTCCTCCAAGAACTTATCCAATCCTTTTTTTAAACACAGCTTACAGTAAACGGTGTTTCCATAGATAGCAGGTTGAATTAGCCATGCGATCCCGCCCGCTTCTCTAGACAGTAAAAAAAACCCCAAAAAAACAAAAACATTCTTGATGAATACTGGCTTGGCTACAAAGAGACTGAGGGGTGGATACTGATTCGCGTGGGAAGACGACTGCGCAGCTGCACAGAGTTCAAAGCTCTGTGACTTCACTGAGAGAATCTCCGCCTACAGGGGTCGCGTGCACGCTCCCAGACAGCATGGCTAATTCATCCTGCTATCTACGGAAACACCATTTACGGTAAGCAAACTCGCTTTTTTCTTCAGGTGGATCCAATTTTTGAAGGATGTTTTTTGGCTAAAATAGCCTCTTTCACCTCACCTTTTAACCATGACGGTAATCGTTTTGCCTTCCTTCCACCTTTCTTAATGCATGGAATACATCTGAACTGCACGTCTAAGATTGTATTTTTAAAAATGTCCATGCCTGTTGAACACTTTTAACCTTTGCAGCTGCACCTTTCAGTTTTTTTTCTATTTTCCTCATTTTATCAAAGTTTCCCTTTTGAAAATTTAGTGTTAGAGCTGCAGATTTACTTATTGTCCCCCTTCCAGTTATTAGTTTAAATTTGATCATGTTATGATCGCTATTGCCAGGTGGCCCCACCATCTTAATACTGCACAAGTAATTGGATGCAAAGTTAAGCATTTTCATTTGGGATATTTTGAAACTTTGGGTAATTACAGTTCTTAGGGGTAGATTTTAAAAGAAGTGCACGCGGCCTACATGTGTGCGTGTTACCCGGCGCGTGCACAGGTATATCTGATTTTATAACATGCGCGCGCATGTTATAAAATCGAGGGTCGGCGCGTGCAAGGGGGTGCACAATTATGAATCTTGTGCGCGCCGAGCCACACTGGCTTCCCCCGTTCCCTTCCCCCTAACCTGACCTTCCCACCTCTTCCCCTAACCTTCCCTCCCCTACTCTAATGCCCCCCAAAATTTTTAATTTACCTTTTGTGCCTCCCTGCCGACTGTCAGCGCACAATCCCAAGCACAGCAGCAAATTACCGCTGTGCCTGGAGCCTCTGACCCCGCCCATGCCCCGCCCCTTTAGTAAAGGCCCGGGACTTACACGCGTCCCGGGGTTTTTCGCACTTCGCCGGCCCTTTTGAAAATAGGCCCGTTGCGCGTAACCTTTTTAAAATCCGGCCCCTGGGGTGTAATCACTTACCTTAAAGTATGTGATACAGACCTTACCATTCTGACAGGCCCTGTGTCAGTTCAGAGGTAGAGGTACAATTATGGGAAACGAGTCATGGCTGATAATCATCAATGTGAGTGATGTTGTTGCCGGTGTTTTGTTCTGTTTGTTGTAATCTTCGACGTAGGTCGTTCAATGGGCTCGCGAGCCGCTGCCTCTTTAATCCGCCAGGCTTGTGATGAGGATGAAGACTTCATTCGAGGTCTGATTTGTTTGTCGTATCCGCTTCACCCACCAAAGACTTTTGACAAACTTCGAACTGATGATTTACTTCTCATTAAGCACCCGGTGCTCTTCGTCTCTGGATCAGCAGATGAAATGTGCCGGAAAGTAAGTTCTGAGTCTCAAAAATGGGAAGATGGACTATTTTCCATTCTGTTACATGGGATTCTTTGCAGGTTGTGATACTTTTTATTTGGAAACACATCAAGGTCTGTATTCTGTAAGATGTTTAGTCAGCAAGTTATCCAGCGAAAGTTAGTTAAATAGTTTGTTGTGCATGTTCAGCAGGATAAATGTCCTGTTATAAATATACTAGCCTCAACTTATCTGGTTATATATAGCCAAATAACTTAAACCCTAACTGGCCAGCATTTGAATATGGCTGATTAGACCTAAAGTTAGCCAGCCTTGTGCAGCCAGGTAATTAGCTACTTCAAAGGATATCCGGATAAGCGGTAATCCTTAAAAAAACAAACAAACAATTGTCGCGGGATTCCTGCTGGGCCAGGGCCCTCCCACCTCCTCCCAGCTAAATATACCAAGAAATATTGCATTCACACTCCCCCCGCCCCAAAAACCTTTTGTGCACTGTTAACCTGCCCTTCCACCCAACTCAGTACCTGAATCGCAGCCCTCTTTTCTATACCCGGGATCGCAGTACAATGTGATCAGTGGTGCTTCCAGAGTTTCTTTGGTGATAGCGCCGGAAGCATAATCGGGTATTGAAATAAATAAAAATGAGTTAAAATTAATAAAATATAAAAAAAAGTGTTGGGGACACCAGTGGAGTGGTCGTGAGGCTCCAAGCAAGCCCCCATCACACGAATAGATCCCGATAGTCCATTTTGCCGCCAGCGATACCGGGAGTCTATAGGAAATTCCCTCAGACTACCTTAAGGACGCGGGTTTTTCCTTAACATCCAGACCCACCAGGAATCCTGGGCGAAGGGAGGAGCCCCTAACCGGAATATAAAAAAATTCAGGGCCTGGAGAAGCCAGCAGGAAGCCAACTCTATGAGAAAACCTACTCGGTGTGATGTTTCTGTGCTACCTGCACAGAACTGCATCATTTGTTTGTTTTGCCTTGCACTTCCTGGCTGTTTCCCAAGTCGCTATCACCAAGTTACCACATATTGTGGCAGCGGTGAAATCTCTTGCCTAAGTGGTAAGCACAAGTAATATCCAACAGATCCTCCCCAAGTGAGTACAATACACTATCCACAATCAATTCACCTGGTATTCTTTCTTTAATGAATTTAAACAAGTGATTTCCTATGTCCCCATAAAGCAACCCCAATCATATAACCAATCGTTGTTATATATTATAAAATATTATAAAATAATTAATGATGATGAATGATTGTTTCATATATTTAAAGTCACCATCCTGGTGCCATGTTAGTGCTGTAATCATTAACAACCAACCACCATCCAAATTTTAATCAATCAATCAACGATTTTTTAATTTTATTTTTATTTTATACTAAAATTGCAATAATGGGACACAGGAATCACCCGAGTCCTTTTAATACTAATATTCAACTGTGTTGTCTAAATTCCTCTCCGTGACTAGCACTTTTTAAACATTTGTTTTCAAACCGTCAAGTTACCGCCGCCGCTATTACTTAGCTTTTAAGAATGTCCATCATACTCCCGACTTGCGCAAGTTTCGACGAAATGTCTTCTTCAGGGTGTATTCATTCTCTTTGTAATGGTACTCTCTCCGATATTTTATTTCCAAATTTTGCGGTGCTCATGAGCCTCCGTTGCCATTCAATCTCCTGACGGTACAAAATGCCGTCAGGAGATTGAATGGCAACGGAGGCTCATGAGCACCGCAAAATTTGGAAATAAAATATCGGAGAGAGTACCATTACAAAGAGAATGAATACACCCTGAAGAAGACATTTCGTCGAAACTTGCGCAAGTCGGGAGTATGATGGACATTCTTAAAAGCTAAGTAATAGCGGCGGCGGTAACTTGACGGTTTGAAAACAAATGTTTAAAAAGTGCTAGTCACGGAGAGGAATTTAGACAACACAGTTGAATATTAGTATTAAAAGGACTCGGGTGATTCCTGTGTCCCATTATTGCAATTTTAGTATAAAATAAAAATAAAATTAAAAAATCGTTGATTGATTGATTAAAATTTGGATGGTGGTTGGTTGTTAATGATTACAGCACTAACATGGCACCAGGATGGTGACTTTAAATATATGAAACAATCATTCATCATCATTAATTATTTTATAATATTTTATAATATATAACAACGATTGGTTATATGATTGGGGTTGCTTTATGGGGACATAGGAAATCACTTGTTTAAATTCATTAAAGAAAGAATACCAGGTGAATTGATTGTGGTAAGTGGTAAGCACAGGCAGGAGCCCTCAGTTGCAGTAGCAGAAAGAAAAAAAAACCAAAAACCAACCCAAAAACCCTGCAGATTTTTTTTTTCTTTTTCCTGGAGCCTCCCAGTTCCACTCACCCAGCTGAAGCTACAACTGGCTAAGGTGCAGTCAGGGTTCAAGCAGTGAGTCAGTGCCAGACAGGCCAGCAGTTTAGTTTTTTGGGGGTTTTTTTCCCCCACTCTTTTCCCCGGAGAGATATCCAGTTTGGAGGCAGCTTGGAAACCGGGAAAGATGGAGCATTTGATCCAGATCCTCGCTACAGGGCAGCGAAAACTGCAGAGCGCCCTACAAACCCAAACTGAACAGCGGCAGTCACTGCGAGAACGGGTGATGCAGCAGCATACAGTGCTAATCCAGATAGCACAGGCAGTGCAAACTGCCGTAACCAGCCCACTTCCCTTGTCATTGACACTACTTATGATGACCTCAGGAGAAGACTCCAATGGTTTCCTGGGGTAGTCCACCTGTCCTCTGGCAGGTTGGCCAGAGGACAGGTGGACTACCTATCTGGGGAATCTACTTGCCAGTAGTCAAGATGCCTTCCAAACCACCAATCCGGAAGGGAGGGCCACATACCAGGAAGTCAAGGCCGCCATTCTAGTGAGAGTGGGATTTACCCCAAAATCCTACCCTAATGGTTTTGGCGAGGAGGTCTCCAAGCTGGGGAAAAACCAAGGAACCTATATCGTAGACGCATGGATGATGCTTGGAAGTGGCTGCGCCCAGAAGGGAAAACGGAAATGGAGGTGCCAAGGCGGTTCTGCTGGAACAATTCCTAAACAGCCTGGAATGGCTTATGCAGCAGTGAGTCTGCTAACACCCAAACCTTACACTTGAAAAGGCACTGGAAGTAACGGAGGCCTGTTACCAGGTTCAGACCATGCCTGACTCATCACAGTTCCCAGAGAAGCCATTCGACGGATGGAGTCCTAAGAGCCAGAGGCCTCAACGGTAGCTATCATGACCGATAAACCTATTCCCATGACAGTGTTCTTGTCTTTTGAGTCATGTGAAGTAGGGGGACTGTTTGTTGGGAGAAGAAACAAAATGATTTCTGTTGAAATCTTTTTGTATTACTAAAAGATGCATTTCACTTAAATGATTACAAACAGAACCATCATCTCTGGAAATGTGGAGGTCTCAGATGTTAGATATGTTTATTATGGAATTCAAGACAGTTTCATTGAAGGAACAGAAAGTGAAAGAAAACATTTCGGGGTATCTGGGGTCCGTTTCTATGAACCTTGTCATCTGTCTTTCAACAACAATATCGGCCGTGATCTTAGTTGGCTACCTGTCTTGTGCCTTTTTTTTTTTTTTATGAGACAACTATTTGTTTAGTGAATGATCACCCTTACTGCACTTATAGAAACATAGAAACATAGACATGACGGCAGAAGAAGACCAAATGGCCCATCCAGTCTGCCCAGCAAGCTTCACATTTTTTTTCTCATACTTATCTGTTTCTCTTAGCTCTTTGGTTCTATTTCCCTTCCACCCCCACCATTAATGTAGAGAGCAGTGATGGAGCTGCAACCAAGTGAAATATCAAGCTTGATTAGTTACGGGTAGTAGGGGAAGTAACCACCGCAATAAGCAAGCTACACCCATGCTTATTTGTTTTACCCAGACTGTGTTATTCAGCCCTTATTGGTTGTTTTTCTTCTCCCCTGCCGTTGAAGCAGGGAGCTATGCTGGATATGCGTGTAGTATCAGTTTTTCTTCTCCCCTGCCGTTGAAGCAGAGAGCTATGCTGGATATGCGTGAAGTATCAGTTTTTCTTCTCCCCTGCCGTTGAAGCAGGATATGCATTGAAAGTGAAGTATCAGGCTTATTTGGTTTGGGGTAGTAACCGCCGTAACAAGCCAGCTACTCCCCGCTTTGTGAGTGCGAATCCTTTTTTCTTCTCCCCTGCCGTTGAAGCAGAGAGCTATGCTGGATATGCGTGAAGTATCAGTTTTTCTTCTCCCCTGCCGTTGAAGCAGAGAGCCATGCTGGATATGCGTGAAGTATCAGTTTTTCTTCTCCCCTGCCGTTGAAGCAGAGAGCTATGCTGGATATGCATTGAAAGTGAAGTATCAGGCTTATTTGGTTTGGGGTAGTAACCGCCGTAACAAGCACTGTATGTTTAGTGAATGATCACCATTACTGCACTGTATGTTTGACTGTAAATGTATGTTGAGGGGATTGGATGCGAGGGAGGAAAAAAGGGGAAATATTTATGCTGTTTGCTATATTTGCTTAATTTTATTCTGTATATAATAAAGAAGTTAAAAAATAAATTGTCATATGCCAACAAAGAATTAACTATATAAAACAGCTTGTGAGGGCATAATGCTGCCGCCTGAATATTTTTGGTGAAAAATGTCGTTTTCATTGCTTTATAAGTGGCCAACTGGGTTTTATAGCATTCAGTACACCTTAGTTCACACTTAGCTTTTCTTATAGCATCAAGAAAACTAGGTTTAGTGGGGCAGTAATGTCCAATACTGAATCCAGTGATTCAGACCAGCAGGATACAGCTTCCTCTTAATGTTCAAATGAGACATTATCTAACTGGTGGGGTAGCCATATTTCACATACATGATTAGCATCGGTGTGTGGACACTTCAGACGTTTCGATATCTGGCTCTTCTAATTACTGGCAGCTACGCTAACTGAAAAGTGAATTAATTTAGTGATCAGAACAACACAGGAATAGTCACTTCTGTTGATTGAAGGCCAGTTGTCACACGAAAATACAAGATCTAAAGAAATTGTAATATAGCAGCTACAGGATGAACATAAACTGTTGTTTAACAAATACAAATAAAATTAAATTCTTTTCAGGGTCGGGAAATAAGTGCTTTTTCAAAATTTGTTTTTTTTTTTCTAGGACTTGCTGGAAAACACAGCAAGCAAGATGAAAGCCTCTAGGAGAATCCATTGGATTGAAAGCGCAAACCACACCATGTCAGTAAGAGGACGAGCAGCAGAGGAAGTTATGATGGAAATGAACATTCAGGTTTTTGCCTGGATTAAAGAAATTGTTGAAATCCAGTAAGAACTGTTCCTCATAGCTGAATAAGCAGTAAATAGCACTGGAAACCCCCTTGGAAGAAAAACAACCCTCTCATCCCCCCCCCCCCCCCCCCCAAAAATAGCAAACAAAAAATGATGTAACTTGTACTGAAATTACCGTTCTATTTTTTGATTATATAGTCTACTGCTTCCAATAAGATCCAATAGAAGTTAGAGAGCCGTGTTCATGGGTTCTTGTGTCCCAGTACCATAAAACCAGAACAATAAAATAAATGACAACAGAAGACCACTAAATATTAATGTGCTTTTTCCTTTTCTTCATGCTAGACCAGTCCAGACAGTTGGTTTATTCCACCCTTTGAGCAGATGGGGGCAGAGGCTCACACTTTTTGTTTAATTTCATTATTTTGGAGCCAAAAAAAAATGTTTAATTTCATTTCCTTTAAGATGTCAGGTAAGTCACCCAGGGCAGAGAAATAACCCTTCAAGATATATTTGAGGTGTGATGTCATTGAATTTCTTCGCTTTGACATCCAGCGCACTGGGCAGGAATCGCATCGCGTCAGCACCCGCTGCGGGCCTTCGCGGTGCCTTGTTTTAATTAGAACAGTTGGATTCCCCTGGTCCGTACCAGCTGCGATGTGAACCGGGGCCGGTAGGCTCACGTCGTTTGTAAATGTCAAGTCTGATAGAGATGTCCACATTTTTTGGCATACGATGCTCACATTGCTTTTATATCCTTCCTTCCATATTTTTCTTCCATAGAGTTCATTCTGAGCATTGTAAACCTTTTTTGTTTTATAGTGTTGGTAGGTCCTGTATCATTTTCTTAGCCTTCTCTGAATCTCCTAATATCTTTACAGTACTCAATATGAAGCTGAGCATAACATTGCATATATATTCAAGCAGACTGTTAGTTTTTCCAGTTGCTTTATAACATTTTTTTGACTACCTTGAGGCCACCTGAAACCTTGTCTGACAGTGTCCGGTTCATGTCCCAAAAGCATGAGTTCACATTTGGGACCCAAAGATCCATTAACAAACTATCAGAAGGATAAAACCAATCAGTTGTCAGGCACCAAAAAAAAATAAGAGTAATACGAAAGTATTTATTTTGTTTTCATTGATATAGATCTAACTATTATATATTAATCTTACTTTGACTCCAAATTGCATCAAGTCCAAAGTTCCAACGTTTCGCTTTGCCATGTTCAGCTCTAGGTTAATATTTCCTAGTCAGTAACTCTGTAACTGGGAAAGTAAGTGAGAAAATCTAGATATAGATCTAATTTGCATCCCGTGATACGGTATTGTCTAAAGTCCAGGGTCAATGCATCTTAAGCAAAATGACATTCATATCGTTCATAAAAACTAGCAATCCCATAAAATTATTTGAAATCCTGCTTTAAAATTTAAAGTTATTGCATGTGACTCATAGTCTATGTGTGCAAATGGTTAGAGCCTGTTTACTTTTCTTGGGTTTTAGTCCAATTAACTTTCAGGTCATTCTTAAAAGTTCACTTACTAAGACTCAGAGGAATTCAATCCCAGGTAAGTCCTTGGTATTTGTCTTGTGGGAGTAATGATGGGAAATACTAAGTAGGTACTCGTAAACATGACAAAGAGGGAAAAGGCCTTTTAAATCTAGGGCAGCATTACTGTCGTTCTCTGTCCTAAAATTACTGCCATTATAACATTTTGCTCTGTAGAATGTAGTACAGATTTCTAATACATATAATGGTCCTAGGATTCTTATGAGATCTTTTATTGGACTAACATGAAAATTATACAAAGATGATATTCTACATGAGCTTTCAACATGAACGTCCTTTGATATCAGAATAAGGCACCCAAGCTGGAGGGAAGTCCAAGATGGTGGCAATTTATTCTTTCAGCTGGCTTATCCTTAATAACTTATGATCAAGCATAAGGATAGACTCTGGGTTTTTCCCACTGAACCTGGGAGTGTTCATAAGAACATAAGAAATTGCCATGCTGGGTCAGACCAAGGGTCCATCAAGCCCAGCATCCGGTTTCCAACAGTTCCAATTGCTGGTCCCATTGACCATTGTGTTGTGCAGCTGGCTACCCAGGGAGATGTCATTGGAACGCTGAGGTGGATCATTGACGTGGATACAATGCTGAACCCCAAAGAAAGGATGATTACGCTCGGCCTGTGAGTCGTGTTCCATCCAGGCCTGAAGCTGCCCTGATCCTATAGATGACTTTGCCACTGTTGTTGCTGCTAGAGGGAATGGGATGGGAGCCACAATTTCAGCTGTTTTGGTTCCCTCTTTGCCGCCAGAATGAGCTTTCACCAATGCTGCAGGACTTTCAGAGTCTGTGGGATTCTTTCAGCTTCAGGAAGCTGTGAGCGATAGCAGAGGCTCAACAGAAGCCATCCTTAGCACATTTAGCAAGAAGTCTTCTTTGATTGAGGTACTTTCTTTATTGCGACCTAGTCAATTCAGTTTGAAATCTACATGAGAAGCTGAGGTAACTTTTGGTCACTCTCAATCATCTTGGTTGCAAAACTTATCTCATAAAGTTGACCAGGCAATTGCTATGGCAATAAAGCACAAGACCAAACAAACTTATTAAGACTTGGCTGGAACAACTCAAGAATAAATCTGTTGAGCAAAGAAATATTGTAGACTCAATGGTGAAAGACAACTTGTTGATTTCCAGTAAAATTGAATTATTCTAGAGCAGGGCTTCAACAACCATTCGGGTTTTCAGAATATCCACAATGAATATGCATGAGCTAAATTTGCATGTCATGGAGCCTCTGTATATGCAAATTTACCTCATGAATATTCATTGTGGTTATCCTGAAAACGTGACTGACTGTAGGGGTTCCCAGGACAAGTTTGGGAAGCCCTGTTTGAGAAGGTGCAATCTGTGCCTTATTAATGTTCCTAAGACTCTCATGGCCTCTCCTATTGATTTATTTAAAATATTTCTTAAATATTTATTTAAAATATTTCTTAAAACTTTGAAAATACCAGAGGAGAATATTTCCCCTATGTCTCGGGTGTGTATTACATACTACAGTATAAAAAAAGAGTTGGCTGAGAATGAATGTCTGAATTATACAGCAAGAAATAGATGTTTGACTGAGTTTTTGGAGAAATCTGGAGAAGATTTAGTAATGTCTGCTACTTTGTTGTCCTACTCATCTCTTAATTCAGATAGGGAATGGTTAATGTCTCTTTTCTTTAAAATTAAGAATATTTTCTTTTTAAATTGCAATATTAGAATTTTTCCTGATGATTCAGGGAGCACTCTAAAGAAATATAGGTAATTATTGTTAATGCTCTCTGTGGTATTGAAGATTGGAGCTTTTTTTTTTTTTAATATATATAGTTTTATATATATATATATATAGTTAAATTGCAATCTTGTAAATATATGTTTTTTGATCCTTTACAACTCGTGGCATCTTAAGTATTAAGCAAGCATTGAAATTCCCTTTGGTTGAATCATCTAGACTGGAATAAGATCATATGTGCCCTATTAGTGTTTGGTAACCTTGGTTTGAGCACCATCTTGCCTTTTCTTGTCCTTATTATATTTCTGATTTGCATGATCATTTAATGGACCGCTCTCATTGTGGACTAGGTAGCAGTGATTTGAGATTTTTTATCAATTTTTTTCTTATTACTGCTTATTTCTAATTTATTTCTTGAAGCATCTGTTAAAAAAAAAGAATAAGGGACCCATATGATCCTAAAAATGTATGCATTTCAACATGTTAGTATAATCTTTATAGTCTAATAGTACGAACTCAATTGGTTTCAGAGGGCTGGTTGTAACTCAAGTTGGTTGTAAGTCAAGACTATTTTTTCCACAAGAAATAATGGAAATACCCATAATGCGTTCCGAACCTCCCAAAGCACCCCCTTACCTAACCATTTCTATAATAAAAAAAAAAGGATTGTATAATGTGTGTAATTACTAGAAACACCAATAATTTCCTAGTGTACTCACCAAAAAGTTATAAAAGGTGTACAACAAAAAAAACAAACCACCAACCCCCACACACTCATTTCCCCCTCCCCACCACTTCTGAGCACATCTCTGGCCCCCAGTCACTCATTCCCCCCTCCCCACCACTTCTGAGCACATCTCTGGCCCCCCAGACACTCATTCCCCCCTCCCCACCACTTCTGAGCACATCTCTGGCCCCCCAGACACTCATTTCCCCCTCCCCACCACTTCTGAACACATCTCTGGCCCCCCAGACACTCATTTCCCCCTCCCCACCACTTCTGAGCACATCTCTGGCCCCCCCAGACACTCATTTCCCCCTCCCCACCACTTCTGAGCACATCTCTGGCTCCCCACACGCTCATTCCCCCTCCCCACCACTTCTGAGCACATCTCTGGCCCCCCAGACACTCATTTCCCCTTCCCGATCACTTCTGAGCACATCTCTGGCTCTCCACATGCTCATTCCCCCTCCCAGCATACTCATTCCTCTCCTCCTGATACTGTACCTTGCCAGCCGAGTGCTGTTCCACAATGCCGTGCTGGGTCTACCCACGTGCGCCTGAGATGGACAGGCCTCATTGGCAGCAGCAGTACCAGCCAGCCAATCGCTGTAGAAGTCCCGCCCACCAAGACCAAAAAAACACGATTGGCAGTAACAAAGGACCAATTACAAGCAATCCGCGGAAAAAAAAAAGCACACACGTGTGGCACGAGATGCATTCGGGTCGTAACTCGAAATCTGGTTGTAACTCAAAACCAGACAACTTGGTTCGTAGGTCAAGCTGGTCGTAACTCAAGGGTCCACTGCATATATTTTTAATTACTGGTAGGTAAACACTGAGAGGAGAGGATCACCTTGCTGGTGGCTGATTACTGGTAGTGGAAACACTGAGAGGAGCTGGTGGCTAATTACTGGTAGTGGAAACACTGAGAGGAGAGGATCACCTTGCTGGTGGCTGAAAGGAATCAGTAAGTTTTTGCTTGGGAAATTGACATTGACTTTTTTAAAAGTATTGGGGCAAAGTTAACTATTTGGGAATATTATTTAGTGTGTTTGTGTGTTTGTGCCTTTAATAGTCAGACAGTGAATAAACAAGTTAGACTGTTTGCATTTTTAAATAGTCAGTCAATAAGGTAGCAGTAGGTTGGCAGTGAATAAATAAACAAGTTAGACTGTTTGTATTTAGTCAGTCAATAAGGTAGCAGTAGGTAGTGTGTTTATTTTTTAAAAGTCTGCAGATCTAAGTGTTCTCCAGACTTTTAAAGAGCTGAGTGTTTTATTTAATAATAACTGAGTGCATTGTATTGAAAAACAAAAAAAAAAACACAAAAAAGTAGCCAGAAGCTAGAAATAAGCTAGGAGCAGTGTATACCTAAGTAAAAAAGTTGAATAGTTCAGCTCCGTTACTCACCTTGGAAAGGTGTTGAGGTAGTGTGATTGGGTTTGAATAGGGACCAACATTTGTTAATCAAGGGAGCTGTGAGTCACTCAGGCTGACTAACTAAAGTTAGACTGTTTGTAATTCCCAACCCACCCACCCCAAGCTCATCCCTTAATTTATAGGCAGGTGCCACTTGCACAAAAAAAAAACCCCATCAACAAAAACTTTATTGAGAATTCGATCAGACCCCAGTAGGCCACTACCAGACATATAGGGGCGGATTTTAAAAGGAGCGCGAATAGCCTACTTTTGTTTGCGCTCCAGGCGCAAACAAAAGTACGCTGGATTTTAGTAGATACGCGCGGAGCCGCGCGTATCTGCTAAAAACCTGGATCGGCGCACGCAAGGCTATGGATTTTGTATAGCCGGCGCGCGCCGAGCCGCACAGCCTACCCCCGTTCCCTCCAAGGCCGCTCCGAAATCGGAGCAGCCTCGGAGGGAATCCTCTAACGCCCTCCCCTCACCTTCCCCTCCCTTCCTCTACCTAACCCACCCGCCCGGCCCTGTCTACACCCCCCCCTTACCTTTGTTGGGGGATTTACGCCTCCCGGAGGGAGGCGTAAATCCCCGCGCGCCAGCGGGCCTCCTGCGCGCCGGGCCGCAACCTGGGGGCGGGTACGGAGGGCACGGCCACGCCCCCGGACCGCCCCGGGCCGTAGCCACGCCCCCGTACCCGCCCCCAAAACGCTGCCGACACTCCCCGAAAACGCCGCGACGACCGGGACCGCCCCCGACACGCCCCCCTCGGAGAACCCCGGGACTTACGCGAGTCCCGGGGCTCTGCGCGCGCCGGTAGGCCTATGTAAAATAGGCTTCCCGGCGCGCAGGGCCCTGCTCGCCTAAATCCGCCCACTTTTGGGCGGATTTAGGCGAGCAGGGCTCTTAAAATCCGCCCCATAGTGAATTCACAAAAACATTTAAAGGAACTTAGACACATTCCTACTCCCATAGCAACCTAAAACTTAACTAGGAACTGATCAAAATTGAGATGAAGGCAGCAGTCCAGCAGCAAGAGGGGGGCTTCCCAGTCTTTTGCATCGAGTGTCACATGTATGATTTTTTACCCACCGGTGAGAAGTTGTACATGTGCATGCGATGCAAAGAGCTCCTGGCTCTCAGAGAACGAGTCCGATCTCTGGAGGCTAGAGTGGCAGATATAGTATACTTGGATTTTCAGAAGGCGTTTGACAAAGTTCCTCATGAGAGGCTTCTAGGAAAAGTAAAAAGTCATGGGATAGGTGGTGATGTCCTTTTGTGGATTGCAAACTGGCTAAAAGACAGGAAACAGAGAGTAGGATTAAATGGGCAATTTTCTCAGTGGAAGGGAGTGGACAGTGGAGTGCCTCAGGGATCTGTATTGGGACCCTTACTGTTCAATATATTTATAAATGATCTGGAAAGAAATACGACGAGTGAGATAATCAAATTTGCAGATGACACAAAATTGTTCAGAGTAGTTAAGTCACGGGCAGATTGTGATAAATTGCAGGAAGACCTTGTGAGACTGGAAAATTGGGCATCCAAATGGCAGATGAAATTTAATGTGGATAAGTGCAAGGTGATGCATATAGGGAAAAATAACCCGTGCTATAATTACACAATGTTGGGTTCCATATTAGGTGCTACAACCCAAGAAAGAGATCTAGGTGTCATAGTGGATAACACACTGAAATCGTCGGTGCAGTGTGCTGCGGCAGTCAAAAAAGCAAACAGAATGTTGGGAATTATTAGAAAAGGAATGGTGAATAAAACGTAAAATGTCATAATGCCTCTGTATCGCTCCATGGTGAGACCGCACCTTGAATACTGTGTACAATTCTGGTCGCCGCATCTCAAAAAAGATATAATTGTGATGGAGAAGGTACAGAGAAGGGCTACCAAAATGATAAGGGGAATGGAACAACTCCCCTATGAAGAAAGACTAAAAAGGTTAGGACTTTTCAGCTTGGAGAAGAGACGACTGAGGGGGGATATGATAGAGGTGTTTAAAATCATGAGAGGTCTAGAACGGGTAGATATGAATCAGTTATTTACTCTTTCGGATAGTAGAAAGACTAGGGGGCACGCCATGAAGTTAGCATGGGGCACATTTAAAACTAATCGGAGAAAGTTCTTTTTTACTCAACGCACAATTAAACTCTGGAATTTGTTGCCAGCGAATGTGGTTAGTGCAGTTAGTATAGCTGTGTTTAAAAAAGGATTGGATAAGTTCTTGGAGGAGAAGTCCATTACCTGCTATTAAGTTCACTTAGAGAATAGCCACTGCCATTAGCAATGGTTACATGGAATGGACTTAGTTTTTGGGTACTTGCCAGGTTCTTATGGCCTGGATTGGGCACTGTTGGAAACAGGATGCTGGGCTTGATGGACCCTTGGTCTGACCCAGTATGGCATTTTCTTATGTTCTTATGTGTATTGGTTCTGGAGAAAACTGAATTATTGGTAGGTTATAATATTTTTTTTCAATCATAATGAAAGAACTAACAAAGATGTTATAGTACATGAACTTTCAAGATGACATTTTTGTTTCCAAAAGCACATGCAACAGAAAATCTTTGGGCAATGCCTTTTAAATATTAACATCTATAGTGCACTGTAGTATGTAAACTTGCAAAAATGAAGAGAAGTGGAAGCATTCATTTGAATCTTACTGTATTTGTCTCTCTCTGTCTCTTTTTTACATTTCTATCTTGTCTTTATTAATTTATGCAGAAACAGCACTGCAGTCTGAGAATTATGATGCTCTGCAACCGACAGCAGTGGACTAAGTGCCATTATCTATCTCTACCATGATAATTATCATGTAATATAGGCCTCGTTATCTCTCCAAAATCAAATGTCTGAAAGTTCAAACTTCAAATAAGGGGAAGACGCCTGAGGAAAAAATGGCCAAAATGCAAAAGAACCCTAGTGCTCATCACTATAAACAAGTTCCATCATATGCCAATAGTAAACAGTTCAAGCTTCATCAATATATAATAGTGAATAAAAGCAGATTCAAAAACTAAAATAATCAAATTTATTTCGGTTTGTTCATTCAGTCCATTGGGACCCATGTTAGTTTCATTAGTTTCCATATGAATTTTTGTTTTTTGTTTATTAAAACCTATGGGAGAAGTAGTACAGTCTATTATAGGCATAAGTGGCATAACTAGTAGCATAAGGCTCTATAAAGGGGTACCAGGCTTACGGGATTGGCAGGAGTTCTCTAATGCAATGTGAGTGAATCAAAGAAGCAGTAAGAGGAGGAAGGACACCCCCAATGTTTAAAAAGAGGATGGCTGCCCAACGACAGTGTCATGAACAGTTGATGGCATCACGAGAGGCAAAGTGGCACCAACAGTTCCGTGACAGCCTCATTCTAAAATGGAAAATCTGCATTTTTTTTGCCCTCCTCAATCTACACACAATACCCCATAATGATAAAGCAAAATCATTAGACATTTGTGCAAATTAATTAAAAATAAAAAACTTTACTCAGTAATTTGTTGAGGCACCTTTTGCGGCTATTACATTCCTGGGTATGATGTACCATCTTGGCACACCTGGATTTGGGGATTTTCTCTCCAGATCCTCTCACGCTGTGTCAGATTGGATGGGAAGCATCGATGCACATCTGTTTTGAGGTCTCTCCAGAGATGTTGGATGTGGGTTCAAGTCTGGACTCTGGTTGGGCCATTCAAGGGCATTCACCTACTTGTTGCAAAACCACTCCTGCATTGTCTTGGCTGAGTGCTTAGGGTCATTGTCCTGTTGGAAGGAGATTCTTTGCCCCAGGTGCAGAGCACTCGGGAGCAGGTTTACATCAAGGACCTCTCTGTACTTTGCTCCATTCATCTTTCCCTCGATCCTGACTGGTCTCCCAGTTACTGCAGCTGAAAAACGTCCTCATAGCATGGTGCTAGGTGACGAGCGGTGCAGGTATCATCCAGACATCATGCTTGGCATTCAAGCCAAAGAGTTCAGTCTTGGTTTCCTCAGACCAGAGAATCTTGTTTCTCATGCTCAGAGTCCTTTACATGCCTTTTGGCAAACTCCAAGTGGGCTCTCATGTGCCTTTTACTGAGGAGTGGCATCCATCTGGCCACTCTATTATAAAGGCCTGATTGGTGGAGTGCCAATCAGGCCTTCTGGAAGATTGTCCTGTCTCCAAAGTGGAACTCTGGAGGTCTTTCAGAGTGACCATTGGGTTTTTGGTCACCTCCATGACCAAGACCCTTCTTCCCTGATTGCTCAGTTTGGGCGGATGACAAGCTCTAGGAACAGTCCTGGTGGTTCCAAACGTCTTCCATTTAAGAATGATTGATGCCACTGTGTTCCTCGGGGCATTCAATGCTGCAGCAATTTTTTTTTGTACCCTTCCCCAGATCTCTCCCTTGACACAGTCCTGTCCCAGAGGTCTATTGACAATTCCTTCAACTTCATGGCTTTGATTTTGTTCTGACATGCACTGGGAACATATATAAGGTATGTGCCTTTCCAAAACATGTCCAATCCATTCAATTTACCACATGTGGACTCCAATCAAGTTGAAGAAACTTCTCAAGGATGATCAATGGAAACAGGATCCACCTGAGCTCAACTTTTGAGTGTCATAGCGAAGTCTGAATACTTGTGTAAATGTGATATTTCACTTTTTTATTTTTAATTCAGTTGCACAAATGTCTACAAACCTGATTTCACTTTGTCATTATGGGGTATTGTGTATAGGTGGGCCACAGTAGTGTTTATCAGCAGTTGATCTATATAACACCCATCTGTAAACTCACTGGGCTTGGGTTGGGTATCACATCTATGCCAAGCTAATGGTCCTCAGGAAACTTAAACCGTTACTAAATCAAACTAACTTCCGAACTGTCCTACAAGCTTTAATATTTGCAAGCACTGACTACTGCAATGCCTTACTATTAGGATTACCATACACAACTTTAAGACCACTCCAAATACTCCAAAATGCAGCCGCAAGAGTACTGACAGGAAAAAGAAAAAGAGATCATATAACTGAAACACTAGCTGAACTACACTGGCTACCAATTGAATACAGGATAAAATATAAAACCCTTTGCATTATACATAAACTAATCAATGACGAAAAAGCTGAATGGCTAAACACAGCACTCCGCGTCCACGTCCCTAACAGAAACCTGAGATCCACCAACAAAGCCCTCCTAACCATCCCCTCAGTAAAAACTGCAAAACTAACTCAAGTCAGAGAAAGAGCACTATCATTGGCCGGGCCGATACTATGGAACATCCTGCCCATAGTGGTAAGACTACAGAGAGATTTCAAGACTTTCAAAAAGAGCTTAAAGACCTGGCTCTTTAGAGAAGCCTTTCCACAAAGAGAGCGAGAGAGAATAAAACGCTGAAAGCTGTACACATAAAATCTTCATACAGCACTAGCACATTATATGTATGTATGTCATGGTCTGTCTTTGTACCTTTAAATTAAATGTATATTTTAACAGTCTTTATCTTAGTCACAGGTCAGATTAATCATACTAAACTCTTAGCCATTACGATGAAACGATGTCACCGAGATCATGAGGCACCTCCTTTCTAATAATAGGAACATTTGCGTATACATTGTACTATATGTGCCTATATGTGAACCGTTGTGACGGTATTCTACTAAACGACGGTATAGAAAAGATTTTAAATAAATAAAATAAAAATAAATATGCGGATAACAGTTTTTCATACCCAAATCTATCTCCTGAACTGAAACACTTGCTGTGGTTTCAATATACCTGTCTGCTATTAACCAGTAGCTATTTCATAATAAGTTAGCACTGAACTTCAGAGGTTCAAGTCAATGGATGTACTAAACCAATTGTTTCACAGGTAAAACAAAACTGGATGGCTAGAGTCAGAACTCTCTTTTTGGACACAGATGAAAACAGTCAAAAAAGGTGCATTTCTTAAATTATGTCTTTTGCATCAGCTGAAACCCTTGCTCTCCATCTGCAAGATTCATTTGGTATTGGAAACTATTTTTTTTTCATTTTTGGACGATATTGAAGCTCCAATGAGTACTCTTAGGGTACTGCAGTTGGTGCAGAACATCTGTGGATAAGCTCTGGCAGAAAAGAGCACATTAATCCAGTCCTTTGGTTGTTGCATTGGCTTCCAGTGCAACGGCGGGTCAAATGCAAGATTATGGCCTTGATTCATAAATTACTTAAGAACAATATGTCTCTGTGGATGTCTGCAGAGCTGAGATTGTGCAATTTTCTGCTGGAGGTTTTATCGTTATGATCTGCCTCTGAAAGGGCTTTCTCAGTGGCAAGGCCTGCTTTGTGGAACTCATTACCTGACAATCTGAGAATGATTACTTGTGCAGAGTCATTTAAGCGACAACTAAAGGAACACTTTTTTTTTGGCAAGGTTTTGAACTCCAGGATTAGAATGTTCTGTGCACTTGATTGGCTGAATTACTCTTTTTTTTGTTGTTAATGATCATGCTAATGTTTGATTCATGGTTGTATGTTTTTAGATTATGAATGTTTTGATGTTTGCCATTCTGAACATCAGATAGATTGGGAATAAATCCTTTTTTTAAAATAAATAAAAATTGTGTCTCTCCCTGGGGTCCTCAGCAGGCATCTCACTTTATGTGGGATCTGGGATTCAGAGCTGACTGTTTCTTTCGCAACCTGAGGCACTTCAGCATAAACAGGGCTTACTGGAAGGCACCTGTAACTTCCAAGGCGGCTTCAAATGTAAGCTTCAGGTGTTGTCATACCCACTACCAAACAGGTCCAAGCTATCTAAAAATTGCTCCAGGAGGACCAGCTTAGCCACTTCTGCTCCAGTCTCCTTCAAGCTGTAGCCACTTCGACATTATACCCTTTAACCGATAAAAGATACTCCAGGAGCTTATCTGGACTAGAAGACTCCCTGCCAGAACACTTCCTGGCTGTACCCTGCTCATTTAAGGATGGCAGCCTTCTGCATAAGTGGCCCTTCCTTCTAGATCTGTGGCCTGGAAGGTAGCTTGGCTGCTGCCTGTCAGCATCTTGCCCAAGTAGGTGGGCCAAATGCTAGCTGAACTACATATAGAATCAGAGGTTCCAGGCAAATTTACATGCCAGTTATGTTTTTTATTTTATATATAATGCGACTATAACCTTACATCAAACATATATTTTTACAAGTGGACCACATTGCACTGAATTTATCGTTATTCTAACCTCATATTACCTAAAATTTCCCATCATATTCCCCCATACATGCATCACCCTTCAATCATTCCATTTATACCAGTCATACAAATGCTAGCTGGCCATCCTGCTAGCTGGGTGGTTCATTCAGAGTTTATGAGGAAAGAGTCAGCATTGTCTCCTGGAATCCTCTTAAGTGTTAAAGGAGCCTGGGATGTAGGTTGGGCTGTAGTAGCTTGCATGCATTGTGCTATTTGTCAATGAAATTTCCTGCTGGTCAAAATACTCATGTAGTGCTTGCTGCTGGGCCTACTGGCCCTGTACAACAGTTTATAGCTGCTGCTGCTCTCTCTCTAAGTATGCCATGCTGGCTCAGCAAGTGCTTGGATGTAGTATTCCCCTTGCGCAGCAACCGGGAGAGAGAAGAAAAAAAAAATATCTCCTTTAGTTTTAATTAATTAATTAATTAATTAATTAATTAATTCTAGCCTGTTTGGCTCTGACTCACTAAAATTCTCTCCCCATCTGGGCAGGCCTAGACCCTTTAACCCGATGGACTGAACTCTTGGGGCCAAGGCCCAGAATCTGAAAATTGGTAGCATGGGTGTGCTGGTCTTAGACCAGTAAGTCCCACTTCTGCCACCACTTTCGAATAATAGAAGGACTAGGGGGCACTCCATGAAGTTAGCAAGTAGCACATTTAAGACAAATCGGAGAACATTATTTTTCACTCAACGCACAATTAAGCTCTGGATTTTGTTGCCAGAGGACGTGGTTAGTGCAGTTAGTGGAGCTGGGTTTAAAAAAGGTTTGGATAAGTTCTTGGAGGAGAAGTCCATTAATGGCTATTAATCAAGTTTACTTAGGGAATAGCCACTGCTATTAATTGCATCAGTGGCATGGGATCTTCTTAGTGTTTGGGTAATTGCCAGGTTCTTGTGGCCTGGTTTGGCCTCTGTTGGAAACAGGATGCTGGGCTTGATGGACCCTTGATCTGACCCAGCATGGCAATTTCTTATGTTCTTATGATAGCAAGGGACAGCCCTCAGCTTTTTGCAGGGGTACTGGAGAACAGAAAACATTATTATTTACAATAACAAAAACAGGAAAAGCCTGCTTAGCGCAGTAGAGCTACAGCAAAAATCACATATTCATATGTACAACGTTTTAATGTCACATTCCGGATACAAATAGATGCTCACCGTATACAGAATAAACTAGGAACTACAAATTAAAACTGTGCAGAGAAAAACTGAAATGAAAACTCAGAGAGACTAGACATGCATGCAGCTAGGAAAATCTGGAGAAACAGAAATAGAAATGTATTTCCTTCTGACCTATACTGCTAATATATTCCAGTCACCATTGTTGTCTAGACTGGATTGAACATTTTATTTTTCTAATTTGGTGGTCTCACTCTTTTTCCCACTTTCCTTTTCAGTGTTTTCCTAATTCCTGAGCTTCTCATTTCCACCTTCTTGTTCCCTCCACAGACCTGTTCCTTTCCTCTGTTTCTCACTCTCCTCACAGCCCCAGTACCTTCCTACTACCTTTCATCACCTCCCAGCTCTCCAAATCCTTCACATCCCTCAATTTCTCCCCACCCTTTAGCACCCTGTCTCAATCTCATTTAACTGCACTCCCCAATTATAACCCCCACCCAATAGCCAAATCCCTACTGCTTCCCCCCCCCCCCCCAGTCCTTGAATTCCTACTCAACCTGAGTCTCTACTCAGCTACTCACCCCTTTCCTTCCATTTCCCCAAGGATCTCGCCTACTGGGATCTGGGTCTTATCTCCTTCTCACCTTCCCTAAAGTAACTCGGTCCCAGCCTAAACAAGAACAATATCAAGGCCAGCAGGTTTGTGCCAGAAAGAGTTGTAACTGACGGCTCAAACAAAGACAAATTTAGCAGAATCAAGAGTTATCTCACATTTACAAAGATAACGTATAATACATATGGTTCCCAAAGAAAGAACAGCGTCTTTCATAGCTAAAAACTTCTTTCTTGTGTTACCTTTGGCCTTTGAATAAAGTGTCCTTATTGCAAAAATTTAGACAAAGAATATCATAATGATCTTGCATAAAGATGAAAGTCACCAATAACGTGACTCAATCAATCACATTTCCTTATCAAAGTGTTCAAGAAAATCAGTTAAATAAGCAGGAACAGCCATTGCGTTGTTATCCATTGATCTTCTACAAGCTGGAAGGAAAAAGATCTTCTCCAAAGGAGGGAGCGCTTCCTCAGGGATCTTTAAAACTTCTTTTAAATAAGAAGAAAAAAGATCAGCGGGTATATATAGGCATGGTGCAATGCAAATTAAGGAGAGAGAGAGCGAGCACCTAGCTATAGGGCCCTCATACTAGGTAGGTATTTATACTTCTATATGAGGCGCACCTAGTTACTCGAGGTGAAGTTTAGGTAAGGGTTAGGGGCCACTTTGACATTCAAAGTGAGACATACGAACAGAACAGTGGTCTCTTGTGAAGATTTGCTGACCTTCGGAGTGAGAAACTCACCCAAAGATGAGATTTGTACAGTGTTCTCTCAACCTAGCTTGATGCTACCCAGGTAGCGAGACCAACAATTCTGGCACTTATCGCAAAGTGTGAAAAAGTTACCGCGGTTTGTGCTAATAACTATGCGAAGCGCTAAGATAGCGCACTTTGCGATAAACAGCCTATTGACATAAAACATGCCCTTTATCGCATGCGATATTTAGTGCATTTTGATAAATCCAGGCCTAAGTGAGTTTTCAATATTCTCAATTCTATGAGAAGTAGAAGACATATCTTTAATGATATTAACTTGAACATCTTGGACCTTTGTAATAGAAATTTTCCCTTCAGACACCTTCTGCTCTAAGGAAGTTAACCGGCTTTCATAAACTTGAGATTTATTATGTAGATCAGTAGTCAAAGAGACCAAAGAGGAGGGAGATTGATTAACTCATGTTAAAACAGTCCATAAGCTATCCAAAGTAATAACAGCAGGTTTAACAAGCAGAGCAGGATCTTGAAAAGTTAAAGAAGGAGCCACAATAAATGGAATGGGGCCTGCCAAGCCTGCACCTATAGATGCAGCCAATGGAAAAGATTGTGGAACCGGGCTCTCAGCAACTACCCAGTTACCTCGAGTTTTGTTTGGCTGAGTCCCGACACCAGAGCTGCGCCGGCAAAGAGGAAAAACCAGAAGCAGACGAAGAAACCGGGTTGTCCAAGGTCCCAGGTACAGCCAAAGAGGCTTCAACTAAAGCCTCAGATCCAACGGGAGGGTGCGTAGCGGAGCGGTGATCGGGGTACTCGTGTATTTTTTAAAATCCGCGTGGCGCACACCAGCCTGACGTCTGCTCCTATCTCCCGGCTTTGGCACACATAGGGCTTTTAAAATTCACCTTTAAGTGTGCGGCTGCAGCCAAATAAACCAACTGAATGATAGAAATCATTTGGGAATAAGTGGAGAATAAAACTGAGAATATCATAAAGCCTCTGTATAGATCTATTGTGTAACTGCACCTCGAGTACCGTGTGCCCATCTAAAAAAAAAAAAAGACACAATGGAACTAGAAAACATATAGAGATGAGCAATAAAAATAATAAAATGGATAGATCAGTTCCTTATAAAGAAAGGCTAATGAAGGTCCATTGATTTCGATAAGTCCCTTTACTCTGCCCATTCTTGATGCGTCACCACATAGCCTGCTCTCTTATTTATTTATTTATTTATTTAATTCTTTTATATACCGACCTTCATGACGGGTGTCATATCAAATCGGTTTACATGGAACAAGGGGTAAACATTCTTATCAACCGTTTAACAGTAAAATATTCAGAGGTGAAAAAGTTACATTTAACAAGGAGATCAAACTTGGCAATAGAAGAAAGAGAAGGACAGAGAGATAACCATTATGATTAAAGGGTTTCGCTATGTATGTTGCCAGGTAGTCTTGAGATGTAGAGTTCCTAAAGTGGAAGGATTATGGGAAAGCTTGGCTAAATAGCCAGGTTTTGAGTTTTTTTCGAAATGTTTGTAGGCAGGGTTCCTGTCTGAGGTCTGGCGGTAAACTGTTCCAGATAGTGGGTCCTGCTATCGAGAAGGCTCGTTCTTTGGTGGCGGTGTGGCGTGAGGTTTTGTTAGGAGGCGCTTGGAGAGATCCTTTGTATGATTCTCTGATGGGTCTGGATGAGGTGTGGAGTTTGAGGGGGAGCTGGAGGTCCAATGGGTGGTGTTTGTGGATCGTTTTGTGGATTATGGTGAGGGATTTGTGTACGATTCTATAGTTTATTGGCAGCCAATGTAGGTTCCTTAAGATGGGGGAGATGTGATCTCTGCGGTTTGTCATATCTTCGTATCTAAAGATCCTTGGTGCTTAATCCATTACTTCTTTAATTCTGTTGCTGGTTTGGCTTCTACCACTGAGAGGCTGTTTCATGTATCAAGTTAAATGGGAGTCTTGGTTGCCATAAAAATTAATGTCAATGATATCAGTGATTTTATGGTCCATGCCAAGACCGAGATAGCATTTATGAGTTCAGTTTTTAGAAAGATAAGTCTTAGCATTTATTACATTTTTATTGCCTCTGGTTGAGTTTAAAACATGACGCGAAAAATAGCATTTTCATACATCTGCAAGTAGGAACTGGCTGCTTCTTTTTTTTTTTTTTTTCCCCCGTTGACATTTTAAAGGGCTTTAAACAACAGAAACAACTTTTTTTTGTGAAATACAAATAATCGGTTTCATGGCCGGTAAGGTTTTGAACGCGCAGTCGGATATAACCGAGTCGTACTGCCCTGCCAATGCTACAGTATGCCACGGCACCTCCTGCCTGCTGCCTCCCGACAACTTCAATGCCATCCTGAACACGGTGCTAAGCACGGTGCTTACAATTATGTTGGCGCTGATCATGTTTTCCATGGGCTGCACAGTGGAGATTCGGAAATTCTGGAGTCACATAAAGCGCCCCTGGGGGATACTGGTGGGCTTCCTCTGCCAGTTTGGAATAATGCCTCTGACCGGCTTTGTCCTGGCACTTGCGTTTAACATCCATCCCGTTCAGGCGGTGGTGGTGCTGATCACGGGCTGCTGCCCTGGAGGAACCGGATCAAATATCCTTGCCTACTGGGTCGACGGCGATATGGACTTAAGGTAAGAAAAGCTATTTTTGCATGTTTTAAGCAACATGAATGATAGCTTGCACACTAAACAAAAAAAAGCCTGTGTATATATTTACTACCTGTAAACTAAAACTGTCCACATTAAAGTTCCTGATGCAATCTTTTCTATCCCACTGGTAACAAAACTAATTTGTTGGCAAGAGGTTTTGTATGACCCTGGTAAACAGGAAGATTTAAATACTCCCTATTACAGAGATGCACGTTGAGCCAGCTCGCCATGCTGAAAAAAGCAGGTCAGGCTCGTGGGATAAGGCCATCATTTCTTTGAGGTCTGTGTGTGTATCCTATGACAATGAAAGAAAATACCAGAGCAAAACAGGAGCTGCTGTACAGTAACTGTTCCTTCATTTGCAGTATCAGCATGACAACTTGTTCCACACTTCTCGCAATGGGGATGATGCCACTATGCCTCTTAATTTATACCAAGAAATGGGTGGATTCTAGTTCAATCATAATCCCCTATGACAGTATAGGTAAGTGCGCATGCATTCTCTGTACGGGCTCTAACTTAAGGCTTGAGAAAGGATGAACAGCGTGAGATTGCAAGAGAGGATTGCCATGGTATATAGTAACTTTTCCCAAAGCCACTAACCAAAGAAAAACCTCAGGCGGAAAATTGTCTACCAAATACCAAACAGACAAAACAAGCCTCAGGTGAAAATCCCTCCCAAACAAAAGTACCAAAAGACAAACCGGGATAAACAATTATATGAGCCGATAAACTTATGTCCGGTATTGCTTATCCTGGGAAATGACCATTCAAAGGTACAAACTCATTGGATAGCCAAATACCGCTTTGCTCTATACAACTGATACATTTTTTTTTAATTTTTATTATGCAATTAAAAACTTATTTCTTTAAACACCTACTAGCGTTCATTCGTCTTCTATCTGCCGTCTTGCCATCTGACTTCATCCCTCGGCCCCTGACGCAGGCGCGAGGTGGCGAAACACGGCCAGTGGCGGGCAAGTCACGTTTTGTACTTCTGGGCAAGTTGGTGCTTCTCTCTAATTTTAGAAAAATACGTCCGATGGAAGATCTGTGCACAAGAAATAAAAATAACTGCGATTCAAGTTTCAATACAACTGCCGTATTTTGTTAAAACTCCATCGGGTGGACTACTCTATAAAGATTTCTACCTTAAAACGTTTTTCCTCACAGTAGGTGTTTAAAGAAATGTTTTTAATTGCATAATAGATAAAAATTAAAAAAAAAAAAGTATCAGTTGTTTAGAGCAAAGAGGTATTTGGCTATCCAATGAGTTTGTACTTTTGAATGGTCATTTCCCAGGATAAGCAATACCGGACATAAGTTTATCGGCTCATATAATTGTTTATCCCGGTTTGTCTTTTGAAAATGGTCTACACCAGCATTCTACAGTAAATATGCAGGAGGAAGATGCCTGAAAGAAAGCAGAGAGTGTGTATATCCAAATATTTAGAACAGGCAGACAGTGGGTAAGTGGTGGTGGTGGTGGTGGTGTTAGTAGGTAGAGACAAGATTCAAACTGAGGTCTCCAGGTATAATAGCTATAACATTAAAGAGCTATTCTAATGACCACTCTTGAACCGCGTGTAATAATTTTCATTGTCGCCTAATCTACAATATACCTCTACAATTCTTTATTGCTCCATGTTATGATACACAAAGGGGCAGATTTTCAAAGGGGTACGTGCGTACCCCCCGAAAACCTGCCCCAAGCTCCCCCTGCGTGCGCCAAGCCTATGTTGAATAGGCTCGGTGGCGCGCGTAAGTCCCAGGGCTTTCCTGTGGGGGCGTCTCGGGGGCATGTTGGGGGGGCGTGTCACGGCGGCGCCATCCGGGGGCGGGGGCTGTGGGTGTGGTTCCGGCCCGGGTGCATTTTGGGGGCGTGGCCGATGCCTCCGAAATCGCTCCTGGGCCGTGGAATTGCGCACCAGCCAGTTGGCCGGCGTGCGCAAGTTAGGCAGGCGTAACTTTTCGAACAAAGGTGGGAGGGTTTAGATAGGGCTGGGGGGTGGAAGGAAAGTTCCCTCCGAGGCTGCTCCGATTTTGGAGCGGCCTCGGAGGGAACAGAGGCAGGCTGCGCGGCTCGGCGCACGCAGGCTGCCGATTTTGGGCAGCCTTGCGCGCGCCGACCCCGTATTTTAAAAGATACGTGCAGATACGCGCGTATCTATTAAAATCCAGCGTGCTTTTGTTTGTGAGGGCATAGTTTTTTAAAATGTACTCCAAAGGGTGTAATTTAAAAAAAATGTACATGCTTTAAAACTGGGTTTTATGCATGTAAATGGGCTTTTGAAAATTGCTCTGATATATGCTAGTTTTATGCATGTAAATGGGCTTTTGAAAATTGCTCTGATATATGCTAGTTTTATGCATGTAAATCTTTTTGAAAATCACCCCAGTGGTTTTATGCAAATACTGATCTTTAAAGATTTAGCACCAAATTGAGACAGGCATATTTAGAAGAAGTGTTTCTCTTATTGCAGGGTTTTTCATAGACTGTGTGTATGAAAATAAATCTATAAATATTCACTGGTATCCTGAATCCATGCCAGCTTGTGGCCATTGGTGAGAACCCCTGCAAGAATCACATTGCAGGAGAAAATCAGTATGAAACTCGTATGAAAACCAATACAAGACAAATGTGAATTCTTTGCATGTTCCTCTATTTCAGGCATCTCTTTGGTATCTCTTGTAATTCCTGTTGCAGTTGGCATTTTCGTTAATCACAAATGGCCAAAAGTAGCTAAAATTATAATGAAGGTAAGACTGAAAGCCTGTGACATTACATAATGTTATATATACACTAATGCATGTTTCCAATGCATATTCCTTGTGGATATCCTGAAATACTGACTAGCTGGGGGTGGTCTAGGACAGGTTTGGGAACTACTGCACTAATGCACTCTGTTATATTACCTTAAAGGACTACTTATAAATAGAGCCTGTTTCAGAAGCTCTACCCTGGCCAATGTACAGAGAAATGGACAGCTTCTGTGATTAATTGGTTGGCAATATTTTTTGTCCTCAGCAGTAGCCTACCCTGTCTAAGCTAAATGCAGGGTTGTTCTGGTAATATTGATCCAAACATTAATCTATCATATTTCTTCCAGACAGTGAAAGTAAGGAAGTTTCTTAAAGACGCTGGCTGATCTCCTACTCTAACAGCATCTAGCCTAGCCGTCTTAGAATCGCTCCCTTTATTAACAAGCTTATGAATTTTTGCACACTCTGTTAAACATCGAAACTTTGTAAACCGTTGTGATGGCGAAACCGGACGATGGTATAATAAACTCGATAAATAAATAAATATGCAGAGAAAGTAGCCGGGTGCTTCAAAGCAGAGCCACAGAACCTAATCAAGCGCACATCAGCATTCTTAATAGGATGAACGGTGGAATATAAACCTAGGCAGGTACACAGCACCTGCTTGATAAGTTGAGCACATATTATATAGGCACACTGCTGTTTTCTGGTAGGCTGCATATTGAACTATAGGCTAGTGACCAATAAAAGCCTCAGATTTACAGAGAAAATATTTATTTTTAACCTCAGAACTTTTATTTTTAAGGAAATGATGCATCCAGTCTGCCCAGCAATTTTCATATGGTAGTACTGCCGCTCCGTGCAGGTTACTCCCATGTTTCTGTTAAAGGCAGTAACTGCCGCTCCATTCAGGTTACTCCCATGTTTCTGTTAAAGGTAGATACTGCAGCTCCGTGCAGGTTACCCCCATGTTTCTGTTAAAGGCAGTAACTGCCGCTCCATTCAGGTTACTCCCATGTTTCTTTTAAAGGTAGTAACTGCCACTCCATGCAGGTTACTCCCATGTTTCTGTTAAGGGTAGTAACTGCCGCTCCATGCAGGTTACTCCCATGTTTCTGTTAAAGGTAATAACTGCCGTTCCATGCAAGTTACTCCCATGTTTCTGTTAAGGGTAGTAACTGCCGCTCCGTGCAGGTTACCCCCATGTTTCTGTTAAGGGTAGTAACTGCCGCTTCGTGCAGGTTACTCCCATGTTTCTGTTAAGGGTAGTAACTGCCGCTCCGTGCAGGTTATCCCCATGTTTCTGTTAAGGGTAGTAACTGCCGCTTCGTGCAGGTTACTCCCATGTTTCTGTTAAGGGTAGTAACTGCCGCTCCGTGCAGGTTACCCCCATGTTTCTGTTAAGGGCAGTAACTGCCGCTTCGTGCAGTTTACTCCCATGTTTCTGTTAAGGGTAGTAACTGCCGCTTCGTGCAGGTTACCCCCATGTTTCTGTTAAGGGTAGTAACTGCCGCTCCGTGCAGACTGCCGCTCCGTGCAGGTTACTCCCATGTTTTTGTTAAAGGTAGTAACTGCCGCTCCGTGCAGGTTACCCCCATGTTTCTGTTAAAGGTAGTAACTGCCGCTCCGTGCAGGTTACTCCCATGTTTTTGTTAAAGGTAGTAACTGCCGCTCCGTGCAGGTTACCCCCATGTTTCTGTTAAAGGTAGTAACTGCCGCTTCGTGCAGGTTACCCCCATGTTTCTGTTAAGGGTAGTAACTGCCGCTCCGTGCAGGTTACCCCCATGTTTCTGTTAAAGGTAGTAACTGCCGCTCCGTGCAGGTTACTCCCATGTTTTTGTTAAAGGTAGTAACTGCCGCTCCGTGCAGGTTACCCCCATGTTTCTGCTAAAGGTAGTAACTGCCGCTTCGTGCAGGTTACTCCCATGTTTCTGTTAAGGGTAGTAACTGCCGCTCCGTGCAGGTTACCCCCATGTTTCTGTTAAGGGTAGTAACTGCCGCTTCGTGCAGGTTACTCCCATGTTTCTGTTAAGGGTAGTAACTGCCGCTCCGTGCAGGTTACTCCCATGTTTCTGTTAAGGGCAGTAACTGCCGCTTCGTGCAGTTTACTCCCATGTTTCTGTTAAGGGTAGTAACTGCCGCTCCGTGCAGGTTATCCCCATGTTTCTGTTAAAGGTAGTAACTGCCGCTCCGTGCAGGTTACTCCCATGTTTTTGTTAAAGGTAGTAACTGCCGCTCCGTGCAGGTTACCCCCATGTTTCTGTTTAAAGGTAGTAACTGCCGCTCCGTGCAGGTTACTCCCATGTTTTTGTTAAAGGTAGTAACTGCCGCTCCGTGCAGGTTACCCCCATGTTTCTGTTAAAGGTAGTAACTGCCGCTCCGTGCAGGTTACTCCCATGTTTTTGTTAAAGGTAGTAACTGCCGCTCCGTGCAGGTTACTCCCATGTTTCTGTTAAGGGTAGTAACTGCCGCTCCGTGCAGGTTACCCCCATGTTTCTGTTAAAGGTAGTAACTGCCGCTCCGTGCAGGTTACCCCCATGTTTTTGTTAAAGGTAGTAATTGCCGCTCCGTGCAGGTTACCCCCATGCCTTATGTTAAGGGCAGTAACCGCTGCTCTGATTAACCAGGGATGTGCATTTATTTTGATAGTTGTTTTTTACCAAATTTTTTACGTGCATGTTTATTAATTTATTTATAATCACCTATCGACCGTTCCAAGGTGACGAACAATTGTAAATTTATAATAAGATGAAAATACAAATACATGAAACAGCCAATAACGCGCGCGCGCATGTTATAGAATCGACACGTCCATGGGCGCGCGCCGGGAACCGCTTGTACAAGGACCGAGTGCACACTCCTTTTAGAATCTACCCCTAAGTATAACAAATTAAAATTACTTTTAACATCCAACGATTTTCATTCAGTCACTGTATATCTGCTTAAAGAATCTATAGTATGTTTTCTCAGGTTAAAAACTCAGCTTTTATAAATGGCCTCTCTCTCTCTCTCCACCCCTTACAGATCGGTTCAATAGTTGGAGCGATTCTCATTGTGCTTATGGCTACGATTGGAGGAATATTGTACAAAGGCTCCTGGCTTATTTCCCCAGAACTGTGGATTATTGGAACGCTGTTTCCAGCCATCGGTTTCTCATTTGGTCTCATTCTGGCTCGTATAGCTGGTCAGCCATGGTACAGGTAATGCCTACGTAAGGGGTGCAGCACAGATTTAATTATATAACATAAATCTGGCAAGGGACTGCTAGCAGGTAGATATTGCCCATCACTAACAAGCATGTGCAGCATTTAAAAAAATACCATGTTTTGTTTTGGTTTTTTTTAAACTAAATTATTAAACACTTCAACCAAAATGCAACCAATTATTTCTCCTCCCTGAAATCTAAGCGTCTGAATTTGTCCAAAAAGCAGCTCCAGTGAATAAGGCAACGTTTCTTCCTCCGGTCACTACCCATTAATTTCCCCATCTCCTTGGCTGATTTGGCACTGGAGAATGAAAAACAAGTTGTAGTTGTGGGTTATTCACCTTCGACATGTTTTTCTTATGTTTCAGGCAGTTTGGCACTACCGAATATTAAGGAGTCTTGCTTTGGGGCCCTCTAATTTCTTCTACTGCTGTCTACTTCATTCTCTCGGCTATCTTTTAAAATGATCGTCCACCTGCTCCAGCTCCTCACCTTGCAGATAACTCCTGCAAGTTCTGCTTCTTTCCTGCCCTCGAATCCTCACTGCTGTATGGACTCATCCTGTTTTTATCCCATCCCCTCGGTACTTCACCATGACATCTCCCCGCTCCGGTTCTCCAGCTCCACTTGTGGGAGAAGGCATAAACCAGTGCAAGCAACTGGCTAGCAGGCCGATACAGTAAAGCGCGGCCGCAGTTACCCCATTTCTAACCCGCTGTGTACTCACAATTTCGCCGCGTAAGTCTAACCCGCGATTCACTATCTGTTTTTACCGATCCTTACCGCTTCTTTAACTCGACGCGTATCCCTTTCCGCCCACGGCATGTATATGTATGTAAACGATTCGATTAGCTATTCCCTCCCTTACAGTAAAGTGCGCCCCGACTATCGCCTTTTTAACCTGCTATCTTGCCGCGTCTTTAACCTACTAATTTACCGCCTACCCTGACCCTTGCGTTAGTGTGAACTTAAGCCTCCCAGTCCCAAACCAACCCAATCCACAGAAAAAAAATGCTTCTTGCACTTAGCCACCCAGTCCCAAACCAAACCAACCCAATCCAAGCCCAAGCAGAGAGAGACGAAATTTCACAGTCCTAAACTTTCCCCCAGCCCCCGCTCACCTGCCCTGGCTGAGGCCACGCAAGCCCCCACCAGCAGCAGTCGTAGAAGTAGAAGGGCGGCGAGAGAGAGCGGCTTCAGCCGCCCCGCCGGCGAAGGCGAATACGTGCACGTCTGTAGGTCCAATATGGGCGCTCAAGGCAGCGAAGGCGCATGCGCACACGCTGTGACCTCCAATGTCCAGTCGGTCACGGCGTGTGCGCATGCGCCTTCGCTGCCTTGAGCGTCCATATTGGACGTACAGGCGTGCATGTATTCACTTTAGCCGGCGGGGCTGCTGAAGCCGCTCTCTCTCGACGCCCTTCTACTGCTGCTGCTGGGGGCTTGCGTGGCCACAAGCCCCCATCCCCAAATGGTCCATCTAGTCTGCCCAACAAGCTTATGGTAGTATTTGCTGCACCATACAAGGCACCGGCACCCCTATATCAGTTTCCCAGACCATCAAAGTCAGGACCCTTGTTGATTGCTGTTTGAGTCCAGTTTCCCGTTACCTCTTGCCGTCGAAGCAGAGAGCAATGTTGGAATTGCATCAAAAGTATCAGGCTTATTGGTTAAGGGTAGTAACCACTGCATCAGCAAGTTACCCCCAAGCTTGTTTACCCAGACTGTACAATTCAATGTCCTTGTTGGTTGCTGACTGAATCTAATTCCCCTTTTCCTTTTATGTGTCTTTATGTAAACCGTTGTGACGGTACCCACCTTAATGATGGTATAGAAAAGACTTAAATAAATAAATAAATAAATCTCCCTGCTGTTGAAGCAGAGAGCAATGATGGAGTTTCATCAACAGTATGAAGGCTTATTGATTAAGGGTAGTAACCGCCACACCAGCAAGTTACCTCATTCCCACTCTCTAGCCTTTAGGGATCCAAAGTGTTTATGCCCCTTTGAAATCTTTTACTGTTTTTGTCTTAACCACCTCCTCCAGAAGGGCATTCCAGGCATCCACCACCCTCTCCGTGAAAAAATATTTCCTGACATTGATTCTGAGTCATCCTCCCTGGAGCTTTATTTCGTGACCCCTAGTTCTACTGATTTCTTTTCAATAGAAAAGGTTTGTTGTTGTTTGTGCATCATTAGAACCTTTCAGGTATCTGAAGGTATCATATCTCCCCTGTACCACCTCTCCTCCAGGCTATACATATTTAAGTCCTTCAGCCTCTCCTCATAAGTCATTTGATGGAGACCACCCACCATTTTGGTCGCCCTTCTCTGGAATGTCTCCATCCTGCCTCTGTCCCTTTTAGAAACAGGCAGAAGAACGCCGGCGCACAGCATTTAGGATTGTACAGTAGAGTGGTCCACGAACTCTACATCACTATAAACATAATTGTAACACTATGAATAGTGAATTTTACACGTGAACAGTATCTCACTGGTACAATTGGTCATGACCTACCCCACTAAACAATTGATTGTCTTTAATGATATATTGTAACCGAACCTTTAGCGGCACCTGTTAGAATGTACTATTGTACGCCCTCACCTACATTAATTTATGTGCCTACATGTAAACCGTTGCGATGGTATATGACTTAGCGACGGTATAGAAAAGATTTTAAATAAATAAATAAATAAATATGGACTCCAGAACTGAACACAGTACTCCAGGTGAGGCCTCACCAAGGACCTGTACCAAGGGGATTATCATCTCCTTTTTCTTACTGGTTATTCCTCTCTCAATGCAGCCCAGCATTCTTCTGGCTTTAGCTGTCACCTTGTCACATTGCTTTGCTGTCTTCAGATCGCTAGACACTATCATTCCCTCTCTTGCTCCATACACCAGCCCTTCATCCCCCATTACATACAGCTCTTTTGGATTACCAACCCCAGATGCATGACTCTGCACTTCTTGGCACTGAATCCATGCCGTATCTTTGACCACCATTCAAGCTTCCTTAAATCGTGCCTCATCCTCTCTACTCCTTCCGGCATGTCCACTCTATTGTAGATCTTAGTATCATCCACGAATAGACAAACTTTACCTTCTCTCCCTTCCATAATGTCGCTCACAAAGATATTGAACCGATCCTAACAATGATCCCGGTGGCTCTCCACTTAACACCGTTTTCTCTTAGGAGTAGGTTCCATTTACCATCACTCGCTGTCTTCTATCCGTCAACCAGTTTGTAATCCCTGCCATCACCTTGGTGCTCACTCCCAAGCTTTTCATTTTATTCATGAGTCTACTAAAATCCAAGTAAATCACATCAAGCGCTCTTCCCTGATCCAATTCTAGTCACCCACTCAAAAAAAAAATCAATCAGATTCTTCTGGCAGGACTTTCCTCTGGTGAATTCATGCTGCCTCGGATTGAGCAACCCACCAGACTGTAGATAGTTCACTATCCTTTCTTCAGCAGAGTCTCCATTAATTTTCCCTCCATGAGGTAAGGCTAACCTGCCTGTAGTTTCCAGCTTCCTCTCTGCTCCCACTCTTGTGAAGCAGGGCCAGCACCGCTTTTCTCAAATCACTCTACACAACTCCTGTTTCCATGGATCTATTGAACAGATCAAGCAGCGGACCAGCCAGCACATCTCTGAGCTCCCACAGTATCCTGGGATGAACCTCATCAGGCCCCATGGCTTTGTCCACTTTCAGTTTTCCTAGCTCTTCTCATACATTCTCTTCTGTAAATGGAGTTTCATCTACTCCATCCTTATCCACAGTCTTGTTAACTAGTGACGGTCCTTCTCCAGGGTCCTCTTTAGTGAACATTGAAGTATTCGTTTAATATTTCTGCCATTTCTTCGTCTCTCTCCACGTATTGATCCTAGTCACCTTTCAATTTCACTATACCTCTTCGGACCTTTCTCCTTTCTCTGATGTATTTGAAAAATGTTTTGTCACCTTCCTTCACCTCTTTGGCAATCTTTTCTTCCACCTGACTTTTTGCTTTCTTGATTACTTTCTTCATCTCCTTCAGTTTCACCAGATATTCTTCCCTGTGTTCCTCTTTTTGGGATCCTTTATATTTCTTGAATGCTGTGTTTTTTTGCTTTTATGTCAGTCACCTCCTTTGAGAACCAGATCGGTTTCTTATTTCTTTACTTTTGTTTACTTTTCTAACATATAGATTTGTTGCTTTTGTAATTGCTCCTTTTAGTTTGATCGACTGTTATTCCACCTCTCCCATTTTCTCCCAGTCTTCTAGTTCTACCTCCAGGTACATCCCCATTTCGACAAAGTCGGTATTTTTGAAATGCAAACTTGGGTCTTTATGTGACTTCTCTGTATCCTATTTGCAATGTCAAATCATACCGTTTGATAATCATAGTGCTGAGGTGGGCACCCACCTGGACATTAGAGAGATTATCCCTGTTAGTGAGCAGTAGGTCAAGTATAACTCCCTCCCTCGTGGTTTCCATTCCCATTTGTTTGAAGAGAGCTCTCTGCAGGGCATCCACTATCTCTCTACTTCTGGTAGATTTTTCAGAAGGGATTTTCCAATTTACATCCAGCAGATTAAAGTCTCTAACAATCAACATTTCTCCCTCCTTTCCCACCTTTTGGATGTCTTGGACCAGATCTCTGTCTGTCTAGTTCTTCCATATGAGTCGGAAGCCTGTAAACAAACACCAGTAAAAATGGATGCACCATCATCTTTTTTAAAGATGGCCCATAATGCTTCTTCTCTACCCCATATTCCTTGCAGTTCAGTAGCATAGATATTGTTTTTGATATAAAGAGTTACTCCCCTCCTACTCTCAACCATACTTTCTATCCATTATGTGGTTTCGAAAGAACAAGCGCTACTATTGTTTTTCTTAACTAGGAGTTCAGGGAAGACTATATAAGAAAAGTAAACTCAGGGATGGGTGGGTAGAGAGATAGGGAGGGAGCGAATTAAACAGTTGCGATTACTAAGAGAAAAGTTTAGACTTTTCACCATAGCAGAAGCAGGACTCAGGTAAGTTGCTCAATGCTTAGCAGGACTGAGGTATAATGCTCAATGATCAGCCAGGTAGGACATGTGCCTGGAGATGCTGGCTCAAACTAGATTCTGGCTACCTCCAGCTGTGCAATAGGAGAAAACCCACTTTGTCTACAAAACTTAAATAATGAGGTCCTCTAGAGGTGAAGAGTGGTCTGGCATCTTCTCCAGCAGGTAGGAAGGAATACCTGTCAAACTATCCTAGGACTCCCCTGGAGACAGTGGTATAAGACTCTCTGGTCTTGTGGATATTAGTGAAGGGATCCCTAGAAGCTGCAGATGGAGAAGGGAGTTTCTGCCTGTGATGCTCAAGAGAGTCAGGTCTTGGTGACTGGGGCATTGCCAGCTCCGATGGTACAGACTCCAATGGATGTATGGGGTACACTGAGGGAAAAGTGGGAGGCTCAGCATGTGGAAATAGAGAAAAGAAAAAATTGTGGACAATGTCGGTGATTTGCTCCATCGCTCGTTGAGAACCTCTGTTAGCCGAATAACTGCATATAACCAACTATATTCAACACAATATAGCCTGTTGTGGTGAAACGAGACAAAAAAAAAAATAGATGGCGGGCCTGCTAAGCCAAATATGTCCCCTCTTTTCCCTCCTATCCGAGGATTAAATGAGGGCTAAGCCTACAAGCGCCCCACTTGCTAATCCCCCCCCTCCATTGAAGACAGTTTAAATTTTCAGCTCTAGGTCCGGTCTCTCCCCGTTCCTCTCTCCCCCCACGTCCAGTGAGAATTCTCAGAAATTGGTCTGGTGTCCCCTACCCCTACCCTCACCCCCTACCAATACTTTCCAATCTGTTTAATCTTCAGCCCGGAGTTTGGTAGCTTCCTACCATGATCTGGACCCACCGCGTCTGCCCTCGCTAAGCAGCTACGATGGAAGTGTATATTATACTTGTGCCATGGCTGCTTGGCGAGGGCAGACGTGGCGGGTCCGGGTGGCAGTAGGACGCTACCGCAATCCGGGCTGAGGGTTAAACCGATTTGGAAAGTGCTTGGAGGGCAAGGATTGGGGTGTGGGAGGGAGTGGCAGCCCTGAGAATTTCCACTGGACCTGGGAGAGGCGGAGGGGGGAGAGACCGGGCCCAGTGCTGAAAATTTAAAACTTTCCTCAATGGAGCAGAATTGGAGGGTGGAGGTGGGGCTGCAGCTTTGGCTTAGTAAGGCCAAGCATTTAACCCTCGGATGGGAGGGAGGAGAGGGTTGCGTTTGGCCCAGCAAGCCCGCCATCTAATTTTTTTTAGTCCCATTTCATTACTTAACCAGTTATACTCTTTTCAATATAGCCAGTTAGGTTTAAAGTTGTTCGGGAACACATTCCCGGATAGCTTTAGGCCTAGATGTAATTTTCTCCAGAACGTATCCTCTCCTTGGATCAGTTCCACTCTCCGCATTCACACTCCCGCCCGAACCTTTCGTTTCTCAAGTCGGTTCCTCCTAGATGTCCCTCCCCGGAAAGTTGCACTGTTGGCTTCCGCACAAGAATGATCTTTCTCTCTCTCTCTCTCTATCCATGGTCCCTTACTTTGGAACCCACTTCCACAGGACCCCAAGCAATTCCAGAAACCACTAAAAACGTTTCTGTTCTCTGAAGCTTTCCAGCACTAAGGTTCTCTGTTACCTTCCAGTCTTCACCTTTTCTGAGTCACACAGGTATATGTTATTACTGCTTTATGGTACCGCACTCCGAACTGCTGTGGAAGGGTGGGGTATAAATATTTGTAATTAAATAGGAAAAAAAAAGCTATCCAACCAGAGTGAGCTGCTTATTTGCCTAATTCTGCCCCTCTTCAGAACATCCCCAACACACTCTTTTCTTATCCGGATAAGAAGGGGGAAATATTCAAAATTAACCATCTACGTGGCATTGAGTATTGACCTCCTAGTTATGTGTACTACAACGGGTGTTACAGAACACAGTGTTTGAATCTGTTTTTATTCTTATTCCCTGTAGATGTCGGACTGTGGCCCTGGAGACAGGAATGCAGAACACACAGCTCTGTACCACAATAGTGCAAATCTCCTTTAGCCCCGAAGAACTCAGTCTCATGTTTACTTTTCCACTCATCTATAGTATTTTCCAGATGGCATTTGCACTGATGTTCCTGGGAGGTGAGCAGTAACTATCCTCTAGCATATTTTGCTTTGAAAAACACTTGAATGGTTGAAAGTGATGTTTTTCTGGCATGCGCCACGAGCTCTTAGGGAACTGAAGGGACCCCGGCGGTCATGAATATTCAGCCAGCTACATCAATCACATCTGATTGGCTGAAGATGGGTTGTTTCGTCAGCAAATTCCAATTCCAAAGTAGATCTTAAAAGTTCTAAAATGAAAGAAAAATATGGAAGCGTATTCAATGGAAACAAAGGCCGTCATATAACAGACATTGAGAAGATACAGAATACTGGCAATCCACGGCCATTACGTAGCTCTGACAGCAGGAGGTACGGTAACCTGCACCATCCCTAAAGGCTGTAGCAGAGATTTCCAACCTGGGGTCTGTGAGACCCTCACAGGGGGGGTCTATAAGAAGAGAGGCGAACCCCTACATCGCTAGCATTGCCGGAGAGCCAGCACCAGTCTTCACTACTTAAATAGGAGAAGCTGGTTTTTAGTCTGATATTACGTACGCCCAAGCACTGAATACGTTTCAAACTTGTATTATTTTTTTTTTCTTATTTCTAGGCTATCAGGCATATAAACGATTATGTGGTAAACCACAGAAGGCCATCACCGAAGAAGAAACTATAGAGTCAAAATCAGAATCGCCGCATGGTGTGGTGAATGGAGGACTTCAGCTCAGTGAGAAACAGAACGAAATAACTGCGTGCAACAATGCCAGCTTCTAAAAGCTCTTCACAAACAATTTCTTTTTTTTTTTTTTGCGAGCAGCACTGATTTTATGAAGCATTTAGGCTCCAAAAAAAAACCAAACCAAAATCCCACTGCCTTCTGCTGTAGTCATATCTACTAAACCGAATCAGCCACATAAGTGCTAAAAGACACATTATCTTTCCTTCTAGAAGAAACCTAAGAATCAATAATCTTTCTTCATTGTCCGGGACCATAACAGTTGCTCTAAGAAAAAAATAGCTTGCATTAGCAGCCCTCTCGTTGAGGCACAAATATTACAGGAGCGTATGAGGACCCTACTTTATTCATTTTATTTTGCTGTTCAAGATGTGCACTGGAAGAAAAAAAAAAAAGATTCAGAAGCCTATTTATTAATGCATGTAAAATGTGTTTCCAACTCACATTAATGCAGGCCTTTTAACCTGGTACTCATAAAAGCCTTTAGTGAATACCACATTAAAGCAGGTTTACCAAGGCCAGCAGATCTATTTTTGGGATCCAGCAGTTTTCTTCTGGTCGTCTGTACTTCCAGCTTCATCAGAAACAGGGCTGGGATTGAGCGTGGTGAGCCTTCATTTGCAATTACCTGGGGATTTTTTTTTTCCCCTCTTATTTTAAATCCCCTCCCAGTTTATGTTTAGCCCAATCGTTGCAGGGATAGCCCCCCCCCCCCCCCGAGTCAGGAAGAGGGGGCCATGCCCTATGGGCTCGTTCTGGTGATCACGGGCCCTGAATCTGCCTCACCTGTAAGCAATAAGCATCACTTGCCCCTCTCATCCAGGGGCCGTCAACGCTGCCTCCGCAGCATCCCCCCCCGCCCTGGCGGACCTGTGGGCCTTCTGCATGGCAATGCATAGAGTTTAGCTCCTGAGCCAGTACGGGAGTTGTGCGTTATCCGGTCGGTTACTGCAGTTTCATAGGTTAATACAAATTACAATAACCCATTCTGATATTGAGTTGTTTTACATGAATTTGCATGTGACACAGCTCATTAATATTTTTGCACATTCTAGCAAGGTTTTTGCTTTAATGGTAATACCAGCTTGTTTGTTACCATTACTGCCAAAAAAAGCAGGTATTAATTAGTCCCCCTGAGTAGTTCCGGCATGTACTACAAAGGTCAGTATATATTAAGATATTTTCTAGAAAAAGAAAACAAAGTATTGACATTGAATGCTGACAATGCAGCCATTTCTGAGTTCAGTTCTGCATCAACACGCAGTCCAACAGAACACAGCTATGTTGCATGACACATTAGTATAACATCCTTTTTTGTAAAATAAACACCAATTTTTTTTTTAAACAAGTGATTAAATTCACTGTGCTTTGCTGCCTGTTTGGCTTCCATTTTCACACATTGCATTTCTTTGTTGATTTCCAACTTGTATCAAACATAAAAATGTACAGACTTCTGGTTCTGCTCTGAGGGAGGAAAGTGCTGCCTGATTTAGATCTTAAAATATAGACTTTGTGGCCCATGGCTTTCGCTATGTCAGAGCAGAGAGTATGGGATGGCCAACTCCAAGAGCCACAAACAGGCCTGGTTCTCAGGATATCCACAGTGAATATGCATAAGATAGATTTGCGTACAAGGGAGGCAGTGCATGCAAATCATCTCATGCATATTCCTTGTGGACATCCTGAAAACCAAGCCTGCTTGTGGTTCTTGAGGACCAGAGTTAGGCAACCTTGGGGTAGTCGCTCTATACCTTCGCTTTGGGAAGATAAGGCTGAAAATAACAAACCCGCTGTGCAGGCCCTCAAACACCTGGATGAGTGAAGAGGAGGTCTTGGGGACCCCACAACCAATCAAGTTTTCAGGATATCCGCAAGGAATATGCATGAGATAAATTTGCATACCATGGAGACGCCATAGCACAAACGAGCAAACTTGGAGAGGAATTATCGATCCTTGCTGGAGAAACTTGATGACTTAAAAAATATATCTAAGAGATGTAATCTTAGACTCTTGGGGGCAGGGGTACCTGAGAAGCTGGCGACCCCATGACATTTTTTTCTACTTGGATGCCTGAGATTTTGCAGCTTCCTTGCCCTAAGGGTACAATTAAAACAGACCGTGCACTAAGCTCCTGCTCCTGCCCAGAGTGGTCGTCCCCGGGCCATTATCCTGAAACTTCACAACTTCAATGACAAAAGGCAAATTATGAATGCAGCCAGGGAGGCACCAAATGTGATTTATAAGGCCACCATTTATGATCGTCTAAGACATCTGCCACGTAAGCAACAGGCCTTCCGAACTATCAAGAGTAAAGTTGAAAGCCAGGGATGTCATGATGTACCCCACAAAACAAACACGTTGATACCCGCCAGTCAGTCAGTTGTTTCGCACAGAGTTCAATCGGTGAAGAAATGGCTGAAAGATTTCAAGGAGAAGCACGAGGTCCAGGCTTAACGGACACTGATTTTATCTATATCTGTCGCGGTCCTGACAAGGCGGGAGTGAGGATTGGCGAATTGTGAAACAGCGTTGCTACGATTCCTGAGCATATGGTAGTCTTGATAAACAGCGCCCACTTTCCTAACCCACCCCCAGGCACCTGTCCTGGGAGCACCATGCAATATTTAAATTAGAGTTCACGTTGTCAAGGGGGCGCTAAGGTTGAATGTGCGCCCCTGGCCCTCCTTGACAGCGGGAGCCTGGGAGTGCTGGGCTGTCCGTGACAGCATCTGTTTTCCTAATGGGCGCATAGCCACGGGTTCGGGAAACAGATGCTAGTTAACTGAGCCTCTGTTTCCCGAACTTGACCGCCAGCGCTTTAAAAAAATTTTTTTTTTTTAAATTTTTCGTTCCTCCAACTTAATATCGCTACGATATTAAGTTGGAGGATATACAGAAAAGCAGTATTTTCTGCTTTTCTGTACAACTTTTGGGAGTGCTCAGAAATTAATGCCTGCTCTGGGCAGTTAATATTGGACGCACATTTTTTTTTTTTGCATTGGGAGTGAATAACTAATGGCCTCATTCACATGCATTTTGCATGTGATGAGCGCTATTAGTTTCCCGGTGCATTGGATATGCATTGTAGAGGCACTAATCCCTTTATTACGTAAGAAGATTAAGTTGCGCCTACACAATCCCCGTCCAACTGCGTGTTAAGGTGCGCTCGGCTGAGTGCACTATATTGCATTGGCCTTTAGTCTTTATGCCCCAATTCAAAATGCTTCCTTTGTATTTTGCTGGGGGTGGGGTGAGGTGCAGGAGCGAGATGGGGATGGTAGAAAGAGCAGGTTGAGGGGTGGGGGTCTTTTTCACGTAATAGGATGGATTATAATTGGGTTGTTCTATGTAAATGGGATAGATCCCTACTTCCTGCTAAGTATAGGATGAAGGTTGGGCGTCTTCTTCTTGGAACCCAATTTACCATTGCAACGTTTGGGAAATCCAATCCTGGGACACATTATTGACACACTAGGTTCACAATATAGTGGAAATTTTGAAACCTGAGCTATGCCCTTAAGAGTGAAGTTTCTAGATATGATATCCTTGTTTCTAGAACGTTAACCGTTCTAAGTCGCACCTCTGGTTGTCCTGAACACTGCATTCACTGCATGTACAGTTGCTTCTTTGGAGATGATGTTATAGATTTATTTCTCCCCTCCAGTTTATGTATTATATTCCTATTGTCTTGTTTTTCTCCGTTGTGCATACCTCCTGTTTGTTTGTTTATGAAATAAAATACATATTTATTAAAGAACATAAAAATGTACTTTGTATTAGGTGATAGTTCGGCTAGATCATGAACATAATTCTGTTTTATAGTCAGAGCTAGAATCAAAAGGTGTTTGGAATATACCGATCACACCAGATACACGAAAAGAGGCGAAAGCTGGGAGGGTTGTATTTGCTCTTGGTATCAAGTGTGACAGAAGTAGAGGTGCAGCTATGTTACTCTAGTCCAGTGTTTCCCAATTAGTGTGGCTTCAGACTTGTTCAGGTGTGCCACACAACTGTCACCACTGCCCCATGCTCAGATACACACGACCACCTGGCTCTGCTCTCAGCAGCTTGCAAAATCAAGAGACACCAGTGGTGGATTTTAACTGTGCACGAGCTCTTTTCTGAGCACATATATAGTCGTACATGCCTCTCTTTCCCAGCTACAGTATGAGCAGCGCAGCGCAGTGTGGGCATTGACAGATAACCAGGCTCTATTTTGCGCAGCAGCACCACCTCATCTTCCTCATCATTAGCGTTCTAGTCCTCTGTCTTACCCCCCAAGGCTGAGTGAGATGGGAAGGGCACTTCATTCTCCAGTGGCAACTGAGCCATGGAACCAGCAGTGAAGGTCATGGGAGTAAGAAAATTACCAGCAGTAATCTTTCTATGTAACCACACTGATTAAAGCGGGTGGGGTAGAGTTGCTGTCAGAGCCTGTCATAACACAGGCAGGTCTGGATTTTTATTTTAAGATTTCATTGCTCATCTTTACAAAATGAAACTCGAGGCGAGTTATAGTCAGCTACAGTAGAGCAACGGAGGGTGAAGAGTCTTGCTCAAGGTCACAAGGAGTGTCAGTGGATTAGATCCCTAGCTTGCCTGGTGCTTAGACCACTGCTCCACCTCGGGAATGCTGCTCCACTGGAACGGGTCCATGTGCATCTCAATCTCTTCTCAATGACGTCGGTGTGCCATACATTTCTGTTAATGCACGTGCGCCTTGAGTATGAAAAGGTTGGGAAACCCTGCTCTATTCAGGAGGGGGCTAAATGCAATCAAAAGTAACAGCAGCATCTGCATCTACAAACCCTGAACTCCAAGAAGAGGTGGTGAAGACAAGAACAGTAACAGAATTCAAAAGCGTGTGGGATAGGTACAAAGGATCCCCAAAGACTAAAGGATGTAAATGAAGGAATGGGGAAACCTATAATAACTTTGATGCAACATTTCTGCATGGGGGGAAGCTGCTCAGAGCAGCATTTACAACCCTAATCACCGCTTTGGGCAGACTAGATGGATCATGTTGGACATAACTGGTCTGTGCACACACAAGGTACTGCTATCAGTGCTTTCTGAAGTCAAGAAAAAGTCTTCGCTGGAAAGGGATTACGATAATTCAGAAATGAACATTTAAAAATGACAGTTACATTTTTTGTTTGTTTCTTAGGACTAGATTTATCAAATTGCTGTAAATATCGCATGTGGTAGAAAAAGGGGCGTGACATAGCGCACATTGTGATAATTAGGAAATTACTATGTTAGCGCTTTGCATAGGTATTACCGCAAAGTGCATTAATTTTTCGCACTTTGCGGTAATACCTACATAATTGCATTTTCCTACCTGCAAAGTGCTCATTTCACCACTAGGGGGGAGGGAGAGGGTAGAGAGACAGAGACTGACTCTGGGGGTGGCACCATGGTAAACAGCTATTTCTGCTACTATAGGAGGCCCACCTAGTAACACGAGGTGAGGTTTAGGTAGTAGGGTAGGGGTTAGGGGCCACTTTGACAATCAAAGTGAGACGTACGAACAGAACAGTGCTCTCTTGTGAAGATTTGATGTCCGTCGGCGTGAGGAAACTCACCCAAAGATGAGATTTGTGCAATGTTCTCTCAACCTAGCTTGATGGACTCTCTACCTGGGTAACATCAAGCTAGGTTGAGAGAACATTGCACAAATCTCATCTTTGGGTGAGTTTCCTCACGCCGACGGACATCAAATCTTCACAAGAGAGCACTGTTCTGTTCGTACGTCTCACTTTGCATGTAAAAGTGGCCCCTAACCCCTACACGACTACCTAAACCTCACCTTGAGTTACTAGGTGGGCCTCCTATAGTAGTAGAAATAGCTGCTTACTATGGTGCCACCCTCAGAGGTGCGCTCTCTCTCCCCTCTCCCACATCTCAGGCCTTTACCCCACATCTCAGGCCTTTACCCAGCCTAAAAATGCACAAAATGTGATTTGCGAAAAAATCGCTAATTGCATTATGGGCATAATGCACAATATCGAACAGCTTAACGCAATTGAAAAAGGTGTGGTTATTTCTGGCGTTAAAACTGTGTGATATTGTGCGTTATGGCTGCGCAAAGTGCGAAGCCAGCCCACTTTTTTGGAAATCCCGCCCCTTTTAAAAATTTGCATCGCACCATGCGTTATGGTGCTTATCGCATGCTTTAAGGCATTTTTCGCATGCGAAAACGCCATAACGCGATTTGATAAATGACCCTGTTAATTTATAAACCTTACTTTAAAGTTTTATATGCACTCGGGAATTAAATGCTAACAATATTATAAAAATATTCTCCTGAAGTTAATGAAAACTTCCACCCTGTTTTTAAAGGCTGTTACATACGACGATTGCAGCACTAATGCTTTTGGTGGGTTATCAGCAATCTGCTACGTGGGTTCCTTTTTCCTCCCTCTCCTCCAAGTCTGACTCCTTCTCTTGGAGCTGTTCAAATCTAGAAAAACAGTGGTTTTTTGTTGTTTTTTTTTTAAGAGTCTTGTACATCAAGTGGCAATATCCACTCTGTACAAAGTACAGATCTTTAAGCAGCTGTTTTTTGAAATCCTCCAAACCTCAGGGAACAGTCACGTTAGAAGAGTCACAAATTTCCTCTTAACTCAAAGGAACTTACACTGTTCTGAACAGGACTTCAAGGAAAAAGTTACTTGCAAATAAAATGTTTATTTGATAAGGCGTAAATATTACAACGTCTGACACGTTTCTTTGCGAATCTTGCATAGTGTGCTTTGAAGAGTCAAAAGGGAGCAGCTACGGAGGGTGGCAGTAAACCTTCACAACCACAAGGTGGCACTGCAAGCTCAGGACAGGATTGGGTTACACCAGTTATAAGGCCCTTCATAATTCCGAGATTCCAGAAAGGAGCTAGCTCAGATTTCCTACTTTTTCACAAACCGATAGGAGAGATGCAGTCTACGGCCACACAATCAAAGGTCTCTCAAGTGAAGGTGAGAGAGGTTGCTCCGTGGGAGACCACATGGAATGGGATGAAAGATGATAAAACATCTAGTCGCAAAGTGGCTTATTTGTATTCTAAAGTATTTCTTCCTTCACTCTATCAAAAGAAGAGCAATAGCATCACAAAACTTGAAAATTGGTTGTCAGTGTTAAGGCAGCATTGCAAGATCAAACACTGACGGTTCAATGTCTGTTACAACATAATGAATCGCAGTCTCAAATATAACAATTATGCATAAAGTATTTTCTATTACAGTATTGCTTTTAAATGTTTTGTAAACAAATATCCTTTCCTCATCTGAAGAGCAATGATAGGGCTATTGCAATTACTCTAGCTTGTGTCTTCCATCTTCCTCCTCCTCATGAAGTGGCAATTCAAACCCTACCATAAAATACTGTCCTATCAGACACCCATTGAGGCAAATATATCATCGATCTCATCTTCATCCATATCTGCCTTAGCTCCGGCAGCTCTTTTGGATCCCAGTATTCCACTAACTTCCACCACATTTCTCTGAATGGGGAGCTTAGCGGTAATACAGTCCACGTTAAGGTTTTGGTCTGAAGACCTGCGTAAATAAGCATCATCAGTTCTTTGTGAAACGTCTGCGCAGAACTGCTGAAAGCAGTGAGCCTCACTGTGCAGAGAAATCCCACCTCTGGATTTCTCCCGTCGTCGTTTACTCTTTTTTTCTGGGACGCCTTTAGGAAGCTCCGGATCCTGGAGTGACCCGCCCGCCGGTAAAATCGTGGTTGCCTGTGCAGCAGGCACTTCCTTATAGACGCTTTCACACACCTCAGCTTTCTTTTTAAGCTACAAAAAAAATCAGAAGAAAAAAAAAAAATCTGAAACAATTGTACAAAATCAAATCCAGTTTGAGCTACATCACAAGGGTTCAAGAGGTATTCTAAGAAGTTTGAATAGGACAATGTACAATGCTCATCGATAATTTTCACAGAACTTTCCACTGGAGAGTCCCTTTCAAAATACAGTCCTGTATGTTACCTTGGTTATTCACCTTTTTTTTTTTTGTTCACTGTTTGATGGAAGTCAACTTTTGACATCTTTTTGCAGCTTGTTTCACCCTTAACACTAATCTCAACGCAAGCAGCTAAGTGGCACCCCTCGTGCCCAAACCCAATAAAAATCAATACTGTTTTTCTCTAAATTCTCCTCCTTCTCAGATGCTGTTCCTCCCAGGACAAGCTGGATTGGCAGCCCTCGCACATGGGCGACACCATCCAATAGAGCTTTGATGGGGCCTCGCTGGGCATGACCTTGCGGGCCGTTACACTACACATCCATGCAGACCCCCGTACGGTGCCTCACTGGGCATGACCTTGCGGGCCGTTACACTACACATCCATGCAGACCCCCGTACGGTGCCTCACTGGGCATGACCTTGCGGGCCGTTACACTACACATCCATGCAGACCCCCGTACGGTGCCCCTCTTGAAAATTTTCTTCATTGACTCTATATATTTATGGGAAGAAAGAGAAAGGTCAAAGTTTGGACTTCTTCTCCAGGGGTACCCGTGAGGGGTCCTATAGACTCTCATGTCAAAAGAGGGGTAAGTTACCCTTCTCGAAGGACAATTTCTGAAATATCATTTTCCTCCGGGTCACCAGAAGCATAAGGGTTGCAGCAGTTGACTCAACCTATAATGGCAGAGCTAAATCCTATAACCCAAGCCATTTCTTTAGGATCAAGAGATTTGGAGGGAATAACTGGTGAACGGGCTAAAGTGCATTTGGTATCGGGACCTAAGGAAAAGGTTACCGACCCCATAGCACCACAGAATATAACCCTACGAGAGGTATGGATAGCTCTAGATAATTTTCAAAAAATTTTGTCGAATTCAATTGAGCAAAATAGAGTAACCTTATTAGAATTTAAAAACGTAATAGAAGGACATAACACTCGTTTGAATCAGAGGAACAGGGGAAAACTCTGTCTACTCAAGTTGATGCACTTAAAGAGGTAAATAATTCTTGTATAAAGGATGGATTAGTACTCCACAGGCAGATGGAAAATCTGGAAAATCAGAATCGTATAAGAAATTTAAGAATACTGAACTTTCCGGAAACCAAATTGCTATCTGCTATGGAATTACTAAAAAAGTATTTGGTTGAGGTGCTTGCTATTTCTTCAATTGAGACATTTATTTCTAAAGTATATTATATTCCAAAAACTAGAATAGGGACACTTGTGGGACAAGAAGACATGGACATTGTTCAACAATCTCCTAATCTAACATCCTTCTTAGAAGCTTCTCTCGATGATATTCCACAGAGGTCAACATTGTTGGTTACATTTAGTAGAGAGAGGGACAAGAATTTGGTCTTACAAAAATATTTTCCTAATAAAAATTTAAATTTTTGTGGACAAAGGGTTCAAATATTCCCTGATGTCGCCAGAGCTACGCAACTAAGGCGAAAACAATTTTTGGCCTTAAAATCTAGTGTTGGCATTAGGGGCAACATTCTATCTAAAATTCCCTTGCAAATGCTCTGTCGTGCATCAGAAGAATAAATTTATTTTTCAAGATTCCTCCCACTTAGAGTCCTTTCTAGTAGATAAGGAATCAGGATGAGAATTTAACTGCAATTAATAAAATAAACTCCTACTTTCTGTAACGCAAGATTACAGTTTTCTTATAAATAATTTCTTGTATTGAAACCTCCCATGATGTGGACTAAATATTGGTTGTTTGATTATTCATTGTTAAAGAGGTAATTGCTTATGGTAGCTATGTTTATCAAACAAAATATTTTCCTGTGTTTTTTTACAATTGTAAAATTGTTGAAAAAACTTAATAAAGTATAAATTAAAAAAAAAAAAAAAAAAGGAATTAAAATCTACCCCTTAAATTGCATTTCTCTGAGTATTACATTTTCAGTAACCTGGTTTATAAGCATGAAGCAATATTTAAGCTCCTGTTTCAGAAATCCTTGTGAATTCTCCCTCATTTTTTTGATTGCTTTTAGTTCTATTAAAGTAAGCTATTGATTGCTGTGCTTTCTTTGCTCCTAAGAATTCTTCTTCAAAACATTGAAATGATTTAAGATGTTTCTTTACATAGTGCAAGAGGAGAAGAAACAAAAGAGCGTAAGCGAACCCAAAAGACAATCAACTCACAAAAAGGGGAGCTAGTTAATTATAGAAAAAATTTTTGCTCTTATTATTACATTACTTTTTAATTTGTTTTTTATTTGGTTATTTTTTATTATTTTAACTTTAAGACTAATTGAAAACGTGTGAATGCGCATTGCTTGACAGACCCCATCAAAGATAGAATAGCAACTGCATCAGCAAGCCAGACGGCGTCTCTTAATGTTATACAAAGAGCGCCCGGACTTCTCAATCATTTGCAATTACTTTTCAAGTGTTATAATTTTGAAAGACCAACCGGACTGATTGGAAAAGTCTCTTACGAAGGCACAGTCTATAAACACCGGTCTTGCTGAATCTCCAACGATGCAGTGACTTCGTTGCATGAGACGGAATAACAGGCTATAGCTACGGCTCTACTGCGGCCGAAGTTTCGCTGTAAACCAGCTTCATCAGGAGCCTAAGATCACAACATCATATAGTTCCGTCTTGTCAAAAAAACAATGCAATGTATTTCTGAAGGCACAGCTTATGCTGTTGCAGCCTTTTTCAAGTTGCGTCTTCAATTTCTTGTCATTTCTAATATCTCAGGACCATTCGGTCTCTCGCACAAATTCAAGAAGACTAGCTCCCCTTTTTGTGAGTTCTTTACATAGTGCCACAGTTTAGGTAAACATAAAAATCCGTAAGTGGCGACATAAATTTAAATTTATTAAAGAGATTTAAATTTAAATTTAAATCTCTTTAAATCTGAATTTCTTCAAATTCTATTAGTCTACGCACCCCCAAGCTTTCTTGAATCTGATCCCTCTCCTATGCTGGAAATAATAGCAGCTCACCTAAACTTAGACGCACCAGCCATTATCCTGGGAGACTTCAATCTTCATGTGGATAAGTCTCCTCTCTCTCCCAACTGCGAAGCCTTTCTCACGGCCATGACAGCCTTGGGATTCAAGCAACAAATTAACAAACCCACGCACAAAGCTGGTCATACGCTGGACCTCTTTTTTGCTAATTCCGGCATTTCACTCACAGAGCACCCGGAGTGCATTAAAGTCCCATGGTCAGACCATTCATTAATCTCCACATCATTCTCACTGTTTAAACCGAGCTACAATCTGCTCCCCCCTCAACCATTTCTTTACAGGAAAACATGCCCTTCGGAACACCTAGCTCCAGACCTCTCACTCATTGGCCTCTCCTCTCCTAACTCAGCTGTTCAATCATGGGCTAAAATAACAGAATCAGTAGCCAACACATTATGTCCCCTAACAACAAAAAATCCCAAACACAATGCGTCCAAGAATCAACCATGGTTTAATGAGGAATTGAGAAAACTCAAAACCACTTTAAGACAGAAGGAAAAAAAATGGAGAAAAGCCCCTTCACCGGCATCACTTCAGGATTACAAACGCTCACTACACCTCTACAAAAACAGCACACTAAAAACCAAAAGAGACTATTACGCCTGCAAGATCCACCACCTCATATTTGATTCAAAAGCTTTGTTCAACTACGTGTCCAGTCTCACAAAAACCATCACTCCAGCCATCCCAGATGACCAAGCACAGACTAAAGCAGATGAACTGGCTCTCTACTTCAATAAAAAAATCGCCGACCTCCTTATGAAGCTGACTCCAAACCCAAATGCATCCTACAATACCTCATTTTTCTACCATAACAAAGACTTCGCTCTCAACTCATTCGAACCCATCTCTACTGTGGACATACAAACGATCCTGAAGAAAATGAAACCTTCATCACACCCTTTTGACCAACTACCCACCAAAATACTCTTACTAATCCCGGATACTATTTCCAAAACGCTAGCGGACATCATTAATTGCTCCCTTGAACAGGGAATCTACCCAGATGACCTTAAAACGGCTTCAATAAAACCTCTACTCAAAAAACCAAACCTTAACACAAATGATCCCGGCAATTTCCGCCCCATCTCCAACCTCCCTTTCATATCAAAAATTATGGAAAAAATAGTAAATGCACAATTATCTAATTATCTTGAGGATCACCAAATTTTATCTCCTAACCAATTTGGATTCCGTAGAGCAGCAAGCACAGAAACGCTTCTACTCTCTCTCACAGACTTCCTCCTAGCCGGCATCGACAAAGGACACGCATTCCTTCTAATTTTACTTGACTTTTCGGCGGCATTCGACACGGTCAACCATCACATCCTTATAAACCTACTGGCAAACATCGGAGTTTCAGGCAGTGTTCAGACCTGGTTTAAAACCTTTCTGAAGAACAGAGGATACAAGGTAAAAATACACAACAAAGAATCTCGCTACCATCCATCTTCATTAGGGGTTCCACAGGGTTCCTCCCTCTCACCCACCTTATTTAATATATACCTGCTCCCACTCTGCCACCTTCTTACAAAACTAAATTTGAAACACTTCCTTTTCGCAGACGACGTTCAGATCGTAATCCCCATAAAAACAACCATTACAAACACTCTAAAATTCTGGGAGAGCTGTCTAACCGAGATTAGACAACTCCTCAACAGTCTAAACCTCATTCTCAATGCCTCAAAAACGGAATTTCTCATTATAGCCCCAGAAAACAACGACATCACCACAAACCCACCAGCTAACCTACAAACCTCACACATAAGAGACCTAGGAGCAATTATTGACAACAGACTAAACCTAAAACCATTTATTAACCAAACGACCAAAGATTGTTTTCATAAATTATACACCTTTAAAAGAATCAGACCTCTTTTCCACTCCAAAGATTTTAGAACTATTCTTCAAGCAATTATTTTTTCCAAGCTGGATTATTGTAATTCCATATTACTAGGCCTCCCCATCTCTCATACAAAACCTTTACAGATGGTGCAGAATACAGCTGCAAGAATGTTGACCAACTCTAGGAGATTCGACCACATCACCCCCATCCTGAAAGCCCTCCACTGGCTACCGATTCATTACAGAATTTTGTACAAGACCATCACTACTATATTCAAAGTCATGCAACTTCAGGCACCATTAAATCTACAAATTCCGTTTGAAAAACGCACCTCTGTCAGACCTACTAGGGAATATTACAAAGAAGCTTTACATGTTCCACACGCCAAAACCTTCCAACATAAATCATTGGAAGTCAGAGCATTATCCTCAGCAGGACCACGTCTATGGAATTCCATCCCATCTGAGCTACGCCAAGAACAGTGCCTATTAACTTTCAGAAAAAGGCTAAAAACTTGGCTTTTTAAAAAAGCCTATCAGATCTCTGATTGATCCATATAAACCCTACCCTTCAATCAGTCTATCCCATGTTACTAGAATCCCAGTGTAAAGACCATCACTCTGCCTTATTCATCATACTCTTCCTATTTTAGCCTCAATTTTTCCAGCCCATGATCACCTTTAGTCTTGCCTTTAATTTTGTACATATTGTAAATATTATTCTGTAATTTTGTTTTTTTTGTACCTATTGCTATATTTTTCTTCTTGCTTCCTCCTCTCCCAGTTGTATTTTCCTTGTTTTATTGTAACTGCTATTCCTGCACCAGTTCAGTTCATCTAGTTTTTATGTTCATTACACTAAATGTTAAATGTAAACCGGGTTGATGCGACTACCAGTCGTGAAAGCCGGTATAGAAAATAATAAATAAATAAATTCTTCTAACTGTTGAAAACTGTATATAATGTCTAATTTTTTAATAAACAGTTAAAACTCTTAACTAACTGGTTTAGGTAGTACAGTGATATATGCTCTAATGAAGTCACGTGGGAAGGTCCCTTGTTTGAGCACATCTATAAAAAATGTGTTCAGTGGTCCCACAATTTGCATATGTAGAAGCTTGAAATAATCATATGGGAAACCATCTGGGCCTGAGGCCTTACCTGATTTACTTTCAGCTATCACTTTTAATATTTCAGGAGCTTGTATTGGTTTATTGAGAAAGTCAGTTGATTTTTTGAAACCTTAGGGATTTCGAGATCTTTGAAAAAGATGTTTTCTTCTTATTCTCCCCCCAATTGATCTTCATAATAAAGATTCTCATAAAAGGTTTTAAAGATTTCACAAATTTCCTTTTTCCTAGTGACTATAGTACCTTTTCAATAAAGGTTTTTCCATGCCATACCTGCACTAAATTAGCTAAAATGTTTCCAGCTTTAAGAAATTGTGATCAGATTTTTGCAGTGTTTTAAGTGCCTACTGATGAAGGCAAATATTTAGGCTCTCTAAAATACTATTATATTCTCCCTTAGTTTCTTTAGTCTCGTGTTTCACCAATTTTGCCTTGGCCCGCTTCAATTTCTCCTCCGACTGTAGAATAGTCCTGTTAAGGCATTTATTTCTACTAAGTATGTATGATATTATTTATCCCCTAAGATCTGCTTTGCTCATCTCCCAAAACAACGCAATAATAATCTTCCAAGGGAATCTGGATTTCCTTTTTCAACCTGCAAATTCACATTTCTATGAACAAGAATAGCAACACCTGCCTTCTTGCCGCAGAAAAGTAACAGTACCTGACCCAATCTCTTTGTAATTTCTTACTTTCCATCTCAGAGATGTGCGTTTCTTGCAAATATGCGAGAGATGTTGAAATACTTTACTTCTTTTAACTCGAAAGCCTAAGCCATTAACATTCCAAGAAACTAATTTTGTAGCCTCACCTCTGAATGCGATCATGGGCAATTTCCATATTTAAAAATTTTATCTTGATATGGGATGCCCAGCCTCGTCCCTTATTTCTATTTCCTGTGCACAAGTCTCCATATAGGTATGTTGCTGCACTTTCTAACATTACCTTATTATCAGAATATAACACTTTGGGAATTATTTTTCCTCTAACTCTTATCCATCTGTCCTTCATCCAATGGATATTATTAGTATTACTGTCCCTCCCTCCCCCTTTCACTGGTTTCATATTCTTTATGGGGTAGATTTTAAAAGGAGCATGTGCGACCTACATATACGCACGCTATCTGGCGCGCACACATGTACACCCGATTTTATAACTTGCGTGCGCAGGCGTGTGCAAGTTATAAAATCAGGGGTCGGCGCACGCAAGGGGATGCACAATTGTAACCTTCGTTGGGATTGTTCATTGTGCCTATAGATTGGAAGGTGGCCAATGTAACCCCGCTCTTTAAAAAAGGCTCCAGGGGTGACCTGAGAAATTTTAGATTGGTAAGTGACTTCAGTGCCGGGAAAAATCATGGGAACTATTCTAAAGAACAAAATTGAAGAACATATAGAAAGATATGGTTTAATGGGACACGGCCAACATGGATTTACTCAGGGTAAATCTTGCCTCATCAATCTTTTTGAAGGGGTTAATAAACATGGATAATGATGAACCTGTGAAAGTAGTACATTTGGAATTTCAGAAGGTGTTTGACACAGTGTCCCATGAGAGACCCCTGCGACATTAAAATGTCATGGAAATGGAGGCAATGTCGTATTGTGGATTGCAAACTGGTTAAAAGATGGGAAACAGAGTAAGACAAAATCATCCATTTTCTCAGTGGAGAAGGGTAAACATTGGACTTGCCTCAGGGATCTGTACTGGGACTGATGCTTTTTAATGTAGTTATAATGTTCTTGAAAGGGTAATGACAAGTGAGGTGATCAAATATGAAGATAATACAAAATTATTCCGAGTTTTTAAATCATGTGACTTCTGATAAATTGCAGGAGGACCTTGCGAGAGTGGAAGACTGGACATCTGAATGGCAGATGAAATTTAGTAAGGGTAAGTGTAAAGAGGTGCATATGGGAAAAACTAACCAACACTGTAGTTACAAAATGTTAAGTTCCATATTAGAAATTACCAACAAGGAAAAGGACCTAGTGTCATAGTGGACAATACTTTGAAATTCTCGGTTCAGTGTATGGCGGCAGTGAAAAAAGCAAACTGAATATTAGGAAATGAATGGAGAATAAAACAGTGAATGTAATAATGCCTCTGTATCATTCCATGGTGAGGCTGCACCCGGAGTACTGTGCACAGCTCTGGTCGCCGCATCTCAAAAACACGGACCCGTGTTTCGCCAAAGGCTGCGTCGGGAGGGATGCCCAGAAGTTTCAAGAATTCAAGGCTCCCTGTGAATTCCGATAAAGAAATCCTTAAATAAAACTCTTCTGGGCATCCCTCCCGACGCAGCCTTTGGCGAAACACGGGTCCGTGTCGGGGGACCCCTTGTGTGTGAGAGACAATGTTGATTGTATACAGTGGAGTTGCCGTCTTTTGAATAAAGAACTTTTGGACATATAAACTCATTTGAAATCTGGGACTGTATCACTTTAATCCAGCATTTGTTGTGGTTCTAAAAGATATATACACCATACATAAAATGAAGAAAAGTTTATATTTAATTCAGCCTATTAAAATGTACTCAAATACAGTAAACATGCTCTGTGATACAGGTGTTATGATTCTGTGGGTCCAGCAAGACAATGAAGAGCAAGCAACTGGGTTTTAAAAAGATGAATGAAAAATTAACTTATTAGGGCTCTCTAAGCTCCTTTGCCATTTGTAATTTTCTAATCCATTACAATCCTGGATTTTCTTTCTTCCATTTTAAAATGTAAAATCAATGTGACACATACCTGTATCCCAATGCTTCCACGTATTTTAATCTGTTACATTTCAGAAATGTGTTTCCCAGAAAGGTGGCTTCTGATGTCCAGCGTTGGCTCCTGCATGAAACGACTACTTTTCTGAGCTCTTCTGACAGCTCCTGGAAAGATTGCACCATCTGAATTTTCAATACAAGTAACACTGCTCTGTCAGATCTCTTCTCTTGTTCTGACAAAATGGCTCCTGACCTTCTGCTGGAATTTTTGGGATCTCTGCATTTTATTCTTGAGGTGATATCCTGCAGTGGTACAGAGAGAAAATAAAGATACATTCCATCCTCACATAAACGCATAAAACAAAAGCGACACACAGGTCACATCTGACTGCGGAAAGGAACAAACCTACACAGAAAAACAGCAAAAATTCATTTTCTAGACATAAACAAAAAAATTCTGTTCAGACTTTAAAGTCCACAGTTTATAAACTGTCTACTCTAGTATGATACAAATAATATTTAATTGTACAGCAAGTAGACCCAGATAAAAATATGAATCACAACAAAAAGAGGCAGTGCAATAAAGTGAATACAGCCAAACAAATGGAACTTTATGAAAGTTTTATGGCTTAATCTAGGAAATTGCAAGGAGCACAATATTGTATATTTGTTGAAAAAAAAAAGGAGCAGATGACGGCTGAAATGCAGAACTTGCATGCAGCCAGATAAACCTTACTTTTGTGGAAGAATTATAAAATACTGTAGCAAAAGCCTGTCGAAGGACAGGGAAATACTGTGATTACATAGGAGGTGCATAACTGAGCTGCGTGATAGTAGAGAGCGGATTAGACAAGAGAGAGAGTAAAATACATTCAAGAAATAATTACTCAAATGCACAATACCTTTCAAATGATTTCGTAAAGTATATTGATTGAGGAAAAGACATCAACTGTCCCAAAAACTTGCATCGATGAACATTCAATAACTCAAAGTGAAATTTACTTTTAGCGCTAATTTCTTTTCCTCGAGCCCTGCTAGAAGAGTCCAGACAAGTGGCTTATACGCCTCTAAAAGCAGGTGGCAACTGTTTGCTGATGTCACCCTAGATAGGGTCCTGTGCTACACTAGCCTGCCAGTATTCACTGTAACAAGCTAAACTTCTAACCCCTCTTAACTATAGGACTTATCAGGAAAAGAAAAAGTGGCAATCTCCTCAGACTTATGAGACCAGTTAACTAGAAGCCAAACAAATTATAACATTGAAAAATCTCTGAACTATATACATACAGATATCTTCAGCAAGACCGGAAGTAACAACTTCCACAGTGGAAGGAGGACAACCAATGGGACAGTGCTATACCGGGGTACAAATTATATCGCAATGACAGAGAGGAGCACCCGGGAGGCGGTGTGGAGCTTTATGTCCGGGATGGCATAGAGTCCAACAGGATAAACATCCTGCATGAGACTAAATACACAATCGAATCTTTATGGGTAGAAGTCCCTTGTGTGTTGGGGAACAGTATAGTGATAGGAGTATACTACCGTCCACCTGGTCAAGATGGTGAGACTGATAGTAAAATGCTAAGAGAAATTAGGGACGCTAACCAAACTGGTAGTGCAGTAATAATGGGAGATTTCAATTACCCCAATATTGCCTGGGTAAATGTATCATTGGTACATGCTAGAGAGATAAAGTTCCTGGATGGAATAAATGACAGTTTTAACGAGCAATTGGTTCAGGAACCGACGAGAGAGGGAGCAATTTTAGATCTAAGTGGAGCACAGGATTTAGACAGGTAACGTGGTGGGGCTGCTTGGCAGTAGTGATCATAATATCATCAAATTTGAATTAATGACTGGGACAGTAAGCAAATCCATGGCTCTCGTGCTAAACTTTCAAAAGGGAAACTTTGATAAAATGAGAAAAATCGTTAGAAAAAAACTGAAAGGAGCAGCTACAAAGGTTAAACAGTGTGCAAGAGGGGTGGTCATTATTAAAAAATACCATTCTAGAAGCACAGTCCAGATGTATTCCACACATTAAGAAAGGTGGAAAGAAGGCAAAACTATCTCCGGCATGGTTGAAAGGGGAGGTGAAAGAAGCTATTTTAGCCAAAAGATCTTCATTCAAAAATTGGAAGAAGGATCCAACAGAAGAAAATATGATAATGCATAAGCATTGGCAAGTTAAATGTAAGGCACTGATAAGACAGGCTAAGAGAGAATTTGAAAAGAAGTTGGCCACAGAGGCAAAAACTCACAGTAAAAACTTTTTAAAATATAACCGAAGCACAAAGCCTGTGAGGGAGTCAGTTGGACTGTTAAATGATCAAGGGGTTAAAGGGGCACTTAGAGAAGATAAGGCCATCGCGGAAAGATTAAATGATTTCTTTGCTTCGGTGTTTACTGAAGAGGATGTTGGGGAGGTACCCGTAATGGAGAAGGTTTTCATGGATAATGTTCAGATGGACTGAACCAAATCACGGTGAACCTAGAAGATGTGGTAGGCCTGATTGACAAACTGAAGAGTAGTAAATCACCTGGACCAGATGGTATACACCTTAGGGTTGTGAAGGAAATAAAAAATGAAATTTCAGACCTATTTCAATTAATTTGTAACCTATCATTAAAATCATCCATTGTACCTGAAGACTGGAGGATGGCTAATGTAACCCCAATATTTAAAAAGGTCTCCAGGGGCGATCCAGGAAACTACAGACCAGTTAGCCTGACCAGTGACAGGAAAAATAGTGAAAAATGCTCTAAATATGAAAATCTCAGAACATATAGAAAGACATGGTTTAATGGAACAAAGTCAGCATGGCTTTACCCAGGGCAAGTCTTGCCTTGCAAATCTGCTTCACTTTTTTTGAAGGCGATAATAAACATGTGGATAAAGGTGAACCAGCAGATGTAGTGTATTTGGATTTTAGAAGGCGTTTGACAATTCCTCATGAGAGGCTTCAAGGAAAAGTAAAAAGTCATGGGATAGATGGCGATGTCCTTTCGTGGATTACAAACTGGCTAAAAGACAGGAAACAGAGAGTAGGATTAAATGGGCAATTTTCTCAGTAGGAGTGGGAAGTGGCGTGCCTCAGGGATCTGTATTGGGACGAGTACTTCTCAATATATTTATAAATGATCTGGAAAGAAATACAGCGAGTGAGGTAATCAAATTTGCAGATGATACAAAATTGTTCAGAGTAGTTAAATCACAAGCAGATTGTGATAAATTGCAGGAAGACCTTGTGAGACTGGAAAATTGGGCATCCAAATGGCAGATGAAATTTAATGTGGATAAGTGCAAGATGATACATATAGGGAAAAATAACCCATGCTATAATTACAGAATGTTAGGGTCCATATTAGGAGCTACCACCCAAGAAAGAGATCTAGGTGTCACAGTGGATAACACATTGAAATTGTCGGTACAGTGTGCTGCGGCAGTCAAAAAAGCAAACAGAATGTTGGGAATTATTAGAAAGGGAATGGTGAATAAAATGGAAAATGTCATAATGCCTCTGTATCGCTCCATGGTGAGACCACACCTTGAATACTGTGTACAATTCTGGTCACCGCATCTCAAAAAGAATATAGTTGCGATGGAGAAGATACAGAGAAGGGCGACCAAAATGATAAAGGGAATGGAACAGCTCCCCTATGAGGAAAGACTAAAGAGGTTAGGACTTTTCAGCTTGGAGAAGAGACGGCTGAGGGGGGATATGATAGAGGTGTTTAAAATCATGAGAGGTCTAGAACAGGTTAATGTGAATCAGTTATTTACCTTTCGGATAATAGAAAGACTAGGGGGCATTCCATGAAGTTAGCATGGGGCACATTTAAAACTAATCTGAGAAAGTTCTTATCCACTCAACGCACAATTAAACTCTGGAATTTGTTGCCAAGGGATGTGGTTAGTGCAGTTAGTATAGCTGTGTTTAAAAAAGGATTGGATAAGTTCTTGGAGGAGAAGTCCATTACCTGCTATTAAGTTCACTTAGAGAATAGCCACTGCCATTAGCATTGGTTACATGGAATAGACTTAGTTTTTGGGTACTTGCCAGGTTCTTATGGCCTGGATTGGCCACTGTTGGAAACAGGATGCTGGGCTTGACGGACCCTTGGTCTGACCCGTTATGGCATGTTCTTATGTTCTTACAGAGTAATTAATATAGGATGCAAAAACCGAAAGAAGAAGTACAGTATTGGAGGAGACATATATCTAAGCACAAAGGAAGAACAGGATCTGGCAGTGATTGTATCTGATGGTCTTAAGGTGGCCAAACAGGTGCATAAAGCAACGGCAAAAGCCAGAAAGATGCTTAGCTGCACAAGGAGAGGAATGGCTAGCAGATAAAAGGGAGGTTATATTGGCCCTGAATAGGTCCCTGGTGAGACCTCTCTTGGAATACTGTGCACAGTTCTGGAGACCGCACCTTCAAAAGGAAATAAACAGGATGGAGTCCGTCCAGGGGGAGGCTACTAATATGATCAATGGTCTTCATTTAAAGCCTATGGGGTCAGACTAGAGGAAAGACAAGATAGGGGAGATATAATAAATTTAAATATCTCAAAGGCTTTCATGCACAGGAGGTGAGACTCTTTTAACAGAAAGAAGGCTCATGGGTTGAGGGTGAAAAGGGGCAGGCTCAGGAGTAATCTTGAGAAATATTTCTTTACAGAGAAGATGGCGGTCCCAGAGAAGGGAAGTAGCTGGATGGGAGGATTTCCCCCAAAAAGAGAAGGGCAGAGCCAGAGGGGGCCTTCTGCCTGACCAGCCACTTCCCCCTTGGGAAGAATTATTGTTATCAACTAGAAGTGTCTAAACTTAATCTAAATAAGATTTTTTTTTTTTGGAGTTTGCCACTTGTTGGACAGATCTGAAGATATGCACAATGCACCCCCTTTTCCTGAATACGGTTAACTTTGTACCTTGTAGCGTTTATATCAGTTCCTGTTATGAGATTCACCGAGCCATACAATGTGACCAGGGTTGCCTAAACTTTTGCTCTGTTTTACTCCCTTTGGAAACATTTCGCTGGCTCATACAGTGACCCAAACATGAAATGTCTCTCTAAATTACGATTTTTTCTTCAAACAGCTTAAAAATATTACCACCCAGATGGGAGAAAATTAAGATAAAACAGTACAAACCTTGCAAAAACTGGTTTTAAGCCTCTTGCGCAATGTTTTCACATCAAATTCTGGCAGTGTCCCTGTAAAGGGCAAGGAAGACATTTGAAGAGAGAAAAAATGCACTTGCAGGTTCGGCACAGATAGATTCACCAGTAGAAAGTGCCGCAGTTCAGGACTATCCCATGCCTCAGCACAGTCTGCAGCCTGTCTAAACACCACCAAGGGTTCGAGGGATGACTTGCTAATGAGGGAAAGGGGTCTACAGCTTCACCAGCAGAGGAGGAAGACGTGGAGAAAAAGGGGAGACCCAGACGGCTCGGAAATAGATTAAAAGAGCTTAAGTGCATTCCAAGCAGGGAAAGCATTTCCATATTTACTGTCTCGGCGCTCTTACCCTTATCTCTTCTACTTTGCAGCACGGGCTGGCCGACATCGGATGCCCGTGTCCCAGGCAGCCGCATCTGTGGCGCTTTCCTCTTTCTGAGGGGAGCTCGTATCCCTGCCGCCGCAGGCACGGAAGAAAGTGCCTGCTCTGAAAAGAGCTTGCTTAGTAACCCGGTCGCCCCTCGCTGGGAATGGGTTAGGGGCAACTTCTTCTTCGTCTCTGAAAATGCGGGTCCCAAAAACGTTGCAATTTGTGAAGGGAATATAAAGCCATGAATGTAGGGCATTTGATGGACCCGTGACACCTCCTGCAGCAAACCAAACAAGGGTCCGTAAAAAGAGGCGAGCCTTTTCAGAATGCACTGGTGCATGACCCTGAGGGGGGAAAAAACAAATAATGTGTGTAAGAACAGGCATTGCATTTACAGTACATACGCCGAGCCTATGCCAAAATCACTCTACAGTCAGGAGTGAATTTCAAAAAAAAGAGTTGATTGCGTTAAAAGGCCCATATATGCGAGTATCTGGGCTGAGGGCACTCAACTTGTATTTTAGAACGGCCCAATTATGCGCATATATATGCACGAGCAGCCCGATTTTATAAGATGTGCGCGCTGCACAAAGTATTGCTTTTCTTTTTCATTCTTGGTCAGAAGGTTCTGATATTCTTAGATTAGCTTCATTCCTCTCTCAGCCACCTCATTACCCACTACAATGCTTCTCAATTTTTCCAGTCCATTTTTCCAAGTAGATGGGCAGTTTTTTTTAGAAAATTTGTGTTTACTGAAAATCTTGAGAAGCCCATCTTCAGTTCTTTGGAAATAAAATCATAGAAGGGTTTTTCTTTTAAACAATTGAACTCTTCACTACTAACAGGGTATTGTTTAATTTGATTTTCTGCATTGCTGACTTCTGTAGTCATCATTATAGTAGCCATTTTTTCATCACCAAAGAATGCGAATGCTGCAGTTTCTGGTGATAGAGACCATAAATGGTTTGCAATTTTTTTCATGGCAGCACTACTAATTTCTGGATCTATGCCCTTATACTCGATTAATTTCACTAAAAAATTATAATCTAGATATGGAGCTTTCAGAGCCAGTAGTGCTAGGAACCAGGCTCGTAGATACTGTTAAGAAGAATGCATGTTCTTCTGATTGAATCATTCTCTTTTTTGGTCATTTTAAATTGATCTTGGAATAAACATATATTTAGAGGCATAAATAGCCTTCGCCATCCGTCGAGCGTGGCTCACAGCTCCAGGAACGCGAAATGAGACTCCTTTTGGGGGGAGTACCACCGAGGAAGGTCATGGCCAATTCTAATAATTCGTGGTAATCATCTCTATACTGTTTATGACGTAACTGTTCTTGTAGAAATTTCAGCATACTGACACGAACATCTTCGGTGACATCTTCTATCCCACTACGGTATTTTTTTTGTTGTCTATGGCCGACCAGGTTTCCCTAAATCTTTTAAACAAATTCACATCTGGTCCGGACATTGCACCCATTACTGCATCAAAACTACTTCTCAAGACTAATTCAAAGACGTGATGTAGACATGGAAGGCAGAGTAAATCATGATCAAACATTTTCTCAAGATTTTTACAGGCATCACTTATTTGACCAGTATTGCTTGCAGTTGTATCAAAATACAATGCCTGTATTTTTTCCTCTATGCCCCAGTTTTCCACTGCTTGGTAAACAGCTACAACCTGATCTTCTGTAGTTGTTGGAATTTCAGGTATACCTAATAATTGTTCTTTGCCGTGAAAAGTAAAAATTATGGTTAATCTATCAACCTTTTCCGTGCCAGATAAAGCTGGAAGCAGCTTGCTATCCAGTGTAACACCAAAGCATTGCAATCTGCTAGATTAAATTTTCCTTTAATTTCTGCTTCTCTCTGTTCCCTGAATGCTTTCCATCGACGTTGAAACAAAGCATGATTAATAATTACGTTTTCAGTGTTACATCTGAAAGCCTCTGCTGCAGCCATTAGAAGATGAACCACATTTTGGTTGGAGATTTTGCATCTGTCTAGTGCTACAGACAGACGTGGAGTGAAAAAATCTAGTGTACCTCTCATACCTGAAATACTTGTTTTGCTCACTGTCATGGTATCACTTGAGTCTGGTTGTGTATCTTGAGCAGGTTCATTAGAATGGTGGCTGTCTTCTTCATCTTCACTATCACTGCTTGACAATGATGGTAGCTGAACCATGACGTTTTGTTCTATTCCCTCAAATTCTCTTTCTTCTCTCTGTTTCCTTTTCTATGCGTTCCTGGTTTTTTTCTTCACTGGCTTTAAATTTGCGATTAATGCCAGCCATGGAATCTGGTCGTCCTTTCTTGCAATAATAAAAACTGCTTATCCTCTTTGTTCTTAATGATGTTTAACGCATTCTCATGTGCAAAATCGAATAAATCATCTAATTTATCCAGGAATTGTTTGTTTTTTCGCTTCCACATCCAACCACTTCTATAAATCTTGCCATTCTTTATGAATATATATATGTATATATAACTTTTTCAACGCAATGATCTTTTCATTTTGGGGGAATTCGTCCCTTTTTCCCAAAAACTTCTTTGACAACTAAGGTTGCACTTTCTTTGACTGATTGAACACTGAGTACTTGCCGATTTGAAGGTACTTTTGCTCCTACAATTTGGTTTGTTATGTTTCCGATGAGACTACATTCGTAATCTTTCCGTAAGCAACGCAAAAGTCTTGACGTGGACTTTGATGATGATGCCATTATATCGCACAAATGAACTATACTTCTCAAAGAACAAACTCACTAATATGAGAACTTACTAAAATCTTAAGGCCGGATTTTAAAACCCCGGGGTTTACGCACATAGCCGGGCCTTCCATGCACTGGACCAATTTTCAATCGGGCCTGGCCATGCACGTAAACCCCAGGATGCGTGTAAGTGCTGGGGCTTTAAAAGGGGGCGGCGAGGCGGGGCTAGAGGCGCCCGGTACAGCGGCCATTTGCTGATGTGCTGGCACGCACATTTTGCTCCTGCTCCTTTGCAGGAGCGGACTGGGAGGGAACTGGGGAAGCCCGAGAATGTGTCGCCACGTGAATTTGCTAAATTATACCCCCCCTTTGCATGTGCCAACCTGGAATTTTATAACATGCACGCGCCGGGTAGAGCACGCATGTTCTTTTTAAAAATCTACCCCTTAATGAATAGAATTGTAACTTGAAATCTATGTCTGAACTTAGAAAACTGGCTTACTGGCTGTAAGACTTGAATTGTTGAGCGACGCCATCTATATATAGGCCTCAGAACTTTTTTAATGGTTTTAGAACCTTCTACAGCCTTCCACAAGCATTTTTTTTATTGCAAATTAAATTATCTTTCAATCATATTCTATACTTCTTTCAAAATAAGTATGATAAAGAAAATAAAAACAGTTTAATATAAAAAATATTGATTTTGTTAAAGTCTGAAACTTCAGGGCCTTTGGGGGCCATTTTAATATCTGAAATTTTACAGAAACAATTTTGGAGGTTGGGAGATGAGAAATATTTCACAAAATCATATACAACTAAGGTGCACTTGCACTGACAATTTAAAATTTCAATGTATGTACAAATGCCTATATATGGCCATTGAATGCTCGTTTTAAAGTTAATATCTTAGATTTTAGAATAGTCATTAGTACATGAAGCTGCTAGGAACCACAATAATTTAATAGCTTCAATTTGTTCTCACTCTCACATATTCCCTCTACCCTTTTCACATATTCAGAATACAATTAAGTGTACTCACTCCGTTTCTTGGAAAATTGATACATTAAATCAAGATATAATTGTTCTTGTGAAGTCACTAAAAATGTCCGATAGAATGAAGTAAAAGCTGCAAGAGGAAAAGCTCTTCCAGTGACAAGAACAGGAACAAAATCACACACATTAAAGACAATGAAAAGTAACATCAAGAAGGCTGCTCAGAGCCCTGCAAATAGCTTTCTCATCATAAAGCAGCTAAAGCCAGCAGACTTGAAAAACTTGTTACTTAAAATCAAGAGACAGATTTCTTATACACAAAAAATATACACACCATAAGCGGCTCACCAATCCTGCTATAACCAGATTCAGAACAATAAATTCTTCGAGATGCAGATGCTGAACAGACAAACTAGAAACTGTATTAAGGTTGAAAAACAAAGTTAAAATATGCTTGATAATTTTTTTCCTCGAGTCCTGCTAGACCAAGTACAGGATTTCTCTCCTCCTACTTCTCAGCTTATGGAGACACACGGCACTTTAGGGTCTGTAACCTTAGGTGACAGCTATCTTTCCTCCCCCCATCTCTTCCCGTCCCTCTGGGAAGGGGAAGTGCTACTGAAGATTACCGCTTATTTACCTATGTGATATGAGCAGCCCAGGAGAGAACACTGGTTCATCAGAATTAGACTTTTATTTATCAGACATTTTAGGTTTACCAGCTAGAATACAAACAACTTAGGAATTTTAGAGAAGACGCATACTGCAGTCCTTAACACCGCATATTCTTGTAGACAGAGCAAAACACAGCAGATAACTTTGACTTGCTTAGGATGTTAATAAATGTAGCTAACTAGCCCTCATAAATTCTACAAGATTACCATCATTCTTACTATTATATATATCTGGTTGTTAAAACAAGCAAAAACCACACTTTGAAATGTCTGTATGCCAATGCCAGAAGTCTAAGAAGTAAGATGGGAGAGTTAAAGTGTATAGCAGCAAATGATGAGATTGACATAATTGGCATCACAGAGACTTGGTGGAAGGAGGATAACCAATGGGACAGTGCTATATCAGGGTACAAATTATATTGCAATGATAGGGAGGATCAACTTGGTGGGGGTGTGGCACTTTATGTCTGGGAGGGTATAGAGTCCAACAGGATAAAGATCATACAAGAGAGTAAATGCTCAGTAGAATCTTTATGGGTAGAAATCCCATGTGTCTTGGGTAAGAGTATAGTGATAGTATACTGCCGTCCACCTGGACAAAATGGTCAGACAGATGATGACGTCATCACAAACGGAGCTGGACCGTTGAAAGGCACCAAGCCAGCAGGTGATAATGAAGGGGAGGGCTACCCACCAGTGCTGAACACCTTGTAACATCCAAGGTAAAAAAAAGACAAAAAAATTGAAAAACACTACCTTTGAAGCTGAGAGGAGAATGCTGTGGGGAAAGCCATGATTGAGAGACCCGCCCCCTCCCCCGTCATCACAAATGGAGCTGGACTGTTGAAAGGCATCAAGCCAGCAGGTGCCACTCGCCGAAGGGGCGCAACAAAGGGGCACTCCCCTTTGTGCAACCCTTAATGTTAACCTTTCCCATGTTTTTATCTCCCTTGTTAACAATTTCCATGTTTATTATTGTTCAATGTACTGACAAAGGAAACGCTTGATTTCCTGCATTTTTTGTTGGAATGTAAACCGATGTGATGTGTAAAATCGAACACCGGTATATAAAAATAAATAAATAAATAAATGAAATGCTAAGAGAAATCAGGGAAGCAAACCAATTTGGCAGTGCAATAATAATGGGAGATTTCAATTACCCCAATATTGACTGGGTAAATGTAACATCAGGACTTGCTAGAGACAAAGTTCCTGGATGTAATAAATGATTGCTTCATGGAGCAATTGGTTCAGGAATCAACAAGAGAGGGAGCTATTTTAGATTTAATTCTTAGTGGAACGCAAGATTTGGTGAGAGAAGTAACAGTGGTGGGGCCACTTGGCAACAGTGATCATAACATGATCAAATTTAAACTAATAACTGGAAGGGGGACAATAAGTAAATCTGCAGCTCTAACACTAAATTTTCAAAAGGGAAACTGATAAAATGAGGAAAATAGAAAAAAACTGAAAGGTGCAGCTGCAAAGGTTAAAAGTGTTCAACAGGCTTGGACATTGTTTAAAAATACAATCCTAGAGGTGCAGTCCATATGTATTCCACACATTAAGAAAGGTGGAAGGAAGGCAAAACGATTACCGTCATGGTTAAAAGGTGAGGTGAAAGAGGCTATTTTAGCCAAAAAAACATCCTTCAAAAATTGGAAGAAGGATCCATCTGAAGAAAATAGGATAAAACATAAGCATTGTCAAGGTAAGTGTAAAACATTGATAAGACATGCGAAGAGAGAATTTGAAATGAAGTTGGCCACAGAGGCAAAAACTCATAATAAAAACTATTTTAAATATATCCAAAGCAAGAAACCTGTGAGGGAGTCGGTTGGACCATTAGATGACAGAGGGGTTAAAGGGGCTCTTAGGGAAGATAAGGCCATTGCAGAAAGACTAAATGAATTCTTTGCCTCCGTGTTTACTAATGAGGATGTTGGGGAGATACCAGTTCCGGAGATGGTTTTCAGGGGTGATGAGTCAGACGAACTGAACGAAATCACTGTGAACCTGGAAGATGTAGTAGGCCAGATTGACAAATTAAAGAGTAGCAAATCACCTGGACCAGATGGTATGCATCCTAGGGTTCTGAAGGAACTCAAAAATGAAATTTCTGATCTATTAGTTAAAATTTGTAACCTATCATTAAAATCATCCATTGTACCTTTTTTAAATATTGGGGGCCACTGTAACCCCAATATTTAAAAAAGGCTCCAGGGGCGATCCGTGTAACTATAGACCAGTGAGCCTGACTTCAGTGCCGGGAAAAATAGTGGAAACTATTCTCAAGATCAAAATCGTACAGCATATAGAAAGACATGATTTAATGGGACACAGTCAACATGGATTTACCCAAGGGAAGTCTTGCCTAACAAATCTGCTTCATTTTTTTTAAAAGGGGTTAATAAACATGTGGATAAAGGTGAACCGGTAGATGTAGTGTATATGGATTTTCAGAAGGCGTTTGACAAAGACCCTCATGAGAGGCTTCTACGAAAACTAAAAAGTCATGGGATAGGAGGCGATGTCCTTTCGTGGATTACAAACTGGTTAAAAGACAGGAAACAGAGAGTAGGCTTAAGTGGAGTGCCTCAGGGATCTGAACTTGGACTGGTGCTTTTCAATATATATATAAATGATCTGGAAAGGAATATGACGAGTGAGGTTATCAAATTTGCGGATGATACAAAATTATTCAGAGTAGTTAAATCACAAGCAGACTGTAATACATTACAGGAGGACCTTGCAAGACTGGAAGATTGGGCATCTAAATGGCAGATGAAATGTAAAGTGGACAAGTGCAAGGTGTTGCATATAGGGAAAAATAACCCTTGCTGTAGTTACACGATGTTAGGTTCCATATTAGGAGCTACCACCCAGGAAAAAGATCTAGGCATCATAGTGGATATTACTTTAAAATCGTCGGCTCAGTGTGCTGCAGCAGTCAAAAAAGCAAATAGAATATTAGGAATTATTAGGAAGGGAATGGTTAATAAAACGGAAAATGTCATAATGCCTCTGTATCGCTCCATGGTGAGACCGCACCTTGAATACTGTGTACAATTCTGGTCACTGCATCTCAAAAAAGATATAGTTGCGATAGAGAAGATACAGAGAAGGGCAACCAAAATGATAAAGGGGATGGAACAGCTCCACTATGAAGAAAGGCTGAAGAGGTTAGGGCTGTTCAGCTTGGAGAAGCAGTAGGGATATAAAAAGGAGTGTATACTTTTAAACCATGATGATGTCATGCATGACCTATCACAACTATAAAGGGAGAGGTTAATATTCAAAAGCCATTTAGATGGAGAACACACAAGTTATCAATGTCAACTTTTGCAATATTCAGCCTTTTATCTGGCTTAATTACAACTATAATTTATCCAGATAAAAATCAAACATTTTGAGGGCGTGTCTGCATTAGCTGACCAAATTACAGTTTTATCCAGCTAAGGCCTGGATTTATCAAAATGCACTAAATATCGCCTGCGATAAGTAAAGGGGTGTGTTTTATGGTAATAGCAATTTATCGCAAATAAGTGCCAGAATTGTTGTATTTCCTACGTACAACCACTGGGGGGACCATTTTAAGCTGCTGGAGATCCAGCCTAGCTATCAGGGGCCTCCTACAACCACTGGGGAGGGAGAGAAAGAGAGAGAGAGAGAGAGCGAGTCTAGCCATAATACCCTGATACTAGGTAGGTAGTCCATCAAGCTAAGTTGAGAGAACATTGCACAAATCTCAGCTTTGGGTGAGTTTCCTCACTCCGAAGGTCATCAAATCTTATCAAGAGAGCACTGTTCTGTTCGTAGGTCTCACTTCGAATGTCAAAGTGGCCCCTAACCCCTACACTAATACCTAAACCTCACCTTGAGTGACTAGGAAGGCCGCTTATATTGCGGTATAAATACCTACCTAGTATGAGGGCATTATGGCTAGTCTCTCTTTCTCTCCCCACAAGAAGGGCCCTGATAGCTAGGCTGGCTCTCCAGGAGCTTAAAACTACTAAAAACGGCATTTGCGAAAACATCACAAAGCGCAATAAAGCTCTATTGCACGGCTTTACGCAAATGAAAAAGGTGTAGTTAAAATACGCGTTAAAGCCTTGCGATAGGGCTTCGCAAATCATGAAGCCAGTCCACTTGGCCACAAATCCCGCCCCAAACTCCTCCCTTTTTTCTAATTTGGATCGCACTATGGGTTATGTCGTTTTCGCGTGCGCTAAAGGTGTTTTACACATGCGAAAACGCCATATAGCAGTTGGATAATGACCCCCAAAGTTAGAGCTAGCCAGCTCGAAAAGGGCAAAGGATACTGAAAGGTTTTACAGCAACAGTCCAGCAAACGCAGGAGTAGCTTACAGCCTCCTAGGATCTTCAGACACACCAGTTCCAGAACAGGCTGGCTAGGCACGGAGATCTGAGCACCTTGCTGCAATTCAGGTTTCCTAAGATGATGGGGAGAGAAAAAAAAAAAAAAAAGATCACATTAATCGTTCACACCATTCTCAAAAACCTTACATGCAAAGGAGTTAGCATCTGCTAATAAGGACAGGAAATGCTACTAACCGCCCACACAATTCTAACATATCTTGAACAGCGCCTTCCAAATTCATCGCGGTCAAGCGCTTCAAGCACTGCTGAATCTGTTAAAAAAAAATAAAATTAAAGATTATTAAATCATAACTCCCACTTGGTAAACATATTCAGATTAAAACATCATTCTCCGGACAAGGCGTTCTCAACCCAGTCCTCGGGACACACCTGGCCAGTTAGTTTTCAGGATATTCACAAAAAATATGCATGAGATAGATTTGCATACAATGGAGGCAGTGCATGCAAATCTATTCATGCATATTCACTGTGGATATCCTAAAAACCTCAATGGCTAGATACGTCCTGAGGACTGGGTTGAGAATACCTTCCCCCAAACAATATTTTCATCATTCTGGTAATTGTGCCCTGTTTTTCTCCTCACCTGTTTAAGAGCCAGATACGTTTTATGGTAGCCCAGTCTGTTGTGGAAAATATATAGGATGGCGGGCAAGATTCTAACTTCTGTGTCCAAAGTTTTGCTATTAAGCAGGACTTGAACACTATGACATCCTTTATTGATAGCTACAAACAATTCACCTAGGGAAAAAAAAAAAGTTAAATGATGTCCGACTGTTCAGCTGTAAGTCTGACTCATATTGTGTGAGTAGCAGTTTTTACTTACCTAGTGCTAGCAATAACTACATAATTTAAAAATATCTTATGAATCAGAGAATACAAATATCTACCTAATTTAACGCGTGAAAGACGTCAATGTTTGGGTTTCATTAGTTTATTTTATCATTCTTTCACAGAAGTCTAGTATGGTAAACAGGAGAGTGAAGGGAAGGATTGGGATAAGCAACACATGGTAGCCAAATCCATAGTATGCTTTTCTAAGTTAAAGTTTAGAATATTTTGTTCAGGAAAAATATTTACTGAACCTTGAAGAAAATTATTATTGTTTGTTGGTATTAACATTCTGTCTGCATCACCATGTTTGAAATATAATAAACAAACATTTAAAATAAAATCAAGATAAGTTATTTAATTAGTTGTAAAATATATTCAATGCTAAAGTAATTTATTAATTAAAATTATGTCATATCCTAATGATACCACATGTATCACAGCCCTGTTTTTTTTAAGTGTTTGTAGTTAGAGTTAATAATACAGAAATATTTCCTGGATGGTTTTAAATTTAAAGATTCATAATTAAAAATGATTTATAGTTTCATGTATTCTAGTTACAATTTTCTATTTTCAACTAACACATTTAAGATTTGGAGGATCCAAAACACAAGGATTTGCAAAATGCCATTTGGTCTGGTTTCAAAGTAGAGGTTTCCCAATTGGTCTTGATAAACATTAATTTTTTGTTTAACATAATTTAATTATTGAAATTATTTTGATTTTTGACATTTATTTTTTTCTGATTTTATGCTTCGTCTGTCACTGGAGTATGAATTACAGCCCAGGGAAGGTGTCCCTCTTTAACACTGATACAGCTTATTTTGTAGATGGCTCCGCTCTCCATGATGATACAGGTTCACTGAAGGTTGGATATGAAGCTGGGCCTCTCTCGCACCCATGCCCATTCAGCACAGATAGCAGAACTGGTTGCCATTACCAGGGCCTGTTTAAGGGGAAAGGGCCTTGTGCCTCACTGTCTATACAGTCTCTCGCTGTGCATTTGGGGTTCTTCATGATTATGGCGCTCTATGGAGAATGAGGGGATTCCTAACTGGTAGAGAATGGTCATTTGTTAAAGACTTGCAAGATGAAATTCAACTTCCCTCTGAACTGCCAGTGGTTAAATGTGCTGGGCACAGCGAGGAAGACTCGGTTGGAACCAGCGGCAACAACCTGGCAGATCAGGGAGCTAAATATGCGGCCTTGACAAGTTACAACTGTGGGAGTTGTTGGACACCAGCTAATGTTACGGAAACTGCCTAGTGACAATGCAGATTTTAATTTCGACAATTGAGTTCTCTGGCAAGCACAGGAGAGGGATTATTGATTAAAGCACAGGATAAATTGTGGTTTGGCCCAAATGATGAGGTAGTGGCCCCACGATTTGTACTGCCCAATATTTTACTCACAATACATCAGGCTTCCTCAGCATTGATCACCATGTTTTTTTTCAGCATTGTTGGGGAACGAATTCAGTAGTCAAGGTTTTGGCCACTACAATATGTTCTTAGTATATGCAAAGCCATTTATACAAGGGAGCCAAAGGTTTGGTCATCACGCCTGCACATTTAAAGCACCCCCTAGGCTCCTTTTTACAAATCTAGGATCCAAAGACAACAACAAATCTGTCGTTGTCTTTGGATCATTAAAACCTTTCAAGTATCTGAAAGTCTGCACACTCCTATTTTGCTGTGACTGCAGCTGCTCTTTTCACTCCCCCAAAAGCCACCACCCTAGGCAACTACCTTGTTATTCTAAACTTTAACCTCGTTTAACGTCGGTCACGTAACCAGCAAGTAAGTGAGACCAAGGTGGAAAACTGCATTCTCCAGAATACTAATCTGCCGTTGTGGAGTTGTGTATTGCAAATAGTCTGACTTCATTCCACTAGCAAAGACTTAAGACTTGAATTTTCCTTCAAAAAGTAACTTCCCGGCTGCCCCTTTGACCAGCTAGGGCTCTGCGCATGCGCAGAAGCTGTAATGCACCCCCCACGTGCACAAACATGGCGCGCGCCGCGCTCCTTTCGGCCACTACTTCACCAGCTCCGGCCACCCTCCGGCTCCGGGCTGCACCGCTTGCGCTTAGTTGGACGGAGCGCAAACCCTTCGCGCCTCGTCGCCCGTACCTGTGATATCGGCCCTCGGCACCGCCACCGCACGCTGAATAGCGGGAAAGGGAATGCTTCCCCGGTTCCACGCGTCCGACGCCATGTTCGGGTGACGCAACGGACGGGGGCGGAGTCAGAGAGTGGAGGGGGGCGGGGGCGGGCTAATCCTAGCTTGAGACCATTAATGCTTATTTATCATCCTCAATTGCCGTCCTCGATGCCAAGCTCTGGTGAGCCGGTTCTCGCTCCGGCTAGCATTGTTTTATGTCCTCGCCCGCCCGCCATCTAATATTAGATGAACATGTTATTTGATATTTCCACCTGTGCACCCTACACAAGTCTGAACGGGGGGAATAGGGAGACGCTTGCTCCACGTTGGTTTAGATTCCTTAACGCAGAATTCCTTGTTTTATTCAAATCTAGTTTGTATTATACACAACGTGCATTCAGATTACATCTCGTTGTGCTTTTTAGGCGCTTTTTACAGTAAATATAAGAATTTCTTATGCAGAGCTCTAGCGGGGCAATTTGGCACCTATAGCAAAGTATTGTGCCCTCTCACCCATTACACAACACTTGACACCAGGAGTTGGGAGACTGTTCAATGTTTGTACAGCAACGCCCATGACCAGTGTCCCTAGGAAAACTTTACAGCCTTGCACACCCCTCCCCATTGCACCCTTCTCACACACCATTAAAAATTATGCATTTATAATACAGATTTTACATGAAAAAGAACATACAAAGCACAGTCTTCTGAGGTAAACATATTACTTACAATACGTATGTTATATTTACATGCACCGCTGTGGTGTAAATCCCTATGTAGAAACTACACACTAATGGAATAACCCACTTCAGTCACATGTGCAAAACACAGACCCTCAAATACAGAATAAAGAGACCATACAGTATATATAGAAATGTATGGATAAAAAATGAATTGGAAACCATAACAAACCAGATTCTAAATGCACTGCTACAACGTAAAAAAAACAGAAACATTACCATTCCTCAAAACAAAATTTGTAAATGCATACCAATAAAAGAATAATTCAAAACAATGTATAGAATAACATTCCATAATTAACAATTCATATAAAAATCTTCCAAACAAAATATTTCAAAACAGACATTTTACATCAAATAACACCCAGCAATTAAAATAAGGATTTACAAAAAAATCCTACATTATCCATACCTTGGAACTTTTGATTTCCAGATGCCCTGAAATTGTCATGGATTAGCAGGCAGAGAGTAACTGTGGTAGTTGTGCACACACATGCTCTCTCCCACACACATGCACACATGCTGACTCTCACTCTCCAGTACACATGCTCACTCTCACTCTGCCGCACACAAGCTCACATACTCTCTCCCACATACATGGTCTCACTCATTCTCCCACACACATGCCACACATGCTGTTATGTATCTGTTGGAAATCTGCTAAGGAGTTAGCAATCTGATGTAAATCTGTTAAGAAAGCTGGGCGTTAGATGGGAGGAGCAATCTGAATGAATGGCTCCTAAGAAGGAGGAGTCAGCTATCTTGTAGTGTCTCAGATTCTGTATATTCCGCTATGCTGGGAGTAGCAATCTGTTAGGGTTCTCCGTGAGGAGATAGCAGGTCCTGTTAGGAATCTGAGATAGTAGTGGTGAATCCCTGGGCCGGTGGCAGATGACCCTCGCCCCCGGGAGGATACCCTGAGAGGGTACCACTGGCTAGGCTTGAGTATGGAGACGACACACATTAGTTCTTTTATTAAACAGGTTTTGGAAACCACCCAGATGGTGGCTAGTAGTGAGCTGATATGCACGGCAGGGCTGTAGTCCCTCAGGCACTGGAACCGCGATCCAGGATGGCTGAGCTGTTGAGAAACTAGAAAGTGAGTAGGTAGAGTAGACAAGGTTCATGAACAGAACTAGATGATAAAACTCACATAAGGTCTCAAGGAAGCTCAGGAGCTGGAAAGGTTTAGGCCCTCGAGGAGTGAGTACCTGGTTCCAGGGAAGCCCATATTTCTGTCTAGTCCTACTAGTTCAAATTCTGAAAAGAAGGTAGCCACCCACATCCCTGTAGTGGGGGGCCTGTCTTTTGCCAAAGCAACCCAGAAGAGACTGTCCCTTCATCTGCAGCTCCACTTCAATCCCAGGAATTGCATGAAATATGGAAGAAAACCAATCATTTGATTGTGAAAGCTATTATCTGAGGCAAGAAACCCATAGGGATCTAAAAGAATCTTCATAGTCAGTATCCCATAAACCCAAGGTCTCAAGATGGGGGCTTAAGAGGGGGAGTACTTTTATGATCTTAGACATTAAAATAATAAGGTACCTTATGGAGAGGCAGAGTGCCATGCAAGATACTAACATAAACTCTCTCTCAAATCATTTTACTGATAACAGCATTATATAGAATTTCAGTTGTATATTTCCAGCCCTGAAACTAGATTATATAATTGTCAAAATTTCTGTGATTGGCTTTGTATTAAAAACAAATAATCTGAATGGCTGTATGGTAATTTGCTTTATTTCTCCAAGTTAAATAATCATCATCTCATATGTAAATGTTTTCTTGGAATTTGTCAGCATTAGCAACCTAGTATTTGTTCTAAGAATATTTCTATAATCTTAGATGGAATTTCAATTGGCCTCATCCTTGTTCTAGTTCTAGATATGCTTCTATAATCTTAGATGGAATGTAAACTGACCTCATCTCTGTTCTTAGATGGAATGTAAACTAACCTCATATCAGTTCAAAATGGCCGCTATGTCAGAGGCCTCTGGCCCCGCCCATGCTCCGCCCCAGACCACTCCGCCCACGCCCCACCCCTGGACCGCCCCTTTTTGCAAGCCCCAGGACTTTCACGCGTCCCGAGGCTTTACACAGGTCGCCAGGCCTTTTTTAAAATAGGCCCGGCGCGTGGTAAGCCCCCCTACGAGCGTAAATCCTAAAACTTAACTAGGAACTGAACAAATTTGAGATGAAGGCAGCAGTCCAGCAGCAAGAGGGGGGCTTCCCAGTCTTTTGCATCGAGTGTCACATGTATGATTTTTTACCCACCGGTGAGAAGTTGTACATGTGCATGCGAAGCAAAGAGCTCTTGTCTCTCATGGAACAAGTCCTATCTCTGGATGTAGAGTGGCAGACCTGGAGGAGCTGAGGCAGACAGAGAGGTATATAGATGTGACCTTCAGGGACATAGTAGCCAAGTCCCAACTTCAGACTGGCAGCCCTGGTGCTGCCTTGGAGGAAGAAGGTCTCATGATCGGAGAGCATCAACCTAGTGCAGCTGGAAAGGATCCTGTAGCAAGGACCTGCTCTCCAGGTGATGCATTGTCCTCTCGCACCGAGGATATCTCCCCAAGGCCTACTGCCCAGGAGGGAAGGGTTAGGTCGGCCGTCATAGTTGGTGATTTGATTATTAGGAATGTAGATAGCTGGGTGGCGGGTGGGCGTGAGGATCATCTGGTAACATGCCTACCTGGTGCGAAGGTGGCAGACCTCACGCGTCACCTAGATAGGATTTTAGACAGTGCTGGGGAGGAGCCGGCTGTCGTGGTACATGTGGGCACCAACGACATAGGAAAATGTGGGAGGGAGGTTCCTGGAAACCAAATTAGGCTCTTAGGTAGAAAACTTAAATCCATAACCTCCAGGGCAGCATTCTCCTGAAATGCTCCCTGTTCCACGCGCAGGTCACCAGAGGCAGGCAGAGCTCCGGAGTCTCAATGCATGGATGAGAAGATGTTGCAAGGAAGAGGGATTCAGTTTGTAAGGAACTGGGGAAACCTTTTGGGGAATGGGGAGTCTCTTCCGAAGGGATGGGCTCCATCTTAACCAGGGTGGAACCAGACTACTGGTGCTAACCTTTAAAAAGGAGATAGAGCAGCTTTTAACTAGAACAAAGGGGAAAGCCGACAGTCGCTCAGCAGCGCATGGTTCGGAGAGAGGTATCTTTAAAGGATACTAATGACCCAAAAAGCACAAAGGAAGGCGATCTATAACAGCCGTCAGGATGAAAAGAAAAGAATAGATGCCTGTAGTCTAAAATTAATCCTTTATTGAAGTGGAGACACAAGGGTAGCCCGACTCTGGCCGAGTTTCGCCGTCACAAAACTGTGAAGTCAAACAAGTGGAGATCGATGTTTGTGAATGTTGCAAGACGGAGCAGTATAAGAGATCACATCGTGATCTATACGATCATCTTTCATTTATTATGATTGATGAACTCAAGAAGACTGATTTAAGCCCCTGAGGCAGCCGTTTTGTGACGGCGAAACTCGGCCAGAGTCGGGCTACCCTTGTGTCTCCACTTCAATAAAGGATTAATTTTAGACTACAGGCATCTATTCTTTTCTTTTCATCCTGAAGGATACTAATGATGCATTAGAATTAGGGCATCCCGACAGTGAGGTTCCAATAATTAGAAAAGTAGTCCAAGTGCCTGTAACTAAAAACTCACCTGAGCTAAAAAATTCTAACTTATCCCTGTCAATTAAATAGCGAGGGTTCTGCCCCCACGGGTCACCAGCGCTAGGAGGCGAGGCCTGAGGCGAGCAGGGGCCAGCTGGAGCTTCGCCACTGCGAACCCTCGTTTCCCGCAGGCCGAGCCCCTGGGCACTGGGGCTGGCCGGCCCCAGGTGCGGCCCCTGCGGAGATGCCGGATCGGCCGGACAAGGTCCGATTCGGAGAACTGAGGCAGGAGGCAGGCGTACGTAGAGAGGTCTGGTGGAAATGTCCGAGGCAGGCGGCGAGCAGGCGAGGTGACGTCCAATCCAGGAGTCAAGCCAGGGAGGTCTGTCCGAAGGGTAAGAGGAGCAGGGGGTCCGGAACAGGCGGAGGAAGGCAGGGTCAGGTACTGGAGGGCGAAGGCAGGTTCATGTAAGCAGGAGAAGGAACTAGAGCCGGAGCAAGCACAGAACCACTAGCAACACAGAGAAAAGACCTGTTGGCAAGTCGCCGGAGGAACGACCGCTGCCCAGTTATAAAGGGCAGAGCCCTGACGTCAGGGAAGGAGGCCGGCGGCATTTTCCCGCCGCGGGCCCTTTAAATCTCCTCCGTAGGCTGGCGCGCGCCTAAGCGGAGGCCCGGCCGAAGACAGCGGTGGCGGAAGCCTGCACGCCAGAAGGCCTGCGCCGACAGCGGGGAGGAACCCCCAGCCTCGCGGGGGGGGGGGGGGGGTCCTCCTATGCCTCTACTCCTTCACCTTTGGCTCAGGCCCCCACCTCATGTCCAGTCTGAGTCGTTCCCTTAAAGGTGCAGCACATAGCGGTCCTAGAAGAACTGGAATCACCACCAGTCCACGGTCCCCTGTGCCTTTAAGGAGACTTAACTCGAACAGGGGCTAGTACCTAATGTTTGAGGCCCTCAATATTTTTCTGTTTACTTTTGACAGGTAATTACTTAATCCCCCCCTCCTCCCAGCCTCTTAAAGGTCCAGGACCGCTTGACCCCTGTGGAAGTTAATTTACATAATTGCTTTTCAGCAGCCTGAGAGATAAACACTTGCATAAAGTTAATTGTCTTAATAACAGAGGGAGGGTGAGAAACGGCAGAGCGGGGGGGGGGGGTGTGGGGGGGGGGGGGGGGGGGGGGGTGGGGGGGGGGGGGGGGGGGGGGGGGGGGGTGGTGGGGGGCAGGGACACAATGCAAAGGCAGGAGGTAACGAGAATGCTTGCCAGAAACGATAAGGCCCGTGCCCCGCCAGCCACTCCTGCCAAGAGCTGCATAGGATGAGGTGAAGATGGAGGAGGGGCAGGGGGACTGCCGCAGTGCCCAAACCGTGTTAACATCGGCTGCCTCCTCCACCACCCCAAAAATAAATTCAGTTCTGGCTGCACCCCTGCACTTTTAAATAATAATTTTGCAACGTATTTCCTGGAGGAAAATAGAAAAAAAAACCCCACTATAAAAGGCAAACGTGGTTTCCATTCTGTTTCAGATTCTGACTTTTTGACAGACGTTGACCTTCTGCTTCTAGATCTAATCTCGTTCCAGATTTTTGAAAATTAAGTATCAGAACTGGTTGTGGTGGGCGGCACGAGACAAATGAGAGGGGGGATCTCTGTGCATTCCTACCCTGAGACCATGAAAGATGCTCTTGCACCACACTTTATAGGCTCTGTTTAAAGTCGCAGACTTGAGCAGTTGTCCCATTATAGACCTGGGTTTTTTTGGGGGGTTTTTTTTAGTCGTAAAGACTAACCCAGAGAGAATATCCCTGTTCCTTAATGCAGACCCTTGATCGATACGAGGGCCTTCCATACAGGAAAGAGGTGTAACAGGAAAACACTCGATGCTCTGGCAATATCCTGCCATCCTTTAGCTTAAGGTCGCTAAGCAGAAAAGCCAAGTGTGTGTGTGTGGGGGGGGGGGGGGGGGGAGTGGTAGAGGAGAGAAGGGAGTAGATGAGAAGAGATATTCCAATGACACACAAAAAAAAAAGGGCTTCCTACGAGGTCCATGACAGCCAGGGGGAGGCGCTGCTGGCAGGGAGAAAGATCTATGGGCTGCAGGAGTCACACGTTCACTGCTGAAGAGCAGATTTACTTCTTCCCTTCTGCTGGAGCTCAGCTTTTGCTTTCTTTGCAGGGAGTGGGCTCTTGAGAGTGGCAACCCTGATATTTTAGCATTACCACATGTAAAAGACGAGGAAGCGAGGGGGGAGGGAGGGAGGGGGTGCACGGCACTGTAACGTGGACTTCAGCTTACAGAGAAGAGGCATCCAGGAAAGAGCCTGAGAGTGAATTTTCTTTTGAAAAGGATTAGGGCTGTTAATACCAAATAATACCATAATTATACCGTACGTACACTATCGTCGGAGATGCATGCACGTACTTTTGTCTCTGTTTTTCTAATGTCTGAGCTCCAATATGGAAGCATTTTAAAACAGGAGTGAGAAATTCACCTCTGTTGTTGTTGTCCATTCACACATTTTTAGTGTATTAAAAAAATCACATTAAAAAAAAAATCTGAGTTGGGGGTACAATACTAAAACAGTAAATCTTTGGTCCCAACTTTAATAATACTCATCAATTAGCTGTTTGATATGAACAACCTGTTGTCGAGAAGCGGCCATCATAACAAAGAGTTAATATTCATATTGTTCTGGAAGCAAAGGGCCGTCTCTAACTCTGTGTCTGTGTTAAGGTAGTGCGGCCTCTGCGTTAGTTCACTCGAATACACAAAAATAAAGGTGAGCAAACAAAAGAATATCGGATGATACTGTTGTATTGCACTAAATACGTTCTCTGACCTGCTTTTCAGAGCTAATACTTGCTTCCTCAGGTCAGAGTACAGGGGTGGGCTCTATCATTAGGCAGGGTGAGATGGCAGTCTCAGGAGGGAAAATGTTTGGGTCAGCCAAAAAATTCCTCCCCCCCCCCCCCCCCCAAAATACTCCTGGTGCAGCTATCTCACCCTGCATCCAGCCCCAAGACACGGGTGGCGTGGGTTTTAATAATGATGCGCCCACAGGATTCTCACACCTTGTGGGCAGGAAGCAATGAACTGAAGAGGCAGGAAGAAAAGACGTGGAATACTGGGGAGAGTGGAAGGGAAGGAAGCTGAGCTGAGCTGAGCTGAGCAAGTGAGTGCAAGGGAAGGGAATGGAAGAGGGTTGAGTGAGAAGTGAGGGGAGGAAATGGCAGGGAAGCGGTACATAAGTAAATAGGAAAGGAATGAGGGGATGTGATCTGTGAATGAGAGAGAAAAAAGAAGGCAGAGGTTATTAGTGAGGTGAGGTGTGGGAGGGAAAGGAAGAGGGGTAAGTGAGAACGAGATGGAAGGGAAGGGAAAAGTGAGAGGGAAGGTGTGAGGGGAAGGGGGGAGGAGGAGTGAGGGGGAAGGAAGGAGATACAGTATGAGTAAGAGAGGAGGGGAGAGTGAGAGGGGAGTGAGGAGATGTGAGAGGTGCCAGAGGGAGTGTGAGTGAGAGAAGAGGTTGGGAAGGGAAGGGGTGAGTGAGTGAGAAGGAAGGGAAGAGGGTGCATGAGTGAGAGGGAAGGGAGGAGGAGTGAGGGGAAGGAAAGAGATATGAATAAGAGGAGGGGTGAGTGAGAGGGAAGGTGTGAGGGGAAGGGAGGAGGAGTGAGGGGGAAGGAAAGAGATACAGTATGAGTAAGAGAGGAGGGGTGAGTGAGAGGGGAGTGAGGAGATGTGAGAGGTGCCAGAGGGAGTATGAGTGAGAGAAGAGGTTGGGAAGGGAAGGGGTGAGTGAGTGAGAAGGAAGGGAAGAGGGTGCATGAGTGAGAGGGAAGAGGCTGAGGGGATATGAATGGTGAGAGGAAAAAAGAGGGATAAAAGGTGGGAAATGTAGAGTGAGGCAGACTGCTGTGGGGCGTGTGTGAGTGGGAGATAGTGCAGTGCCAGTACAAGCAGTAAGTGGACCAGTGATCTGCCTAGGATGCCACGGTTTTTTGGGGGGATGGCGCAGCAGTGGCAGGGCCATGATGATCGCGACGCCTCGTTCTTCCCATCCACGCGGGCCTGGGAGAAGAAATTGTGTTGCGTGGGCGCCAGCGCGGGCAGGAAGGGAAAGGTGCAATTGCTGCAGTAGAAGGAGTAGGACCGGGAGCGGCATTGGACCTGTGTGGCCGGAAGAAAGGAGCAGAGAAGCAACTTTGACCCATGCCCAATGCTTTGAAAAAAAAAAAAAAAAGTTCAGTGCTACGTATAATTTAGCTTATTCCAATAGGGGGCAGTAAACTACCGCATATGAAAAAAAAATGCAGCTTTTTACTTCTGTTTCTGGGAGGGGGGAAATGTTTATTTTTGCATCCACATATCTCAAACTGGATAAGCAGAAGACATCAAAGAAAGAGAAACGCCTGCCCCCACCATGCAACCTCCCATTAGGCCGTGGCCGGTTTTCGAAAGGTATTTGGTTTCCCAGTGATGCTGACAGGATAGAGAATGGGAGACCACCAAGAATGCAAGAATGTCTAACAGAGAAAGACGCTCTGGAATGTTTTTACTTCCACAAAGAGGAAAAAAAAAAAATGGTAACGTTTCCGATGAAAGAGGTTACACAGAAAAAACAAAACAAATGTCTCTCTCGTTTGCAAAACCCATTTTTATTTCTTTTTTTCTCTTTCTTAAAATATATAAAAATTAAAAAGCTGCAGCAGCACTGTTGAATGTTACAATTTTCTGTCCTTTTCTCCTTTTCATGCCAGGAATCTGGCGTATCGTGGGGGAGGGGGGTTGTAAATACCTGGGGGGAGATTTTTCCCCTCACCCTCCCACCCGTTCTTCCTGGTCCGATCACGGCAGCAGTCCTTCTGACACTGGGACGCGTCCATCAGGAATCCTTCTGGAGCCCCTGCATCAAGGATCTAGATCTGACCGTGAGGTGTCGGTCCTTATTAATAACTCTGACTCCCTTCATCCGTGGAATGTGAACGCTTCCTTTGTAGCATTTTAAGCTCCCATCGAGCCAGGGGTGCGGGAGGCCTGATCTGGGAATTGAACCGACAGAATATATTGTTGCCGTAGAGCCACTGGGGCCGGCCTCATTTTCCTGTCTTTCATACAGTCTGTGGGAGGTAGCTTTAGAAATATAAAAAATGTGGCACTGATCTAAATTTGGAGGCTGCAGGTGTACCTTTATTTAAGACAGTAACTTTCCATCGGCTGCGCGTGGGTGGACACATACGCACGCATATCCCGGCTCCAGCCCAGAGACGCAGCCGTTTTATAACATACCCGCATACATGCACTTATATGCGCGTGTGATATTTAAGAAAGCAAAATCAACATTCAGATTCTTGGTCAACATTCACATTCTGAGTCAACATTCATATTCTGGGTCAATACTACAGCAATTACGTATTCTAGTTCATATTCATACTCATACATAATCTGGATCAACACAACAACAGATATATAATGTAGTTCATATATTTTCTAGGTCAACACGATGGCAAATACAAATTCTAGTTCTACTAACAATTCTCTTTACATTGTTCAGTATTTATTGCTCGCTCCACAAGCATTATCTCTGGTACTGACAGTGAAGTTATCGGCATATCGGTATTGTACGTTAAATCGTATGCAGTTCTAAAGAGCCATGTTTTCAGTTCATGTTTGACATTTTTTCTTTCTGTTATTTGACGTATTGACTCTGGAAGACAATTCCACGACTTGGGGCCTGCTAAGGAAAACATTCGGTCTCCTATTTGCATTAGGTGTGTGTTCTGAGCAGAAGGCACCTTTAGAAGATCGCCTTTCGTGATCTTAGGGCTCTCTGTGGTGTGTAGTGTTGAAGTGTCATCCTAATGGGCATGGCTTAATATTGTTGATGATATTGAAAATTAGAGTTAATACTTTATAATTATTAATTCTGGATAGTACAGGAAGCCAGTGTAATCAGTGAGGGAGTGATGTGGTCAAATGTCCTTGCCCCTAGTAAGAGTCTAGCAGAGACATTTTGAAGTAACTGTAGCGGTTTTAGGAGTCCTGAGGGAAGGCCTAGTAATAGGGAGTTGCAGTAGTCTAAGTTTGAAAATATTAGAGTTGTTTGTAAGACAGTGCGGAAGTCCTGTAATGTTAGTAATGGTTTCAGACAACGTAATATTCGCAGCTTGGAGTATCCTGTTTTAATTAATTTGCTTATATGCTTTTTCATAGTGAAGTTCTCATCGATCTGTATTCCTAGGTCCCACATTTGATCTGAGGGAATAATATTAATAATAATAACCAGGTCCAGGGTTGGCGATTTGACTATTGTGGTATTTCTCCTTAACCCCACAATTTCAGGTTTTTTGGGGTTTAGAGTTAGTTTCAGTTGAGAAAGATTTTGTTGTATTACCTTCGTGTATATTGACAGAGACAACGCAGTTTTTTTTAAATGTTTTGTTGAAAGGGATGCAGAATTGTATGTCGTCTGCATTTAGGAAGAAGTTGATTCCTAGATTTGTCAGTAATGCGCATATAGGCAGCAGATAGATGTTGAATAGTGCGGCCGAGAGTGCTGAACCTTGGGACACCTGCATCGATTGGGAAGGTGTCAGAAATGTGATTGCCCAGTATGACTTGGGGTAGTTGGGGTGACCCTATAAACCCTGCAGACTCTCTTAGTTAACATTTCCATCTATTCCAGTTTCTCTCAGCTGGTGGCATAGCAGGGTATGGTCAACTGTGTCGAATGCCACTGTTAAATCTATTAGTACCAGGATATATGATTCACTGTTGTCAAATCCCTGTAGTACAGGGTCAGATAAGGAAATGAATCCGAATTGGTTTGGGTACAGTATATTGTTGTCTTCTAGGTGGCTCTCTAAGTGGGATAACACTGCTTTTTCTAGGACTTTAGCAATGAAAGGCAGGTTGGATATTGGTCGATAATTGTCCCAATCATCGATTCTGCCAGTTTTATTTTTTTTAGGATTGGTTTAATCACAGCTTGTTTTGCCCCAGCGGGGACCGGTCCTTTTGATAGTGAGTGGTTTATTATGGGAGTGAATAATGGAGTTATTATGCTGTTTACTGTCTTCAGGGCACTTGCAGGGATAGGGTCCAGTGGGTGGATAGCAGGCTTGATTTTTGCGATGATTTGGTTTATTTCAAATTTAGATACTGGGTCAAATGAGTTTCATTTTGCTTGACCAAATTTTTCTTCAGGCTCTTTTGTTGGTAAGCCATTGGATAATTGTGTTTTTGGGTTTTTTTTAATTTATAGTTTATTACAATTTTATCAATCTTAACATCAATAAAATAAAGGAAATAAGGATTACGTATTCAAGAAAAAGCAAAACCATTTCCATAATTCTTGGATTTTCAATCCAACCTTACTTCTAGTCCACATCATAATTGGGGAGTGCTACAAAAGGAAATAATCATAAATATAAACATTCTTACTTACAGTGAGAGATTATTATTCTACTTATTCATTAAACATCTCTAGATACCCCTTTTTGACTCTTTATCCAGAATAAAAGTTTCCAAATGTGAGGGATCATAAAAAATAAATTTATTTCCAACCAAAGTAATACTGCACTTACATGGGAATTTAAGTATGAATAGAGCTCCTAACGAGATAACCCTATCCCTTAATAACAGGAATTGCTTTCTTCTTGATTGGGTGGATTTCGCCACATCAGGAAAAACCTGGATTTTCCTTCCACAAAAAGGAAAATCCTTATTTTTTAAAGTATTTTTGTAGTACAACATTTTTATCAATCTCAGTACTAAAGGTTACTAATAGGGTGGCCCTTGTTGGAATGTCATCTACCAATGCTTCCAGGAACGATGTTAGATTAGGACTGCTTCCCTGTACCATATCTAGCCCTACATCTGGCCACAGTGAACTGGTTCTAGATCTCGGGACATAAAATATTTTAGAAAACATCATTTCTTTGTATGATGACATTTGTAAAACTTCCCCCATGTATTTCCTTAATAATTCTGTAGCTGATAATAACCTAGTGGTTGGAAAATTTAAGAAATGGAGATTCTTTGATCTAATTATATTTTCCATATTCTCTCTTGATGTAACTAGACTATCTTTAATAAAAGATGTGTTAGCTAATTGTAAATTTGCAACTTGTGAATTAATAGTAATAAAATTACTTTCCAAATTACTTAATCTCTTTGCTTGATCTTGAAGTGTGCTTTTAGTTTCGGTATTTAAAGACCCAAATTGGGTCATTGCTTGAGTCAGTAATTTTTGCATGTTATTCACAGACCTCCAAACATCAAGCAATATCACATCTTTTAATTTTTAATTTTGCATTTTCAATAATTCAGACATTACAATAAAATGTCAAGTAATACAGAGATATTAAACATATAGTCAGAAAAAACTTTTTTCTTTACCATTTCCACCATCAAACAAATCAAATATTCATCATACCCAATAACTAAACAATAGAAACATATATTTCCTGTATTTCACTTATATACCAGTGGGAAGAGATCCATTTTAATTTAGAGCAATACCATCCAAAACTATTTTACCAAATAACTGAAAGTAGGCAGCTTTTATATTCGCTTGCTGACTCTATCTTATCCTGTATCTAGGGTCCATTGATGTGTTTGTATAAAATTTCCCAACTGGTCGGGATCGTAAAAAACATATCTATTCCCCTCCAGTCTCATAACACATTTGCATGGAAATCTCAGTATTGTCTGAGCTCCATGACTTCTTGCTAGTGGTAACAAAGTCAGAATTTCTTCCTTTTCCTCTGGGTCTCTTTTGAAACATCTGGATAAATCCAGATTTTTTGATTTAAATATAACACCGACCTATGTTGCAGAAATCTTTTCATTATTATATCTCTGTCCATAGATGACATAAACTTAACCAGCAAAGTGCCTCTTCCTTCCACTTGATGTTGTTGAGAGGTCTCCAAAAACTCAGTAATATTTAGTCTATTCCCATCCGTGTCCATCTGGTTTTCTGTATCTCCTTTAAGTGCAGACACAAAATATGCTTTACATATAACCGGCAAATCTTCATTAGACATTTTCAATATTTCTTTTAGGTAGCTTTTTAATTGCTCCTTAGGGGAGATCAGCTTACATTTCGGGAAATTTATTATTCTGATATTAACATTTCTCAGTTCATTCTCTAATGTTTCCATTCTTTTATTCGTAACTGCTTCTCCTTTAATTATAGAATTTTGAACTTCCTCCACTTTCTTTATTTTCCCTTCAATATAAGTTATTCTCTCTGTTTGACCAGCAATAACCTTTTTCACATTAGAGATCGAATCCTGGGTTATCTTAAATCCTTCCGATATTGTCATCAAAGAATTTTGAAGTGTTGAAATCGCAAACCACAAGGATTCTAATGTTATATTTTGAGGCCTTTCCAATGGTTTTAGGACAGGAAAAGATAACGGTTGCAAAACGATATTCAAATCATCTGTACCTCTAGATATTTCGGTTGGTATCTCCAGGATAGATCCCCCTCCTCCTCCAACACTGGGGCTTTTGGGGGACTCCACTCTTCCCACTGGGGTGGACGCCATTACACCACCCTCTACAGCAGGGACCACGATCTCTCCTGAAAGGCGCACCTCAGGTAAGCTCACCCCAACTGACGACATCCGTTGTCGGAGAAGCTCTGCACTTTCAGCTTGTGTCCTCGCAGGGGGGGAGGGGGTCAGCGGTGCTCCAGGACTTAGTGTTGTTTCGCCCGCTAGCGGTAACGGCTGCTCGCTCGTCATCGCAAGCGCGGGACTCTCTGGAGTGCTGGCTGCCTGTGAGAACAGGTCGGTGATTAAAGTCTGTGAAGTCGGCAGGTTAGGGGTCTCCGTGGAGGTATCCCTAATCCTGCCTTTCCTCTTCGTGTGCGGCATATTCCCCAACAAGTAAAAGGTGATAAGGAAACAAGTATGCAGGCTTAATCACGAGAGCTCCGTTCTGCGTCCTTTCAGGTCGGCGCCATCTTGGATCTCCCCCAATATCACATCTTTTAGATCAGGTATCTCTTCATTCACATTTTCCATAATCTCAACCGGAGCTGTCTCTGGTAGGGGAGTCACTGAAGGCCCCTCTAACGAAGCAGCTGCGTTACTTTGGGGATTTCGGTCAATCATAGAATCACTTAAAAGATTCAAATCTTTACCAATTCTAGTCTATACTTTGAGGTGATGAATGGTGGCTGGGACTCTGAATAGAGCCTGAGGAAAAAGATACTTCCGGATCAGGATTTAAAGCACCCAAGTTCATCCCACGAATAATATGTGTGTCCATAGGACCCCTAACCGCCACTGGGGTTGGAACTGAAGGAAATACCTTGATTTTCCTTTTCCTGCCCATGGATCTTCAAAGGAGCGGTTTCTGGTGTTACTTGAGACACAACAAGGAGCACGCCCCTTAGGTGCGCGCCTTTGGCAGCACGCCGGCGGCTTCGCGCCGCAAGTCCCTGGTTTTCTCTGCTCACAAGTCGCGTTTATATGTTATCACAGGGGGGCGTGGCTCTACTCGCTCCATTCAGGGTGGTGGTTGCAGTTGTTCCCCAGGCTCGGAGCAGTCCCTCTGGGCGTTTCACCTCCGGCAGGAGGTGTCTCTCTCCAGCGGCCAATGACAAATAAAAATTTAAAAAAAACGGACACGCAGGAGCACAAGGAAATGCTCCAGAACAGCTGAGCCAGCCCTGCTGATGTCATCAATGATGTCTGCAGGACACCGGTAAGCCCGGGGGGGGCATCAAACAAAGGCAAAAATAACCAAAAATAAGAACATTTAAGAACAAACAGAGTAATGACCAGGTAATAGAAGATTGACCACCTGAAGGACACCAACCCCTCCACCCCAAAGTCGTGCAAAAATAGTAAAATAGCCCAATTGAGAACCAGACAGTGGAAGAGTCATTAAAAAGACTAGAAAATAGAACATTTTCACATCGTTCATAAGAAGGAGTTTCAGTAACCTAGACATGATTTTAAGAAATATGGAAAGTTCTAATTTTAAAAGAAGATTATAAGAACTTTGTGAAGTCTTAGTGCCCATTAAAATGTTTGACTAAGTAAAGTAGAACTAGGAATGCATAGAGGATATTTCTTGCTATTATAGAAAATACCTTTTATATCAACAACTTATTTAAGATAAACTATGTTTCTTCAGTTGGCACGTCCCTTCCACCGTAAGGCCACTAGATCAGTCAAAGGGGCAGCAAAAGAGCAGGGATTGTCATCGCAATGAGCAGGGTTCAGAAGCCGTATCCCTTAGCAGCTAGAAATGTCTTCCCTAACAACAGGCGAGAAGTACTCCTGGGGGAATTCTGCACATAAATATAAATTCTGCAAAACTCTGCAAACTTTATATTGGGCAAAATAACACAATTTACATGACAGTCTTTAAGCAATTGCATTTTAAATTAATACAGAAAAAAGTTATTACTTAAAGATGCAGAATTTTAAATATTTTGAGCGGAATTTCCCTAGACATTCACTGTAAGAGTGTCCCTTCCACTCGCTCTCCTTTCTCCCCTGGCCACTTTGCCCTCTCAGGCCCCAATTCCTCCACCTGCCAGTATCTCTCCCCTCCACCTCTAGGCTCAGACCCTCCCACTCTGCCACTCCCAGAGTTTGACCCCGTTCTCAGTACTGCCTCCTCACACAGGCTCTCTCTGTCCCTCCCTCTCTCATACCCATGCTCCCTCTCTCTAATACACACACACCCCCCCTCATACAGGCTCCCTCACTCTCTCGCACACACACACATCCCCTCATACAGGGTCCCTCTCTCTCTCGCACACACACATCCCCTCATACAGGGTCCCTCTCTCTTGCATACACACCCACACAAGCTCCCTTTCTTTCTCACACATACATCCTCACACAGGCTCCCTATGTCTCTCTGTAACACACTCCTTCACACAGGCTCTGTCTCACACATACACAATCCCTTCACACATGCTAGCTCTCTCACATACACACAATCACTTTTTCATACACATAAGCTCCCAATCTCTCACACACATATACACACTCCTTCACAATCTCCTCATATAGGCTCCCTCTCTGGCACCCACACTCAAACACCCCCCCTGCTCTCTCTCTCACACCCCTGCTGCTTACCCTCCCTGGACTCTCTCATACTCCCTTTTTCTCTCTCTCACACCCTCCTGCTCACCCCCCTGCTCTCTGTCTCTCTCTCTCATGCCCTCCCCCCTTTGCCCTCCTCCCTCCTCATCTCTCATCCTTCCCTCCCCCTCTTCTCTCCCCCTCTCCTCCCCCTTCTCCCCCTCCCCCTCCACTCTCTCACAACCCCTCCCCCTCCTCATACTCATGCACCTCTCTACATACATGCATGCTCACTGCATATATAGACCAATTCAAGCTATCTGCAGAGGAAAAGCAAAGGCGCCACAATCTCAACTTCATAAGTTGTCCGAATATGCTGGGAAAACTCAATGTCCTAGGCCTGCTCTTCTCTACATTTGCTGGTTCCAGTATGTCTCTCTCAAGGGGACATCCTTGTAGAAATTCTTGCCTTTTTAGATACCAGCCCAGGTGGCAGCTTTATCCATGAAGTTTTAGTCCATCACTACCAGATACCTACTGTCCCGTTGGGCACGCTGCTCAAATTCCTCTGGATACCGAAAACCCTTGCCTGGACGTGTTACGAGAGCCACTGTACCCCTCATTATACAAGCAGGGATTCTGCACAAAGAATAAATCCGTCTTTATGGCTTGCCTGAGGCAGTCAATGCATTCATTTGGGTTCATCAGTTCACTGCTCCCAGAGTGACTGTCAACTGGAGCGGAGTGCACCCTGATCCTAATCCTAACCCTAACCCTAAATCCACTGCTTGTTCCTGGGATAAGCAGCATGGAATCGATTGAACTTAGGAATCCTGTCAGGTCCTTGTGATCTGGAAGGGCTACTTTTGGAAACAGGATGCTGAGCTTGATGGACCTTTGACCTGACCCAGCATGTCAAAACTTATGTACAATAAGCGTGCAAAGGAATGGATGACAAGGGCAAGAATAAAAGCTGGCAAGAACCATAGAGGAAGGGGATTTGGAAAGAGGCTTGTAGACACCTGGATTAGCGGAGGAAGCATCCTAAGTACCAAGATTGGCTTGGAGCGGCAGCAGTGGCAGTAGCACGAGCGATTAAAAACCAGAATGGTAGGATCACAATAACGCGGCAAGAAGAGTAGCCGTAAAACCACTAAGGTGTGCCTCATGGCTTGAGGTGCAAGAAGAATGGTATCAAAAGCCCAAAGGATTGCTACAGCCGTGTTTCCAATTTCCTCAGGGCAGAGGGAGATGTCAGCCATTGCTTCCTCCACCAGAACATCCCTCCCTTCATGAAGAGTTTGGGCTGGGAGTTAAGGAGGTTGGGGGTTCACTGCTTCCAGAACAACTGGAGCGGAGTGCACCCTGACCACATAACTCTGCTGTATGGGGAGGTCTTACAGGGGTCTGCGGTGATGTCGGTGACCAGTCAACCTGTAAGGAAACATTGACCAAGGAGTCAAATGCACGTGCTGGTTGTAGGACCTCCCAAAATCCTGCGGTGCAATGAAGGAGAGGGTCACGTAGCAGTTGAGGTGGGATCCCAAAACATCCGGCGGCAGGCGCACCACCAGATCACTTCTCCTGCCCCCATCAGGCAGATTGAGCATGAGCTTACATGCTCTGACCCAGAAGATGGTGAACTATGGTGCAAATTGGTCATCTGGCCTAGGTGCAGGCACAAAACACTAATCAATCTGTCTGGTTGCTGGTTACTTGATGCCAACATTTGGCAGACACCAGAAAAGGTATTCTTTAATATAGACAGAAGGGCAGTGGCCATTGAAGTCAGAATCTGATTGGGCCAAAGGGATTTGGCAGAAACTCAACACTAGAGAGGGAATACGGTGTTTCTGACACATGCTCAGAGCAGTGAAGGAAGCACAGAAATGCACCAAGACTCCCTTGGAATAGCAGCGGCAGTAGTGGTGGTGGTGCTGCTGACAATGGTTAAAACTTGAAACAGTAAGAGCAGAGCAGTCCCGTGAGGAGAAGAATAGCTGTAAAAACCCCTAAGGTGTAACTTAAGGGCTGAGGTGGGAGGAGAGAGAATGGTGTGAAAAGCTTGAGGAGCACCTTGCGGCTCTGGCTATGCCTGCCTGAGGTCTGCCTGTACATCAATCGCGTTGGAATATTTTTCTTTCTCTGAGTGCGTGTTTGGTGCCAGTCACGGGGGTTCCATCCTGTCCCTCTAGAAATCTTTGTCCCCTCAAGCGCAGACCACCGAGGTACCTGCCTTAGGAAGCTCAACCCGCGTGGAAGATCGACACAGCTTCTCATTTCCCCCCCCCCCCCCCCCACGCGAGTCTATCCTCCTTCACCGGGGATGTGTTGCCACTTCCTGCCTTCATGTGGCTGTGGTGATTCATGGCTGCACTGCTGCCTCCTTCAGTCAGGCTGTCTTCCTCGTCTTTTCTCCTCTGGGGTTCACCCTTTCCTGACTGCCGAGGGGAGGTGCCACTGCCTTCTTTCCTCTCTGACAATGACTTTAGATCTGATGTGGCGACCTGCTGAATTTAAGCATATTACTAAGCCATGCACTAGTGCACCGTTGACAGACTACACACACACACACACACACACACACACACAAAAAAAAGACTGACAGCCTGGTACAGACTCTTTGCTTCAGTCTGTCTGCACTGTTCAGTCACTTCACTGGTGCCTAGACATACAGAGACAAAAAAAAAAAAATCTGTAGCACTTCTTCAGCTCCCTACACTTTCCCACTCAGATCCTCCTCAGTGAAGAGAAAAATCAGCAGCAAGTGCCACTGCCTGTCTTTCTCTTGTGAATGGCACAGTGAGTGAGACCAGGGCAGCGCAGACTAAATTAGATTTCAGCAATGTTTTTTGCCTGGATTTCAGCAGAGCTTTTAATTAGGGATGCGCATTCGTTTAAAATGAATGGCTGATCCGCGATGAATATACTGTGCTCATTTGATTCATTTGCCCCCTCCAAAAAACGTACGAGCAGGTCCCATGAATGAAACACATGCCATTCGTTTCATTCGAGTACGTTTCCCATTGAAAATAATTGGTTGCACTGAAAAGAGAGAGCGAGCCTGAGGCTGGGCACATCATCTGGGAGTTTCCATAGCAACTAACCCTGATGCAATGACTCATGTGTGAGGTCAGAGGAGAACCGGGATCTGCAGTCAAGGAAACCAGACTGACTGACAAAGCAAGGGAACGAATCAGAGGAAGGCATTTTTCTAAGTCTGCGAATCACCGGTATAGTATTCCCAGACTATTACAGCTTGCATTTGGATCTCTCACTCCATGAAAATACACGGTGCTTTGCTGTTGTGTGGGAATTCTGTATTTTACTGCAGTCTTCTGTAGCAATAGTGTTTTTGTTCAAGATTAGAAACATTCCGTCTTTTTTAATCCTTTTAGCTGCTGCCACCCTGTGTTAATTTGCACAGGTTTTTAATTCTTTTTTTTACATCTCACTGCCACTGACCTAGAGGATGGTTATAGTCTTTTTCATTTCCTTCTCTCTTCAGGGAAGGCAGGCTGCTGCCCGGCAGTGGCTTTGTTTAGCAGTGATTTATTACATTTTAAACTTGGTGCTGTATTAACTAACCAGTGTATTACTAGTGCTGTAGCTGTGCCATAGTTTCCATTATAGAAAGGCTGTTGTAAGTCTCTGGGTCTCTGTGTGTGTGGAAATCAGTGCCTCTTCAGTCTGTGTCAGTCACCACCACAGGTACAGCCAGCCACTTTGTGGATTGATTTATTTTGTTACTGCATTTAGTAGTAGTGCAAGTTGTTCTACCAGTACTACTCAGGCACATATTCTTATACCATTCTTTGTTTTTTCTGTGTGTGTGTGTGTGAGTGCGTGCACTGCACTAATCAGCAGAGCAAAATACTAAAATAGTTGTCCTATTGTAGTGTATTCTCTCTGTGTGTTGTTCAACATCACATACAGAAGGATCACTGTAGTCACACTAGAGTCAGTGTGTCTCACATACATCCACCATATTTTCAGAAATAAAGATTAATTTAAAACATCTTTTATCCAGCACTGCAGCAGATAAAATTCCATCATGTCAGACAAAGGTAGTGACACTAGAGTACATGGGAAGCCCACAGTAGGGGATTTGCTAGCCAGATAGTCCCCCAACTAAAATAAAGAGAGATTTTTTTCAAATCCAAAATGTCAGCAGGAGAGATGGGCATGTCAAGCTGCAAGAAATTGAGATTTGGGGAGGATATGCCAGTTGTTCCATCAGTATCTCAACCAGATCCTGCTGCGTCAGAGGTGAAGGAAAGAAAAGGCTCTACTAGTAGCAGCAGCTACAGAGCACAACCAACAGTGCCTTTAGAAGTACAAGTACAAGTAGTGAATCCTAAAGCAGCACTAGTGCAATCCCTTAGTGCAACAGAGGCCATAAAAGCAGTTTTGTCACCCTCTTCTGATCCAGAGCTTGCAGAACCTCCCTTCAAAGGATTTCCTGAAATAGATTCAGGAGAGGCATTAGCTGAAGACCCAGTAATTAGCATAGGAGCCTAAACATTTTAATGTGTCTTAACGTTTTACTTATTCTGCTTTTACTTTTTATCTTTTGGTAATTTTATAGTTTTAAAAAATCTAGATATTTAGATGTATATTTATAATATAATAATTGTAGTTTTTCCACCTATTTTTAACACTCTGATTAATTGTGAATCACTGAGATGGATTTGTCCGTGCAATGGTGTATAAAAACTGTTTAAATAAATAAATAATAGGAGGTCTAGTCAGAACCGTGCTAGTATCCACTTCACTGACAGAGGAGTGTGAGGCAGGAGCTGATGTTGGTGAGGCAGAGCAGGCCACACTGTGAAGAAAGAGAGGATAAGTGAATCCTCTGCCACAGTTCCTCAGGCTCCATCTGTCTCCACCACCACTTCAGTGCCAGCAGCATCATCCACCCCCCCCCCAGGGATGTAGAGGCAAGGGTTCACGTACAGCTGCGGCATGACATTTTCAAACCCTAACCACTGAGGCCTGTCACTTACAGCTACAGAATACCAGGTTCCAACCATTACCACTGAGGCCTGCCACTTATAGCTATGGCAGGCCATCTTCCAATCTTTACCAATGAAACCTGTCACTTCCAGCTGCAGCATGCCATTTTCAAACCTTAACCACTGTGGCCTGACGCTTCCAGCTGCAGCATGCCATCAGATCTACTCAGTCCTGAAGTATCTGGCATAAGCTAATCTTGCTCCAGCCAAGATCTCTCTGGCCTGACACTTCCAAATGCAACATCCCATGTTCCACCATATCTACACAGACCTGATGTATCCTACCTAAGCCTATCTTGCTTCAGCCATGACCTCCGTTGCTTGATATTTCAAGTTGCAGCATGCCATACTTCACCATAAACAGTCAGGCCTGACGTATCCTACATAAGCCTATCTTGAACATGAGAACATAAGAAAATGCCATACTGGGTCAGACCAAGGGTCCATCAAGCCCAGCATCCTGTTTCCAACAGTAACCAATCCAAGTAACAAGCACCAGACAAATACAGAAACATTGAATAGATCCCAAGTGTTATTTAACTGCAGTTTATGAACTTCTCCAGGAACTTATCCAACCCTTTATTAAACCCAGCTACACTAGCTGCCTTAACCACATCTTCTGGCAATGAATTCCAGAGTTTAATTGTGCATTGAGTGAAAAAGAATTTTCTCAGATTTCTTATCAATTTGCTACTTGCTAACTTCACAGAGTGCCCCCTAGTCCTTGAATTATCCGAAAGAGTAAATAACTGATTTATATTAACCCATTCAAATCCTTTCATGATTTTGTACACCTCTATCATATCCCCTCCTCAGCCATCTGTTCTCCAAGCTGAACAGCCCTAACCTCTTCAGCCTTTCCTCATAGGGGAGCTGTTCCATCCCCTTTATCATTTTGGTCGCCCTTCTCTGTACTTTCTCCAGTGCAACTATATCATTTTTGAGATGTGACAATCAGAATTGGCTGGTGGCACTACTACAGTGCTGTCGAGAAAGAAGAAAGCAGGCGACCCTCTGCTTTCATTGAGACAGCATTCCTATACTAGTAAATTGTCCTTCTGCCTGGTTTGGTGTTGTGCAGCACTGGTTCCAGTGGTCTGATGTTGCAGTCCTTATGTGGGCCTACCTAGGGCTGCCAAATGGCATCAAATTTTCAGGTCAGGTTGACCCAGTCCTGGTTTTACCCCATTGCATGCTGGGACTTATTCTGATTTCCCCTGTTGTAATGTCCTAAGAAAAGCAAGACTATAAGTACCTGCATGCAGGGGGAGTAAAACCAGGACTGGATCAACCTGTCCTGAAAATCTGGAGCCAGTTGGCAACCCTAGGCCTACCAGATGGATGAAGATCTTTGGAGTTTACTGGTTTATATCAAGAATTATTTTACAGTTGCCTCACCGTGCTTACATTTTGTACAGAAATAACCAGTGTTGTTTTTTGTTTTGTTTTGCAGTTATTTCTGTGCTGCGATGGATGAGACACTAAAGTGGTAGCGGATCTGGAGTTTAAATTGTTATGCTGTTACTTTTGATATATTCAACTGCTTGGTTTTTAATTCAGCTTTGCTTGATGTTTATAACTGGTTGTGTGGGTTGGGGGGTGGCAGATTAAAAGTTTTATGCAATCTACCTTTGATTTAAAGTCTTCCAGATGTAGAACTGGAGATTTTCAAAGGTTACTCAATTTATTTGGAAACGGTAAATATTCTCTTGCAACCCTTTACAAGTGTTTACATTTGATTACTTTGTACATTATAGTAAAAGCTTTTGCAAGTGTCTGGGGCGTATCTATGGGTGTGACTCTAATGGAGGATGATTTCTATGAATGCAGTCGAAATGTTTATAAGAGCACGGAGAATGTACTTTTGCAAGAACAACAATTCAGGCTTTTACGTTGAATTATATCTCCATATTGTGCTAAACAGATAGGAAGTGTGGGAGGGTAAATGCTTCTCTATATCACAGGATGTGGGAATGTCCATTAATTGGGATGTTATGGAAGGAGAATAACTTTCTAACTCAAGTAAGACCTTTAGGATAAATGCTAAATGGGGTATACTGGGTTTATATCCTTCTGATACAGAACTGGAAGCTCTTTTGCTGAATTTTGTGGACAAGATCTGTGTGATTTTTAAGAAATGTATATTATTCGCATGGCTTAATCCTATTGCTCCATTGTTTTCATCCTGGAAAGCCAGAATGATAGATCTACTGTGCACGGAATATAAATTGTCATTTTTCAAACCTATCTCATGCCCTAAGAAGTTCACTGGGATATGGAGCAAGTTGATTGTGTCACTCTCACCTCTGGTGCAAAGGCGTTCCCCACTAACGGAGCAGGCAACCTCATCCTGATGAGTTTTTGGTTTTAGTTTAATTTATTAGTTTATTAGCATTTCTGTACCGTTACATCAGACATGCCTTCACAACGGTTTACAAGTTAAAACGCACAAGAAATACATTGTTTTGTTAAAAATAGTAACAGCTAAAAACAGGATGCTGGGCTTGATGGACCCTTGGTCTGACCCAGTATGGCATTTTCTTATGTTCTTAATAATACACAGGAATCAAACCTTTTTCGATGGAAAGAAAACTGTAGAACAAGGAGCCATAATATGAAGCTCCAAGGGGGATTGAGTCAGGATCAGTGTTAGGAAGTATTTCTTCACAGAAAGAATGCTAGATGCGTGGAAGTAGTGGGGAATAAGGATGGTAGTGGAATTCAAAAGGGCATGGGATAAGCGTAGAGGAATCCTAGTGGAGAAATGATGGAGACGAAGAAAAGGGTAGCCTATGTTGAATAGGGTAACCTGCATAGAGCAACAGTTACCCTAGAATAATCATCATCATCATCTTCATCATATTAATGATAATAAAAGCTTGCTAGGCAAACTGGATGGACCACTTATGTCTTTTTCTGCCGACATTTGCTATGTTACATGTTAAGCAGTCAAAACGCTTTTTTTATAAGCTCTGCGAGAGCTCCAAAATACTAGATCCCTCTCATATCAAATTTGGAGAGGAAACGCAGTGTTTGTTGCACATTGCTCAGAGCAGCAGAAGAAGCACTCTGAGGTACCCAGAGCAGCTTGGAGCCGCACCAGCAGTGGATATTAAAAACCCGAAACAGCGCGAGTAGGTGCGCCGATATGCTGGGACCGGAGGGTGAAACTCCCTTTCATCCGGGGATCACAAAGTGCAGCAGGCATGAATGTACAGCCTTTTGTGAGGGATTTTAGTCTTCTCTTGCACCCGATGCTGCAACACCTAACGGAAGCCTCCAACGTTTCCTCCGGAATAGGTGCACTAAGGATGACCCTGCCCAGGGTCCTCCATGGCATCCTTGAAGGACGTCCGGATTTCTGCCAGCTGCCTCAATGGCTACCCAGGGAGCATGTCACAACCATCTCTGTTTCTCGAGACAGATCTGTTGCTCCACTAACTTCTGCAGCATCAAATAGGCGGAATTCCGTCGGGCCCCAACACCTCGAATGAGACGCTTGTGAGGCGTCCCGAATTCTGCCTGCTTTTCACTGAGGAGCTGCCCTGCCTTCACGCTTCTACGGAAGTGCTCTGCTATTTTTCTGCACTTGTCTGTCTGCAACCCCAGGACCGCAACCCCAGGCATCCTTCACTGCCAGGTGCAGAGTGTGTGCAAAACATCAGATATCCTGAAATCCTTATTGTATGTTGCCTTAGCCATATTCTGACCATTGTCGGTGACTAAGAAACCTGAATTTAAACGCCTCACTCTACAGTCTAGCTGCCAACGCTCCAGCATGTCTCCTATGGCTGATAGAATATTGGCTGAGGTATGGGCCTCATCCATTGACTGGGTGGGCAGCAAAGTCTACTCTCGCTCTGATGCTCAGTCTCTGCTAGAGCTACTCTGTCTGTCCCAACCTCAGCCAGGTCCCACTTCAGAGAGAGCGGGGAGTGTGTGTAACATTCATGGTGGTCCAGATGTTACTGCTGAAATGCACACTATTCCCTGCTGCTTTAGCCAGCAGCACCCAGATGTGACTATAGCACTGGTTATACAGGCTGGGGATGACCTTCCTACTGAATGCAGTCCTGCAGGGGACTTTGTAATTTGGCACTAAGACCTGCAGCAAATGCTTAAAACCCATGTTCTCCACTACCTGAAGGGGCTGATCATCAAGTGTAATCATTTCCCCAGTGCTCTTTTTTACAACTTTTGATGCTGCCTCCCTCTTACCCCAGGACAGTGCTACCAAACACTCCACTTCCTTCTGTCGAATGGCAGGAGGCTGCTGACCTGCAACTTGACTAGTGGAAAGGACCAAAGGCATGGGATCATCTTGGGGAATACTTTTCCCCCTTTTCAACCACTTTCCTTTGACTGGAAGAAGAGGTCTTGCTAGTTGGTGCTGCACATCAATGTTTGTGAGATGCCATGCTTGCTTCCCTTGACTGATGTCCTATAAGCAGTGAATACCCTATGCAAAATGTGCGTCCCCCCTGACTTTGAAGTGCCACCAGACCAAAGATTTCTTCCACAATCCCTTCTCTACATCTTTGGGGTTGGATGGTGGTATTGGGGTAGAGATAGAGGGTGGACTCTGAGGAACAATACCAGGTGCATCTCTTATACTCTCTACCTGTGCTGCCTGCTCTTTCCTCTGTCCTCACTTTGCTCTATCTCACCCATCAATAAACTGAATACTAAGACACTACTGTATATTCCTCACAAATGTTTTTCTTCTAGTATCCTTTCAATGTCTTCTGGTTCAGGCAATCCCAATGTTGTATTCGTGGACCCTTAAGCTGAGGTGAGGTTGGCACAACCTGCAGGGAGAGCCTGCAGGTCTCCATTGTCAGCAGGCAGAGCCGGAGGAGGCAGAGGCCCAACTGGAGCTTCACCTTTACCAGCCCATATTCCCCTTGGGTTGAGCCTGTTATGTGCGCTGCACTCATCTCCCGCCGGCCCACCAAGGCAGATCCAGGCTCCCTGGGCCGAGCCGTCTCGCCGATGCTGTACTGCCACCCTCTTCTCATGATGGGGACGTCCCTACACATGCGCGCCTCTCCCCAAGATTTAAAGGGCCCGTGGCGGGAATCGCCTGCAGCCCTTATTGATGACATCACAGGTCTCATCTTACTTAAGGTAAGCTCTGACAGTCAGAGCTTGCCTTGGCAACAAGTCCCCTTGCATTCCTGAGCTGTGCTCTGTGCTTCATTACTTGAGTCTCCCTGCATTCCTGTGTTCCTGCAATCCCTCCTTCTTGCTCCTGACCTCGGATGGATTTTTGGCTCCTGACTCTCTGCCTTGACCTGACTATGAGTATCGCCGCTGCCCTGACCTTCTGCCTGGGCCTGACTCTAAGTATTGCCACTTGCCTCCAACCTCCGATCCAGACCCAACATTATGTGCTACCGCCTGGTCATTTCTTCACAGGATGTCCCACGCAGAGGCCCACCTAAGTCCAGCTGGCCTGGTACCCAAGAGCTCAACCTGCAGGGAATGAGGACTGATATTGGTGAAGCTCCTGCTGGCTTCTGCTCCCGGCCCGGCCTCGCCTGATGACGGAGGGGACCTGTGGGAATTTCTCCCACAGGCAGTGCTAACTCCTCCAACAGGTTGCCAAGGCCATGGACCCAGCGGAGGCCTCCACTCTCCAGGCCATTCTGGGACTGGCACACAAGATCCAAGAGTAACAGTGGTTTCTCGAGGCACTGGCCGCCTCTTGAGCGCCTAAATGCTCATTTAGACTCCTTCACTTCGACATCAGTATCATCATCAACTTCTTCAGGTCCTCCTCCACAGGCCGCATCAGCATTTCCATCCATTCCTCTACCAGCACCACCGCGTTACAATGGGGATCCGAAGCAAATCAAGGGTTTATCAACCAATGCTACATGCATTTCTCCCTACAACCCATGGCATTCCCAGATGATGCCACCAAGGTTATGTTCATCCTCTCGTGTCTGGAGGGCAAAACCCTGGCATGGGCCTCTCCGCTCTGGGAATGTATGGACTCCCTCTTGCTGAATCTCCCGTGCTTTATTTCTACATTCAAGAGGAACTGTGATGACCCAGGGAGACAGGCCACCGCCAGCACAGACCTGCTGCATCTCAAACAAGGGCAGCGCTCACTTAGTGACTACACGATCAAGTTTTGGATGCTCACCGCCAAACTTGAATGGCAGGAGGATTGTCTGCACCCTATTTTCTTGGACAGCCTCTCATCCTGTCTCAAAGATGAACTTGCCACCTGGGAGCTTCCTGAGACCCTGGAGGCCTCGTTGACCTCATGGATCGCATTGAACGACGTCATGCAATTGGGTCGACAGCTATCTCCAGAGGAATGTCAACTCAGGAGACAAGCAGGCCTCTGTCTATACTGTGGAACAGCAGGACATCGATTATCCCAGTGCCCAATCCGCCTGGGAAACTTCCCAGACTAAGGTCTGTTAGGGCCCTGACCTTAGGCCCCGTCTTTCTAGCCCCTCAAATTGGACTGATGAGTTAACAACTCCATCTCCCTCCTTCACTGGGAATCCATAATCTCTTCCATGTGTCCTTCCTCAAACCTTTGATCCTTTCCTGGCCATCTCGGAAGAGCCCCGTATGACTGCAGCTCTCCGCAGACAGCAACACCAAGTACATATGTCCTGGATGTCCAAAGATGAGGCCATAGATGGAAGTACCTCCTGTTCTGGGAAGGATACGGGCCCGAGGAGAATTCTTGGGAGCCAGTCACCAACATCCTCTACAAAATGTTGATCAGTTCCACGCTGCTCATCTCAAGAAACCGAGCCCCCAGGGGGGGGCTTAGAGGAGGGGGTACTGTTACGTGCACCATCTGTAGGGCCCTGTGGTCGGCTGCATTCACCTCCCACCGGCCCACCCAGGCAGCCCCAGGATCCCTGGCTGTGGCCGTGAGCCGGCTTTGATGCCTCACCACTCCTTCCCTTCCTGACACTGTGGCAGCCCTCCCTGGGCTGAGCCATCTCACTGATGCTGCACTGCTGCCCTCCTCTCAGGCCGGGGATGTCCCTACACGCACGCGCCTCTCCCCAAGATTTAAAGGGCTCATGCCGGGAATTGCCTGCGGCCCTTACTGATGTTGTCACAGATCTCCTCTTATTTAAGACAAGCTCTGACAGTCAGAGCTACAAGTCCTCTTGCATTCCTGAGCTGTGCTCTGTGCTTCATTACTTCAGTCTCCCTGCGTTCCCGTGTTCCTACCATCCCATGTTCTTGCGATCCTGCCTTCTCACTTCTGACCTCGGACGGACTTTCTGCCTGGACCTGACTCTGCCTCCGACCTCCAATCCGGACCCAACCTTGTGTGCTACCACCTGGTCATTTCTTAAAATTTGGCTGTCTAACCTTCAAGGCCTACAGATGGAATACTCCTCCATAAGTAGCCAACTGTTCCATATCATCCACAACGTTCAATTTGTTAATCTCAATAAGAACTTTTAAGATTGCCATCAGTTAGAGAAATCAGACTAGAGACTACTCATGAATCTAGTTTTTCCCATCTAAACCCCAGTATTTGGAATGCCTTACCACTCATGGTACACCTAGAGAAAAACTACCTAAGTTCAGAAAGGCATTGAAAATTTTTCTTTTATTCACAGACAGTTATAACACTATAGAACTACTACGTGTCGTTCCTGTACTCCAACCACACTCAACCAAGCAATTGGGGTTTGTTTGGTTTTTTTTACTAAATTCTTCTGAATTATGTACAAGGGTTTAGATTACGATTTTATGTACTATATTTTTTAATTTAGTAAACATAAATCTTTTTTTTTTTATTTTTATTTTACATTTATATTATGTGTTATTTTTCTAAAATACTTTTTATTAAACAGAAGAATCAATAAAGTTCAATAGATTACAATTCATGAGTACATAACAATCTAGTTTACTGTAACAGATACATCCAATCTATATTATTTTATATTTATAATGTGTTTTAAACACATCAGCTTTAATTTCAGTTAGCAATTTATACATTTTATTGTACATCGCTATGAATTACAATTTGTAAGATATAGCGATTCATCAAGTGGAATAAACCATAAACCATTTGTTTTTTTGTTTTACTTTGAAAAAAAAAAACAGGGTAAGGCCCCCATTGACTGGCTCATGATCAGGTCCCATTGTCAAGGTCCAGTTCTAGGTCTAGGCCTAGGCCTGGTGGCAGTCCCAGTCACCTAGGCCTGGGTCAAACACCAAGGCCTGATTGAAGCTGGGTCCCTTTTCTGAATCCTAGGCCTAAGCCCAATGCTGGGTCCTGAAAGGTTGGATCCCAGTCACTGAGGTCCAGATTTAGACCTAAGACCTAGGCCTGGGTCCAAGGTCGGGTCCCATTGCTGATGCCCCAACACTGGAGCCTGACCCAAAGCTAGATCTTGGTCATCAATGACCAGGTCTAGGCCTGATGCCTAGGCTCAACCCGATGTTGAGGCAGGGTACTCTCACCAAGGTCCAGGCTTGGCCCTAGCCTAGGCCTGATGCTGGGGCCTGCCCAGAGGCCAGGTCCTATCTCCAAGGCTCAGGACTAGGATCGAGGTTGAGGACCAGATCTAATACTAGGGCACAGCCAAGGCCAGATCCCATCACTGAGATCTAGGCTTTTTCCAGATCTTTGCTGATGCCAGGTAACAGTTCAAGGTTGGGTTCCAGTCACCGAGGTCCAAACCTAGGCCTCATCCCAGGCCTGGACAAGGTCAGAACCTGTCACCAGGGCCTGGGTCTAGGCTAGGCCCAAGCCTAATTGCTAGGCCTGGAGGCAGAGGAGCAGGACTTCCAGTGTTTTCTTTCTTCTGTTGACTCCAAATGACATCCTCGACCCATGCCTAGGCCTCGTCCCGCTCGATACTCATATTTTTTTAATGCACTAATCCAAAAAGTACCTGAAACCTTTTGGTTATTTTTGAGTGAGGCTTAATTTTCGGTTCACATCATTCATATGAACCAAAAATTTGTTTTTTGCATTTTGCATTTGTTGCATTTTGCCCATTTATTTATAAGAAATACATATCCCTATTGGTGAATGCCAGTGCTAGATAGAAAACCATCACAAGAGGCAGCAATAGACAAGCTGGAACCATTTTCCATGATTCTGCCACAAATTCCAAATTCTGAGGCTGTTGCCATTGCCATGGAATTGCATAAAACTGTGGACCCACTTTTAATCTGAAAAATGCTTAAATTGCTATATTTGTATATGCTTCAGTTGTAAGGCTATTTATGTAATTGAAATAATAAAAACCCTTATAAATAACATCAGGAAACGGTCCTCAGAGATAAGAAAGGAAATTGAGAAGCCTGTTTTAATTATAGCATCCTAACAAAATGTTAGTACTGTATCATGTTCTGCAACAACTATTATTTGTACCCTAACAAATACATGCAACCTTGCTCAAGAGAAATCTGCCACATGAAACTATGATCCTCCATTGTACTGGAATATTCCAGTGAGCACCATTTCATATAAAGCAGAGCTTCGTACTCGGGAACTGTGCGGCTTGGCTAGCTCGCTGAATAAACTTAGCAGTGAAAGCGCTGCTGAATATATCCGGCTATCTTAAAAGTTTATCCAGCTAACTTTAGGACAGGTCTCCGGGCTGACAAGAGTTAGCCCAGATAACTTTTCCGGCTAACTCAGCTCTTCCCAGTGAAGACCCTGGAATGCCCCTAACTTATCCAGCTAAGGGGGTCATTCTCTAACGCTATCGCACGCGAAAAGGGACTTTTTTGCGTGCGATAGCTAGCTCGGGGCGGAGTTGGCCCCGGAAGAGGAGGAGCCGGGGGCGGCACCGGGGGGCTGACACTGCATACACATCACTGTCAGCGAAAGGTAAGATTCCTTATCGCTGCCAGTTTTTCTCCGAATAATTACACCTTTTTATGGTGTAGTTATTCGGCGCGAAAGCCGGCAGCGATCGCACCGCAGAGGCGCAATCACTGCTGGCTATCGCAGGACCGCCCCCTGTTACTGCCGGATTCTCTAAGGTCTGTGACCTTAAATCCAGGCTTAAATTCTAGCTGGATAACTTATTTTTACAGCTAGAATTTATACAGATACATGCCCAAATATTCATTTAGCCAGATAGCTTCTGCTTTATCTGGTTAAATGCGTCTGAATTTTGGGCCTCTAAATGACCAATCAACAAACTAAGGGCCAGATTTTAAAAAGTATTTACACGCTTAAAATTGGGTTTCAGTCACTTTACCTGTGTAAGTGGGCTTTTGAAAACTGATACAATATATGGCATTGAATTTGTCCATAGGATTTACACATATAGATGGCTTTTGAAAATTGATACTGGCAGTTAGTGCTGTTTTGATATGAGAAGTTTATTATATTGGAATTTAGTTTACTTATGGCCTTCTGAGGGCCAAGCCCACACCAGCAGGCGTGAGATGAGACCTAAGGCCATATGAATTCCAAGTGACGGGATCTGCAATGTAGACCAATAAGGACTGTTTCCCCTTCCCGCTTCCTCAGTGTCCAGCCATGGTCGGCAGAAAAGTTGGCAACCCTAACGGGAATCTGGCACAACAGTAGCTGTGTCTTTTCTTTCAATAGATCAGTCATCCATTGGGATTCTTTTAAATTGGCTGATATCCCCTGTTTCTCTAGTTATAATTTATGGCATCAGTGCATTAGCACATGGGGTAACACATAAGATAAAAAAAGAAAATTTGGAGACATGAGTGCATCAACATATTTTCATTGTTCATCAGGGACCGGGAAGGAGTGAGCGGTGATAACAGAGACAAAGAAAGGTCAGAACAGAACAGAGAGAAGAGACCAAAAATATTGAAAATCATAAACAATTGGGTGTCAACATTTCATATATGTACGAGTGTGGTAGCTGAATGAGAATCAAAGCAGGCACCCTATTTAAAAATCGATATCTGGACACCATTATGTGAGCTCGGAACATAATGGGGGCTTGACGTGGCTAAAACATGATATTAAGTTCAGGAAAAGCATGGCAGAAGACAGTACGATATCCTGAGCCATACAGTGCTACATCTCTGAGATGGACAGGCAAAAGCCTTTCAACAACGACAAGTTACCCAACCTCGCTAATAGTTTCAGAGACAGATACACGACGGTGACAGGCAGGTGGCGCAACATGTGCAGGGCAGATCAATGCTGGTCAGGGTTCGTAGTCCCCTTGATGATTCCATCAGACTCTCTCCAATTGCAGTGCAACACGTCTAGCCACCCAGCATAAATCATCCAGAAATCGTAGGCAGCAGTCAGGCCAGGCCCAGCAAAACAACGAAGGGATTAGGGCCTACCCCGGTCAACACTGAGGTAATGCATCCATAGTTAAGACATTACCCCCCGAAGGATCAGGCAGAAAAAAAATTACGGGGGTTTCACATAAGGTTTTACTGTTTCATGCAAGAGAGACCTCTTCCCACAGCAGTCCAGGGTCTATAATTCGATGTTTTTGCTGTGGCCATGAATCAGGGACAATAGAAAAGATTAATCAAAAGCTTGCACTGGGGAGGATAGAGGCCCTTTCCATGTTCCCCTCCCTCTTCCATTAAAAGACATGATCATATCCCCCCTCGGAGTGATCCCTAAGAAGGAGCCCAGCAAGCTTAGGCTCATTACAATCTCTCATACCCTAATAACTGTTCAGTAAATGATGCAATTGACCCACTCTTATGTGTTATGCATTGCACCTCCCTAGACAAGGCCATAATAATGAAACCTTGGCAGTCGTGCGTACCTGGCAAAAGCAGATTTTGAATCTACCTTCCGTCTCCTACCAGTTCACCCTGATTTATTTTGTCTCTTGGGCTTCCAATTCAAAGGACGCTTTTATTTTGACAAGCGCACTCGATGGGTTGCTCAATTTCCTGTCCTTATTTCAAGAGGTTCAGCTCATTCGTGCATTGACTGTTGGAGCAAGTCTCGGGATCCACGAATATCATGTACTACTTGATGACTTCCTGTTCGTTGGGAAGGACATTCCAGAATGTGATTTTCTTTTGTCAACATTCTAGAAGGTAGCGCATGATTTCAGCAGCTCCTTAGCACATGGCAAAACAGAGGACTCTGTTCCAGCCATTAACATCCTAGCTATCCTAGGTGTCCGTGTGAGGGTCTCCAGGCTGCTGTAAGAAAAAGTACAAAGGCTCAAAGAAGCCATAGTGGTGATGGGGCAAGTAAAGAAAGCGATGCTTGGGCAGTTCCAAACACTATTGCGATTGCTCAGCTTTGCCTGTCGATTAATTCCCATGAGAAGAGTATTCACGTGGAGACTCACTTTGGCTACAGCAGGGACCAATAAGAAGCACTACCATATTTGAGTCACAAGTGCGATGAAGAGGGATTTATGGATTTGAGAAAAATTCTTGCGTCCCTTCAACAAACTGGCAATCTGGCCAGACCTGCCTCGATACAATAACAAGCTAGAACTCTTCACAGACGCTTCGTGGGGGTTGAGGAGGGGCTAGGCCTTGACATATATTTCAGGAAGTCATGGTGTGCGGAAGCATTGCTTGATACTTGGCACTGATTTGTACCAGAGATATCAACTTTCTCGAGATGTTCCCCTTTATGATCACCTTGACTATTTAGGGGTCTCAGTTATGCAATGAGTGTTATCTTCAGCACAGATAAATATGCCTGTTCTTGAATGTATCAATAGGCTATCAACCAAGACCGAGGAAGGAGTGCTGGTGTTATTAAGGAAATTGTTCTGAGATACTTACAGCACAATATTACCTTTTTCGCCATGAATGTCCCTGGCATGAAAAACAATATTGCCAATTTTCTCTCCCAATTCAAGTGGGCATCATTCAGGGTTCTGGCTCTGGAAGCGAACATAATTCCCATCACCAGGTCCTCCAGAAGTATGGTGACTTGACCTCTCGAGAGTTTGGGGAATGATGCTGGACTCTGTCTGACATCACAAAAAAGAGCTACTTAAACAATTTGCAGAGATTTCAGGTGAGTGTAGGTGCTGGCCGCACTTGGCCCATTAGTGTAGAATCAATGATGTGATACTTACCATAGCGCAAGAGCGAGGGAATGGCGAGATCTACGGTGGCAATCCAACTAGCAGGTATATCATTCTTTTCCAAGGCTCTCAGACATAGTAACCCCGTAGCAAATGTTATAGTCCAAAAGATAATACAGGATCGGAATAAAAAATTACAAAAAAACTCGAATTTTAAAATTTAAAAATGTTCCCAGTTTATTTATTGTCACAATATTGCCCAATGATATCCAATGCTGCCTAGAGACTCCTTAAACACTCACAAAACCACCCAATATTACCAATAACCAAATTTCAAAATCTAACATGTTTATGATCAAAATAAAAATTAAATAGGAGTCTCTACTCTGATGTTCCCATGCCTTAAAGCACATTTGAAGCCTGTATTTATTAGAATTTCAAAATCCAGTATCCTAATCTAGCATAAACCTCAGCATTTCCAGTTTAGTTAAACCTTAGTGTTTATCACACATTTTACTTCTCAGCTGTGGCGTGAAAGAGCAAAGAGTGAATGATAATAGTGTTAGCTACACATACTATATTTACACTTCGATTTCTGTTGAAAATCATGCATTATTTTACAAATGGAAATGAAAGCTATGTTATGTGTTGTTTCTTTCGTTTAAGGAAATACTGCTCAAATCAAGCAGCTTTCTGGGATTCGCAATTTGCACCTTTCTGGTACCCACACTCTGCAAGGTGCAATTCTAATTGTCACCTTGTAGAAGAAGCAAGATAGTAGCTTGAATTATATTACTAAAGTGACATTTCTATAAAAGGCAAACTTGATTTCAATTTAAAATGTGTATAAACTACTTTTTACCTTGACCATTCTTATAAATGTGTTTTGAGCATGGAATGAGTGTAAAAGAGATTAAATGAAAGAGAATTAAATATATAATTCAGGAAATTCTGACTTCGGGAGACGCTTTTGATGTAAAAAAAAGAAAATAAAAGACAGAGAGCTCAAATGATAACGTAGCACTTGGGGCTGGAGTACACGCAGACTTCAGCCATAATTTTGAAATCAGACTTACGTGTGTAAATCCACTTTGGAAATTAGTGGATATTCATGAACTCTTTCAGGGCATACTCCGGCACTTGTACATCTGCATGGGAGCAGGTGTAAATGTTCGCGCACGCATTTACATACATACTTTTGATTTTAGAAAGTAGCCGATTAATTTTCAAAGAAAAATGTAAATATAACATACTATCATAGCAATTTTCAAAAGCCTATTTACCCACATTAAGTGCACTTAATATAGGAAAACCCATTGACAATTCAGTAACATACAGTGAGGTTCATATTCAAAAGCCTTTTAGATGTAAACACAGGAGCTACTGGTGTCATTGGTTGGCCCCTGGCACGTGGAAGGAGCAATGGATGAGCTGTGCCATTTTTTAAAATGGCGCCGGTTATCCATTGCCCCTTCCATGTGACATGGGTTGGCCAATGACATTAGTAGCCCCGTCACATGGTAGGGTCTGAAGGCCACTGGCTCTATTTTGGTTGGTGGCAGCCAACGGCCTGGGAGCAGCAGATTGCTCCTGGATCCTCCGTTGGACCACCAGGGGTTTTTATGAGTCTTGGTGGGATCAGGAGGTTGACGTGACGGGGCAAGACTGGGTGAGGAGGGGGCTGGGCAGAATTTTGAAGGGGCACTTTTTGCCTCACCCTGCCTCATTGGCTTGTGAGTGGTGGCGGTGCCTCCTAATGGTTGGTGCCCTGGGCCCGGGCCTAGCTCGCCTAGTGCTTCCATCGGCCCTGGGTGCGAGGTCTAGGTGACCTGGGGGGAGTTGAAACTGAAGAACCGGGAAGGTCTCGACGACCTGGAGATTACCTGTGTGAACTGGTGGAATAATTGGTAAAACTGGTAATTTCACTTACTCTGCTAGGGGTGGTTCTATAATGAAGCAGGGTGAGATGGCCACCTCAGGCATCAACATTTTGGGAGTGGCAGCAAGGGTCCCCTTAAAAATCCCCTGCAGCAGCCGCCTCACTATGCCTTTTAAATTCAAATGCCTGAGGGGTTCCTGCACCCTGCCAGTAGGAAAACCCATGGCAGAGTGGAAGAATAACATGCTGTTGAGGTTCCCATCAACTATCTGCAAAAAGTCCCTGCAGCGCAAATGAATGATGTGCTGGTGGGGTTCCCAATCCCCACCAGCGAGGACTCCCCATGTTGGCAGGCAGTACAGCAAAATGACATCCTGGCAGGGTTCCAACTCTCCACCAGCATGAAGACTCTGCAACACAAATGAATGACGTGCTGGTGGGGCTCCCACTCCCTGTCAGCAAGATCCCATGGTGGTGGGCAGCATCGCAAATTTACATGCTGGTGGGGTTCCTATTCCCCATTGACAAGAAGGCTCTGTGGTGGCCAACAGCACAGCAGAATGAGGGTTCCCTCTCCACGCCATGCTGACAGGGTTTCTATTCCATGACATGCTAGTAGGGTTCCCACATCCTGCAGGCAAGAAGACCCATGCAGAAGCCCCTAATAGTGACCTGCCATGCCACAGGAGGAAGAAAAAAAGGGTAGTAATCCAAAGTGAGGGAAAGATAGGGGGTGTGAGTGAGAAGGAAAGGAAAGGAGGTGGGAGGGAAGGGGAGTGAATGAGTGGAAGGTAATGAATGAGTGACAAAGAAAGAAGAGGGGATGAGTCCAGCGAGCCCTGGACATACCTAGCTACAGATTTCCTGGTGGACTTACCTGCCTCCCGAGGTAATACCGTCATCTGGGTAGTAGTGGACCGTTTTTCAAAAATGGTCCACTTCACAGCACTACCTAGTCTTCCATCAGTTCCTCAGTTAGCAGGTTTGTTGTGCTACACATCTATCGACTCCACGGTCTTCCCCTGCATATCACCTCGGACCATGGCCCCCAGTTTCTGGCCAAATACTGGCAAAGCCTCTGTAAGAAATTCCACGTCACCTTGGATTTCACCACAGCCTCACCCACAAGCAAACAGCCAAGCGGAACAGACCAACCGCACCTTGAAACAATTCCTGAGAACATACATCAATGCCCGCCAGGACGACTGGGATGAGCTTCTCCCTTGGGCCGAGTTCTTGCACAATTCTCACCCCTGTACTGTGACAGGAGCCTCTCCATTCCAGATCGTCTATGGCAAACAGCCACTTCCTTCCTTGCCTCTTCCTCTATCAGTCCCTTCACCCGCCACCCAGATGATGGCTGAGAAACTGAAGGGACTCTAGACCCAAGTACAACAGATGATACAGGAAGCAGGCCACTCAGCCAAGAAGTTTGCTGATCACCACCGGAGACTGGCACCTCGATACCGTCCAGGAGAAAGAGTCTGGCTCAGCACCCGCTATATTCGTTTGAGGGTCCTGTCCATGCGGTTGGCGCCCCACTATATCGGACCATTTTCCATACTCCAGCAGCTAGGACCGGCGACCTACTGTCTTCATTTGCCACCCTCGCTGAAGATCAATGTCTTCCATGCTTCCTTATTAAAGGTGTTTGGTACTATCATGGCCGTTCAGGAAGGTTCCAGAAACTCCGCAACTCTCTGCCGAAGATGAGAATATTTACCAAGTTCATGAAGTCCTTGATGTCAGAAGGCCAGAGGTGGTAATATCTACTCTCATGGGAGGGCTTCGGACCAGTGGGAGCCCTCCACCCACATTCTGGATAAGAATTTGATCCGTCAATTCCACAAGGATCACCCCAAGAAACCCAGAACCCCTAAGAGGAGACCTAGAGGAAGGGATACTGTTACGGGAACCGGCCACGGTAGGCCACAACTGGCTCCCTCCACCTACTGTCGCGGCCATCCGCTGCTTGTCAGCCCCAGGAGTCTCATGGCCGCAGGAGACGCACTCCACCCATGCTGGGTCCCCGCCAGGCCTCAGACACTGCCGCTCCTTCCCGGCCATGTGCTCCATCCACGCTGGGTCCCCGCCAGGCCTCCAAAGCTGCTGCTCCTTCCTGGCCGGGACGCGGTTGTGCCATGTCCAGGCCCACTGGCACATCTCAGGCTTCTAGACGCGCACGGCATCTGACATCTTTTAAAGGGGTCGCTAAGGGAGGTGCCAGGGCTCCTCCCTCTTAACCCGGGAGTATTTAAGGCAAGGCCTTCCCTTCAGACCTTGCCTTGGCTACTTGGCTCCTGTTTGTGTTCCTGGAAGTTCCATTCCCGCGTTCCTGCATTCTGACCTCTCTGTGCCTAGACCTCTGCTTGTACCTGACCTCCGAGATACACTGCCTGCCAAGACCTCTGCTTGTACCTGACCTTCGAGCGACACCGCCTGCCAAGCCTTACCAGCACTTGTCTCCGACTCGCCACCGCCTGCCACGACCTACGCCGGCACTCGGATTCTGTCACCTGAGACTCCACGTAAGTCCAGCCAGCCCCAGTACCCAAGGGCTCGACCTGAGGGGATCGTGGTCTGGTAGTGGTGAAGCATCAATGGGGGTCTCAGGCCTCTCATAGCCTCGCCTGCCGACGGTGGGGGGGCCTGTGGGGTTCCTCCCCACAGGTGGTACCAACTTCCCCTCGGCCCAAGGATCCATGATCCGTAACAGGTGCTGTGCTGGTCATGGGCAGAGTGGAGGTTTGAGCCTCCAGAAGTGGCATGAGGGGGCTGGTGGGCTGCTCCAGCTCAGTGTGCTGGCCATGTGGTGTGCTGGAACGAGGTTGCGCTGGCTCAGTTTTGTGCCACTGCAGACTGGGTTCCTCCATGAAGCTGGAAAGAGTTAGGCTCACATTCAGTGGGCTTGCAGGATCTGGCTGTGCTCAGGAAGCTGCTGCTCCTCTTCCTCTCTGAACTGTGTCTGAGCATCCATAAGCCAGGGGGCATGGGAACGTGTTGCTGCACAGCTGATCCCTGGCTCTTCACTGCTGGTCCCTGGGGTTGCTTGGCTGGGACCGGCAGAGTCCTGGATGAGAGCTGTGGAAACAAATAAGAACACATAAGCACCAAAGCCAAGAGGCACACACATAGCCCGTTTGGCTTGAGATATGCATGCCAAACGGTCCATGCATGTCAATCAATGTGAGCATCCTATGCCAAATGATGTGCACAACTCAGTAGCAAGCTTTCCATATACAAATGAGGTGAACTTACTGGCTCTGGCTCGTTTGGGGTCCAGCCACTCAGCTATAACCTCGTACACATCTCGTCCCAGCATTTGGATAAGGCGCTTCTCCATGGGCGGCAGCACAATTGGACAAGAGGCTGCTCCTCCGTTCTGGAATATGTATTTGATGCAGTTCACGATTTTGGTCTTCAATTGTTCCCTTTATGTCCTGGTACTTGTGGGCCACCTGCTCCCCACTGCATCTCATGCTGCTGTGCCAGGAGATAGCCTGTGTGATGGGGCACCAGATCAGGCCCTTGGATGCCTCCAGGTCTTGGCCACGCGGTTGCTGAAGAGCATGGCGTAATGTTCCAGGACCCCAGCGATGATCATCTCATTGTCCTTCAGGCTGAACTTCAACGCTCTCAGATGATGTGCCCTGCTACCTGGCTGCCTGAAGGAGGTGCCACTTCCGCTTCCGGAGTGGTGTCCTCCCTTTCCTCACTCTCACTCCCACTCCTCTCTCCTCTCCCTCCCTTCCTTCCCCCCCCCCCCCCCCCCGCATCTGCCATACTGACTTCCCTCCCCTCTGCCCTCTCTGTCTATCTCTAACCTGTGTCTTCCTCCCACTGGACTCACCTGCCTATCCCATTCCCCCTCCCTATCTCTACTCCTGTCACTACTCCTCCTCCTTCCCCTAGTACTCCTGCCCTCCTCCTCTCCTCCTTCCTCTCCTCTCTCTCCTGCCTCTCAATTTCATCATTCCTCCTCACCACCACCACCACCACCACTCCTCCTCCAGACAAAAAGACAGACAAACTGTGTGCCAAACTGTGACTGACAAAAACTTTCAGACACAGATAAAGACAAGAGACAAAGGGAAAGGGAAACAGATGAGAAAGGAAAGAACAGAACAATGCACTCAGCTTGCTAAGCTCCTCCACCAACCGACTAACTAAACACCAACTCACCTCCTCTCCTCTAATCCATGCCTAGACACAGCCTCAAAGAGGGAGTTGCAGGAAGCCGGGATATAGAAACAGAAAGAAATAATGCCCCATGCATAAATCAACATGCGCAGTGTAAAATGATGTGTGATGTGCTGACGCATTGCCAGACGTGATAATGTAACGCGCTTAGCAATGGTTGCCTATGCAATGCAGAAGATATGAAATTAGCCTACCCATGCCCATTTTTTTATCACAGGCACTATTTCTGCTATATTTATAGCATTTTGATGACTCTAGGCCTAAGTTACGATGTATATTCAGCAGCATGGCGAAGCCGCTGAATATAGGAGTATATATAAGCACCCAGCCAGATAAGTCTATCTGGCTAAGTTTAGACCTGTTCTATGGCGAGTCTGAACTTGCACATATACTTGCGCGGCTAACTCTGTATAACAGAGTGATTTAGCCATATAAAGTATAGTTATATGGATTTCACTCCGCCCTTGATTTACCCAGTACACGCCTACTTTTTGTGCGCATAACGTTTAGCCGTATAAGGGACTTATATAGCTGAGCGGAGACTGCTGAACGTAGGTGTTACAACATTTTACTCTATCAACTGTGACTTCTGAGTTTAAAAATAGAGTATGTAAAATAGAGCAATTCTACACAAATGATTGATCTCATTATCTGGCTGTTTAAATATTTAATCAAGCTCTGCAGCAATCAATCTGATCCCATGGTTATATTCATTCATGGAAAAAAAATTAAAAGAGAAATTCAAATGTGTTTATTTCAACATGAGAAGAGGAAGATTGTTTCTGACAGGTTACAGATGACTTTATGACTTTTTTAAGTTGATAAGAATTAATGTTGAAATATATATATATATATATACACATATAATCTCCTGAAAATATACACTGCCACACCAGCACGTCACCCCATAAACTCTTTCCTTCATTTCATCCTCTAGACTTTATGGATCCACAGTATTTATCCCATGCCCCTTTGAAATCTTTTACTATTTTTGTCTTCACCACCTCCTCCGGAAGGGCATTCCAGGCCTCCACTACCCTCTCTGTGAAGAAATATGTCCTGACGTTGATTCTGAGTCGTCCTCCCTGGAGTTTCATTTCGTTCTACTGATTTCTTTCCAACGGAGAAGGTTTGTCGATTGTAGAGATGTGCATTGTTCTGTTTTATCGGTTTGGGCTTCGTTTTTGGGCCCCCTGTGGGAAATTTCGTTTTTCCGTTGGTTCAGGGTTTTTTTTCGTGTTTCTCTCTTTTCGGTGTTAGTGCACCCTAACTCCATGTTAATGTGCACTAAAGCACATTAGTGCGCACTAACCAGTTTTTCTAATTTCAGAGTTAGTGCGCCCTAATAGGACTTAGGATGCACTAACTGGTTGTCCTTCTAAAGAGACAGTAAGGAGACAGCCAATGGGAATGCAGAACCATACCTCTAACTAACGAACTACTCCCCAATTGACACATTTTGTAACTTATTGATAACATTTTTTGTTAGTGCGCACTAACTTTAGATCTTAGTAGGTCTATCACTCCTTGTGCCAACTAACTTTAGTTAGTGCGTGCCAACAACCAGTTACTGCACCCTATTAGGATGCACTAAGTCTGAAATTAGAAAACTAGATAGTGCCCACAAATTCGTTGAAATTGTCTAATTCCTTTAAAATGAATGCACATGCCTAGTCGATTGTGCATTATTAAAACCTTTCAGGTATCTGACGGTCTGTATTATATCTCCCCTGCACCTTCTCTCCTCCAGGGTATACATATTTAGGTCTTTCAACTTCTCCTCATAAGCCATATGATGGAGACACACCCACCATTTTTGTCCCTTATGAAATACAGCCTCCAGAACTGAACTGAGGCCTCACCAAGGACCTGTACAAGGGGATTATCACCTCCTTTTTTTTACTGGTTATTACTCTTCTATGCAACCCGACCTTGTCACATTGTATTGCTGTCTTCAGATCACTAGACAGTATCACCACAAGGTCCCTCTCTTGCTCCATGCTCAACAGCCTTTCACCCCCCATTGCATACAGCTCTTTTGGATTACCACTTCTCAGATGCATGACTCTGCACTTCTTGGCTTTGAATCCCAGCTGCCATATCTTCGACCAAGCTTCCTTATATCACTTCTCTTTCTCTCTACTCCTTCTGGTGTGCCCACTCTGTTGCAGATCTTAGTAGGTCTATCACTCCTTGTGCCAACAGGCCTCAAGCGATTGTAATCAATTCTGGCAACAGAAAAAAAACAATTATATTAAACATATCTTTAAAGAACATTATGTGAGCAAGATGTATTCAAATTTGTTTTCATATAGTAGGCACTAGAAGGTATGAAACATATTCGTTCCTTCTTTCCTTAGTAAGTACTAAATACCATGACACGTCTAATTATTTGTTGTACTGTGGTGATCTGAGGCATGCTTGGTAAAACACAAACCATGCAGGCTAGAGGGATACATGTTTGTGTAATCAACAATAGATCCCCAATTAGCAAATAATGCCCTCTTGAAGTAGTGTTTCAATATCTTCCTGGGATAGCCTCTTGCCTTGAATTTTTCAATCATTTGTGTTGCCTCTCGTTTGTATTCTTGTGCAGTCGAACATATCCATCTGAGCCATAAAAACTAACCTGTTGATATGTTGTCTCTGAGCCGTTGAGGATGATAACTTCTGTAAAGTAAAATAGTGTTTCTATCTACAGGTTTAATGTAAATTATTGTAGATAATGAACCATTCAAATTATAAAGGCATATATCCAGAAATGCTGTTTGATGATGATGGGTGGTCAATGTAAACTGAAGATTTTCATCCCATATATTCAATCACTTGCCAAATTGATCAAGTGAGTGTCCATCCAAATAAAAAATACTTCATCTATGAATCGTACCCAGCTTTTAATCTACACCCATGTTCTGAAGAGTAAATGAGGAAGCATTTTTAAAGATCAGAGTTACATGAGTCATCCTCCAATCTTCAGGTACAAAAGGAGGCTTCCTCTGCTCATTCCTTGACTTGGCAACTTTTGGGTTAGTCAGGTCTGCTTGCTTCGGTGAGTTCTTTTGCTTTGGACCCTTGTTCCTGTTTCGTCTTGGTGTTCTTGGTTCCTGACCGGATCGGCTAGCGGTGAGTCCTGATGTGTGACCGGATTGGTTAGCGGTGATTCCTGGTATTGACTTCAGATTGGCAAGCGGTGATTCCCTGGTGTGTGACTTCATATTGGCAAGTGGTGATCCCTCGGTGTGTGACCTCAGACTGGTAAGCGACGACCCTCTGGCACTCGACCTTGGACTTCTTCTTGACCATCATCTCCAAGGGCCCACCTAAGTCCCAGCGGCCCGGGTCCCTATGGGCTCCTACTGGGGGGACCGCGGGCTTCCAGGGGTGAAGCTCCAGTCAGCCCTTGCACCGAACGCTCGACTTCTTGACCTCCCAAAGGTCCACCTAAATCCCAGTGGTCCGGGTCCCTACGGGCTCCTCCTGGGGGGACCGCGGACTTCCAGTGGCGAAGACACACTTCCTCTCCTTGACGTCACGACTCTTCGTCTGCCTCCACAGTCGCCTCTGTCTCCAGTGCCGAGGGCCAGCTGGCCATATCTTCTGTTCCTGCCTCGCCACCCAACAGGAGAACCTATGGATCTTCCTCCTAAGGTATACCATCCTCCCGTCGGCCCAACGGTTCACAAGCCTGAGCATAACAAGCTTCCTGCATAGTCATTTTGTCTAGCCATAGGTCGACGACTCTTTAATGCCATTATATTGCGCTGTCCTCTGCCATAACTTTACGGAATTTTATATTATAGTTGAGCCAGGCCAAACCTCCCTAACGCTTATGCACTCTCATATGGAATCTAGATATTGTATCGGGTATGGCACTTGTTCTGGCTCCCTTTCCACTATCGCACTCATGAAGATGTAAAAAGCGGAAACCCAATTATTGAGTGATTTGGAAACCTTTGTTTTTTTTGTCTTTGATCTCTACCGAAGAATATTTTTCCTTGCCTTCACTGTAACCTTCCTCCTGATCTGGGATAAGGAGTGAGAAAATAGCTATGAATTCTCTCTTCCGTATTTTCTTTTTCATTTTTCTTGATACACCTCTAGCTAGTGTGCTGACCCCGCAGAGTTTGTCTTTGTGTCTCATTCTATCCTTTGTGGATTGTGCTGCAGGATTACCATGCGAAACCAGTTTCAAGCTGCTCAGAGGTACTGCTCTGGCTTTTGTGGCCTCCATGCTCTGGCTGGTGATGTGCTAACTCCTCGTCACTGTCGCTGGCATCAGGCCCTGACTTGGAGAAGGCAAATGACGTTGTGTCTATGGTCGACTTACCCGGCTCTGGCTGCAGATTCCCAGAGCCCTTACTGACACTGTTATTGCTGGGATTGGGGTAGTACGTTAATCTTTTTGTTGGCAGATCTTGCTGTTGCTTTGGAGTCCTTAAGAACATAAGAACATAAGAAATTGCCATGCTGGGTCAGATCAAGGGACCATCAAGCCCAGCATCCTGTTTCCAACAGAGGCCAAACCAAGCCACAAGAACCTGGCAATTATCCAAACACCAAGAAGAGCCCGAGCTACTGATGCAATTAATAGCAGTGGCTATTCCCTAAATAAACTTGATTAATAGCATTTAATGGACTTCTCTAAGAACTTATCCAAACCTTTTTTGAACCCAGCTACACTAACTGCACTAACCACATCCTCTGGCAACAAATTCCAGAGCTTTATTGTGCGTTGAGAGAAAAAGAATTTTCTCCGATTAGTCTTAAATGTGCTACTTGCTAACCATGGAATGCCCCTGTGATAGAGTATATGACAGAGAGCCTCAGACTGCCTTAACAGACCGGCTCCAGCTATCTGACCCGTCCACCTTAAGACAGACAGGAAAGGGATCCTCGGGTGGGAGCGTTTCCCTGAGGTAAGGGATACAAAGGTGAGGCCCTGAGAGAGAGTTAGAGAGGATCTAGGGAGAAGAAGGAAGCTGTAATGGAGTGCTGTGCTCTTTTGGAAAAACTGTTCTTGCATTGTCAGTATGCTGAGGTAAGCAGCCATTTTGATTCTGACTTGCTGAACTTTTTAGAATTAAACTGTTGAAAAGCAGAACAAACTCCAGCCTGGTCTGTTCTCCGAACTTCTCCTGTCTTAGACTGCTCCAAGGGCATCACAGCCCCCTAGTCTTTCTATTATTCGAAAGTGGAAATAACTGATTCACGTCTACTTGTTCAAGACCTCTCATGATCTTAAAGATCTCTACCATATCCCCCCTCAGCCATCTCTTCTCCAAGCTGAACAGCCCTAACCTGTTCATCCTTTCCTCATAGGGGAGCTGTTCCATCATCTTTATCATTTTGGTTGCCCTTCTCTGTACCTTCTCCATCGCTATATCTTTTTTGAGATGCGTCGACCAGAATTGTACATAGTATTCAAGGTGTGGTCTCACCATGGAGCAATACAGATATGACATTTTCCATTTTATTAACCATTCCCTTCCAAATAATTCCTAACATTCTGTTTGCTTTTTTGACTGCTGCAGCGCACTGAGCTGATGATTTTAAAGTATTATCCACTATGATGCCTAGATCTTTTTCCTGAGTGGTAGCTCCTAATATGGAAACTAACATCGTGTAACTACAGCAAGGGTTATTTTTCCCTATATGCAACACCTTGCACTTGTCTACATTAAATTTCATCTGCCATTTGGATGCCCAATCTTCCAGTCTTGCAAGGTCCTCCTGTAATGTATCACAATCCGCTTGTGATTTACTACTCTGAATAATTTTGTATCATCCGCAAATTTGATAACTTCACTCATCGTATTCCTTTCCATATCATTTATATATATATATTGAAAAGCACCAATCCAAGTACAGATCCCTGAGGCACTCAACTGTTTACCCTTTTCCACTGAGAAAATTGACCATTTAATCCTACTTTCTGTTTCCTGTCTTTTAACCAGTTTGTAATCCACAAAAGGTCATTGCCTCCTATCCCATGAAATTTTAGAAGCCTCTCATGAGGGACTTTGTCAAACGCCTTCTGAAAATCCAAATACATTATATCTAGCAGTTTACCTTTATCCACATGTTTATTAACCTCTTCAAAAAAAAGCTGATTTGTTAGGCAAGACGTCCCTTGGGTAAATCCATGTTAACTGTGTTCCATTAAACCATGTCGTTCTATATGCGCTATGATTTTGATCTTTAGAATAGTTTCCACTATTTTTCCCAGCACTGAAGTCAGGCTCACTGGTCTATAGTTACCCGAATCGCCCCTGGAGTCCTTTTTAAATATTGTGTTTACATTGGCCACCCTCCAGTCTTCAGGTACAATGGATGATTTTAATGATAGGTAACAAATTTTAACTAATAGATCAGAAATTTCATTTTTTAGTTCCTTCAGTACCCTAGGATGCATACCATCCAGTCCAGGTGATTTGCTACTCTTTAGTTTGTCAATCTGGCCTACTACATCTTCCAGGTTCACAGTGATTTGGTTCAGTTCGTCTGACTCATCTCCCTTGAAAACCATCTCCGGAACTGGTATCTCCCCAACATCTTCATTAGTAAACACGGAAGCAAAGAATTCATTTAGTCTTTCTGCAATGGCCTTATCTTCTTTAAGAGCCCATTTAACCCCTCGGTCATCTAATGGTCCAACTGACTCCTACTTCTGTAATCTCTTAGCATTCCTAAACATACGCTGTCTCAACCGCTCTGTCCCATGCTCTTGAGCCTGCTTCTATAGCTCAACCATTAAGTTGTCTAATACCTGCTGATTCTTCTTTGCAGAGTTAGCATTTTGTCACGGCCTGTGTGTGGGGCTATGCTTGACGCTTGCCTGGCCTTTTTGGTGAGACCTTGCTTTTTCCCTGCTTTGTCTTTGCCTTTCACAGGGCCCTGTGCACTATTCGATTTATGGGATTCCATCTCTGTGCAAACAATACTTGTGGGAAGGACAGCATTAAATATTGTGTGCCTCTTAACTATATATATTATTTATTAACCTTCTACTGCATTAAAGTAGTGCAGTTTGACCGCCTTTGAAATAAATTGATATTGCCTTGATTTGCAACCCATGTGGTGCTTGTCACATTTGTTCATATGCTGGCGCAATGTACCTTCTTATGAGCCAGCAAACATGGACACAGATTTTCTACCTTGCTACACAAAAGATGACCACCCTGTGTATTGGTAAAATTTCCAACCGCAAGATGGCTGCCCTGCCTTCACTGCAAAGCAGCCTCCACTCGCTTTTGATTTTCCATCCCAAGATGGCCACCACCATGTGCTATCCAGGCCACCATCCTTTTGCAGCGTTCAAGCCTTCTCCATCGAGTTAACCGGAAGGGCACTGGCTGCTGCCATTAAAAGATTACCAGCTGTGTTTTGACCCAACCTCAGAGATGCCTTTTGTAGCTTCCACTGAAGCCCATCCATGATCCCAGCCTCATTCATTCACCATCCCTTGCAGCCCATGCTAGGTAGAAACCTCTCTCCCCCATCCCTGCAGCGAATGCCGCTCTCATTGCACCAGCCCGAGTCCCACATTGCAGCCTGTTCTCCTGGCCCGACCGATGCCGACATGACCCTGAAGATGAGGCAGTCAGGCAGCAATCGAAATTGAAAAGTCCTCTAAATCACCAGTCCGTCTCTCCTGCTGAGCCCGAACCTGGGTGCAATGCCCCTCCCCCCTTTTTTTAAAATAAGAAGCATTTTTGTTGATGATTGGAAAGGGGGCCCATAAGGGGTTTTGCCCTAATCCACCACCGTTCTCCCTACCGGCTCCTCTCTCTCGGGTGGTCTTCATCTAGGAAGCCTTCAGTAGACCGCAGCTTCCCACTCAATTACTTTTTACCTGATTATTCAATCCAGCCCATGTTGTGATTCCAGAATGAAACAAGGACCGCTTACCAATTCCACCACTGTGGCAACTCCTGCCATTAGGACACAAGCTGCAGGAAAAAGGGGGTTTTTTTTCCCAGTGTGCTGGCGCTTTAAGGTCTGGGCTGTTCTATGGCTGCTCCTTTTCGCCCCTCCCTGCATTCCCTACATCACCCGTCTACTTCCTTTTCTCCTCCCCATCCCCGAGACATTCCTTCTCTGTCTGATTCTCCCTTCCCCCTGCCTGCCTCATCCTCTACCATTCCCTACCTTGCCCTGCCGTCGTCAGCTGCACACGCACATATTGAGCCCTACCCCAGATATTGGTCAGTGTCGCAGGGTACTATGTTTCACTAAGGATTAGGTCTAAAATGGCTCCCCCTCTTCTCGGTTCCCAGACCAGCTGCTCCGTGAAGCAGTCATTTATTTCCTCTAGAAACTTTTCCTTCCTAGCATGTCCTGACATTTACTCAGTCAATACTGGGATAATAGAAATCTCCCATTATTATTATTCTGCCAAATTTGTTAGCTTTCCTAATTTTTGTTAGCATTTCATCACCTGTCTGTTCATTTTGGTCAGGTGGATGATAAAATACCCCCACCGCTAGACCCTTTCCCATCATACATGGAATTTCCACACTTATATCTGTGTATTTAGTCTCCTGCAGGATCTTTAATCTGTTGGACTCTATGCCATCTCTATTATAATGTGCCAACCCCCCACCAAGTTGATCCACTCTGTCATTGTGATATTATCTATACCCTGTTTTAGCACTGTCCCATTGGTTAACTTCCTTTCACCAGGTCTTTGAGATGCCAATTATGTCTACCTCTTCATTCAGTGCTATACATTCTAACTCTCCCCTCTTACCTTTTAGATTTCTGGAATTAGCATACAGACATTTCAAGGTGCATTTTTAATTTATATATACAATTTTTTTTAGAAGTTGTTAGGGATAATTTGGAATCTTTTAATTCAATCTGTTCTTTACTTATAGGCACATGGTCTATTTTTGCTGTTATTGGAACTTCACTATCGAGATGCCCTAACTCATCTGTTATTTTAGTTTCTTTGAAGATACCTCCATCCAACTCATGCACTGCTGAGTGACTGTTGTCTTTCCCCATGTTCTAGTTATAAGCTGCTCTATCTCCTTTCTAAAGGTTAGTGTTAATTAGCCTGGTTACACTCAGGTTAAGGTGGAGCCCATCCTTATGGAATAGGCTGCCCCTTTCCCAGATTGTTGTTCAGGTCTTAACAAAACAAAAGCCCTGTTCCTTGCATTGATAATCCAAACGTCTGCCTGCCTCTGGAGACCTGAGTGTAGAAAAGGTAGCATTTCAGAGAAAGCTAACCTGGAGTTTCTGGATTTCAACTTTCTACCTAAAATCTAAATTCTATTTCCGGAATCTCCCTCCCACGTCTTGTTATGTTGTTGGTGCCCACATGTACCACAATAGCCAGCTGCTCCTATCTAGGTGATGCATGAGGTCCACCACCTTCAGACTGGGCAGGCAAATTATCAAGCAATCTTCACATCCATCAGTCACCTAACTATATATATTCCTAATGATTGAATCACCAACTATGATAGCCAACTTAACCCTTTCCTCCTCCACACAAACCCTTGGAAACCCATCCTCAGTGTGAGAGGATAATGCCTTACCTGGCAGTCAGGTGTTAGCTACAGGAACACTTCCTGCTATACTAAGTTGATGCTGTCTGTTCAGGTGACTATACTTCTCCAAGGCAGCACAGGAGCTGCAAGACTGGAGTTGGGACTTAGCTACTCTGTATATCTCCTCTGTATAACTATCTGCCTCAGCTCCTCCTCTGCCACTCTGTCCTCTAGAGATCAGACTCATTCTCTGAGAACCAGGAGATCTTTGCACTGGGTGCAGACGTACAACTTCTTACCAACTGATAGATGCTCATACATGTGGCACTTGGTGCAAAAAAACGGGAACGACCCCATCCTGTTGCAGGACTGCTGTATGCATTTTAATATTTATGTACTCTTCATTAATTTAGGTTGCTAAGGGAGTAGGGCTACCTAAACTAAAGCTCTTTAAATTTATGTGGTGTATTTAATGTTAATTTAACACAGGCCTGCAAGGGGACAATTAATTTGTTAATCTATTGATAAGAGCTGGTCCACTCCCTTGTTTTAGATAAATCACTGTTTGATTTTTGGTTTGAAAATGTCTCTTGTCCTCTTAAATGGGATAAGAATCTGTAAATAAAAGAATCTGCTTAGGGGTGGGTGGGAGGAAAAGAAATTAGAATTACCTACTTTTTTTTTCTTTCTAATAGACAGGCACACTTAGAATTACCTACCTTTCTTTCCTTTTAGATATAAACACTTAGAATTACCCAATTTTCATTCCTTTTTAGTAGACACACACATTTAGAACTATTTATTTTTTTAGATTCTTTTTTATACCGAAGTATAGCGAGAAGCCTTCACTCCGGTTTACATTGAACAACTTCGTACATGGAAACATTTAATAATATAGAATATAAACATAAAACATTAGAATTATAATTAACATCTCGGCTAAAGCAGAGTGATAAGGAAAATCATTAGATAGCATAACTATAGCAAGTATCATGTAGTAGGGTTTTCTTAAAATAAAATATTTATTTTATTTTTATTTATTTAAAATTCTTGTATACCGCACTTTCAATTAGTATTGGCCAGGGTGATTTACCTAAAATTCTTTTCTTTTTAACAAGTAATCACAGTTACAATTACCTACCTTTCCTTCCTAATGAAGCACACAAACTGAAGATTAGTTTATTCCACAATCTCACGATCTCCCTCCCAGTAAAGCGATACTCACTGGTTTTTCTTTAGTCACCAGCAAACTCTGCACTCAGTGCTCCGACAGGAACTGGAAAGAAAATGAATGGTCTGGCATGTCACGTTACTACCAGGTTATCTTTTTTTTTTTGCTTATACATAGTTAAGATACATAGAACTTTATAGAAAGTAAAAATGTTGGGATTTAAACCTCATATTGAGCAAGACATCGAGATACTGAAATTGTTTATTTAACTAACACAGAAGAAATGTTTTCCATCTTCTGTATTGCAAACATGAAATAAAATCTCTGAAATAAAACAAATGTAAACATTTATTGAAGAAGTATGTATGTAAATTAACAAGCACATGTTCCACTTTGCAAACAGTGGGGTGTAGCTTTGTGCAGGTCAGTTTGAGTATGTACTTTTGGATCACTGTCAAATTGAATATATACATATGTTTGCTTTGAACATTGGTATAACTTATATCCATAGCTGCTGCATAGGTTACCCACAGTGTTACAAAATTATGCATGCATAGTCCAAAAATGTGTTACTGATATAATAAAGTCATCAGATTATTTTACATTCCAGTTTAATTCAATATGTCACAGCATAATCAGGTCTATTTCACAGTTCCTCACTTTGCAAAAGCAAATTTGCTTAACTACAGTTTCTATGTCAGCATAGCTGAGAATAAAGAATAATGAACCCAGTCAGGCATATCTCATGGGCCCTGTTATGAGTGCAGAATGAATCCATCATGTTCTAAAGAAGCAGAGAAACCATGATAGGCTTGTTCAGACCTCAGAGTCATTTTTAGGTTTATTGAAAATTGTAATCTATCTACTTTGGAAGAACTTCTCTATTTCCTAATTCAGTACATGTGGTGTGGTCTGTCTCCTTCAGATAGGGCAGGCTTGATTCTCTAGGACATTCGCATCAAGCAGTTTTCTTTCTTACAGTGAGAAAAAATGAACTTTAAATTAAATTTTAGAGCCAAATTTTCAATAGTCTGCTTAAGTCGCGTGTTCACGGAGATTTATGCTAGTTTGTTATAAATTGTGTAGCATGGAAATGCCATATATTTCTGCTCTGAAAATACATGCATATGTTTCAGTACTTGGCGATAAAATATCATATACTAATGCTGGATTTAATGTGGGAAATCACACCTTTCAGTTTAAATCTTTTTTTATTTGCAAGAAACCAATTACACAGGCCTCCAAAGTGCATTTATTCCTTGTACACCCTGAAAGCACATCAGATATAAAAACCTTGACACATTAATAACAAAACACCCCCTCTTCCTCCCCAATCTGTACCCTAGATTCAATGAGAACATGTCAGATGATACAAAATACCCCGAAACAGAAGGACTTCAGTTAGTACTGTTCACAAATAAACTCCCCACTTTAGGAGAGAGAGTTTGAATATAATTTCCCCAAATAACAAGAAATAGTCGTCGACTTTTAAAAGATTCCGTTTGCAGAAGTTCATACAACAAATTTCACCACTGCCAATAGGAAGGTCCCTTTCCATCTCTCCAAGTCAACTAGGATAGGTTGTTTTTTTTCCCAATCACGCACGCCTTCCTGAAAAACAAAGCATCCCCTTTATTTTTAAATAACAAGAGGGAGGAAAATCTTCAAAGAGAATAGCCTCTGGGAACATAGACGCCTTGTATCCCAGCACCCTGTCACTTTAATCCAGAAGCCCTGAATGATGGAGCAAGACCAAAAAAAGTGTGTGTGGGTCAAAGTGCCTGTGTCCACATGGCATCTAATACACAACGCCGAAGCTGATATGCCTGCCCTGCATGCTTGGGCCTGGTAAATTATATGGACAGCACCCACATTTGTATTGCACTTCTCGGAAATATATGTATTTATTTACCAGAGATTTCTGCAAGGTTCTGAAAGAAAAACTTCACCATTCATTCTTTAAGTGCAATTCCTCTTTCATGAGACCAACGACTTACTGGTGTTTCAAAACCCATAATCTGCCCTGTGTTTCTGCATTGACGTCTGCAACTTGGACATTGATCTTTTGCCAGATTCAGGAGGAAAATGATCTTCCCAACCATCCAAAAAAGAAAAAGACAGCTCATTCGCAGATAAAGAGACTTTATAGTGCTTCAGCTGAATATAAGAATATAAGCTTGAATCCTGTAGACTATGTCTTTTAAAGCTGAAATTGGTAAAGCTTGCCTCCCTCAGTTAACACATGTTGTAACTGGGTAAAGCCACATTCCTCCCATCATTTAAAATCCCTGGACTGACTACCAGGAGTAAAATCTGGGTTCCCCTGAATGAGTAATAATTGTGAGCACTGAGAGTTCTCATAAATCTTTGTCAAGTGCCTCTAAGCCCACTTACGGGTCGATACAGTAAAAACACGTGCGCAAAGGCCACTCCTGTGCGCGCAATTCAGTATTTTAATTTATTTTAATTAGGGCTGGCGGTAAAAAGAGGCGCTAGGGATACTAGCGCGTCCCTAGCGCCTCCTTTTTGACAGACGGCTGTCAGCGGGTTTGACAGCCGATGCTCAATTTTGCCGGCGTCGGTTCTCGAGCCCACTGACAGCCACGGGTTCGGAAACCGGACGCCGGGCAAAATTGAGCGTCCGGTTTTCAACCCACGAGCTGCGGGCCTATTTCAATTTTTTTTTTCTATTTCATTTATTTTTTTTAACTTTCGGGACCTCCGACTTAATATCGCCATGATACTGCGGCTTGGCTGCACATTTTACTTTCTGTATTGCGCGGGAATACCTAATAGGGCCATTAACATGCATTTGCATGTTGCGGGCGCTATTAGGTTTGGAGGGGTTGGACGCGCGTTTTGGACGCGCTATTACATCTTACTGAATAAGGGGTAAAGCTAGCGCGTCCAAAACGCGCGTCCAATCGCGGGGTAACAGTGCGCTCCGTTCTTATGTTCCGTTGGAACATATGAACATGCCATACTGGGTCAGACCAAGGGTCCATCAAGCCCAGCATCCTGTTTCCAACAGTGGCCAATCCAGGCCATAAGAACCTGGCAAGTACCCAAAAACTAAGTCTATTCCATTTTATCGTTGCTAGTAATAGTGGTGGTTATTTTCTAAGTCAACTTAATTAATAGCAGGTAATGATCAGTTTTAGAAACATTTATTTTAATATTACTTCTGTTATTTTATAAACAATAGTCACATTATAAGCATCAATCAATAATGTATTTATAATGTATATTAATAATTGTTTGTATTGTTATTTTATTATGAATGTTCTATTGTAAACCGCCTAGATGGTCAGACTTCTGCCCTATATGCGGTATATAAAAACCTTTTAAATAAATAAATAAAATTAAAAAATAGTGCTTCAGTTTTATCTATATTCAATCTAAAACCTGAAGGCCCCAGAGTGAAAAGATGTAACAAAGCTTCCAGGGAAGTTGCAGATCAGAAAGAAAAACCAAGATATCATCCGCAAACGCTGTGTACTTTAAGGTATAATCCGCCATCCTTAAACCCTTTGGGGCGGATTTTAAGAGCCCTGCTCACCTAAATCCGCCTAAATCCGGGCGGATTTAGGCGAGCAGGGCCCTGCGCGCCAGTGCGCCTATTTTACATAGGCCTACCGGCGCGCGCAGAGCCCCGGGACTTGCATAAGTCCCGGGGTTTTCTGAGGGGGGCGTGTCGGGGGCGGGCCCAATCCGCGCAGCGTTTTCGGGGCGTGTCAGGAGCGTTTCGGGGGCGGGCCCGGGGGCGTGGCCGCGCCCTCCGGACCCGCCCCCAGGTCGCGTCCCCTAAGGACAGTGTGTGACCAAGCACCACAGTGTTTCAGCTTGTCAACTTTAAACAAGTTACTGTTCAAATCCTCTCTCTTGAAGCTGTTGAAAAGTCAACTTGTCAACCAAAACCTTTTAGGGTCCACAGTGCAGGGACTTCCAGGTCAGGCGTGCCCTGTTAGTGCTCTGTCAGCCCTCAGCTAACGATGCCCATATCAGTATCTGGTCTGTATCTAATCAGTATCTAATCAGGATGTCAGCCACGGTTTGTCTTGACCATACAGGGGTACACGGGTTCAATTGAAGATGTGAAATGTGCATTTTGGGCCAATCCTATTCACTGTGTCATGTCTGACAAATGAGCATCTTTGGAGGACATACTGCAGAACAGACAGGGAAGTGAATACTCATACCACAAGGTTGATGTTTTTCTGCAATGTCATCTGTGAGAGAGGTGATATACAGCTTCAGTGTTATAGGAGTGCTAGAACCAGGTAGAGATTGCTTGACTGTGAGTGACATGTACACATTGTATAGGAACCCTCAGATATAGTTTTCTATTCATGAAAATATGACACAAAATAACAAAGTGCTATAGTATAAATATAGTATAACAGTAAAAGGCAGCATTGACTTTTGGTTCTGAAATAGCTTTTTAAGGCTTAAGTCAAGCTATAGCTTAGCTTCTAATGTGTTATAGCATGCTGTGGGTTGGCAGTGATATAACAAACTAATGGTGGTGAGAATAATGCAGCCATTCTCTCTTTGCCACAGGAGATGTGTGCTTTGGTTGCAGGATCTGATTTCTCACACCTGTTGCTATTCCCAAAATACCAGCAGAGATGAGTTCAAATAAGGCCTTATGTTCTACTCACTGTATCACTGAATGCACCTTTGGAGTTCTAAAAGCTAGATTTTGCTGTTTGGACAAAACAGGAGGAACTTTAATGTATATCCCAGCCAGAGTAGCAGAAATAGTACTTGTCTGCTGTGTATTTCATAATCTTGCTTTATGTTATGGCATCCTAGCTGAACTTGTTCCAACTCTACCCAAGGATCCCCCATGTCCCCCTGCACAAGCCAGGTAGACAAGGGCTTGTCCTGGCAGCCAGCTTCAGCAAAGTGTTATACAATGTGACTTTACCTGTTACTCGTTAACTAGTCCTTCCCATTGCATGGAAGAGAGCCCATCAGAGTGATTCTTGCTTCTCGCATCTGAATCTTTCTTTTACTCACTAATGGAGAAGAGACAGCTGAGGGGGGATATGATAGAGGTCTATAAAATCATGAGAGGACTAGAAAGGGTAAATGTGAATTGTTATTTACTCTTTCATATAAAGGAAGGACTAAGGGGCACTCCATGAAGTTAGCATGTACCACATTTAAAACAAATTGGAGAAAATTCTTTTTCACTCAACGCACAATTAAGCTCTGGAATTCATTGCCAGAGGATGTGGTTACTGCAGTTACGGTAATTGTGTTTAAAAAAGGTTTGGATAAGTTCCTGGAGGAGAAGTCTATACACTGCTATTAATCAAGTTAACTTAGGGAATAGCCACTGCTATTACTGGCATTAGTAGCATGGGATTTATTTAATGTTTTGGGTACTTGCCAGGTACTTGTAGTCTGTATTGGCCACTGTTAGAAACAGGATGCTAGGCTTGGTTGGCCCTTGGTCTGACCCATTATGGCAACTTCTTATATTCTTATCCTCTGTCTAGTTCAGTATGCAACAGAAACCACTTAGGCCTAGATAGGCAACATCTTAAAAATATATCATTAGCTGCAATTGACAATAGTATACAAAGTAGACCCAAAATACACCTAACAACAAAAAAGATGTGGCTGTCCAAAAGTATTCAGATTGAATGTCATTCAAAAAGAGTCACGTCTCACCATTGCATTCGTGTAGGGCTGCCAAAACAGTATGCATAGCATGGCATAGCTAGCACCTTCTTGCTAGACTCAGCTGTGCCTTTTTACCCTGTCCTGGCCCTCACATGTTGGCAAGATAGTTGCATTTGTATGATGGAAGTCCAGCAGGCTAAAGAACATGGAGCTGAATGCTCTCTTTGTACAATAAAGCACAAGTGGCTCAGCTGCTTAAAGGCACAGCTTGACCCTGGTTATCCATTCAGCTGATAGTGGGGTTGAGAACATCGGCAGGGTAAGAGCTCAGGTATCCAGCGCCACTTTGCCGGATGAATATGAAATAGTGTTGATATCTGCCTGCAGTTGCCACCGTGTAGCCGCATAGTGACAGCTCTCACAATGCAGCTTGGGCACTGTGCCATGCAGGCAGAGACCTACATACTTACGAGGCAAATTGGACTGCAAAGGGGCCACAGCAGCAAAGTTCAAGATATGGCCCAGATAGTCCATGTTGAAGGGAGTGCACTCCAATAGGACTCCAAAGGCAGGACTACGGGCAGAGCATAGAGGAGGGCATAACAAGGAAGCAGCAGGACAACACTGGCAGACAGTAGGCCATCCACATCAGCAAGCTGGCACAGGGATGTTTCAGGCAGGACAGGCCCAGCAGCCTTCTTCCATCTAGCTATGTTTTTACATTTCTATGTATGGTTTTTACATTTCTGTAGTTTTACTATGAATGTAGCCCTTGTGAACTGCTTTGACCTAACTCCATGGTATAAGCTTCACTAGCTGCTGGCTTGGTTTCACACTGCCCCAATATTTCTGCCTCCAGCGGGGCTGGCACTTAGCTTGGATGGGGGCAATACCAGTTTCTGGAGGGAGATTAGAATTATTCAGCCTCCAGACTAAGAGGAGGCAGGCATGAGGTGTTGATCCGCTGCTATAGTTGTTACCCCGTTGCTCCCTCTGTTCATTGTCCTTGACCCTTATATCAAGCTTAATCTGTATTTTAGTGCAAATTAATTGGCTTCAAGATTAGTAACGCTATTGGTCATTCATACAGTCTTTCTAGAAGGTGGCACATGATCCCTTGGTCAGAGAGACATTGACCAGATGTTTGTGGCAAACATCTTCCTGATTAATTCACAAGCACTGATAGGTGGATTCATGTAGCTAGGCTACGAAACCCCCCCAGACATGGAGGTGCCTAGTCAGCACTGTTTTTTTTGCAGGAAAACAGCCCTTCCTGGTTTTTGTGAATGGAATCTCCCTTAGTGCGGAAAATCTTCTTTATTCAGAGAATATCAAGTATGTCAAGTATCCCGTTTGGCTTTGCAAGAGAGAGGTTCCATCTTTTCAGCACACACACACACACACACACAACCAGTCAGAAGATTTTCCTGGCCCTGCTCCTACATTCCCGCCCTGTTCACAACAGTTTTGAAAATGGTGCTGTCTGTCGCTCTCAAACTATTTTGTGATGTGACACAATCAACATTGTAAATGACGGCAGACAGACTGAAACGAGCTGCAACGCCACATGATGCAAGTTAACCCAGCGTTTGATTTCCGTCCTTTCGCCATTAAGGGTTCCTCAGTGCCTATCCTCCGCCTTTTTGAATTTTTTTACTATTTTTCTCTCCACTGTGTATATGCGAATATTGGATCAGGTATTAAAAGGAAAACAGCTAATGGTCTTCCAGTTGATGAAATATATATATATAGCAGCGGGGAAAACCGATAGCCATTCGTTTCAAGACCTACCGGGCATTTTTAATACTTTTTGATAAGTTGCTGGCATCCTTCACAGTGAGTTCTGCTTTCTTTCAGTGCTTGAAGAATGGACTTAGGGGGAGAGTTGCCAAGAAGTAGAAACATTGTGGGGGGAAGATGTATAGGCTTATATGTCACCTGCACAATGGGCTATATTCTGGAGCAGGAAATTGAAGTTTTCAATGTCCACATGAATCCCTCAGATGCTGTATTTCACTGTTCATAGGGCAGCCTGAATACCTATAAAAATCTCTAAACTCACAACTCCTGAACATAATGACTGCTTGTTTTGCTACACAGGCAGGCTCTGTTAATTCTACTGCAGGTCTTAACATACGTTAAAACCATGTTAAAGCATATTAATGGCACTCGTGTGGGTTAATAAAACACACTTTTTCTATAATGCGACGTTAACACAGCCTTCTCTGTTAAAATGCAAATTAACTCATTATCATGAAAAATCACACCAATGAGCTAATTGGTCTGCTGAAATGGCTTGCATAAGCCACATTAATATTGCAGATGAGCAGTGGTTAATTACAGCTAAATTGCTGAAGCTAACTTTCTTGGGTTGAGCATTGGCATAGTAATGCAGAAGCTGCAGTGGACAACCTGGGTTGCAATTGCAAGAAATGAAGCTACGCCTGAGTTAGGTAAGCCTACCAAGGCCCCACAAAATCACAGCTTCCCAAGGCAAAGTTAACTCCCCCGCGGCACATCCCCCTCACCAGGTCCCTCCCCAGCACAAATAACCCATTCATTATATGACTCCTATCAGCAAACTCTGCTCTCTTACATCCAAACATCCAAAAAATGTCCCCATTTATGCACCCCTTTCCCCCTCGTAAAAGACCCCTCTTTCCCAAAGAGCCTTCTGGTTTCATTATTTTGGCAGGGGCGATCCCAGTTTTCTCTCCTGCCATGCCAGCAACATAATTCAAAAAGGCGTTGGCTGACCACCTGATGCTCCCTATTCACCCTTGTATCCATGTTCTCCTGTTGCCTGATTTTGGCCTAAGAGTATATGTTTCATACTTTTTATAGTTCTGCAACAATACATGTACGGCCGGGGGGGGGGGGGGGGGGGGGGAGCTTGTCCACCCTGCCGCCCTTAATGTGGTGGCGGGTGGGCATTTCCTTCAAAGTCTTCAATTGGGTAGGGGAGAGAGGGTTGTGGAGGGAAGATTGGGTAACCAGAGCAATGACATTTGAAAGCTGCCAGGGTGCCCTGATTGGTTAGGATAGTGGGGTGAGTGTTAGGCAGGAAGCCTGGGTGCTGAGAGACTGCTGCAATGGCTACCTCAGTTCTGGGGTGGCAGCCATCGGGCAGGTTTTTCTCTGCATTATTTCCTCATTTTTTTACCCACTTTTTGTGGTCCTTGTCTAGGTTTTCTTCCTGGTTTGTTTTGCTGAGTTACTTTTCTGGTTATGGTTAGATCTCACAGGGGCTTTGCAGTGAGGCCAGGCCAAGGGGTTATGTCCACGCTGGGGCTAGCAAGGGGAGTGCTGTGGGCCGTGTCTTCAGCTTGCTACGTTGGCAGGGTTTGTGGTGTGCGCAGCATTAAGTATGCCTGTTCGTCCCGAGCGAGTTTCCCCTGCCGGTGCTTCACTGGAGATTCCAGAGGGGCCGTGTACGTTCAACAATCTAGGGCAACCTGAATGAGGGTGAGGAAGGGAGCAGGGGTCACAGCAATCGATACGGTGGGTTCAGAGGCTGGTGGTTCCAGTGATGGGGAGGAGTGAGGGCAGTGGCATAATCGCCGTATTCAGGTGAGATCTGAAGGGTCAGATCACAGTAGGCAGCATTAAAAAAGGTGGAAGAAGGCAAAATGATTACTGGCATGGTTAAAAGGGGAGATGAAAGAGGCTATTTTAGTCAAAAGATCTTCATTCAAAAATTGGAAGAAGGATCCAGCTGAAGAAAATAGGATAAAGCATAAGCATTGGCAAGTTAAATGTAAGACATTGATAAGAAAGGCTAAGAGAAAATTTGAAAAGAAGTTGGCCGTAGAGGCAAAAACTCACAGTAAAAACATTTTAAAATATATCCGAAGCAGAAAACCTGTGAGGGAGTCAGTTGGACCGTTAGATGATCAAGAAGTTAAAGGGGCACTTAGAGAAGATAAGGCCATCATGGAAAGATTAAATGATTTCTTTGCTTCGGTGTTTACTGAAGAGGATGTTGGGGAGGTACCCATAATGGAGAACGTTTTCATGGGAAATGATTCAGATGGACTGAACCAAATCACGGTGAATCTAGAAGATGTGGTAGACCTGATTTGACAAACGAGAGTAGTAAATCACCTGGACCGGATGGTATACACCCCAGAGTTCTGAAGGAACTAAAAAATGAAATTTCAGACCTATTAGTAAAAATTTGTAACCTACCATTAAAATCATCCATTGTACCTGAAGACTGGAGGATAGCAAATGTAACCCCAATATTTAAAAAGGGCTCCAGGGGCGATCCGGGAAACTACAGACCAGTTCGCCTGACCTCAGTGCCAGGAAAAATAGTGGAAAATGTTCTAAACATCAAAATCACAGAACATATAGAAAGACATGGTTTAATGGAACAAAGTCAGCATGGCTTTACCCAGGGCAAGTCTTGCCTCACAAATCTGCTTCACTTTTTTGAAGAAGCTAATAAACATGTGGATAAAGGGTAAACCAGTAGATGTAGTGTAGATGTAGTGTACTTGGATTTTCAGAAGGCGTTTGACAAAGTCCCTCATGAGAGGCTTCTAGGAAAAGTAAAAAGTCATGGGATAGGTGGCAATGTCCTTTCATGGATTGCAAACTGGCTAAAAGACAGGAAACAGAGAGTAGGATTAAATGGACAATTTTCTCAGTGTAGGGGGGTGGGCAGTGGAGTGCCTCAGGGATCTGTATTGGGACCCTTACTTTTCAATATATTTATAAATGATCTGGAAAGGAATACACCAAGTGAGATAATCAAATTTGCAGATGATACAAAATTGTTCAGAGTAGTTAAATCACAAACAGATTGTGATAAATTGCAGGAAGACCTACGAGGAAAGACTAAAGAGGTTAGGACTGTTGAGCTTGGAGAAGAGACGACCGAGGGGGGGGGTATGATAGAGGTGTTTAAAATCATGAGAGGTCTAGAACAGGTAAATGTGAATCGGTTGTTTACTCTTTTGGATAATAGAAGGACTAGGGGCCACTCCATGAAGTCAGCATGTAGCACATTTAAAACAAATTGGAGAAAGTTCTTTTTCACTCAACGCACAATTAAACTCTGGAATTTGTTGCCAGGGGATGTGGTTAGTGCAGTCCATGGGGGGCTGTGTAGGGTGCTCCCTGGCACAGGGCCTATCTCCAAGTACGTCTTCGCTGGATCAAGTCCTCAGAGTCCATCCATGTTTTTAGAGCTCCAAGTTCCAAGCCAAGTTTCAAGTTAGTTCTCAAGTTCCTAGTCATGTTCTTAGTTCCAGGAATCTTGGAGCTTGTCCAGCCAGTGGATCTCCTTCTTCTTCGATCCAAGCCATGCTCCTCATTTCAAGCCATAATCTTCATTCCAAGCCATGTTTCTTATTCCAAGGGATGCCCTGGCTCTTGTTCTCATCTGAGTCTCTGTCCTAAGCCTGTCTTGCTCCCAGTGTGGTCCATGACCAAGCTGTGGTAGGTTCTGTAGTGCGTGTAATAGGACAGCCCACAGAGGACTGTGTAGGGCGCTCTGAGGTACAGTGCCCTGGGAAGCTGATCACTTACCTGAACCTGAGCCTTTATCCATGTTCCTCACCTCCAGAGCTTTTGTCCATGTTCTTTGGATTCAAGTCTTCGTCCAAATTCCTGGACCGTTCAAGTGCCAAGCCTTCAGTGTCTTCGTCCTTGTTCCTTGTCATGCCATGTCCCATCCTCAGTCTTTGTCTGTCCTGATACACTCGCTGTTCCAAGCGGCAGGTCCGAAAGGGCTGTCGATTAGCCAGAGGGCTACCCTAGACACCAGCATTGTGTTGCTGGGTTTCACTCTGTGCATGCAGGTTCAGCGGCGGTCTGAGAGCAATGTTCCAAGTCCAAACTATGCTCCAAGCCCAGACTGTGCCTGGATTCACTTGCCTCCCATGGTGCATACCTTGGAGCACCACCCTGAGATCGTGCCTTGATCCAAGGGCTCACATTCTCTCAAGCAAGCGACCGCACCTCTTGCTTGCAACAGGCCGGATATTTGTTGGTGTAGGTGAGGGCTATGATTGCTGGGTTCTCCTTTTTTCAAAAGATTGCAAGTTGGAGCAAACCTGGGGCCAGTTTTGCAATTAAAAGAATGTTGGTGGGTTGGGAAAGGGAGCGAGGTAAAATACCAGATAGGAGGCAGCCAATACAATATAAGGATCTTAAGGTGATCTTGGGGGGGTTATCGACTCTCGGTCGTATTATGAAGCTGTGTTCTTCTGCGTTGCTTTCCTCTTTGCATGTTTTGGGGCCTTGAGAGTGGGGGAGATGGTAGTTGATTCTAAGACTCGATTGGGCAGGTCAGGTTTGTTAAGGGACAATGGAGGAGGGCATACGTTTACTTATTCTTAGATCAAAGATTGATCAGATGGGCAAGGGGCAAAAGGTGTCACTGGGCAGAGTGGGCGACAGTTCACGCGGCACAGGATTTTGCATAGCTGAGCTGGCATTAGGGGGTCATTTTTTAGTGCATCAGGACAGAGCTCCTCTGACATACTTCCAATTTGCAAGAGTGCTTACCCAGATTATTCTGGGTTAGAATCCTTACATTTATAAAATGCATTCTTTTTGCATTGGAGTGGCTACCATTGTGGCTGAGATGGGTATGCCTGAGAAGTATATTTAGCGCATTGGGAGGTGGAGGTTAAGGGTATATGCATCTTACATTCATTAATGGAAAGGCAGTGAATTGGAAGAGATTAATCGATTTTGTTTTTCGCCAAGAGATTTGGGAAAGAATGTTTGAGATTGGGTGTGCCTGGGTCGTGGGCCTCTTGTTCATACACTAGGTGCATCACTGGGCTTTGTCTTGAACATGTAGTGTACATTGGGCCTTGAGGCTGATAGTCGGCATTTGCATTGTATGGAGCTATGCAGAATGAAATTGTTACACCCGTCGGTCGCAGACAGCTGCGACCACTAATGCTCACCTCTTTCTTTGCTGACTTGTCATCACTGGGGAAAGTGGCGGCCTCCGCCTGCTACCGCCAACCTTCCTGGGGTTCCCGGGACAGATTGGGCGCTGCCGACCTCCATCTTGCCTTCGGGATCACTTAGGCGCGCGTGTGCGCACAGGCCACTCTTAAGCACATCATGGCGGGAACCTCGGGGGCGTCCCTTCCGGATGACGTCTTCACTCTGCTATACTTAAGCTGGCTGGCCCTGCCTATTGACGAGTTAGCAAGGAATTCCCTTGTTGCTGAATTTGCATCACTCTTACAGACTTCCTGTTCCAGTTTCTGCACTTCGGCGTGAGACGCTCTGGGTACCCGCTCTTTGGGGGTCCTTCCTCGTCTCTGACTATCCGCTCCTCGGAGGGCCTTCTGCCTTGGCCTGCTGTCTGTTCCTGTTCCCCGGGACCTCTCCTGGAACTACCAGGCAGCCGAGGGTGTGAGTGCAGGGGATGGCTCCTGGACCTCCCGCTGGACTACCAGGGAGTTTTGGTAAGTCTTGGGGGGTCAGGAGGGTGGGGGTTTTGTTTAAATTGGCTCCTTTAGGCAGCCGAATAATTCAGCAAAGATTCGTTGTATTCGTGGGGAATCGCGATACGTTTCGATTCCCCAAGAATACAACGAATAAGGCCCTATATGGTGCGGATTCCCAATTCGGAGGGAACGAATGCACACCCCTAGTAGGGACAGAGTCAGGAGTAGAGACAGGGATGAGGGAAGGGATAGAAGAAGATGGGAGGGGGAAAGGAATAGGCAGGCGAGTGTAGCGGGAGGAGGACAGCAGGCTAGGGAGAGACAGAGAGGGCAGAGGGGAGGGGAGTTTGCAGGACAGGTGGAGGAGGGGGGAGGAAGGGAGGGGAGCGGGGAGTGGGAGCGAGAATGAGGATGGTGACACCTCTCCAGAAGTGGCAACCCAATCATCTGGCAGCCAGACAGCAGTGCAGCCTCATCTAAGGGCTGCACTGCTGCCCTTAGATGAGGCTGCACTTCTAAGCCTTAGATGAGATGCTGATCCTGGAGCCCTAAAGAACTGGAGTCTGCTCTTCGGTAACTGAGCCGAAAAGACATCCAGGGCAGCCAAGGGACAGATATGGCACACACCATTGCCCAAGCCGTATCCCGGTGCACTGGAATCGATGGGAGGTGACCCACCGCTACCTCGATATCAAGGCACAGCTCAAGAGCAAGGTGGCAGGCAGGAACCAGTATCAGTGACAGGTGGAAGGAGAAGCCCCTTGCTCCATCATCATGGCCCATACGCAGTAGAGCCTGACTGAAAGTCTGGGACCAGACGTGTTTGAGGGGATGGAAGAGGACCTGGACACCATGTGAGCTGGGGGCCGGTAAGTTCACCTCACCTGTAAATGTCGAGCCTGCTACAGAGGCACACATTTTTTTGGCATAAGATGCTCACGTTGAGAGAGACTGATAAACTGATGCAAGGTGCACCTCTTATGTCAAACATTGCATGTGTACTTCTTAGCATTTTTACTTATGGCTTTTTTGTTTCCCCCAGCTTTTGTCCAGGGAACTGCCGGTCACAGCCAACAAATTGGAACATCAATAGCTGTCTGTTCCCAGGTATTTTCAACTTCCTTTTAGTTATATTTCAGTGAGGTACTCCTGTATTTGAAAAGTATCACGTTTTTAAATCAAAGATAATGCATGATAAAAACTGAAAATGTTAGATGCTGCATAGAGGAGCTGGCATTACCCGTTCTTTTGTTCTTATTCAGTGTATTCTCACAATGCTTTTAATACTAACACTTGAAAATAATGAACAGTTACATGGATTTTACCAGTTCACCCTCCCCTGAGTGTTTTAGCAAACTGAGTCTTTTGAGAAAGCAGCCTGAATATAATAAGGAAGGTTATACAGAAAAGCTAAGATAAAGGTTACAAGAAAAAGACTGCAATTTACAGCTTGATATTTCTTTGCACTCCACTTCACTTTGTGGAAGAGGACAAGCAAAATGCTTACTGAAATATTAGCTGTTATTGGAGATAGTTTAACTCCTGGCTGCCAAAACTATTTAGTCTCTATTTGAAGCAATGGTTGCACTGCTCTCAAATGTTTGCAGATGCCTTACCACCTAATTTAGAGGGAAAGGTTAACAACATTAAAAAAAAAAAAATATATATATATATATACAGTATATATATAAGGTAATACCTTTTTACTGGACCAACAAGGTATTTCCTGACTAGCTTCTGAGGGCTAATATTCTCCTTATCAGGTCAGAATTCAAAAGAGCAAACGATGACATTTACCAGTAATGTGGCTACCATAAATGAATTATTGAAGGAATTCCAACGATATGGTGAGAGGGAAGGACTGAGAGGGGTTTGTTGAATGATTAGATGATCAGTGTATAATTTTATGGCTCATAATGTGATAGGAAACAGGGTGAGATTTATCAAGCCACAATATTTTACCATGAGAGGGGCAATTTATTGCAGGGGAGGGGGGAGTTCCTAATATATTTCACCCCTCTTATGAGAAAATATCGCAGTGGGCTTCCCGCGATACTTTTTCTCATGGGAAAATTCCATGAGAAAAATATAATGGGGAAAGGGCAAAAAACCACGTGATGGTGGCCCTCTCCGCACAGGATCACCATCTTTTAAAAGGGCCAGTATTTGCCAGCTCCCTCAACATGCCAAAATGCCCTCAGGGAGGCTATGCAGACCTACCTCCTTCCAGCTGTTGAGGTGGCTCTAAAGTTAAAAAAAACAACTTTTAAAGTCACATGGTAATGTCCTGCCCCTTTCCCATAATCCTTCTCTTTTCCAAAAATATTTCCCCTGATTCCAACCCCCCCCCCCCCCCCAAGGGCTTCCTATCCCATCCTCCCATACCTCTCACATGCCCTCCCATATTTTATTACAGGTCCCTGGTGTTTAGTGGCCCCCCACACACACACACTCTTGCCTACCTCCTTGGATCCCCGATACCTTTAGATGAAATCCCTGGGGTGCCTGGAGCACCCCTTAGCTCTAGGTCAGTCAACACTATCTTTCTCCATATATCGAGGCAATGCACAGGGTAGGAACTAGCAAGCGGGTCTTAATAGCCAAGAGTTGCACAAGGTCCCTGAGAATAAAATTTCCCCCTGCTCCGGAATCTACCAGAGTAAAGACTGGGAAGGACCGGGAGTCCCAAATTAAAGTGAGAGTTGAGGGGCCAGAGAAGTTGCACCCAAGTTCAGGACTCCTACTGAAATTGGGCTCTGGACTTTCCTGGACGGATGGAACAATTTTGCAGATGGTGGCCTGGGGCCTCGCAATACAGACACAGGCCAGTTTATTTTCGCCGAAGGTGCTCTTCCGTTGTCAGTCGCCCTCTACCCAGCTCCATGGGTTCTTCTGCCTGGACCACTTTAGTGTCACTGGATGTGAAGTTAGAAACAGATGGTGAGCGAGAGCGGACCTGCAGGGGTCTTTTAGGCATACAATTCTCCAGGTTTCGCTCTTGAAGACGCCAGATGGTGATCAATTCGGCCCGTCAAATCTATAAGGTCATCCAAGGAGGAAGGGCACTCCCGAGCAGCCATCTTTCAAATGTGAGGAGAGTCCATTAAGACTCTCCTCAGGCGAGCTCAGTAGACTTCGCTGTCCTTGACGAAAGTGGAGTAAATTCGTGCCCTTGACGAAAGTGGAGTAAATTCGTGCTTGCCACAGCATGCCGCCCAGGGTCATTGAAAGTTCGCTTGAAGACAGCCACAAATTGAACCAATTCCCTTAACAGGGAGTCCGAGCGCTCCCAAAGGGGAGAAGCCCAGGCCAGGGCCTTCCCTTCAAGACGAGACAGGATAAACGTGACTTTAGTTAAATCATCCTGAAAGATGGAGGGTTGCAGAGCAAATTGCATATAGCACTGGTTGGTTTATAAACCCTCTGCAGAGCTTAAAGTCAATGTTGAAATGTGGGGATGCCGGAAGCACCAACAAGGCCTGTGGCAATGGCGGAGGTGGCTGTGAAGGAGACGGAGCTGGGTCGCTCAGGAAGGCATTGACCTGGGTGTGAAGACGGTCCATGGATGAGGCCAGCGCCTCGAGGAACTGCTGCTGTTCCTGCACCTTGGAAGCCAGGCCTGGAATGGCCTGGAGGGTGCATGGCTCCACCGAATCCATGGCCTTTGCAATCTGTTGTGCTGGAGGTGGATTCTTGGGCTGAGGTGGGGTTGACGCAACCCACAGGCAAGTGCCTACGGGTCCCCGCCGTCAGCAGGTGGAGTGAGCTGAAGGTTGAGGCCAATGGAGCTTCACCTATACCAGCCCATGTTCCCCTCGGGTTTAGCCTTTGGGTGCCGGGGCCGGCAGGACTTCGGTGGGCCTTGTGGTAGAGCAACAAAGAAGTACAGTTCAGCTCAAATTCATCAACCAGCAGGTGGTGTAAGTCTATCCAAGATGGGTTGCAGAACTGAAACCCAAGCACCATGGAACTGGAAACAACTGAAGGTGCTTGAGCAAAGAGAGGCAGAAGCCTAGTAAGTCACATCCAGAGGATAGAGACAAAGGTGTCACTGTCAAGCTCGGATGGAGGTAGGCGATCAATGGAAACTGCACCGAGCAATGTAGAACTCTGAATAAGTAAGAGTCTATAGAAGGTTAGTTGTAGCAAGGGTCAGAGCGCGGAGAAGGCAGGCGTGGTCATACATAGCAATGGTCAAGGTACAGAGAAGGCAAGCGAGGTCAGGCACAGCAGAGGTCATGCTTGGAGAAGGCAACGTGATCAGGCGAAGCAGAGGTCAGGCTTGGAGAAGGCAACGTGGTCAGGCAAAGCAGAGATCAGGCTTGGAGAAAGCAACGTGGTCAGGCAAAGCAGAGGTCAGTCTTGGAGAAGGCAAACATGGTCAGGCGAAGCAGAGGTCAGGTGAGGAGATGGTCGCAAGGCAGAGTCAAGCAAAGCAGGATCAAAGTCCATGAAGTCAAGCCGAAGGAAGGGAAAGGGCAGGAATGAAGAGACAGGAATAGGAACAACGAGGAATCAGGAACACAAGGCTGAGATGAATCTCTGGAAGCAACGAGCACTCGTTCAACAGGGAACCAAGGAGACATGTTGCAAACACTGAAGGTGGTGACATCAGCATCTGGGTTCGCAGCCAGGTTCCCGCCGCGGGCTTACTAAAAGCCTTAGAGTTGCACGTGCGCCTAGGAGGAGGCGTGGCGCCGTTGGTGGCATCTCTCCATGGAGCAAGCGGAAAGGCCTGTTTAGATGAGGAATCATGTCTGGAGGTTCCGGGCAGCACAGCAGAATCAGGGACACTTGCGAGGGCCCGAGGTCAGAGCTGGTGGCCGACTGCCACCAGCGATGGAGAACTGAGCACTGAGGTCCATCTGGGAAGGTGAGAGGGCCGCATTGCGGGCCTTCCGCGGGCAGCAAGCATAACACATGCCCTGCCGCAAACCAGTTGCAACCGGGGGATCTCGTCTGGTTAAGTACCTAGAATTTAAGACTTTGCATGCCCTCTCTTAAATTTACTCTTCGCTTTAATTTGCTCCTCACTTTGTAGGGCCTTTTCCGGTGGTATGCCAGATTGGGAGTGTGGTCTACAAGCTAAAATTATGCCCATACTTCATATACATGATGCATTCCATGTCTTTCCTTTTAAAGCTCGCCATTTTGTCCTGGTCATCTAGACCCCCATCTTTACTTTCAGATATCATGGTGGAAGAGGATACTCAGTATGAGGTAACCAAAATCTTGGATTTTAGAAGGATATGAAAGAAACTCCAGAATCTGATAGCCAGGAAGGGTTACAGTCCAGAGGAGAACTCCTGGGAACCAGAATCCAATCTATAGACTTCTCAGTTAGTCTGGGATTTTCATCGCTGATTTCTCACCTAAAATATCGGGGAGAGGCCCTTGGAGGGGAGGAACTGTTAGAATCCGGCCTCCTTCCCAGACCCCTCTGCTTTGGATGCTCACTGTACAGCAGGGAGATGCCATTGCATGCTCTGATGCATGTTTTGCTAGGATTCGGCGAAGAGACACATAGGGCGTGCGTACGCATCGCTACGCATGGTTGTGTGCCCTCCGGCAGAACCATTGAGTGATCACCCTGATGATGATGATGTCATATGCTCAGGAATATTTATCCCTGCCTGGAGCTGGACTCCTTGCCTCTGCAATAGATTCCTTGGCCTTCTCCTGGTTCCTGCCTTGCTCATCGTGTGTCTGGATCTAGATGCTGCTGCTGCTGGTTGCCTGCTGCCTGTTTTGACCTCAGACTGTTCTGGATTTTGCCTGCCTGCTGCCTATCTCAACCTTGGACCATTCTGGATTCTGCCTGCTTGCCACCTGCCTCAGCCCTGGACTGTGTTGGATTTCACTTGCCCGCCACCTGCCCTGACCCTAGATCTTCTATCAGACTCTGTTGCTTTCCACCTAATCCACTCAGGGCTTGGACCTGGACTATCTCTGCCTGTGGACAAGGCATTCACCCAAGCTTTCCCTTGTGGCACTTCGGCTACCATTCCACACAGGGGTCCACATTGCCTACTCCCAGTTCGAAAGGGCTTACGGAGTAGCCAGAAAGCTACTCCCCTGACACCAGCAAGGGTTGCCTCCCCTATCAACAGATATTGCCTTGCCTTTACCATATCTCAGCCCTTGCCAGTCACAAAGAAACCTGTGTTTTGACCCCTGGCTCTCTGCTCTAGCTGCCAGCCTTCCAGCATCTCTCTAATGGCTGAAAATATTGAGCAAGACATGGGCCTTATCCGTCAAGTGGGTGCGCAGCAAATCCCACCTACACTCTGATATACTCGGTCCCCTCTCGAGCTGCTGCTGCCTGCCCCCTGCCTCAGCCAGGTACCACTGGTGTGCTGTCAGAGAAAGGAAAGAGGTACAGATTTCCCTGGTGAAAAGCGCACTGCTCTTCTCTTCACCTGGATACGACCATGGCACTGGGTTGTACGGGCTTTTTACTAAATGGGGTTCCAGAGGGGACTTTGTTAATTTCAGGCCCGCACCTGCAGGAAACCCCTTGAAATCCCCCCATTCTGCGCTTCCTACAAGGGTTGGACATCAAGGGCAACCATCTCCCCGATGCTCCTGGTTACATCTTTTAGATGCTGCCTGCCTCTTTCCTTGGGATAGAGCTGCCGAAAACCACCCCATTTCCTCCATCGTGGGTTGTCACCTCTGATGTACGGCAGGGAGGGGCTGCGGGCCTGCCCACCTGACTACTGGAAGGAAGGTGCTGAATGCGTGGGATCAGCTTCAGGAACACTCTGCCCCCCTTTTCGGTGCCCTCTGAGTGGAAGAAGGGGGGGTCTCCTGACTCACTACCGAGACTACCATCCCCAGCTTTCAGTCATAGTGAATGCTGCTTCTTCCGCAGGTGACGCGGCATCCCAGGATTTGCTAGCTGTCCTACCTATTTATTTTATTTACTTATTTAAAATATTTATAGACCGTTTTTACCATAAAGTATTGGTCAAAGCGGTTTACAATACAAATTAAAACGATAAAACGAAATTGTTTAAGAAGGAAAAGATAGAATCATAATTAAAAGAAAATAAAAGTGAGATGAAATCAGACAGGGGGGAGGGGGAGAGTGCCGGTAATGTCTGAGCAAAAAATGGGTGACGTGAAAGGCTAAATGTGTTCTGTGGATGGGGGCGTCCAATGCTTTTAAGAACAGATGAGTTATTCGCATCAGCTGATCTCCTTGGTGTAATGACTATGCCCAGGTCCTCCCTGACTTGGAAGTGCCTGAAGATCACAGATTTCTTTCGGGATCCCTTCCCCTGCAACCCTTGAGGGGTGGATGCTGTGCGCTGGAGTAAGGGGTAGAGAGTGGATCCTGAGGAACGGTGCCGGGGGGAGCCATCCCTCGTGCTCTCTAACTGCATTGTCACCTTCTCTTCCTCGCCATCATCACCACCAGTTATTGAGTTTCCTCCATCGCTGAAGTGGAGGCTAAGATGCTGGAAACTAATCCCCCTTAATCTGTCTTCAGCTAATAGCCGTCCGATTTTTTTTTCTTCAGGCAATCCTTCATAAAGACTTTCCGCTTCTGCTGATGTCAACACTGCTTCTGCTGCCTCTTCAGTACTAAGGAAGACTGCGCTGCTGGTGGTTTTAGTACTTTCACTTCTACCTCTACTTCTCTGCTGGCTGTTACTGCCTGACCTTTCCCTCCCCTCAAAGCAACAGGGAGAGAAACATTTTTTAGTTTCTTCTGGCTGTAGCTGTCTGTCTTTCTTGCCATTTTCAATTTGAAAAAAAAAATCCCTCTTTATTTTAGATGGGGGCTCTCTGTTTTAGTGACTCCTTTAGTGACTCCTACATTCTTCCCTCAGCCTCTGCCTTTCCTTAACATGATGTGATTTTGTTTGTCACTGCGATGCCTGCTGGGGATTTGGATGATAGGGATTTGACCGTGTGCAGTGTTAGTGTACAACACTACTGACTAGGACTGTATCACTGTGTGCAAGTGTGAACTATACATGCAGAGACAATGCAGCTTCACCCTTTTCACTAGTGCACACACAGCACAGCTGAAACTGCTCTGTGCACTATTCACAGCCACAGGATCTACAAAAAAGGGGCCACGTGCCTGCTTTCTTGCTGTACTCTGCAGATCCAGAAAGAGAAAAAAAACACTCTGTACTGGTACTGTAGCACAGCTGGTCCACTGCAAATGGTTCCCAATCTCTTCCGCCCACCATCCTACCCTGCCTGCCCTTCACCCTCCCCAAAGGGAGAGGAAACGCTGTGCTAAATTTCCAATGCTAGCAGCCTGTAACAAGCCTTCCTTTTTCACTGGGTAAGTGTGATAAGACCAAGGCCAGTGCAGAGGAATAGCAGCTAACAGATTTTAAATGTTTCTAGTGTTTAATGAAAGACAAAGCACAGTTGAACGCTCTGTGAGATCTCAACCAGAAACACGCCATTTCCAGACAATGTACATGAAGAAATGTTATGTCTTTAGTCCTTTCCTCGCATATACTTAGAACCCAAAGTCAACCTCACTGGATCCACAGAGCTGTGATAAGCTACATTAGAAAAATGTTTCACTCTGATATATTGGCATTCTATTCTCCTTGCTAACAAATCATGACAAGGCTGTGAGGTTACAAAGGAGTCAAAGATAAAGACTGATTGCTATGGAGACTTCCACATGACCTCCCTAGAATCATTTGACTCCATAGACTTTAATGAGCCATAGAACTCTATCAGGCTGATTCTGTAAGAAAAGCGCTCTGTGATGAGCTCCTGCTCTCCCAACGTGCGCCCAGCCACCTTTCCTGGGCGCGCAATCCTATATTTAAATGAGGAATTGCACTAAAAGGAGGCACTAGGGATGATTAGGTGCCCCTAGTGCCTCCTTGGCCCAGGAGAGGTGGCTCTGTCAGCGGGTTCAGGAAACCGATGCTCAATTTTAGGAGTGTCGGTTTTCGAACCCGCTGACAGTGATCGGTTAGGAAAACGGACACCAGTAAAATTGAGCATCCGTTATCCTTACCAGACCGGCTGGCACATTTTTATTTATTTATTTATTTTTCATTTTTGGTTCCTCCGACAATATCGCTAGGATATTGTTGGAGGGTGTACAGAAAAGCAGTATTTTTTCTGCTTTTCTGTACACTTTTCCGGGTTGCTCATAAATTATCGCCTGCCCTTGGACAGGCATTAATTTATGAGCATAAAATGTGCGGATTGGACGCTCATTTTACTTTCAGTGCCCCAGGTGACTAATAGCCTCATCAACGTGCATTTGCATGTGAATGCAAATGCACGTTGATGAGGCCAAACCCCCTGAAAACTAATAGCACTCATGTGATGAGCGCTATTAGTTTTCAGGGGGTTTGGCCGCGCGTTTTTGAGGCGCTAAACCCCTTAGAGTATAAGTGGTAATAGACGCCCCTCGAAAACACGCGGCCAACCCCGTGTTAAATCGTGTGCACGGCCGAGCACACTTTACGGAATCGGCCTGTGAGAGGGCTAAATGAATGGGATATGCTTCATTCATGAGAAGTACCCCAATCGTTTTGTGGACTTCGCCAATGAAACAAATGTGTTCCTTTCCTTTCGGATATGCCATCCATTTTCAATGTTTGTACATCCCTATTGGTTTGGGAAGTTTATTGTTTAATTTCTACAAATAGTTTAACTGATACATAATGCGTACCTGACTAGTTCAAAGAACTTCCTATACTGAATTTAGTATTTCTGTACTCACGTCTATTATGACTAGTGATAACAAAACTGATAACTCTTGTTATATTGTCCTTTTGCTTGAGTACACTTCCTATTTCTTTCATAAGTTAAGGATTCTTTTAGAGAGGAGTCTCAATCAGATACTTTTAGTTTTTATTAATTATGCTTAAAATCCTTGTAATTATCTTTGTCTGCAGAAAAAGTCACTGAGTATTTTATGCCTGTCGGTTTTCTCTTTCAACCCAGGCTTTGCCAGACAGGTCACATTGTCAGTGGCCAGTTTACACAGATTAAAGCATAACTCACTTTATTTCCCTCATGCCTTAACTGAGAGCAGAAGTTATGATTTCTCACGTCTGCTCGTTCGTTCTACTTTCTAAATTCCTTTCAAACAGATTTTCTTATCTTTTCTTAAAAAAACAGATTACCCTGTCCTGCTTAAATGTATCTTCAGCGTCAAATCTTTTTCTCAAGAGAGAATCCACTCACACTCATTCTTGGCCCAGTTTTTATTTTCTCTTAAAAGATTTTTTGCGGAAGCCCACCTGGGCCAGACATCACGCAGCAGCAGCAGCATTAGCAGTGGGAGCCCGGGCTCGTGTTCCCTCTGCACTCTTAGCCTCTTCCTTGTGTTCCTGATGGCTCCCCTCTTGTGACAGGCAAACAGCCGGCTCCCTCTGCACTCTTCCCTGCTGGCTTCTCACTTTCACGCCACTGCCCTCCTCGCTTTGGGTCACCATGGCAGGAAAATAAAACACATTCAAAAGCATCTGCAGATTTTCTCAGGCTGGGACAGCCCTGCGCCTCACACTGCCTTTGCAGCCTCCGGGAAAAGCCAGGCCCCCAAAACTTCAACCCCCACTCAGATGTTACCTGACGTAGAGCACTCTGCTCAGGATCTCAGCATATCAAATCCCCACCACCACCACCGCACCCAGGCATACGCACACATCTTATCTTCGGCAGGTAAACACATCTCTTGTCCCTTTGAAGACTACATTTCCCAGGGGGCCTAGCTCCACCAAGGAGACCTGGGAGCCCAAACAGGAAGCAGCTAGGCATGGGTGTGGCTGGTCCCGGGCAGTAGCCTAGGTGATATTGATTGGGGGTTGGAGCTGAGGAATGAGGACACTGGGAACAACCAGAGCCTACTACTGAAGTAGAGCTGCCTACAGAAAGAGAGGAAGCAGCAGAACTCATGGAGACCTCAGGCCTAAGCCCAGGAAGCCAAGTCCTTGAGGACTGCAAAACAACGGTGAATTATTTTTTAGTTTGAATTGTCTCTGGCTTCTGTGGGAGATGTGGGGAGGTTGAACCCAGCAGAGCCTCTATGCTTGGCCCTGTAAAATAAAAGACTGTGTTGCAGTTTGTTTTTGGTTACTAGAAGGAGCAATTCTGCAAGCAGTGCTCTGACCGCTTGCAGGCACTGCAGGTAAAAGAAAAAAACAACTCTGTTTTGTTGTTTTCTTTCTCTGTGGATGGGACTAGAGAAGGAGCAGCGCAACAGCAGATGATCTGAACACTTGTAGACATTACAGTTAAAGCTTTTTTTTCTTTTTTTTTCCCTTTTCTTTGATTAATGGCTCTCTAGCAGTGCTCTGGACGTATGTGAGCATGAGAGTTACACTAAGCCTGGCCCAATGGTGGGCAAAACTGGAGTTTGGTGTCTGCACTCCTAAGCCAAGCAATGCAGAATAGACTGTGCTTTCATTTTTTTCTTTCCGAACCTTGTTGGAAAAGGGGATGGTTCAGAATGCTTTTCTGGGAGGATCTCGAGGGTCCCCAATCAAGGGATCTGAGCCCGGAGAGAAGCAGCGTTAGGAGGCATCACTGGGGAAAACCTTGGACTCCTGCCTTGTTCACGACCCCCGCATTCCCTGGGAATCCCACCTCCCTGAGTTTTTGGTTTTTTTTTAATGTTTCTTTGGGTAGAAAGTAGCCTTGCTGTTACCTGGAAGAGGGGTAGCCAACCCCGCAACCCTGTGCAACAGCGCCCTTTCCACCCCTTCTCCACAAGGAGGCGATATCACCAGTCTGGACTAGCTACCCCGCCCTGAGACTGCGCCCACGGGTGTGCAAGCAAAGTCTCACTCGTTACCCCCTTGCTGACTCCCGTATGCAGAGATGCGTCTCAGTGGCCACAGGGAGGTGCTACCCTGTGATCATTACAACCCCCCTAGCTTATTACCATAGCCTTGCTTTGTTACTCTGCTCCCATGGTTTAGGGGTTTAACCCCAGTGCTCTAGCTACTCTGAGCTTCTCTTTTGGGTGTTTTTGCATCAGTGCCTCCTGTCTTCAAAGGTCTTATCAACTTCCCGTATGGTACATGCTGACTGTGGGTCTTGCCGTGCTGATCTGATGCTTTACGTATTTCTTGCACCTCTCACGGTTCCCTGGGGGCATTTGTACCACTGATGGGAACCTATTTGCCCTTTCTTTTGTGCCAGGAATGCTGATGCCCCTCTTTTTTTTTTTTGCTGCCTTGCTCTGTACCTGTCGTTTGGGATTTTAAAAACCCAAGCTCCTTAGGCTTTTCCCCCTCTATTGAAGCCTTGGCAAGGTTTTTGCTTCCAGTCCTATTGCTTTGCCTTTTGTTCAGTGCCTTGGGTGCGAGGATCGGCTGCATCAACAATCCACCTTTTTTAACCCGACCGATCATACCATCGGTTTGAATTCTCCTGGTATATTGTATGGACCTTGCCGATTGAGGTTTAATGGTTTCGTGCCCTCTTGGACTCTTTTCTTCAAACTTTTTTTCAAATTCCCTTAATGTGCTTACTGGGGTAACTCTTACTGGGGAGATTTGGGTCCGAAGGGCGCACAAACTTATTTGTTCTCTTCGGGGCATGCATCCAGCTAGCACTTACTCCCACCCTCTCTATCCAACAGTGGACTCTCTTCTGGGGGGAGCGGAGGGGAAGCTCTTGCTTATGGCCCAGACAATGGTGTGTTATTCCCCATGTGTGGTGTTAGTAGCTGCATCCCAAGGGGTGACATGCTCAGACGAACCAGGCAGGAGAAGGCTCTGGGTGTTAAAATAAAGTTTTCGGATTTTGCAACAATTAAATTAAAGTCCAATTTGGTCATAATATTGAAGTTACAGGTGACCGAGTGATGGTACAGAAGTGGGTTTCTCTTCAGGTAGGTGTCCTTTATCTCGGGCATCTAGGTGAAGCTTCCCATATTCATGTTAAGTGCACAAAACCCTCCCAGTGGCTAAATGGGAATCCTATTGGAGGGGTCCCCTCAAACACAGAAACCCAGTCCTACCTGAATGCATCTCATCCTTGGACCCTCAGCCTGTCCTGGTCCCATAAGCGGAGATCCAATTGGGGGTCTCCCAGTCTTGATCGTTCTCCTTAGTTTTGTTGTTGGGGGACATCTCTTGCAGGAAAAGCCTTTAGGAGGAGGAGACCGGGCTATCTCCGCTCTGGATCCCCTTGGGGGGAGGGGGCAGTTAGAAAACATCTCCCCACAAAGCAATTGTTCAAATTACTTTCTTAATGCAAAACTGGATACATCTTCAGCCATCAAAATCGCTCTCAGAAGGAGCTGCCACCCGTCTTGCTGTTAACGCTCACCCCGCCAAGGGGGGGGGGCGGAGTTAGTAATCTGTTATTGATCAGCTCCCCCAGAGGGGAGGAGCTGGCAATCTGATGTAGATCACTCCGCCAGGGAGGCGGAGTTAGCAGTCTGATATGGATCTGCTTCCCCAGAGGGGAGTAGTCAGCAGAGTGATGTACTCCGTAGCTGGAGTTAATGATCTGTGGTGGGTTGGCTTCCCACAGAGTGGCAGTCTGTATGATACCGCTCTAGTAGTGTAAGGAATAAACACTGAATGGAAATTGGTGAATCCTTGGGCCGATGGCTGAGCATTTGGGAAGGCTTCTGAAGTGAAGAGTTATTTTATTTCAAGAGATAAATGCTTTTAATTCATATTATATACATAAAAATTGAAAATAATTTTTAATAAAATGAGAGAAATAATAACATTTTTATTAAAAATTAGTGTTAAAAGAATTTAATAGGTGGGAATAAGTAAATGACGTGAAAATGTTGTGCTCAGCTATATGATGCTGGTGAAGCCCCTTGAGCACAAGAGCCTGTAGATTATATTTTTTGAGCACCACCTCTCTGATACCTATTTCCTTTATAGTGGTTAGCTGCTTCGGTTGACGTATACTTTTTACAAAGCAATATATTTACATAAACATCAAGAATTTGAGTCTTAGCCCCCTTTCTAAATCATTTTTTTCTATACTCATCATTTTTTTTTCGCATAAAGCACAATTCGTGTTAACACATCTGTTAAGTTTGTGCTGCTTTTATTTCAGTTATATTCTCACAGAAACAGGAAGGATTAATTACAACAGTTCAGCTCTAGATTCACCAACATGCTTCATAAAGGAAAAAAAAAATTAATTCAGAGTTGACAAAACTCTTTCAGACACAACCTGCTTCCTGCTGATGGTGCTTAATTAGCATATTCTTCCCAGAAGAAAAATGCCTCAGATCCTTTTTACTTCTCCTCGGAGTTCATTTTGCAGAGTACTGAATGACAGGCAGCAAAATGGCTTAAATATATATCAGGCACGTTGCCAAAATCCTCATGATAGAAGTACTTTGGCGTCTTTGTTCTGAGTACATTAATGTTACAGAAGGTCTGTGTACTCCAGACAGTACAGGGCAGGCCGGCTGCTCACAGTAAGACAAAACAGTAGGTAATAAATTACTTCAAACAGAATTCACTACAGATAATATTAACTACTGGAGTGAAATGTTCTAAGGCTTTATTAACAGTGAATTTATAATTAAATGATGATGATTCTTTTTAGTGTTCAATGGAGACCATATATAAAAATGATGTTGATAGTTTTATTTGGCTCTAAAAACATTCTTCTAGAAGTGCTTATAGAATTTTGTGAAATAATTTTTAAGAACATAAGAACTTGCCATGCTGGGTCAGACCAAGGGTCCATCAAGCCCAGCATCCTGTTTCCCACAGAGGCCAAGCCAGGCCACAAGAACCTGGCAATTACCCAAACACTAAGAAGATCCCATGCTACTGATGCTAATAATAGCAGTGGCTATTGCCTAAGTAAACTTGATTAATAGCAGTTAATGGACTTCTCCTCCAAGAACTTATCCAAACTTTTTTTGAACCCAGCTACACTAACTGCACTAACCACATCCTCTGACAACAAATTCCAGAGCTTTATTGTGCGTTGAGTGAAAAATAATTTTCTCCAATTAGTCTTAAATGTGCTACTTGCTAACTTCATGGAATGCCCCCTAGACCTTTTATTATTCGAAAGTGAAAATAACTGAGTCACATCTACTCATTCAAGACCTCTCATGATCTTAAAGACCTCTATCATATCCCCCCTCAGCCATCTCTTCTGTAAGGTGAACAACCCTAACCTCTTCAGCCTTTCCTCATAGGGGAGCTTCGACTTTCTTCTTCAATTTATTTACCTGCAGCTCCATGCTACTTCTCCTTTCTTATGTAATCCATGTCCATTTTTATGATCTCTGTTCTTTGGGAAAAGCACTATTATCTATGCTTTTCTTCTTCAGTGCTAATTCCAGACCCTAGGCATTCTTGAGGAACCCTATGTCTGGAACAGCCCTTCTGAATTGACGAGTCATGTTTCTTTTCTGGCTATACACACTCTGGCCTAAAAACACACCTTTTTGTAGTTCCTTTTAAATCCCAAATCCTTGACTCTTCCAGAGCCCAGCCTTCTCAGTTTAAACATGTTTATTTTAATAGTTAAGTGTATACGAGAAATGTGTTTGTCTCAACTAGACAGTAGGTTCCATGCAGCAGGAACTATTTCTTATGGGGGTAATTTTTAATATAAAGGTTGTGTGCAAAGTATGCAGAAGGGGCCGGACTTTAAAAAGGTTACGCCCGCCGGACCTATTTTAAAAAGGCCCGGCAGTGCGTGTGAAGCATCTATAAATTTATAAACATAAGTATTTGGAAGTAAATTACATTGTTATATAGGGGTAGTTAATCAAACTTTCTGTGGTCTGGCAAACCCAGTCAGAAAGGGTTTAGCTGTGGAGTTTGCTACAACAAGCAAAGCAAAACTGTGCTGCTAGTTTTGCTTTGATTATTGCTCCCCTCAAATTTACCAATATAAATTTGCACCTGCTTTTTGTGCAGATACTTTTTAAAAACAAAACAGTGCATGGTTTTGAATATCCAAAACTACATGCAGAGGTATCTCCTTGCCATAACCCCACCCAAGAAATGCCTACATATATACACAGGTTAAAGTATGTGTATTGTTGACATGTACACAAACTTTTACCTGTGTAGAGTGGGCAATAATCACACAGCCGATTTCTGTGGGTGAAACTTTTTTTTTTAACTCTTTATTAAGTTTTCCAAGGTATGCAATCAAAATGCATTGAATAGAAATTGAGAACATTGAACATTCAGCACTGCATCTTTGTTAGCGTTTAGACAGGTGGATCCAGGACAAGTGGGTTATGCACCTCTACCAGCAGATGGAGATGGAGCAAAGCTGACATCACGGTATATATATATATATATATATATACCCCAGTACTAACATCAGCCCGCCAATATTCCCTTCAAAAGCCAACTGTGCCAGACTAACAGAACTTGATTATTAACAGATAACCATTCAAGCACTCATCCAACAGGAAATCACTGAGCTCTGACAAAGAATAATTTAACACTAGTCTAGTCTGGGTACTTGCCAGGTTCTTATGGCTTGGATTGGCCACTGTTGGAAACAGGATGCTGGGCTTGATGGACCCTTGGTCTGACCCAGTATGGCATTTTCTTATGTTCTTAACTGGACTAAAACTTACCAGTAAACCCTAAAACACGCAGCCACACAGGAGGACAATAGCACAAACCACCAGCAGCCGACCTATCTTTACTAAAGAAAAGGAAATTATCAGGTAAGTAGTAATTTCTAATTTCTTAGTGTTTAGACAGGTGGATCCAGAAAAAGTGGGATGTACCAAAGCTATTCCCGAACAGGGCAGGAGGCTGCCTACGGTTCAGTCAAAACCGCACGTGCGAATGCTGCATCCTCCCGGGCCTGCACATCCAGACGATGAAACCTGGAAAAGGTGTGGAAGGAGGATCACATCACTGCTCGGCAAATGTCAATGGGTGACGACAATCTAACCTCTGCCCATGTCACTGCCTGAGCCCTAACATGGCTGCTCAGTATCCACATATGCGGCTGTGACTATCTGCTTAATCCAGCAAGCTATTGTAGCCTGCAAAGCCGGCTCACCCTGTTTTACTTCCACCATGGAGAACAGGTGATCTGTCTTCCTGAGAGGCTTTAGAAACCTCCAGTTACCTCATGATATGTCTCTTGACATCCAAGGGCGATATTCCTCCGCATCTCTTTCCCTGTCCAGAGACAGCAGGAAAATGGACTGATTCAAGTTGAAATCCAAAACCACTTTTGCCAAAAAGGAAGGAACAGTATACAGCTGTATCGCCTTGGCATCACTAGAAGGAACAGTTTGCAGAAAGACAAGGCCTGCAGTTTGGATACTCTACATGCTGAAAAAATTGCCACAAGAAACATCGTTTTCAAGGTCGGTAACCACAAGAAGAGGGCCCGCTAAAAAAATCCAAAACGCCGCAAGGGCACCAGTAACTGCAAGGGAGGACGAAGATGCTTCACCCCTTTCAAGAAACGAGCCACATCTGGATGAGCCAACAAGGGTCCACCATTCACCTAACCCCTAAAACAGGCAAGAGCCACCACCTGTTCCTTTAATGAATTAAAGGCCAACCCTTTATTCAATCCATCCTGCAAAAATTCCAAAATGAGCGGGATCTTAACCAAATGAAGAATCCTTCGATCTTCAAACCAAGCCTCAAACACTCGCATAGGTTAAGGAAGTGGAGAACTTTCTCACTCGCAGCAAAGTGGCAATCACCACAGTAGAATATCCGTGCTTCAGCAACCGCACCCTCTCAAGGACCGTATCATAAGACAAAACTGAGTCACGTCTTTGTGAAGAACAGGCTCTGCAATTCTCTCTTTACTGCTGCAAAACATTGCTTCTGCAGCTCAGGCGAAAAATCTGGGAGCAGCATTATTTTAGCCCCCCTAATAGATGAGAGAGATCCAGCTGAGCAAGACACAGTAAGAATTCTCTGCCTGTTAGCAAAATTGTGCAGGCGAATTATTAAGGTGTATGGCATGTCGTGTCGGGGCTGGCGAGGCTCTCCGATGCACTCGATATATTTTTATGCTGACATTTTTGCACGGTAGGCCCAGAGGCTGGGGAAGCCATCGCCACGCAAAAGCCACAGCATCTTTCCCCTCCACTTTCTCAGGGAGCCCCCCCATGATTCAAATGTTGTTGTGCTCCGATCGGTTTTCCCGAGTCTCTAATTTATTAGCAGTCGACGTACGCTGGCAGTCCACCTTTTTCAGTTTTTGCCCACATAACCTTCAGCGTGCCCTTGAGGTCGGACAGCCTTGTTTCCGTCTCACCCAAACGTGTTGAGTTTGCTCTCATCAGCCGTATGCTCTTTGCCACCTACTGCATCAATCATCTCCTCAGGTTCGTCGTCTGATACCGGCGCCATTACGCCCCCTCGTTAAGTAGCTTTGTCGCTCACTTGAATCACTTTCCTTCTCTTAGCCCACAAAACCGGGATTAAACTCTGCCCCGCTTCTTTACTATTAGACATTTTAACTTTTTTTCCATTCAGACTTGCAAACGAAGGCGCAGTGGGAGCTCAGTGACGTGCATGCTCGCTTACTCAGGGCATCACTGGAAATCAGGTGAGGCAACATTTTATCTGTGAAAATGGTTTTCATTATTGTCCTCAGTATAAAAAATATTTTAGCTAAATGAACCTTTCTTTTAAAATAAGTACAGTACAGAAACTTTGCTGTGAAAGATCATTAAAAAACAAAAACAAAAGAAACACTATATGAGGGCTGTTGCCGAGATGGAGGAACACTGCTGAGCTCCATTTGCTGTTTTTGTTCTACAATGGGGAAGATCAAAACTTACCTTGCAGTAGCTTTGAGTCAACACCCAATTTTGCCCAGTGGACGTCCTTGTTTAGCGGCCGGGCTGTAGATTCTGCTGCCTGGTTCCAGTGGTACATCGTTAGGCATTTCAGGTTCTTCTCGTCATGCTGGAGCCATGTGAGCCTCCCTGGCTGCTTGGGAAACTTGTGAGGTCAGCAGCCAGAGACAGGGAGCAACTCGGCATGGACCGATGACATTACTATTGCCGGGGGAGCGTTGGAGCTTTCTCAGTCTTTTGACCCAAGTGGTCTCAGAAGAGGATTCCGCTAGCATAATTCAGACTATAGCGGGGAGCTCTGGAGTACTGCTGATCACTTCAGTGTCGATGGTGTCTGGAGGAGATGTTCTGGGTCTAGCTGAGGTAAGCCAAGATACTTTGCAATTGGTCTTTAAATCCTTGATTTCTTGACCTGAAGTGGTTACGCTGAAGGAATATGGGAAGCGAAACTTCTTTGTCAACTGAGATGACTCAGTTTTTTTTTCCCCCAGCTTCACTTTTTAACTATGGAAATAAGAAGTAATGAGAAGGAAATATCTTTGATCAATTAGAAGGTAGACATTTTTTAAGTGAAATTTTCAGTTGTGCAGAACTTGGATAATTCATTGGAGAAAGGACATTCACATTTACAGAATAAGCTGGAAGAATTAGAAAAAGTTGTCAAGCAGAAAAACCTTAGGGTTATACATTTTCAAAAACAGAGATGGATATGTTAAAAAAAAGTATTTAGCAGCAGTTCCTAATATCCCAGAGAATGTTTCCACCTGTTTTGAGGATATATTATATGCTACCTTACAGAAAGTTAGATAGGAACAAAAGGCCTGAGCAGTCATCTAACCTGATTGAAATTTTAGAAAAATCAAGGGATAAAGATATACTTACTACCGTAATAGTTAACTTATTGGTAGACTCTAATAAGGATTATTTATTGAGAGTATATTTTCATAAAAGAAGCATATTGCTTCTTAATTTGAAAGTTGCATGTCTCCTAATATTGCCAAGTCAACTCATCTCAGGAGGAAACATTTCTCATGATATCTGGAACATTACAATCGGTGGGGCAGGGAGTGCTTAGCTAAATTTTCCTTGCAAGTGTATAGTCAAATTAGTGGAAGTAAAGTACGTTTTTTTATAATCCTGCTCAACTGGTCTAGTTCATCAATGAACATAACAGCATTTTTTAAGATTTGCCAAACTGGGTGAGACCAAAGGTCCTTCAAGCCCAGTATCCTTTTTCCAACAGTGGTCAATCCAGGTCACAAGTACCTGGCAGGATCACAAATGTTCGATAGATTTCATTCAGGTTACCCCAGGCATAATCCATGGATTTCCCCCAAGTCCATTTTTTTAAACTCTTTATTTATCATTTTAAATCAGCTAACAAGTTTGAAACAACTTGACAAGAAATGGTAATCAGAGATCAAATAATATAAGAAAATAGCATAATAAGAAATATAAGATCCCTGTAATACACTATCAGACCACAAATAAGGGAAATTCCAATAGCAAATATGAGAGGAAATATAAATTATACAAAGGCCAAATCACACTAGAGTCTAGAGCCTACAAATCTTTACGTTGAGCCACAATAATTACGAGTTGGATATAAGAGCAGCTGTATCCTGTCTAATTTTGTTGTTAAGAAAAATATTGAGCTGGGAAGGGTAAAAAAACCCAACATATTTAACCCCATAATATTTAATAACACACGTACAGGGGAAATACTGCCAGAAAAAAGCACCTAAACTAACAACAGCAGGACGCATTAGCAAAAATTGTTTCTTTTTAGACTGTTACTTCAGTTACATGTGGAAACACATGAATCTTTAATCCTAGGAGGAACAAAATATCTCTCTTACGGAAGAACATTTCCAATATAAAGTCCCGATTAAAGCGAAGGTGTCAAAGTAGAAGATGTAAGAACTCCTTCCATTGAATTCTCAAGGAAGGAGGATAGATGAGACAAAACAGCAGGAGCAACATCTGCTGGCAATATGCCGGCAGCAAAAACACCGCCAAATCCACCCTTCCCCCACCCTCACTCCTCCCCTCCCCCTAATTTGTATGCTATCGCACGCAGAAAGGGTCTTTTTGTTTGCGATAGAGGCTTATCGCATGCGATACAGCTGTATCGCGTGCAATAACCCTTTGATAAATGACCCTATAAGGTTGCAACGTCTTATATTGTTTTCCAAGTTTTCCATTTTATTTGTAGAAACAAATGTCCAGCCGAAATAGTGTCAACTGATTTCGTATAGTTGCCCCCTTGGACTCCAGAGATTCCACATACACGTACCTCAATGAAATTTACGATCCTCAGGTAAAGCTCTTTTGTCTATTCCATCCCCCAAACTGGCACATCTAAATATGTTTCAAGACAGGGCATTGTCTCTTGCTGGCCCAAGAATATGGAATGAACTCCCAGGCGATTTAAGGTTGGAAACCCATCCATACTCGTTTAAAAAAAAAAAAAAAGTTGAAGACATGGCTCTTTGAACAGGCATTTTTAAGTTGAAGCTTATCCCATTTCTCCCCTGCTTCCCTCTTTCTTTGTTTTAATTCTAAATGTTATTAAGCTAGTTTTTTTAGAATTTTGTTAATTTTAATTGATTGTTTTATAATATTATGATGTATTTTAGAATTTAATTTTAGTCTATTAATGTTTATTTGTTTTGAATATTTAATATGTAAACTGATATGAAGTTTTTTTTTACAAATATCTGTATAAAAAAAAGTATATAAATAAAATAAGGTTAAATGAGGTAGGTAAGTATTTCATCCTACAGAATAGGACCTACCTTTTTATGTGTCTATTATCAACCTATTTGCTTCTATTCACGGCCTTGAGAATGTTTGTTTTTTTTCCAAATTCATAATAATCTATAAAATATTCTTCTGATTTTCCCCTTTTCCTCCACAAATAGCTAGTCGCCTCCGTTATCTTTCCTGCCTCTAAATATAAATAAACCCCTTTAGACCCTCATTTATAAGTACAGATCTTAATTTGTCATTTATAAAGTTCCATAAGATTTGAAGAGTTTACATATCCCTTCATTATTATTTTTCTTTCAAAGAATGTTGGTGAGTTTTCAAAAATTCTCCAGTCAAATGATCAATTACAATAGCTTAGCCTCAAGACAGCTATGCTTTGTGACAATGGCAAAGGCTTACCAAGCCGTGGAAAAAAAAATGTTACTGAGAGGATTCTTGAAGAATTCTAAACATGAATCATCTTTGGATGCCTGCTCAAAAGTAATTAGTGGAATATAATCAACATCTAATTATAATCTATGATAAATGACTATACTTTGAATAATTTATATTATCAAGAAACAACAGAAGACTTCTAATAATTGGTGGGTAACACTAAAACAATGCAGGATCTTCTACCACATTGTAATTTGATTGGATCTAACTATACAGAATTTGCATAGCAAGAATAATGTTTGCTTATTATAGCAGTGAGCAACATGACAGAATATAAAGGAATTCAAATACATCTCTGTGTAATTCATTGTACTTTTAACATTTGAAAGTCAAATGAAAGCTCTTTTGCTTTCTGAAATGTCACATTTTTACTTTGGCTTACTTAGTAAGATGTTTATTCAAATTTCATATGATACACTTTGAGTTGTGGAGTTGGACTTTTTTTTAAATTACTCATGTTGTTTTGTAGCTAGCATCTGTTCAAATTACCAAGAAGGCATTAAGGATAATTAAGCATATGTACATCTTTAAGAATTTATGCAGGACCAGCTGTTTTAGGATCTCAGTGCCCAGTGACTAATGAAGAGCTCGCCTACAGGTGAAAGAACCGGAAAGTTACTTTCCACAGAAAAAAAGTCAATATTTTATGTGACTCTAGACTTGTTATATTGGTATTTGTACATATCTTCAGCCGGAACACTTCTCTTCTCTTCTCTTCTGTCCCAAAGCAATTAATACAAGAATGTTGAAATATCATTGTTTCTTTGCTTTTGTAGCACTACTTAACCCATTATGGCCCAGTGTCCTATTTAGAAGACGGCTGCTTAACAATTTGGGGCATAATGGGTTAAAATGAGCCACAATGCCTTGAAATGGAATTCTGGTACTTTAGGGCTGAAAGGTTTTAATTGAATTTTGGATTTTAATTAAAATATGCAGATAATAAAAGTAGCTACTACCCAGGAATACCACAGTAGATTTGAAGCAATGCTGTTAATTCTCCCAGAAATGTGCAGGGCGTAAAGAGAACAGACCGAGTGACTCTCACTGTGAAAACTATTGTATTTCCGTATAGACAAATAAGAGCCACAAAATACATCTTCAGCATAGGAAGATGACCTCACGTGGAAAAAACCAAGTAGACGCACTCAAGAAGCCATTCAAAAAGCCACCGAGTGGGTATGATAACCCCTTTCCCCTATATTCCAGATTCTCTTAAAAATAATAATAATAATGGGCCCAGTAGCCCTCATCACTTTTATACACTTTCCTGATTGCCCCAACCCCTTTTCCCCACTCTGGGGGATGCTCTTTCTTTAAAAGTGAGCCCAGTAGCAAGCCTTGACCTCCCTCTCTTCTCCCGTCAGAATATTAAAAAGGCAGAGGATCACAGGGCTTCCCTGCAGCCTTTTTTTAAAAAAAATATTCTGAGGAGCCGATGCAATAAAGTGAGCCCAGTCCAGCGCACAGGTTTACGTGCGGTTGGACGCACATTTTGGACCTGCTAGACTAGCACCCGATGCAATAAGGAGATTAGCACATCCAAACAAATGCAAAGTCGATAGCACTCGTCACATGTAAATTCCACGTAGATGAGGCTATTAGCTATTACCCCAAACCCCTCCCCATGCAAAAAAAATCACTGGGTGTCCAATGCACCCTTTCTAACGCGGCAAATTGAACTCCAACCCCAGAGGTGGCATTAAGTCAATCCGCGAGTCAAGGGCTCATGAGAAATTTTAAAAAATACCGTTCTCTGGTTCCTCCTACTCAGTATCGTTGCGACACTTAAATCTATTGCTTGTGGTGTTTAAAAATAAAGGTATAATGTAATGGCTTAATGTAAAAAAAAAAAAATTCTGAACGCACACTTTATACGCGCTGTACACGCAAAATATACATTGCATAACAGCAAGGGGCAAAATCGATCTGAAGTCGGATAAAACAGACACGCGCCCGTTGCATTTGCACGCTAGGGAGGCACAATTCTTTCCCAGGGTGTCCTTTTTATGCAGGCCCTCGTTTACATATTGCATCGAGCGCCCAGGGGATGCAGCTGTGCACGCGTTAGGGAAACGGACGCTGATTTAATGCACATCTTCCATGATCCAAAATCCTTTTCTTTCTTTCTTTCTTTCTTTCTTTCTTTCTGGTGTGAACTTTTAATGGGATTCACTTGCTCTTGCTTCTTCACGTGTATTAGATGTTTTAATACTTCTTTTCACTTCTCTCAGGTTCAGGGTATCTTCTTCTTGGTTGTCGTTTGGAACCTTTTTCACTCCTGCAATATTTTGCTCTATGTCCTGGTTCTCTACACTTATTATAACACGCATACTTCCCATGTTACGTTTTCTGTCACTCCTGAAATTTCCAGACCTTGTCTTACCATTCAATGTTCTCTTAGGGTCTTATTTCTCTCAAACTGATTTTGGACAACCTGGAATAATTCTTGTTGTTGCTGATTTTAAATTTTCTCGCATCTTCTCAACACAGTTTTTGCATGGCTGTGGGAAAGGCATCAGTTTCACTCACAGCAGTCCATTCTGCTCCTTCACTTTTCCTATCGAGGATCTTCACATTCTGCTCTCTATCTCCTTCACCTATCAGTCTCTCTTCTTCCTCCTCTAACCATTCAATTGCTAAAGCTAGCAATTCTTGAAATGAGTTCAGGGTTATCTTTGGGTTTTCCCTCTTTTCTTTCCTGTGCAAACTATTACTTTGTAGGCCAGTCAATAACTGTTCCATTAAAACCTCTCCTTCATCTGGTATTGCTGAAAGCTTTCTAACTAGGATCTGTCTCATTTCATTTAGGTGAAGGCCAAAATCTCTCACAGTCTCTCCTAGAACCATTTTATTTCATAAAATTCTCTCTCTCTTGCGTATTTAAACGCACTTTATCTACAAACTCTTTCAGTAATCTATGAAAAAGAGCTTCCACATCTTTATAAACCTTCCTGTTGTATTTTGCTGATCCTAGGAGATGGTCAGTAAGTAACCACCTCCTATTGTTCCTCTGGAGGGAATCTGAGAATCTTGAGAGCTGGTCTTGGCAGGATAATCCACCCTTCTTACAGTAAGATTTGTAGATTTTACTGGCTGTCCAGAAAAAATATAGAATGCACTTGTCCCATGATACATACAAGAGGCAGGATATTTAGGGGTTTTTACTTTTTTAATACTATTCTGACAAACTCATTGGAATTTGTCTTCTCTAAATCTACAAAGTCTTTTAGACTGATCTTGTCTCTAACTCCTTCATACCTTCCTGCATTTTATCAAGCTCGATCTTCCATCTCTTCGGGTGTTGTTGGAAGTCAGGGGAGCCACCAAGAAACACAGTCCAGAGACTGAGGCAAAATGACCTCTATGCTGTTGTTAGAATTTGAGTGCAACTGTGATGTCACAATCTATTTGAATACTGTTCATCGAGGCCAAACCATGTAAAGCACTGGGTTCGAGACCTTTCCTTTTGTCTTTTGCCACGTGGCTGTCGGTAAGGCTTAGGTTTCTGAGGAAGGTCACCAGTTATTAAGAACCCAAACAAATGTACAGTGGGGAAAAATAATTTGTTTTAACATTTGGATTGAGATGATGATACCAAATTACATAAGAATACATTTTATTAAAGCTGGAACTGCAATGTTGAAGTAAGCTGACAGATTGACATGAATAAATTAGGACACTCACAATACTTTATAAATTTTCAAAATTATATTTCATATTTTTATGTATAAAATGTTCATACCTTTAACTTAGAATAATAAACAGTACCAATTATTTAGCTAGGAATAATTATTGCAATTATTTAGACTTTATTTCTTTAACTGGTTAAGCTGTTACAGTATAATCAACAATATTTATTACTATAACTTTCACTACTGATACGCCAATTGTATAATTCACAGAAACAATTCTTTCTGCTATGCAACATAGAAATCAATAAATCACTTAAATATCCTTTAACAAAGATAATTGAACCTATCCTTTGAAGCTTCACCCTTATTCTATAAAATGAGAACCCCCAAAATGGAGATTTCTTAGCAATTTTAAGCCTCGGAGGTCCTGAAATTATTGCTGGACAAGTTAAGATGAATCTGTGAATTCTTTTTTTCTTTTAAACAGGTTTCTCTTTCTGTTGTAGTTCTGTGCATTCTTTCCTATGTCTGTTCTGATGAATATTCTGAGTGCACTCATGTAGAACATGATTCCTTTTCTGCTTTGAATAGCAAGACTTCACTGCTTATATCAGCTAGGGATGTGCATTCATTAAAAATGAAAGTGCAAAACGCAACAAATAAGACTAATTTGTTTCATTCAGGGGCACCTGAACCAAATTAGGGGACCCTATGAATGAAACAAGCCTTTATTTTTTTTGTATATAATTTTTATTGTTATGAACAACACTCCAGTGTAATATGAACAACAAAAGGAAAAGAAATTGCTGAAGTCCTATGACATAACTTAACTTAAACATGAGAAACCAGCATCAGGTGATAAGATATCTAAGTGCCATTATCTAAACAGCCGGTTTCCTACAACAAATGTCACCGGTATAGGAATATACGACATTTGTAACACAACTCAAGACATATCCGTGAAACTGGTGCGTGTTACATATTTTTAAATTTTTAAACTGTAAACCCCATATATTTTCCCCAACCCCTCCCTACTCTCCCTTATATCTGCGTGTCCAGCATCTTATAAAAGTCCCAACAAAAGAGTATGCCAGTTGAATGTAACCTACTCGCCGACACTAAGTTCAAAATTTTTCTGTGTATCTAAAGGAAGAGTTTGAACATAGTCATACCATATTTCTCTCATATGGTCAAGTTTCTTTGTTGTCCCTGTCCGGGCTGTGAGATATTCCATGTGTAACAGCTGAAGAAATTGAGCTTCCCAAGATGTTTGCAATGCTGGTGTCGATTGTGTCCACTGTATCAATATAGCTGATTTAGCAATAATGGTTATTTTATCCAAAAGCAGTAATTGAGTGTCAGTTACTTCCTTCGGTAAATAGTCAGGGAAGCCAAAAAGCCAAACTTCAGGTATCAAGGGGATGCTCATTTGCCATAAGGATTGCACCATGTCCTGTAACGAACTCCAGAGCAACTGTAAAGTTGGGCACAGCCAGAAGCAATGATAAAAATCTGGGGAGTGATATGAACATCTAGAACATTTTTTTTCTGTTATAACTCCCATATAATAGGCCTGCTGTTGTGCGTAGTAGGCTTGATGTAGAAATTTAAATTGCTTTTCACGGAAAGTCACGCTTTCCAAGATAGATGAAATCCTCTTAAAACAGTAGAGTAAATTTGATCTGGTGAGATGCATTTGAAGGTGACTGTTGCATTTTTCTAACAAAGAATCTGAGTGTGATTGTAGTTGCATGAGTTCTTGATAGTACTGGGAGCATTTTATACGCTTGCCATCCGGGCCTGTTAAGAAACCAAGTAGATCATGATATTGAAGAAAGCGGGGGTTCCTTTTACATTCTTCATTGATATAATGTCGAACTTGAAGGTATCCATAAAAATCGTTTTTATCAAGATGCAATTTTTGTTGTAAGTCCTGAAAGCTCAGCACATAGACAGAGTGCTTGTCGCCACTCACCAGATGGAATAAAGTGGTAAGTCCGCATAATCGCCAACGTTGAAAAATGGAGCGGTCCATTCCCGGAAGAAACATAGGCGAACCCCAGATCGGTGCACATACTGTGGTAGCGGCCTTTATCCCAAGACTCCAACATAAGCGCCTCCAAGCCATTCGAAATGGTCGAATAATTGCACTGTCCAGTATATGATGCGGTAGCTGATGTCTGGAGGCATGCAAAACTGCTCCTGATGCAAATGGGGCCAACCGCTGCTTATAATAGGCAACAGGTGAAAACATCTCCATAATCACATACCCAATCCCATACATGACGTAGTAAACTTGCTTGGTTATACAAAAAGTTTGGGCAACCCAGGCCTCCCTCAGATTTTGGTTTCATCAATACATTTAGAGGAATACGTGCTCGTCTGCCACCCCATAAAAAGGTTCTAATTTCTCTTTGTATCTCCAACACATCTTTTCCCTTCAACCAGAGAGGTAACATGTTAAATACATAAAGCCATTTGGATATTTCCATCATATTCAAAAGGAGTACCCTCCCTGTTAGAGAGATAGGCAAGTCTCTCCACATCTGTAGATGTTGAATCATCTTCCTCGTCAAGGGGTTAATGTTAAGATCATATAAATGTTTGGGGTTAACAGGTATATATATATTCCCAAATATTTTAATTTGTCTTGAACCCACTTTAAAGGAAAAAGGCCTGGCCAAGAGGATTGTAGCGTACCCTTAATGTCCATAGTGTTATGAACCCTCCTGTAGCGGTGCTACGGGAGGCTCCTTAACTCTTCCTGGAGGCCACACCGAAGCCGGGGTCTCACCTACGAACTATCCAGGATTAGCTCCAGGGCCTGGGAGGCTGCAATGTTCTTGGGGCCTGCCTGAGGCTGCTTGTGTTTGCATGGACTTCCTGGTTTGAGCCACGCCCTTCTCCCTAGGGGCCGGCCCGCAGCACTCCTCTGTAGTTATAGGGCCAGCTAGGTGTGGGCCTTCCAAACTCCTCCCAGGGAGTCGCCTGTCTGCAGCCCTATAAAAGGACTTCAACTTCCAGTCAGCCTTGCCTTGCATCGGAGTTACTTCACTCTGGAGGCTCCTGCCTGCCAGAGCTCCGTCAGGTCTTCTTCGTGGAGCTCCTCTTTGTTTTGTTTCGTCTCGTCATGTCATGTTCGTGCCTGAGGTCCTCGTCCAGGTGTTTCAGCTTCTGATGTCTTGTCTTGATCCTCTGCTTCCTGATGTCCCAGGTTCCTTGGTGTCCTGCCCTTCTTGGTGTTTGCTTCAGCGCTCCTGAGCCTTCTGATACCTGTCAGACCTGACTCCCTTGGATGACGTCTTTCCCGAGCGTGGAGTGGCCTGCAGGTGGACTGGTGTCCTGTGCTCCTGAGCTGTCATGTCCTGCCAGCCTTTGTGGTGCTTCGGGCGACATCTGGCTTCGTCGTCTGAATCCCACCTCGTCTGGATTCTTCCCTGCGCTTGTCCCGTTCTCAGCGTGGTCCATGACCAGCTTCCTCGGGCTGTGTAGGGCGCGGTGGGACAGGGTGGTCTGCGACCAGCCCGCGGGTGGACTGTGTAGGGTGCCCTGAGAGACAGTGCCAATGTCCTTCCGCCCAACTTCTTGTCTCGTCTGGTCTACGTCAAGTTCGTCTCGTCTTGGATGCCGTTGCATCAGTCTTGGTGTCATGTCCTCAACTACCTTGGTGTCATGTCTTGTTCCAGCCCTCGTCTCTGATGCCGTCCGCATCAGCCTTGGTGTCATGTCTTCGTCTGCAATGCCGTTGCATCGACCTTGGTGTTATGTCTTCGTGTCAAGGCCCATCTGTCCTCGACCTCAGGCCAGGCCTGCTGCTCCATGCCGATCCAAGCGGCAGGTCCGAAAGGGCTCGGAATGGTCAGAGGACCATTCAACTTCCAACTTCATCATGTTGTTGGCCTTGGGAGCTTGCAGGCCTGGCAGAGGGTAAGACCGTCTGCCATGGTGGAACACGCCGTCAATCCTCGGTTCGGTCCTGGATCCGTCTGGGGTCGGGCTGAGGCCCAAGGGCACACTAAACACCCCGCTCTCAACACATAGCTTCTGATTTGTCTGCATTAATTTTCAAACCAGCAAAACGACCAAATAGTTGTTGGATATGTAGTACTTGTGGCAAAGAGAGGATTGGGTTACCTAGAAACACAAGCATATCATCTGCAAATGCAGCGACTGTAAAACTACTCTGATTGTAACGAAAGCCCTGAATAGTAGGAGTTTCTGCCAGTTTTCGCAACAATGGATCTAGAGACAGAATATATAAAATTGGGGATAGCGGGCAACCTTGTCTGACTCCTCTTTGAATTTTAATAGCTCCTGAAATTGAGTCGTTGGCTAATATATGAGATTCGGGATTGTGATATAATATAGATATAGCTGTTATAATGGAATCTGAAAAACCAAATCTATGAAGGACAGAAAACATATATTCCCAGTTTACCCTGTCAAAGGCTTTTTCAGAATCGAAGCCCACCACCATCAGCTGTAAATCCATACGATGAGATGTCTCCAATGCCAAAATTAACCTTATATATCAAAAATATACTACGCACAAAACTGTTTTTTGAGGGATATAAATATCTTGAATACACCAAACCCGATATCACCTCAGATCAATATTCCATGAATTTTTCTAACATTTTGCAGTCAGGAGAAAAAATCTCTCATTATTTCAAGACCACTATCAAACACACTTATTTATCCACCACCAAGGTGAAAAAAATTTTTGGGGAAGGTTTCATATAATTTCATGTTAATTGCATCCCGCGATGTCTGATATTTTTAATCACGAACCAACCTCCTCCAACCCGTGAATGTTTTTTCTATTTTTAACGTGATGAATTTAATAAAATGTTTCAAAACTTTTCCTCATAAACTGTTAACTCCATGTCCATATCCCAAGATTTTTACACCCACAATTGGGTTTATTTTCAAAATTCCTGTTTTTCAACAAGTCCAAAATAGTTCTCAATAGCGCCGACACACGATTTCTTTACAATTTTTCAACTGGGAACCTTTTATTAAATTCATCACGTTAAAAATAGAAAAAACATTCACGGGTTGGAGGAGGTTGGTTCGTGATTAAAAATATCAGACATCGCGGGATGCAATAAACATGAAATTATATGAAACCTTCCTCTTCTTCCCCCCAAAAGTTTTCAACTTGGTGGTGGATAAATAAGTGTGTTTGATAGTGGTCTTGAAATAATGAGAGATTTTTTTCTCCTGACTGCAAAATGTTAGAAAAATTCATGGAATATTGATCTGAAATTAACCTTATAACATGTGCACTAGCTGTTCTTCCTTTAACAAAACCGGCTTGATAGGGAGATATCAGGTCCGGTAGAACCCCTCCCAATCATAGTGCCCATATTCTGGCATAGAGTTTCAGGTCACAATTTAATAATGAAATAGGTCTATATGACGCCGCGAACACAGGATCCTTCCCCGGTTTCGGTAAAACCGTAATGTAAGCCTGGTTACACGACTGGGGAAATTGTTTCTGCAGCCATACAGTGTTAAAGAAATTTACCAGGGTTCCTGTTAAATGGGGATTAAGGATCTTATAATATTCGGCTGTAAGGCCATCAGGACCCGGGGACTTATTACCTTTGCTTGATTTTATCACCCCCTGTACTTCCATTACAGTGATAGGCCTAGATAAAAAGTCCAGCTGGGAGGCCGATAACCTAGGCAGAATTAAATCCTTAAAAAAAATCTTGCTCCTTAGTAGAAGAGGCCCAACTCTAGTCAAGCAGCCCTTGTACTGCTTTGGAGGAGTAAGGTCACCTGACAGGAATGACCTTGCTGTGGCAGGAAGCGATCTTGTAGCTAGGACCTGCCCTCCAGGTGATGCTTTATCCTCTTGCACCAAGGATGTGTGCCCAGCAGGGAAGGGATAGGATTGCCTTGACATATACTGGCAAGGCACGGGCCCTGTAGGTGGAAAGGTGCAAGTCCTGCTATTACTGCTGGCATAGATACAATATAGTTTCCTTGTTGAATCTGAACCTGAAATCCAAAAACTGTGCCCTAGTCCTGTATATTATCTGTTAGGGGTACCTGCTCCTCCTCTTCCTTCCCTCTTCTCTCTCTCACTCCTCAACCATTTTGAGATGAGAGTGATTTTGGATATAGTTTCACCACCGTGGAATCCCACCCTCCACTGCAGCTCTGTCAGTCCCTCCCTAGTATATACTCTGTCCTGTCCTCAGAGTCTGCTCTCTAGTTTTGACTTCCTAGACAGTCAGCTCAATCTTGTTTTCCCAACTTCCAAACATAAGAAAACTCAGTTCTTAGCACTAAAACAATGTTTATAAAAATGAAGAGAAACAGAGTGACTTGAAAGGCGAAAAGAGTAGCCATACAGACAGCAGCCTGGTTAGCTGATATGAGATCTGAACCTCACCAATCAGATCACTGCACCTTGCCAAATAAGTTGTAGCTACTAGCAAGTAAGGCAGACCAGCAGCATATGGGAAATAGACGTAGAAAGTAAGTGAAAGGACAATGGCTTTCTAGGAGCTTGAAGAGATGTCAGCTTGTAATAGCCTGCTTCTAACTGAAAACTTAGCAAGAAGTTAGACGTTCCCAGATAGCTTTAAGGCAAGGGGGACCAACAGGAAGAGGAAAGAGAACGCAAGCAGAGACAGAGGGCAAACAAGAACATCGCCCAACAGGGATCCAGCAACATTCAAACAATATCCAAGAAGGAGAGCTCCACAATTAAGGGCCAGATTTTAAAAAGCATTCATTAGAGTAGAACTGGGTTTTTACGTGAGTAAATGGGATTTGAAAATTGCCACAATATCTGCCATTGAACTGTCCATAGGGTTTACCCACGTAAGTGCACGTTACTCTAGTCATGGCTTTTGAAAATTGCTACGATGTTATGCTACATTTACATGCGTAACTCTTTTGAAAATTACCCCCTTTATTGTGCAATTATTGTAAGATAGCACAGGCTGGCAGCATAATAAATATATTCATACACTGCAGAGGCAGAACACTTTCTGCACGGTGTGATAGATACCACTATTATAAACATGATGCAAATAAAAGAATTATCTATAACGTTAAGTATTTAGATGAGATATAAGAAGCTTTGTCTCGATGACTGGTCTGAGGAATGTCTTAGCTGTTTTCACCAATGAAAAGGTTACATTTCCAAAGAGGGCAGTCCTTGGGAATGCTTTTGATTTATTTTGCTTGAGCATCCTGCTGTATGCAATGCAGAACAACTTTCTCTGACTGTGGGAGTCCATTTGGCACGCTGCCTAAGACGCGCCCCTCCTGGAAATTTCCTCTTAATAAAATAACTTTATGGGTAGGAAGAGGAAAGTGAAGGTTTGGACCTCATCACCAGGACTGCCTGTGAGGGGCCCAATGGACTCCCACGTTGCAAGAGGGGTGAGTCAAACTAATTTAAGACCAATTCCTGATATTTCCTTTTCATCGGGATCTCCTGAAACCCCTGGGGCTCAAGGGCCATCGCAGATGTCTCAACCAGGTATGGATTTGGCCTTACCCACACACCATGAGTTTCCTGGATTAAAAGAACTGGGTACAATAAATAAAGATGTTACATCTTCTCCTAATTTAAAAAATGTTGGGCAACAATTGGATTCGAGACCGCATGAGACGGTCAACGTGCCGATTGTTCTCCAGAATATTACCTTGCGTGATGTGTGGGTGGCTGTAGATAACCTTCAGAAAATTATGTCAAATTCAATAGAGCAGAATAGAACAACTATTTCTGAAATTAAAAATGTACTGGAAGGACATAGTAACCGTTTGGCATATGTAGAAGAACAACCAAAGGCTATGTCTTCCCAGATAGAAACACTTAAGGGTGTGTATAGTTATTCACCGGCAGATGGAAATTCTGGAGAATCAAAACCGATGTAGAAATCTAAGGTTGTTAAATTTCCCTGAAACCAGATTAATATCTGCCACTGAATTACTTAAAAAGTATCTTTCTGAAGTTTTATGTATTATACTAGTCTCATCTATTATTGTATCTAAAATATACTATGTCCCTAAGACGAAGTTAAGGACACAAGAGGGTCATGAGAATATGGATGTTGTCTAACACTCTCCAAATTTGACTTCATTTTTGGAAGCCTCTCATGATATAACGTTAAGATCTACTTTATTAGTGTCTTTTTGTAGAGAGAGAGACAAGAACTTGGTTTTGCAAAAATATTTTGAAAATAAAGATTTTAGTTTTTGTGGACAACGGATCCAGATTTTTCCTGATGTTGCTAGAGCAACTCAAATAAGACGTAAGCAATTTCTGATACTTAAGGCAAGAGTGTTGGCCTTAGGGGCAACATTCTATTTAAAATTTCCGTGTAAATGTTCGGTGATGTATCAGAAGAATACAAGTTCTCGCCCCCTGTTGATTGTAACTTTGACTTATTCCTGCTTTGGTTATCTTTCGTTTACGTGAATTTGTTACTCTAGTTTTTTCCCTTTGTTAAACTGTAAACCGATCCGATATGGTAATCTACTATGAAGGTCGGTATATAAAATTGTTAAATAAATAAATAAATAAGAATAAATTTATCTTTCAGGATCCTCCCCACAGAGTCCTTTTTGTTGGATAAAGAACAAGTGTTGAGAAATGTATCTGCAATAAATTGATATACTCTCCTTTTCTGTAAGAATTGAATACAGATTTTCCATGAGGTTATTACTTCTGTTAGACCTCCCGTAATGTGGACTATATATTACTGTATTAATAGTATAATGATAGATGATTATGTTTGTTTATGTTTTCGGTCAATACAGATTATTTGCCTGTTTTTTTACAATGTAATAATTGTTTAAAAGCTCAATAAAATATAAAGAAATAAAAAAAAAAGAAATAAGAGATATTTATCTGACTGAAGGTAATATTTATAACTATACTTGAATTGATTTAAGGTCCGTTACATTCTTTTTGCATCTGTACGCTAGCAAGCTCATGTGTATGAAATTCTAATTATTCCCATGTCTTATTGACCCTTTTTAGGTAATCAGCTTTGTCAGATTCATATTTCTCTAAAGTTTTAGCTTTCATCACATGTCTTCTTTTAGAAGTAGAAGTTGCTATGGGGCCAGTCTCATTTACATCTTCACAAACCACATTTTCTATAGTAGCCACCTCTGTCATCGTAGAACAATAGTAGATACATTGCCAGGATCATATTACAGCTCTGAGCAGCACAACACTGCTCTGTAGGCTATTGATGTAATCACTGTTGCAGGGGGGGACCAGCAGGGGTTCTGAAACTGCTCATTTGCTGAATAACTGACTTCCACAGTTTTGGAGTGATGCAAGCTTTTGGAGAGATGCAAGCAGTAAACCACAGTTTATGCTTTACTTTTACTCTGTAGACAAGTTCTCAAAAGTATCCTTGATTTATAATTCTTCAACATCCTTTCCCTGTCCTGCCCTTGGAGTTGGCACTAATTTAAATTCCTAGACCCTCAGGTAATCTTTGTCTTGCCAACTTCCAAACATCAGACAACTCAATTCTTAATGCCAAACAATTTTTATAAGAATGAAGAGAAACTGTTTCAATACTCACATAGCAGCGTGGTTAATTGTTATGAATTTATTTATTTACAAATTTATTCCTGCCTATCTAAAATAGTGGTTGTGTTACAACAGAGTTCTGGAGCTCAGCAATTGGGTGACGGCCACTGCAGCTTGTAGTAGAAGTTGTAGTTACTAGCAATTAAGGCAGACTAGCAGCATATGGGTAATAAATGTAGAAAGCTTTCTTGGAGCTTGAAGAGAGAATGAAGGAGAACTCTTAGCTTGTAAAAGCCTGCTTCTAACTGAAACCTCAACAGGAAGTTAGACATTCCCAGAATGCTTTTGAGTCAAGGGATCAATAAGAAGAGAAGACAGAACACAGGCAGAGATAGAGGAAAAACAAGAACATCTCCAATAAGAGTTAAGGAACATTCAAACAAATAATGAGAGTGCCACATCAGAATCAAAGCTGTGCAATTATCATGATAACATAGGGTGACAGCATAATAAATATATACATAAGTGCAGAAGCAGAACACACTCACTCTTTAACCCCCTGTGTAGCCCAGAATGTCCAGTAAAGCCCCATTATAGCTCAGTCTGACCCAGGTACACTCACTCTTACCCCTGGCTTAGCCTGCTGCTGTGTCCACTGACGCCAAACACCAAGTGGCAAAACAACATGAAAGTTTGAAGTTATATGTGTAAATGAGCAGTAGTAAATGTGTTCACACATAAGTTGCTTTTAAAATACTTGCATGTGCACTATTCATGCCCAGACATGCCCCTAAAATACCCCCTTTTACATTGAAAAGTAGTTGGTTTTTCTAGAAAAACTGTTTGTGACTATATTCTGTATATTTCACAGTAAATAAACCATCTTTTGCATTTAAATAAATTTCATGACTATTAATCCCATGTATGTTTGTGACTTACTTACTGACTTACCCTCGTACATTAGTTTCACCAAGTAAGTCCATAAAGCTTCCATTGTTATGGATGAAGTCTCACTATTACTTCAGGGATATGTTTTTTCAGCTTTTCTTTTCTTTCTCTTTCAGTCCCTTGATAGGGATTTTGGGCATTTAAAGAGTTGTCCAAACTTTCAGAACCTTGTATCGGTATCACAGTTGGTATACTGTTGTCATTTGATTCCCCAATATTTTCACTGATTTTCTCCATATTCTCTGAGTTGTGCTAGGAAGTGTCTGGTGAATTATAGGGCAACTCCCCCTCTTTACCAGGACAAGGTGGAACATCTGGTGCTCCTGGACTTAACGAGATGTCTTCCCCCTATAGCGGCCCCCCTCAACAGGAGTCATCTGAGGAGAATTTAACCACTCCGCTACAGTCCTCTGTCCTAACTCTGCAATTGGAGTACTGGAGGTAGGCTTTAATTTAGCTTTCCTCTTAGTATGAGGCATGATGATCACTATAATTTAAGAGACAAAAAATAAGGAGCTTGAACTTGGAGAGGCAGAGATTTCCTGCTTCATTTTTTTGAAGGGGGTTAATAAATATGTGGATAAAGGTGAACCGGTAGATGTGGTGTATTTGGATTTTCAGAAGGCGTTTGACAAAGTCCCTCATGAGAGGCTTCTACGAAAACTAAAAAGTCATGGGATAGGAGGTGATGTCCTTTCGTGGATTACAAACTGGTTAAAAGACAGGAAACAGAGAGTAGGATTAAATGGTCAATTTTCTCAGTGGAAGGGAGTGGACAGTGGAGTGCCTCAGGGATCTGTACTTGGACCGGTGCCTTTCAATATATATTTATAAATGATCTGGAAAGGAATACGATGAGTGAGATAATCAAATTTGCAGATGATACAAAATTATTCAGATTAGTTAAATCAGAAGTGGATTGTGATATGTTACAGGAGAACCTTGCAAGACTGGAAGATTAGGCATCCAAAAGGCAGATGAAATTTAATGTGGACAAGTGCAAGGTGTTGCATATAGGGAAAAATAACCTTTGCTGTTGTTACACGATGTTAGGTTCCATATTAGGTGCTACACCACAAGAAAGAGATCTAGGTGTCATAGTGGATAACACATTGAAATCATCAGCTCAGTGTGCTGTGGCAGTCAAAAAAGCAAACAATGTTAGGAATTATTAGGAAGGGAATGGTGAATAAAACGGAAAATATCATGCCTCTGTATCACTCCATAGTGAAGACCGCACCTTGAATACTATGTACAATTCTGGTTGCCGCATCTCAAAAAAGATATAGTTGCGATGGAGAAGGTACAGAGAAGGGCGTCCAAAATGATAAAGGGGATGGAACAGCTCCCCTATGAGGAAAGGCTGAAGAGGTTAGGACTGTTCAGCTTGGAGAAGAGGCGGCTGAGGGGGGATATGATAGAGGTCTTTAAGATCACGAGAGGTCTTGAACGAGTAGATGTGAATCAGTTATTTACACTTTCAGAGAATAGAAGGACTAGGGGGCATTCCATGAAGTTAGCAAGTAGCACATTTAAGACAAATCGGAGAAAATTCTTTTTCACTCAATGAACAATTAAGCTCTGGAATTTGTTGCCAGAGGATGTGTTTAGTGCAGTTAGTGTAGATGGGTTTAAAAAAGGTTTGGATAAGTTCTTGGAGGAGAAATCCATTAACTGCTATTAATCAAGTTGACTTAGGAAATAGCCACTGCTATTAATTGCATCAGTAGCATGGGATCTTCTTAGTGTTTGGGTAATTGCCAGGTTCTTGTGGCCTGGTTTGGCCTCTGTTGGAAAGAGGATGCTGGGCTTGATGGACCCTTGGTCTGACCCAGCATGGCAATTTCTAATGTTCTTATGTTCTCATGCGCACTCATGAGGATCCGGCTTGGTCCGTAGGGAACTCGTATAAAAAAAAAAAAAAAAAAAGGGCTGGGACACCTCACCAGTATTCCCAGCAATTAGACGACAAGGTGACCGTAGATGAGTGTGTGATCCCAGAGAGACCCATGAGTTCTAACAAGTTCTTTTAATGTGATATTCTGTTGTGAAGTATTTTCCCTTGTCTACGAACTGTGCTGGTATCATTGTCACTGAAAGGATCTTATGGTGCTGAGACTTGGACTGGTATTGAGTATAAGCCTATCCTATTATCTACCGGTGAGCTTTCCTGCAGCTATAAGTCAGGAGCTGTTTCTGTTTACATCTTTAAATATTAACCACTCTTGAGACATATCCTGTGTCCATGTGCTGCAGGGGCAATAGGGCCTGACAATGCTGTCTTAAAAGGTAAACAACATGGTTTGCCACTGCCAGAGGCAAACCATGTCAGCAACTGATCATAATCCACAGTGATTTGTATGGAGGAACTCAAGGTGTACGTGACTCTGGTTAAGCTTGAACCGTCCATATGGACCATGATGGAAGAAAGTAGAGAAATGGAGCAATTTCTGTGTGTCTCAGGCTAAATTGTTATAAAGCATCGGACCACAGAGCCTTATGCCCTCTATCGTGACTATAAACCAAGTAAGCGAGCAGCATGCCAAGGTTGCTGGCAAGGAGCATGCTGCTGGTTACTGACCTTCCCATGACTCCAGACAATTTGCAGAACCTGCAGCCAACAAAGGTAAGGTAGCAGAAAAATTGAGTAACCTGAGGGCATTAGTCTGCCGAAGCCAACATACGTGTCCTTAATGAAAAGCACTTCAGTGCATCTGGCAGAGCCAGAAAGGACACACTGTAGGAATACATTGAGTAAGAGACACGGCTGACTGTAAATTCTCAGCCGAATGACGGACGAGGCCATCCATATTGTGCCCTATGAGGATGGTTGTAGTCAAGAGCACATGCTGTAAACTGCTGGAGATGCACTGGAAATGTTGCAGGAATCTGCCGGGCTGATGCAAAGAGTTAGATAAAACCATTATGTTTGACCTAAAGCTTTTGTTAATCTATATATGCTGGTGGTGGTTATACCAATAGCCTTAACTCAGATGCTGCTTTGTATCACGTTAACGAGACCTCTGTCCTGCACCACAGTGGATTTATAGATGTTTAAATTGCTCCCACCCAAACTTATTGCAGTGGCCCTAGCTAAAATGACTGTTGTATTTATGTCAAATTTTGTTTCTTGAACGATAATTAGCAGCTATTTGGAGCATGAGGTTCTTAGTAAAGTATCATGTATGAACACTTTAATTACTTTCTTGAAGATGGGAGATATGATCAAACCTGTCCATCTGAGGACCTCAGGCCATGATGAAACTGGAAAACCTTAGTAAAAAAAAAATGGCTGCTGCCGTTCTACCATGGACCTTGTGAAAATGGCTGCAAAATGATATGGGACCACTGAGGAGGGATATGGGACCACTGAGGAGGCATACGCCTCCACTTCTTTTTTTTGTAAAAATATCAGTGACGCACTGTTACGACTGCCCGATGTCTCCACTCCTCCCACCTTACCTTTCTTGCGACTCCTCCCGCAGTTGATGGACGTATGGCTGCCGCGGCGTCTGCCTGCCGTCCTCTCCGGCGTCCCCGGTCCGGCTTGGGCGCTGCATCCCGCCATGTTGTCCAGGTACCATAGGGCGCAAGCGCCGCGCGACCCTGCTTCTTATTCTCTCTTTGGCGCGAACCTCAGGGGCGTCCCCCTGTGATGACATCACGCACCCCGGATACAAAAGCCAACACTTTTCGCTAGCTAATCGAGTTAGCAAGGATCGGGATCTCCTTACGGATAAGATTCGCTCTCCGTACCGAAGCTACTCTGCCTCTCCAACTTTGGACTTTATCCTAACGAGGTACCCGCTCCTCGGGGGCCGCTCTCATTTCTTTCAGGTCGCTATCAGGAACCGGTACTCGCTCCTCGAGGACCCATGTTCCCTGACTCGCTGCCTGAACCTATCTCTTCTGCTTGGAAGAAACCGCTGCCTACATCATCAGTGAGTTACCAACTTTATTTGCTCAGAGCCATTCCCTGGAACCAGGTACTCGCTCCTCGAGGGCCTGTCTCTATTCCAGCTTCTGTGTTACCTCTGGGAGAAAACGCTGTGTGAGTAATTTTACCAACGAGGCTCAATACCAGAACCCTGTGTATGCTCCACCGTACTCACTATCTCAGTTTTCTCCACTACAGCTCAGCCAGAGAGGGAATCGCTGTTCCAGTGTCCTGAGGAACCCTAAGCCCAGCCGGGCTTCATCTCTACTCACTACTGCCACCTCTGGTGGCTTCTCAACTCTGTTTAATAAAATATATAACTCTGTGTTGTGTGTCCCAAAGCTGAGCCTGACCTGTGGCCCCTCACGGGACAACCCCCCGGGGGCATGGTCAGCTGCCACAGTGTCCAAGGGTCCACCCAAAACCTTACAAACAATAACATGCACATTGTGGCAGAATCTTTGGGCTTGGCCTGTATAACGTATTGAGTTCATTCCTCTTATGTGTACTTTTGTTGGAGTTATGAAAAAGAAAATCACTAATATATTCTGGAATATTGTCTATGCACAAAATGTGGCTGAAGGGGAACTTACCACGAAGAAGTAATCCAATACCTCAAAATCTTTTTTTTTTTATTTGAGTGGTTTGTCTGGCACTCACATCTCAGTCAGCAAAACGATGGCTCCACTCTTAACAGAATGGAAACAACTGGACACGGACCCCCATGATCCCTTTTCTTCCTTCTGTTGAGAAAAAACCGGATGTGTTACCGAGTGTGGACTCACGGACCTGTACTCCCCACTGCAGTGATGCAACTCTATACTCCCAGCCTCTGACCTAAGAAGGGACCCCTCCATGCCAAACCTGAACATTAGAAGACTGCTCCTCTTTTCCTGGGAGTCTCACTTGCCTGCACACGAGGACAAACTTCCCTCTCCTGGCCATAGAGCTCACATGGCTGTCGCAGAAAGAGCCATTTATATTCATTTACTGCGCAGGCGTAACCCACCTTCAGTGAAGACGATAAACTGGTACTGATTGTCACAGGGACACTGCAGGGCTGCAAACTGGGTCTTATCTCTTTAAGGGCTGCTAGAACTATGGGACTGCAAGAGGGCACAGAGGGCGTGGGCAGGCAGACTTACCTAGGACAGACAGGCTTCCTGCTCTGCCATGCAGGTGAAAATTAATTAAATTTGTTGTTACTAAGGGCTTCTGCTGTGGGCAGGCGGGTGGCTGAGCTTGTGGATGCAGAGGGTTCCTTTGTGAAAGATTTTCAGCAGAGATGGGGCAGTTAGTCAGTCTGAAGAGCAGCAATGATTCTTTCCACCATTCGGAATTGTTCAAATATGCAGTACGGTAAACACAGAAAACATTTACACTGGTAAGTTGAACAGTGTTATTACTGATTCTGAGCTAGCAGGCAAACTACAGGTCTCTTTAGCCTTAACTTTGCATAATCTGAATCTGCTGAATATCGAAGGGGTAATACACAGCAAGGTTACACAGGCATCTGCACAGCCTCCCTTAGAGCCTTCATGTTGCTAGGCAACCCTAGCAGGGGGCCACCAGTCACCCAAACACACCAACAAAAAGAGCCTCTCCACAAAATCTCCTGACCCCAGCCACCGCCGGAAAACTAAAGCCCCCCCCACTGCACAGACTAGAGTGAGTGCTGGACAAGGAATGGGGCCACTCAGGCCCAAATTGGGCCTCTCTTCACAGCACCCAATGATAGCTGCCAGTTTTGAGCTCCCCTTTTGTTTTTTAGCATTACCAAGTAGGGAGGTCAAACCACTGCTGGAGACCCAATGACACCTGCCTGGCCTGGCCACTGCATGCACACATGGGGAGAGTCCCACAGCACTTGCATGGCAGCCCACAGAGCCCCAGTTCTGGTCACCAGAATCATCATGCAGTAGCCCTTTTATGAAAAATAAGCTTCAGTCAGTACCTGTATGCATGCCTCTCCGGTTCCCTGTCATAAGCATTGGACTGGTGCACCCTCAAACTGTGGGAAACGCATCACTTTGCTCAACCCCAAAACCGTCCTGGACACCGGCCAATGGCCCCCACCCCCACGCCAATAGCATCAGTACTAAATTATTTTTAAATTACCCAACAGGCACCCAAGGGAGGCCTTTTACTTCTCCTGATGAGGGACCAACCAAGGCCAAGACCACACACCTTGCCTCACATGGCTGTTTCCCTTCTGTTTCCGCTTGGTCAAAGCTTGCTGTCATGAAACAGGAGCATGCACATGAGCCAGGGCAAAAAAAAAAAGAGGTCTGAGAGGTGAGCTCTTCTAAAAACCTGCCAAAAGAAAAGGCTGGTAAATATTGTGGTTGCCAGACCATCCCCAGCCTCAATCCTCTCCCTGAGCCGGATCCTTTGGATCTGGAGGCGGAGCACCACCACGGTTGAGGCCTCCCCACCCCTATTTGGGGATGGGTTAGCTCCTTTGTTTATTGTATAATATTCGTTTTATTTGGTGTTCATTGCTTTGCGCTTACCTAAGGAAAACGAGTAATAAAAAAAAAAGAATATTCTCACTTCCTATAAACCTCTCTGGAGTGATTTCTCGTAACAGTGGGATGAAGGAATTGAAAATTCAAGGATGCATAACTGCATAAAAAAAATGGAGAATCTCTTTGGAAATAGCAAAATATCACTTCTTTGTCTCGAGAGGCAAATCCTATTTTTCGAAAATGTTATTCCATGGTGGAAACTGTTTGCTTCTTACCCCCCTTCATTTGGTTTGTAGCAATTGATCAGGTTAATTGTGCAACTATAGCGTAGCATGGAATGATCTTAGTAATTAAGCTTTACAGCTGCAGCTGTTCTTTGTGTCTTGGCTTTAAACTATGGTACTGGGGGAGCCTCCCCTTTAAACATCTGGACTCTTTAGTACAACAATAGCTTAGTTCTTTTGTGATATTGTATAATTTCTGATGAATAGCTGGGTCCATTTAAAAACACTTCTAATCAAATGAACAATATTAAATGACTGATCGTTCCTTCTTTCATCTGATTACAGGCATCTTGGAAGCTTTCAGAGAATTTATAATTTTGAATCTTTTCATGTCTTCAACTTGATAGTGACATTAATTTTCCCTATTTCTTGTGAAAGGGATAGGGAAAAAATGTCCTCAGACAGTTTTCTACACTGTCATGTCTTTTTATGCAGATGAGACTTATTAATTGAAAATATTCTCTTCACTGAAATGTTAAACAACTGAATGATTTCTATTTTAAGAGAAAATAAATTAAATCCTATGCATTTTGAAATCGTCGGTTCAGTGTGTGCTGCGGCAGTCAAAAAAGCAAACAGAATGTTGGGAATTATTAGAAAAGGAATGGTGAATAAAACGGAAAATGTCATAATGCCTCTGTATCGCTCCATGTTGAGACCGCACCTTGAATACTGCGTACAATTCTGGTCGCCGCATCTCAAAAAAAAGATATAGTTGTGATGGAGAAGGTACAGAGAAGGGCACCCAAAATGATAAAGGGAATGGAACAGCTCCCCTATGAGGAAAGACTAAAGAGGTTAGGACTTTTCAACTTGGAGAAAATACGGCTGAGGGGGGATATGATAAAGATCATGAGAGGTCTAGAACGGGTAGATGTGAATAGGTTATTTACTTTTTCGGATAATAGAAAGACTAGGGGGCACTCCATGAAGTTAGCAAGTAGCACATTTAAAACTAATCAGAGAAAGTTCTTTTTTACTCAATGCACAATTAAACTCTGGAATTTGTTGCCAGAGGATGTGGTTAGTGCAGTTAGTATAGCTGTGTTTAAAAAAGGATTGGATAAGTTCTTGGAGGAGAAGTCCATTACCTGCTGTTAAGTTCACTTAGAATAGCCACTGCCATTAGCAATGGTAACATGGAATAGACTTAGTTTTTGGGTACTTGTCAGGTTCTTATGGCCTGGATTGGCCACTGTTGGAAACAGGATGCTGGGCTTGATGGACCCTTGGTCTGACCCAGTATGGCATGTTCTTTATGTTCTTATGCTGTGCATACTATTTTGCTTGAAAAAAATACCAGCTCCTAATGGGATGGTTTTAGGATATTTTGGTTACCATACAGAGAAATAATTATGTGACATCAATGAGCATTAGGAAAAATACCTCCATGATTATTTTATAAACTATTTGGCTTTCAGATTAGTCACTTTTGGAACACAATATAACATATAGCAGGAATTCCCAAACCTATCCTGGGGACCCCATAGCCAGTCAAGTTTTCAGGATATCAGCAATGAATATGTATGAGATAATTTTGCATATTCTGAGTCTCTATGGTATGCTAATTCATCTCATGGATGTTCTGAAAACCTTACTGGTTGTACAGTCACCAGGACAGGTTTGGGAAACCCTGGCTTATAGGGTCAGTGCACTTCTCTGTCCAATTTCAGATGTTACTATCATCAGAAAAACAATATGGGTGAAACTATCCACACTCTCAAATATTATTACTCTAAAGCATACACATGAATGAGAGCATACAAACTTTATTATCAACATTTACATAACATTCACAATGAATAGTATAACTAGCATAAATTCACTCATACACATTCATTCTTCTATATAAAAGCTAAATTATAATACCTATTGGTAAGCACTGTTTTACAAGACAGCACATGGATTAACTTAATATGTTCTCTATAACATCAATGATTACATTACACACCCTTATGGCAGTTATGCCATTCACAAATCTCAATGGATAAAACAATGGTGACCATGGAAAAAACACATGGTCACCATAATATCTTCAATTGTTATCTCCTTCAGTTAACAACTATTTTCTCCATGACTCTTGATCTTCTTTACGGTAACCTTGACTAATGCTTGCCTTGTACTGTCGTTGTCAGTGCTGAAACCTCTTTGTATTTTCAAATAGTGAAACTCCACAAATCTCCCTGTATAGTATTCACAAATCACCCTACAAGAGGCCCTTGTTTCTCCCATATGGCTTCATCAGGGGACATACAGCATCTACAATAAAACCCAACACATATTACCTCATAGCACACAACTAATCCCATATATTAAAAACCCCATACCATGTGTGAAAAAATCACACATACACAAAACCCTTACAACAAGCACACTCTAAAAAATCTCCACCAAATTTCCACAAAAAATTACTGACCCTGCTGCAACCATCACTGGCTGTTTGAACGATGACCATTGATCGATTTATCAAAGTATGGATCGATTATTCACAACCTGTAAAGCACAAAAATGCAACTTATTTCAAATACTATCACATTTTAATCTTCAAACCATACACATTTCTACTACTCAATCAGTATTATTTTTTCTTTTAGTTAAAGCCGTCCATCTTCTAGATTGCCACCACCCAACTTCCACAGTCCATAAACTCCTACAATGACGACTACGAGCAACAAGCACAGTACACCACTTACCCAACAGGGATTATCATCAGGCTCTTATTTGCTCTATCTCCTCAGACAAAGACTCCACTCCGTCACGTCCATAAATTTAAATGGCGTTATATCCCCTAAACCTGTTCCTTTTTAAATCCCATATCGTCAACACTCGTCTATATGCCCCGGACCCCACCTACTGATGTCATCTATGTCAACCTATCTACCGACCTGATACCAACCACATCCATAAATATCTTTTCATAAATTTAAAGAGACAATGGTACCAGGCTTTACATAATCACCACCTCACTAGAATCACCTATATAACATTCATACCTCAAACATCGAAGATCCTTGTTCTTACAATCAAATATAATGTAATCAGCAACATCACTCCCATATCAAAACCCTTCATTGCTAAGATTAAACCTATTCAAGAAAAGTATTAACTATATGATCATGGTCCACTCAGTTTCACTGTTTAAACCCATAGGGACCAAAGTTTGCCACTCAAAAATACATCTCTGCTCCCATTGTTTCAATAACCGAGAAGTATCTCCATCTGCACAATGACAATGTTTAATGATGAAGAATTTAATATCATCAATAGAGTAGCCTCTCTGATTCCAGTGGGATACCAATGGAGCATTTTCCTTATTCATCCTGACACAACTTTTATGTTCTGTAATATGCTGTTGAATTGATCTATTGGTCTGGCCTATAAACACCAGTGGACACAGGCAACTATTGCGTATACCACTCTCTGGGTAGCACAAGTGAACCCACCCGGTAGAACATAAGGACATTTCAACATTGCATGTTTATAGTTTTGAATAACTAATGCATGTGGGCCCACAGAACACTGTGCACAGTTCCACTGGCCCTTCTCTGCCTCCTCTATATTATTGTCCCTAAATTTCACTTGTTATTTTTAAGATTTTTTTTTCCTTTTTTGGTGGCAAAAATGGGACCCTCTTTAAAACATGGCAAAGATTTCAGCACAGACCAATGGCGTACAATGATCTGTTTGATTTGAGTTATCTTAGATGAAAATAGCAATGTACAAATGATTCTGGGTAGAGGTTCCTTGTGCTATGTTATCAATAGGTTATCACGATTAGTGTAGAGATCCCGTTTATAAGCCCTCCGTACCGTTTTATAACTGTAACCCCTATTCATAAACCTTTGACATAATTATCGTAAAAACAATTTATACATTTCCACTGAAGAACAGAGTCTGCGATATCTGAGGAATTGACCATACGGAATATTTTCCTTTAATTTTCTAGGATGAAAACTTTGAGCATGTAACAATGTGTTCCTATCTGTCGGTTTTCTATAAACCGATGTTTCAATGCCCTGTACTCCTCGTTGTACCCGCATATCTAAAAATGTAACTTCAGAAAAATGTATATGAAATCTGAATTCTAAATTAGTGTCACATGAGTTCATATAGTTCATAAATTCTGTAAAGGTTTCAAGATTTCCTGTCCACAGAAAAAATAGGTCATCAATATACCTTTTCCATATCTGAACCCGTTGAAAATATGTAGCTGAATAAATCAACTGAGTTTCATATCTAGCCACGTACAGTCCTGCTACCGAGGGAGCCAATGGAGACCCCATTGGGATCCCCCGAATCTATTTATAAAAAACATTTCAAAACTTAAAATAACTGCACTTAATAACCAATTCCACTAATTTAACCAACAACCGGGTGCAGCAGGAAAGGATCCTGTAGCAAGGACCTGCTCTCTAGGTGATGCATTGTCCTTTCGCACTGAGGATATCTCCCCAAGGCCTACTGCCATGGAGGGAAGGGTTAAGTCGGCCGTCATAGTTGGTGATTCGATTATTAGGAATGTAGATAGCTGAGTGGCTGGTGGGCATGAGGATCGCCTGGTAACATGCCTACCTGGTGCGAAGGTGGCGGACCTCACACGTCACCTAGATAGGATTATAGACAGTGCTGGGGAGGAGCCGGCTGTCGTGGTACATGTGGGCACCAACGACATAGGAAAATGTGGGAGGGAGGTTCTGGAAGCCAAATTTAGGCTCTTAGGTAGAAAGATTAAATCCAGAACCTCCAGGGTAGCATTCTCTGAAATGCTCCCTGTTCCACGCACAGGTCACCAGAGGCAGGCAGAGCTCCGGAGTCTCAATGCGTGGATGAGACGATGGTGCAAGGAAGAGGTCTTTCTTGGTTCACTGATGATGTTTGATCAGACACAAATAACGTTTCAGAGAGGGTATCACAGCAGATGCAAACATTATCAGTGAATCAGGAAAGACCATTGGAAAGTATGGGAGCGGTGTTTAATATTTCCTCTAAAAAACTGACCACAGCTATGTGGGCAGTGTTGGATAAAGGGTTAACTTTTGTCCCCACTGAAAAATATGGTCCATTTCTGACCAGACTAAGGGTTCCTGGAATACCCCCAGTTCCCTCTGAAACATGTCACCACCAAACTTAAAACAGTAAAGTTCCTCACAGTCTTTAGAAACCGAGACCTCTCCAATTTTCTTCTCAGATGCTGTCTCCATGGTCTGGATGTATTTGTGCGCTATCAGCCGGATTTTAAATCCCCCCCCCCCCCCGCATGTAAAATCCGGCCTTTTACGCGAGTGGCCGGGCCTTCTGTGAGCCGAGCCTATTTTCAAGAAGGCCCAGCCACACGCATAAAGGCTGGTGCGGGCATAGGTGCCGGCCTTCCTGCAAGGGGCGGGTCCGGGGGCATATTCTGGGCGGGGAGGGACAGCGCCATTCCTCGCTGTCCCGGAGCCTCGCACGGCTGCCGGCACGCGCAAGTTACTTCGGGTTGGACCCTGAAGTAACTTGCAAAATAAAAGGTAAAAAAAAAAGGGGGTTTTAGAGGTTGGGGAGGAGAGGGGAAGGGAAAAGGAGGTTAGGGTAGGGGGTAGGAAAGTTCCCTCCCAGTCCGCTCTTAGTGGAGCGGACTGGGAGGGCGTTTTGCAAATAGCGTTTTCAGTATTTTAAGCTGCTGGGGGGTGGGGGGGAGAGGGAGAGAGAGAGATCCTAGCTATAAGGCCCTCATACTAGGTAGGTATTTTATTTATACCTCTATAGGAGGCCCACCTAGCAACTCGAGGAGTAGCCTAGTGGTTAGAGCAGTGGGCTATGAACCAGGAGACCAGGATTCAAGACTTGCTGTTGCTCCTTGTGATCTTGGGCAAGTCACTTCACCCTCAATTGCCTCAGGTACAAACTTAGGGGTAGAATTTTTGCATCAGTAGCATGGGTTCTTCTTAGTGTTTGGGTAATTGCCAGGTTCTTGTGGCCTGGTTTTGGCCTCTGTTGGAAACAGGATGCTGGGCTTGATGGACCCTTGGTCTGACCCAGCATGGCAATTTCTTATGTTCTTATGTATTAGTGTAGGGGTTAGGGGCCACTTTGACATGCAGAGTGCGACTTACAAACAGAACAGTGCTCTCTTGTGAAGGTTTGATGACCCTCGGAGTGAGGAAACTCACCCAAAGATGAGATTTGTGAAATGTTCTCTCAACCTAGCTTGATGTTACCCAGGTAGAGAGTCCACACCAGATAACGTATTTGAACAGGTTAGTTCCACCCAATAATGACAACCATTTTCTTAAGTATCCCGGCGCTGTAGATTAACATTGTGCGACACTGCTGTCCTGCAACTGTATATTGTAAAAGTTTCTAATAAATTACTGTATATTTTCCACAATAATAGTTATCGTTTGCCAGCTAGATTGCACAATATTATATTTATTTACTAAAAAAATTGCTGACATATATAGTAAAAATGTACTGGCGACATTATAAATAGTGTCAGTTCAACATTTTTCTTTAAATGAATCGATCGTTAGAATGCCAGCAGTGCAGGACTGCTGGCATTTGATTAATGTACCTAGACTTATCTTTTATATATGATTGTCGTCTAAATATTGAAATTGATTTCGAATAGAAATGCGCTTTTTAATTTTCACATGCCGGTTCCAAAAATGAGTCATGACATCTTTCAATCCATAAAATAAAATTAATCAATGTTTATTTTAATATTTTTAAGGAATATATAATGTATATGATAATAGTGGGTGAGCTGTTATTCCCTTTAAAGAACTCAATAAAATTAATAAATTACCCAATGAGAAATATAAATAATTTTTGATAATTCTAAAGATTTGACGGCTCCCAGTATTGTCGTGTATTTTAATGACAAGGGTTGTACCTGACCATAAAGTAACTTGCATAGGAATAAGTTATCGGGTGGATTTATAAATCTGTGCATTGGACACCGTACTCTTTGTTTCAGGTGGAAGGTATGTTTAATTATTTCAAAGTCTTTTTTTCTTTCTCCCTTCTTTTTTATCTGTCTTTTTCTGTCTCCCAATAAATCACACTACATCTCAGTTTACTTAAGATTATCATTATATTTATGTTAAAAATATTATTTGGTCTCAGCTTTTTCTTTCTGCTTAATTTGATTTCTCTGTTATTTTAACATGTGGTGTGTCTTCATATATGCATTTTGGTTTTTTGTCTACAAACTTATATTAATAATTGCTTATGTACCTCTGTTTTGATTTCTGTGTTATAATATGTGGTCTTAATATATGTATTTTATTTTTAATTTTATATTAATGATTGCTATATTAAAAATTGCTTGTGTATCTCTCTTGTAGTCCCCTGATGCAGCCCCATTATTGAGCGAAACTCGGCCTGAGACGGGCATAGATTAAAGGGCTTGTTTTAATCTTGTCATCATTGGATTGATTAATTAATAAAGGAGTCCTTATATCTAAGGAGATAGGTCTCATTCCGTTGTACTCACTGAGGGACCTATGCAAGGGCATCACTGCCTCCTTTTTCTTACTGGTTATTTCTCTCTCTATCATTCCAGTATTCTTCTGGTTTTAGCTATCGCCTTGTCACATTGCTTCGTCACCTTCAGCTTGGCAGACACTGTAACCTCTCCCAGTCTTTGCACATTTAGTCTTTCACACCGCCACCCCACCATCACACACAGCTCTTTTAGATTACCGCACCCCAGACGCATGACGTTGCACTTCTTGGTATTGAATCCCAGCTGCCTAGTCTTCGACCATTCTTCAAGTTTTCTTAAATCACTTTTAATTCTCTCTACTTCTTCGGGCGTGTCCACTCTGTCGCAGGTCTTAATATCATCTGCAATAGACAAACTTTACCTTCAGTCTCTTCTGCAATGTCTCTAACAATGACATTGAACAGAACCGGTCCCACAACGGATACCTGTGCACACCATGCAACACCATTCTTTCTTCAGAGAAGGTTCCATTTACCAGTATTCATTGTCTCCTCTTACCAGTACTCATTGTCTCCTCTTACCAGTACTCATGGTCTCCTCTCAGTCAGCCAGTTTGTAATCCATGCCACTATCTTGGCGCCCACTCCCAAGCTTCTTATTTTGTTCACTTGTCTCTTATGAGGGATCGTATCAAAGCTTTGCTGAAATCCTAGTAAATCACATCTAGAACTCTTCCTTTATCCAATTCTCTAATCACCAAATAAAAAAAAATCAGATTTGTCTGACAGGACCTTTCCTTGGTGAATCCACGCTGCCTTGGATCCAGCATCCTCCCGGATTGTAGATAGTTCACTATCTTTTCCTTCTGCAGAGTCTCCATTAATTTTCCCACCACCAAGGTGAGGCTAACCGGCCTGTAGCTTTCAGCCAGTTAGCCTCTTATGAAGTGGGATCACCTCTGCTTTTCTCCAGTCCTGCGACCCCACTCCCATTTCCAGAGATCTATTGAACAGGTCTGTGAGGCTGACTGAGCAAATCACCTATGCTAGAGCAGAAAACCACACCGACTTCAGCCTTTTCAAATGCAGTTTCTTCACACTAACAACACCAAGCACTAGTAGACTACCTACCCTCTTAGCAGTGTTCTCCCCAATACCTTCAGCTTAGGTCAGAATATATTTCCAGAAGCTGCCTTCTCCTGGAGATGCTAGGGCCTCCTGAATCCAGCTGGGCTTACGCTCTTATCCTGCCCCAGCTGGTCCGGCCTTCAGGACTCCCCCTGCCCAGCAGTGCTCCGCCCACAGAGCTCGCTTCCTGTGTGGAATTTAATGAAGGCCAGACATCCGGACTGGTCCTGCACACCCAAAAATGGGGAAAAGGATCACTTCATCACAGGGTCTTTCAGCAGACTGGCCACCACATCTCTGAGCTCCCTCGATATCCTGGAATGTCCTTGTCCTCTCAGTTTTCCTAGCACTTCCCATACATTCTCTTCTGTAAACGGAGTTTTGTCTGCTCCACCTCCATCTACATTCTTGTCAACCAGCAACGGTCCTTCTCCAGGTTCTTTTTTTTTTGTGAACACTGAACTGATTTAACAGCTTTAGAAAATTCCAGCGAAATACAAACTAGTCTGGCTAATTTAATAGTGAATCTAGATCTTGAAGTGGACAGGGGACTCGATAATGAAGTTATTTTTTTTAGACGTAGAGAAGAACTGTTTCTCAGTTGTAAGATAAGGAATTTTCCAGATGAGGTGAAAACCACACAAAAAAGAAGGAAGCACCTGTACTTTTAAGATTGAGATTTCTTGAAATTGGGTCTATGTTTATTTTTTAAGTTTCCATCAAAATGTTTGGTCAAATATCCTAATGTTAATTATATTTTTTATTAATCATATCAGCTTACAAGTTTTTGGTTTTTTTAGCGGTAAACCGGTTAGTGAAGGAAACTTGTCTTTTCCTTCTGAGGTTTTAAGAACCAAGGTTTAAATTCCTCCCAAAATAATTTTAGGATTTTTTTTTCAAATTTATTTATTACTTTTGGTTAGAGATTTGTTCTTCTGCTCCTTGTTGAGTTTCTCACTTTTCTTGGAATAGTGCTTACTCTACACCCTAAGGTGGTAACGTTCAAACCGGGCCCAGGTGTACATTGGCGCGCGTATGTACCCCCTAGGCACATATGTGCGCATGTTATAAAATAGCCCGGCCATGCACACACACGTGCACCAAATTTTAAGTGGACACACGCAAGTGCGGCTTCTACCCCATAAATTGGGGGATTTTTAAAAGGGGTTCGTGCTGACGCTATTCCCTGTTTTACCAGTTTGTCCCTAGTTCACCCAGTTAAGAGAGAAGGCCTCCAAATGCCCCCGAGTTTCAGTCCCCCCCCCCCACCCCCAGTTAGTCCCAGCCCTTAAAACTTCGCAGATATAATTATTTTTTTTAACTTACACATCATCCATAGCAGAAGTACAGTTACTGGGCAGCGAGCTTTGGCATGTGCCGGATTGTGTAAGTATTTACGCACACATCTCCGGTTCATATTCCGAAATGGGCATGGCCCCCACCCAGTCCATGCCCGCAACCCCACCACTTCTTCAGAATTTCTGAGATTATGCGCGCTCCTGTGGATATCGCGTGTATCTCGGCAGCTTTTTAAAATCTGCTTGGCGTGTGGGAGCCCAACGTATTCGTGCATCCCCCAACTAAATGCGCTTATCAGGCCTTTAAAATCCACCTTCAAATAAGGTGGATCTTTGTGCATTGTAGGAAACTATTTCATTACTTACTGCTTTATCTTTAATCATCCATATACACTTTTCCTAACGAGATGTGATTTCTTAGAATTTAAATTAAAAATAAATAAATCAATAAAATTATCTTCCCAAAGGTTTAAGCTTCAGACAGACACAAAAATCTTAAAAATAAAAAAATAAAACACCCCCAAAAAAAACCCCCAGACATGTTAAATCATCTAACAGGAAAGGAGATACTTTATGGAAATGAGCTCACAAGATGATAATTTGAATCTAACAAGGTGTTAATTGAATTCCTCAGCTAGATTCCTTGCACATTTGAATGTCTTTCAGTAACGTTGGTTAGCATATTAATTGCTGCTACAGAATACCAAAAAAATATTCATGCAATGTTAAACTGCACATTATTATTCCTTTCAGTTCGTATAGTAAGAATGTAACAAAATGCAGTGTACACAGTTTAACACAGGAATTAGTAAAATCTGTTATAGTCCTATTTTAAAGCAAGCAATGTATTCCAGTTTTGTGACACGCGAATCTCATCCCGTGAAATTCAATAGATCAAGTGATAATTGATGTTCCCCTCTCTTTGGCAGGAGAATAAAATATTATAAGTATCATTTGCATGTTACAAAATACTTAAGTGAAGACATTTTCTGAGCAGTTGGAAATAATTTTTAATATAATTAACCAAACATCATCTAGTATTTGTAACAGAAGTTACTTAAAAAAAAATAACTCTGCTTATAAAAATATTTCAGATTATAGCATTATTTGGTATCATTAAGGATAACTGATTAGAGCAAAACACCTTTTCGGAGATAAGAAATGACATTCACGCATTCAAATAATATGGAGTTTCTGTTTGGTTGCAGTTGTTTGACATTTGAAAGAATAATACTAATGTATTCTAAAAGACCGGAATTATGAGTGCAAGTTAAACATATTTGAATTGATTATAAGAAATTAGGGGTAGATTTTTAAACTTGCGCGCACACATGGACTGCAAGTGTTTTACAGCGCTCGTGCATTGGCGTGCGCACATGCGCAGTGGATTTTAACATCCGCGTGTTTAACATCCGCGTGCGGCCCGCGACTCGCACACGCGGGGGGGGAGGGGTAAAATTTTAATTTATGCGTGGTGACGCGATGGTCCCTTTTCCCAGTTCCCTACCCTAACTCCCTCCCTCTTCCCTGGACCGCCCCTTTCTCCAGGCCTGGCACTTCGGCGCGTAGCAGGGGGTCACGCGCGAAGCCCGGCCACGCGCGTAACCCCCGTTTTTATTACGCACACAGCATTTTTAAAATGTACCCGCTAATGCTTTAATTACCATGATAAAGAAATTGTTATTATGTACTGAAAGAAAACGAAGTAAAAACGAATACAGGGGTCGATTTTAAGACCCGGGCGCAAGGCCCCGGCCACGCGCATCAACCCCGGTTTTTTACGTGCACGTAGGCCTTTGAAAATTCACCTGTTGATGTTGGCTCATTGCTCTCTATGAGATGTGTGCTATTTTCAATGTAAATAGTGCAAATAAAATCACACTCTGCAAGAAATTTGCCCATGAGGGTATTATTCAGTAAGCCAGTGAGTGGACAGGTTTATCCGAATAAGCATCCTGGTGAATAATATACTCACCTAAAGTTATCTGGCTACCTTAGGCCCCATAATTTGAAACCTAACTGCCAGCGTTTGAATCTGGTCAGTTAAATCTAAAGTTATCCGGCTTGGTGTATCTACCCTACTTAACGTGATATCTTCAAAAGATATCAAGTGGCACTCCCAGGGAAGAGGGGTGGTCTGGGTGGGTGGGTGGGTGGGGAGCAGGTTGGGACAGGGCCCGCCAGCCAGAGGAGTAGTAAGTATTAAAATAAAAAAAAATTAGGGATAGTTAGGGTGGGTTTAGGAAGCGGGGAAGAGGGAGGAAGGATGGAGTTAGGTGTAGGAAAGTTCCCTTCCAGTCCGCTCTTTAATTAGAGAGGACTGGAAGGGAACTGGGGGGGGAAGCTCAACTGCGTCGCCGCCCGCGTAGCTTTGTGAGATCTCGCAAGTCGCGGGCCGCCCGCGCGTTTTATAAAATCGGTGCATCCGCTCACGCCTGCGCGCTCCTTTTAAAATCGACACCCCCCCCCCCCTAACTTTAAATGTTACCTTTCCTGAGGGGGTTTAGGGGAGGGGGTGCTGTTACACTCAGTGGACCACGAGCAGTATTTTATGCTTTTCTGTACTTCCTCCGATTTAATATCATGGCGACGTTAAGTCGGAGGAACAAAATGGAGGAGAATGTTTAAAAAAAAAAAAAAAAAGTGTGCCGTGGTCAGATCACGATAAGGGATACTCAAAGAGCGCCCATTTTCCGCTGCTGAGGAGGCACTAGGGGCGCACAATTTCCCCTAGTGCCTCCTTTTTACCCCGGCAGTCGGTTTCATCATGAGCCACCCATTTTCCCCCACGCCGATATTGCATCGACCTGTCCGCACTGGAGGGGGGGTTTTCTGGCCAAACAAGATCGACCCTGGCAACCTGCGCAACACAATTAAGCCCTGCAAAATAAAGGGGAAAAAGAAAACCACACAAAGTTGCAAATAATAAAACATAGTTATCAAAAAATGCAAAAAGAACTAGGTGCATGAATCAAAACAAAATAAAATAAAATAGGACAGGAATAATTAGGGAGCACAACTATTTACAAAAGCAGAAAAAGGGTCAGGGGCAGAAGGGAGGCCGGGGACAGCAGATTTAGGGGTGTGGCTGGTACATGCCCAGATGCCAAGCTAAGGCCAGCAGTACCAGGGCCTGGCACCCCTGGGACTCAACTTGTCCACCCGGATGGAGCCAGCCAGACCCCTCAAGGCCTGCTCGTCTCACCCTCAGCTCCTCCTCCATCATCTGCAGAGCGTTGGCAAAACTGCCGCTGAGAAAGAGGCTCATCACCTGGAGTGAGCGCCTCCAGGTGGTGAGCCCGATTCTCCAGGCAGGTTGGCAGATGATGATGATGATGGCGGAAGAGGCTGAGGGTGATGCAGGCCTCCCTTGGCCAGCAAGGGTTGGCCAGCCTGAGTCTTTGCATCCCTACTACCCCGGTCCAAATGGGGAAGAGGGCCCTACTGGGATGGGAAGAGGGTGCTGGGGCCCAGGCTGCACTTCTTGGCGGTGGGGGGGCTACCACCATCGCTGCTTCTCCTCTTGATGGTAGCAGGATTGGGGGAGGAGCATATGGGTTCCTCCCCAGTGAGGGTAGCTGCATCAGTGGGGCCTGGGGCCTGGGGGCTGGGTTTGTCTCCAGCCCCCCTCCTCCTCCTCCTGTTCCGGCAATGAGTTGACATCTGTGACGGGAACAGCAATATTTATTTATTTATTTATTTATTTATTTATTTATTTATTTCTTCATTTAAAGCTTTTTTTTTATACTGAGGTTCAGGTAACAGAGTTACTAATCACTTCGGTTTACATTTCAAACATCAAACAAATGACATGAGATATGTCTTACAATGAACAAGGTAGAAAACAAAACAACATGGTAGAACAAAGTGTAACAAGGTGGGGGAGTTGGTCTACTGTGGCCTGAAGCCAACTAGAATGGGGAAGGAAGACTAAGAGAGGGGTAGAGGAAGGATGCAATTATAGCTTTATTAAAAATGGTAACGGGTATTTAAGGGGATGCCCCTGGGTGAGGGCAGTCCATGGGAGCTGTGGAAGCCTAGTATTGTTAAGAGAAGGCTTGACAAAAAAAAGAAGGCTTGATAGTGTGTCATGGGCTCCCATTCTGTTGGAGGGTATTGCTTTAGGTGGGAAGGCGTAGGGCAAGTAAAAAGCTAATAGGTATGAGACTGTGACATCCTGTACATGATGCCTAACTGATAGATAAATCCTTGAACATGTGACAGGTAGTGGTCTAAATAGAAAGGCTTCTAGGGCCATGAGGTTGCACTGGATAGGGCCCATATAATTTGCATGCAAAGAAATGTTAAAGTGGTTGTAAAGAGCCCAGCTAGGCCAGAGGGGACCTTTCAGTGAACTCCTCATGACGACACTGCTTGTGACCCCTAAGAGCACATGTACTTGTAAGCACATGTGAATGAGGATTTTTGTGAGCTGAAAGCGGAGGCAGGGGCATGCAGAGCTGTAGGCCCACGTGTGTGTGCGCTGATACGGCCTTGATGGCTAGAGAAAGAACTTACCCCCAGCCCGCCCATCCCATAGCCGCTCTAGCCACCTCCTCTTACGCAAGAAGGAATAGGATGAAAAAGGTTGAGTCTGCACTGTAACCGTAACAGGAACTTGCGTGATGGTGCGTCATCACCTGTCCTACTGATGCCTGAAGTGGGTAGCATGGTTCTTGTCATAGCATTACCATACCTAGAAGTGATCTGATGGCTCCTGCACAGGCAGCCTGCATGAAGAGCCCTAATACCCCAGGTCACTATTAAGGAGGCTGTGCAGCACAGGCAATGAGAATATCCACTTACATAGAATTTTACTTCCTGCTCATTCTGTTTCATTGTAAACCGGTTTGATATGCATTTTATGCAGGAAAATCGGTATAAAAAAACTTAAAATAAATAAATAAATAAATAAGGGGGCAGCTTAGTGGAGTGCAAAGAACCATGCAATAGGCACTACCAATGTATGACTGACTATATATAAACATTAAGGTCAGAATTGGCCAAAATATAGCAGCAGAACAAATGTTTTAATATATAATAACATTATATAGGCATATTAGCCAGTTCTGGTACTCTAGTGTCCCCATGCCCTACATGCCCACTCACAGCATTCCCCCTCCCATGCGCTATTTACTCCACATCAGTGTGAGGCCTGCCTGCTGCGGTGGAGATTTCGCCTCACACTAGGGCTGGGAAAGTGCCTTTTCTCATTGGCTACCACCAGGGACACAAAACGGATGACCTTCCTGGTGGTAAAATTTGCTGCTGTGCTGGTGGAGGCGCGTTCCCGTCGGCACATCCTGCAAGGGCAGGAAGTTCTGCCCTCACGGAAGTGCGCGTGATCGCGTGCGCCCCCGTGCGTGCGCCTGTGCACGTAGATGTGTGCACACAACCGGCCAGGCCTCCGTGCGTGCGTTTTACAAAGCTGCGCACACGCTGCGATATGCTCTCCTTTGCACTGTGCGTGCCCCATGTACGAGTGCTCGTGGGTGCAGTCGCACATATTTGAAAGTTTCTGTCTTGCTGTTTCAGTTTAAAATAGGATGCATTGCTTCCTCCCCCGTGACTTTCATAGAAAATGTTTGAATAAATGACTCAAAAAATCAATACAGATTTTAGCCCCAAAATGAATCAGAGTTAGGAAACCATATATATATCTATCTATCTATCTATCTATCTATATTTATTTATTTATTTATTTATTTATTTAGAATTTTTATATACCGAATTTCCTGTTAGGAAACAAATCAATCCGGTTTACAGGTAACAGCAAAAATGCCTCGGGACGGGAAACAGTGCCCTTGGCTTTACAAGAAACATATTAAACAAGGCTTTACAAGAAACATATTAAACAAGGCTTTACATGTAACATAATGAAACAGTACCTATATATATATATATATATATATATATATAGTATATATAGATAGATGATTTCCATGCACATCTGTAATTGAAAATACAGTATATGTGATGATTTCAAAATGGAATCGGCATGCATTCTTTTGCTTCCTTGACCTTATCCCACCCTCTTTTCCATAGGGAAAAACTATATATATATATCTTTGTGAAACAGTGTGCATGCCTTTACTGGCATGGAGGGAAGGGGGCAATATTCAAAAGCCACTTTTACGCACGTAAACACATGTATGTTAATATTTAACATACATGTGTTTACGTGCGTAAAAGTGGCTTTAAACATTCTGATCTTTACTGATTCTAAAGATATATTTATTTATTATAAACCGACATTTGATCTGAGATATCACATCGGTTTACGTTCAGGTTCTTTAGCAGCAACAGGGTCTGAAAAAATTTGTTCCACAAAATTCACACTGCTTATAATGATTTACAAACTTACGCTTTGTGGTAAAGAAAACACAGCATTATGCTTTTTATTTTTAAATGTCGAATGAAAACAACATTTGTAACTCCTGGGAAAAATGCTTTACAATTGGCGTGGTGCCATCAGGAAGTCAAGGGAAACACACCCTGCCAGAAACAATGTACAATGCTGGAAAGGATAAATAAGGCTGCCAGTTGTGCAACCTTCATCAGATAGAAAACAAAGCCCCGGACAATCTTTCCTACAATGTGAAACTGCTTCTCACACGGAGGCTCCAGCAGATAAAGCTATCGCTCGGCATTCTCATGCAAGATCTGAGAAACACAGGATATTAAATCATAAACCGAAAACAGCAAAAATATATGGTCTAGAAAATAATGTACTCAAAAAAACAGAATTAACGGCAGGGAAAGTAGACCTGGTCTTGTGGGAAGAACCCCCCCAGCTTGATTTCTGTAACTCCCTCCTTCCTTCTGGTGGCCCAACAAGCAGCCCCAGACTCCATTTGTGGGATGTCTCACATTCTGGCATCACAGCCAATATCGCTTCCCCCTCCTTCCATTTTTTTTTTTTTATTACTGCACACTAATTAATATTCACTGTTATCCTTATAACTTCCATTTTAATTTTTTTAAAAAAGTGAAAAGGTAGCCTTTAAAATGTATTTAGAAAATGGAATTGTATTTTTTTTAAGCACGTTGTATAGTTTTCTGTTTCAGTCCTCTTCCCAGGGAAGCACATATGTATATATACACACGTTTTCTCGATAAGTTACTTGATGTTAATCTTTTTTTATTGCTAAATTTATTTCAACTTAAGTTATTCTCAACTTCTTACTAGCCCTATGTTAAAATAAGTTTACATTTCCGATTTGTTCCGAGTTCCTCGCCCCTGTTATATGTAACTTTGCTCCGCATGTCTAGTTGTTTTTTTTTTCCCTTGTTTGATGTAAACCGGTGCGATAAGACTTGTCTTGAATATCGGCATAGTAAAAAATTAGTAAGTAAGTAAATAAGTAAGTAAGTAAATAAATAAATAAATAAATAATAAATAAATAAAAATATATATATAAATATATATATATATATATATATATATAAAAGGACGACATGCATGGTGAAGACTTGGCTTCTAATGGATGATCTCTTCACTGTTTGCTCGAGGTTAGGCTTGTAGAGGTCCATATTCAAAAGGCATTTAGATGGCTAGCCTAATAGTCATGCGTTTAAATGGCTTTCCCGGTTATATTTAGCCGGATGAAGACCCATGGCCCACTGTCCATGCCACCAATGCCAGCAACTCTGAACCCTCCTATGGCACAAAGTTCAAATGTCATCTGACACAGGAAGGACGGAAGAGGACTTCATCCCATGGATGCCAAAGTTTTAACATGCTGGGGGCTTCTGTGGATTCCATCCTGCAGCCCCTAAAAACTAAACTCAGTGGTGCTGCTGAGGTCCCATTCTGCAGTGTCTGAAAACAAAGCCCAGCAGGGCCACTGCAGACTCCGTCTCATGGCAGCTGAAAATGAGACCCAGAGGAGCCACTGTGGACCCCATCTTGCAGTGGCCAAAAACAAGGCCTAATGGGGCTGCCAAAGACCCATCCCATGGTGGCTGAAAAAGTTGTGTATGTGTGAGAGAGAGAGCCAGACTGTGTGGGTAAAGGAGCTTCTGTATGTATGAGAGAGAGAGAGCATGTATGTATGAGAGAGACCCTACGTGTGTTTGAGAGAGAGAGGCAGTGTGTGTAAAGGAGCTTCTGTATGTATGAGAGAGAGAGAGCATGTATGTATGAGAGAGACCCTACGTGTGTTTGAGAGAGAGAGGCAGTGTGTGTAAAGGAGCTTCTGTATGTATGAGAGAGAGAGAGCATGTATGTATGAGAGAGACCCTACGTGCGTTTGAGAGAGAGAGGCAGTGTGTGTGTACATGAGAGAGAGAGCCTGTGCGTGATAGATAGTGAGCTTGTGTGGGATGAGACCCTATGGGGAAGATTTAAAAGGTACGCGCGCGGCGTACATTTGTGCGTGCAACCCGGCGCGCACAAATGTACGCCCGATTTTATAACATGTGCGCGCAGCCGCGCGCATGTTATAAAATCAGGGGTCGCCGTGCGCAAGGGGGTGCACCTTGCGCACGCCAAGCCCTTGAGGAGACCAACTGGCTTTCCCCGTCCCCCCCACCTTCCCCTCCCTTCCCCTATCTGTCCCGCCCGCCAGCCCGAAAAAAAAACAACTCCGTACCTTTATCTCATAAGTTACGCCTGTTGGCCAGCTGCCAGTGCACTATCCCCTTGTGCCGGAGTCCTCGGCCACACCCCTGCCCCATCCAGCCCCCTGCCTGCCAATTCAGAAAAGCCCTGGGATATACACGCGACGCCGGGCCTTTTGAAAATAGGCCCGGCGTGCATAACCCCCTACGCGCGTAAATTCTTGAAAATCTGCCCCTAAGTGTGTTTGCGGGAGTAAGAAACCCTGATTGTGTGTATAAGAAAAAGCCTGTGTGACAGAGAGCCTGTGTGTGCATGTGAGAGAAAGAAGGCCTGTGTGTGTGTAAGAGAGAGAGCGAGCCGTGTGTATGTAAGAGAGAGAACGTGTGTGCGTATGAGTAAGACAGAGAGAGCCTGAGTATATATGAGAGAGAGAGAGAGAGAGAGCATGTGGGTTTGATTTTTAAAAGGATTTACACACTTAAAATTGGGTTTTATACATGTAAATGTACTTTAGACATATGTGTGCTTTTGAAAATTGCTACAATATATGCCATTGAATTGTTCAGGGGTTATGCACAGGTAAGGTACTTTACGCCTTTTTAAAATTGCTACAATAGTGTGGTACATAACTCCTTTTAAAACTACCTCTCTTGTGTGTGTGTGAGAGAGAGAGTTTGTGAAAGAGCCTCTATGTATGTATGTGTGTGTGAGTGAGAGTGAGCATGTGTTAGACAGAGCCTGTGTGTGAGAGAGAGAGAGAGAGAGAGTGTGAAGAGAGCCTGTGTGTGTGTGTGAAAGAGAGAGGGACAGAGAGAGCCTGTGTATCTGAGGGAGAGCACACTGTGAGTGTGAATATATGTGGATGGTGGGGAGGGAAGAAAGAGCCACTGTGAGAGATCCTGTGTGTATATGTGATGGAGAGAGAGCCCATGTCAGTGAGGGAGAGAGAGAGATACAGGTAATGAGCATATGCCGCCTAATGGCTGGCACCCTATGCAATCGCCTAGTTCATCTATCGGGACCCGCCGGCCCTGGGTTTATGGTGGTATTCTGGAAATCACTAATACCACAGGGGATAAAAGTGCTCCCCTTCCTGTTGGGGCTTCTCTTACATAGGGGATAGGAACGCACCCAACTAGTCTCCCAGGATTAAAGAGGGAAGGCAGGGTCTTGTAAATGTAATAGATAGGTCAGATGAATACACCAATTTGATACAAGATCAGTTTTTGCAATTTTATTCCTCACAAAATACCTGCAGAAAAATGAACAGAAAAATGCACCAACTTTTTCAAACTTTACCCATGAAATAAGCAAAGTATACATTCCACAGGTATATTTCTGTCTAAGCAACTTCCTCCTGTACTCTGATTCCAGACCACCTTACCCCTCCTATCTGGGATCAGAGTATTTACCTAGGAGCACTCCTCAGATAAGTATAATTAAGTATATTAATATCTGAATATATACATATATTTGTCTCTGAATAGTTTAGCTTTGTCTCCACTGTATCAATTGTGTTTATTCAACCAATACCAGCTTTGAAAGGACATTCATTTTTTTTTCTTAAACTATCTTTTCCAGGTATTCCAATATATATTCCAATATAACGACTATCAGCATAGTCGTTGTCCCCCAGCCCTTTCTGTACATAAGTTCCTGAAGAGTTCGTCATAGATATTTAAATAATCATGAATGTTCACTGTAAGCTCCACTAAGTTCCTCTTTGCGCCTTCATGTTGTTGTTAATTGTTAAATGTTTCAATGTAAACCGCCGAGACGACAGTTTCTTCCTTGTAAACCGGTGTGATATGTATACTTTACAGCAACATCTGTATATAAAAATAAAAAAGAAATAAATAATATTTAATTTGCGTTTGTTTGTCTTTCCTTGGTGTTCTCTTCCCTAATTAAGTAATAGCAGTGTCTTTCCTTCTCCCTTTGCTTTTCTTTTCTGTTTTGTGTGTGTGTGTATGTATGTGTGTGTGTGTATTTGTGTGTGTGTGTGTGTGTGTGTGTGTGTGTGACTGACTGTCTCAGTTTGTCTCTGCCAACAAAGGTGTGGCACAGAAGGATTTCACTTAGCTGCTCCACCCGGTGTCTGACTTTTGTTTCCTCCCTCCTTTCAGGCTACTTCTCTCGATTCTCGGGCTGGACCTGGATCTTGGTGTCTGGGTGTTGTCCGTCTCTCCTCTTCCCCTCTGACGTCTGGTGCAGGTGACTGAAGACCTAGCTGTCTTTTAAATAAAAACAATGTGTTCCCTAAATACTCTAACCACAACTCCCTCTTCCGAAGCTGTGTTTGGTTACGTTGCTGCAGGTGGTATCTATGCCGTCTTGTTGGAACTTTGACAGACTTAGGGTGGAAAATAAAAGATAATTAGTTAGAACATAAGAACATAAGAAAATGCCCTGCTGGGTCAGACCAAGGGTCCATCAAGCCCAGCATCCTGTTTCCAACAGAGGCCAAAACCAGGTCACAAGAACCTGGCAATTACCCAAACACTAAGAAGATCCCCTGCTACTGATGCAATTAATAGCCACAGCTACCCCCCATTTGTTTAAGTCCCTTATCCCGGCACCCACCAAACTTAGGGCCTTATTTTCCAAGGCTATCGCAGGCCTGCGCTACCTACATCGGGGCAGAGTCGGCCCCGGAAGAGGAGGAGTCGGGGGCGTCACCGGGGCCGACTCTGCGAGGACGGCGCGGACAGCGAAAAGGTAAGGAGCCTTTTCGCTGCGTATTTCGCGCCCAATAACTGCACCTTCTATGGTGCAGTTATTGGGCGCGATGCCGGCAGCGATCGCACCGCGGAGGTGCGATCGCTGCCGGCTAGCGCAGGACCCCCCCCCCGCCCCTCATTACCGCAGTTTTCTAAAGTATCGCAGGCCTGCGGTACTTTAGAAAATGAGGCCCTTAAGTTGCCGCACTTAAACTAAATACCCCACCCCTTCCCCCTACTTGCGTAATTTCTGCCTCTGTCTCCCTTATCCATTTCCTGCAATTGGACTTCTCCTTAAATTCTCTCCACAAATTGTAAACTCGCTCTTGTAAGTACCCTGCAGCCTGTCTATAATGTAAATTATCGTTAATGTTCTGTTTGGTTAAATTTCCTATATTGTAAATTACCATTTGCTCTAAACGGTTAACTTTCCTCTCCTGCACCTGACTCTGCCACTCTCGCCCTTCTGTCCCCAGTTCCAGCTCCCTCTCGTTACATGTAATTTCTAATTCCCCTTCCAATAGTTGATCGTTTCCCCTGTTCAGTGTAAACCCACGTGCTGTTCCACTGAATGTCGGTATAGAAAAGTTTAAAATAAATGTATAGAGCCAGATAATATCCTGGCTCTTCCCACAATCTTACTGCTCCAGCGCTGCAACGGAGAAAAGTTTATCTACACCTTTCTCAAACAAACGTGACTGGGATTGTAAACCCACTTGTGTGACTTCCATTCAAACCATAAAATCCTTTCACAACTTGTCTACATTAATCCAACAATATTTTCACGTACTGACTGATTTTTAATGTTTGACCTCGCTGCTGTTCTGTCCTTGCCTAATGCTCTCTAAACAATAGCGATACATTGATCTGCACGCACACATCTTATCCGTTCACTCTCAGCATTATGCGTGTAATCTGATATGTTTTCTCTCTGTGTGGGTTTTTTTTTTTATACCAAGAGACACACAACTATTTCTGGCACAGGCTGCTGTGAAAACAGGCCTGTTCTGTTCCCTTCAGAGTCTCGCTCAGCAGCTCCTCGCGTTCTCATTGGGTCATTTTGGAACTCATCAATGCTCTGCTTGTGACATCAGTGAAAATAGTTCCGGTCTTTCCTTTGTATTATATTACGTTTTAGCCAACTTCACACCTCGGAACATTCATTTTCCTAGTATTAGTTTTGTTCCTAAGGGATTTTGCGAATTTTCAGTTTCCTTTTACGTTTAGATGGGCTTTTGTAGTTGTTGATCACCTGTGATATGAGAGGTGGCGTTACACCTGCCCTGTCACCATAGATCATAACGTTTGGTTTTGGGGTTTGTTTGGTTTGTTTTTTTCAGAAAATGGTGTGGAATACTTCATACATCTTCTATATTGGTGAGGGACTTCAGCTCAACTGTAAAATGGAGTCAATGTCAAAATAACAACACAGGCTGGATTATAACTTCAAGACTCTGAAGGTTAACCAGCGCTCAACCACGGTTTCTGACCCAAGTTTCTTTCACACTTAAATTTTTTTTATCCTCTTCCCATCTTTCACATTGTTTCCAGGGGCAAAATAAAATGTAAACCCACAAATAAGCCTCATCTACTACATCTTCTCCCTTTTTCCAATAAATCTTCCCACATAAAAGATTATTTCTGTCACACACAAAAAAAAAAAAAATTCCTTTCCGATGACTGCTTCTGAGCTCTTTGTTCACTTTTCTGATCTTTGCCATTTCTGACTTCTCACAGCCCGTAAACCACTTCTGACAGGCGTAGGGGGTGGGGAGTGGAAGATTTCTCCTCGCATGCACTCTTGTCAGAGCTGAGGAGCAGTGCAGCTTCTGTCTGCAGTCTGAGCACTCGTTCTTACTGGGGTATTCATCGTTCATTTTGGGGTTCCAAACCGTCTGTAGTCACCTCAGGGGCTTCCCTTAACACATCCCCCAGGATTTTATGTTTTAAAAGAGCCTGGGCACTTGTAAAATCAATTTTTGGCAAAATTCAATGGCGGCTATAAAACCAAAGTGGGACTTTTAGGCAGGTTTTCCCCCCACACCTGAAAACTGCTCTTTTTTTTTTTTTTTTTTTAATGTTGTTGCTCAGATCCATTTTTATACACTTTTAAAAGTTCCTCTGATCTTTGCATAACCAGGAAGTATCCCTCCAGGTCACTTCCAGGTCAATGACTCGCATGTCATTGCTCCTGAAACTTTATTAACCACAGGCTGCCTGCTTGTCTGCCCCCAACTGCAAAAACAAATCAGCTGATGGCTGTCTCTGATCTACAGCCATGGGGGTAGGAAAACCCTTGTGACTGATTCTTTTTATTTTCTGTCTCTGCAGCCTGTCTCTCTCAGGACTGCTTTCTTCTCTCAGGTTTTTACAGCATCATGCTAAAACAAAACAAAACAAAAAACCACCCAAAAAAAACAAAACAAAAAAAAAACCCAAAACAAAAAACAATAACAACAATCAGCATTTTCTTACTGCTCTGGCCACAACAGTCTCAGTGACAACATTTCCTCCAGTATTTTCAGTAAGTAATTGAGGGATTGGACAGCCTCACTGAATAATCAGAATTCATAGCACCCAGGCAGGACCATGAGACCTCTAACAGCTTTCTCTCCTTGCAGGAGCTCAGGATTCGGGCATGTGAACCCCTTACAACCCTGTCAGTCATCAGATTCCCAGAAGTTTCTCCCTCTGCAGCACTCCCAATCCGCAGGAGCCCAGGAAACAAGCAAGTTTATAATATTAAAAAAAAAAAAGTATACCCCCCTCCTTTACTTAATTTGTAACCACTGGTTACACTAGCACATCCTCTCCATATTTCAGTCTCTTTCTGATGTCACCGCCTGTCTCTGCTAACATTTTTGTCTTGAAAAAAATCCTTCTGTTTTTGTTGGGGGACTCACTGTTTTAGAGTCAGCTATGCCGAATCCTACGGGCTTCCCTCAGCCTCTACCTTTCCCCTACCTAACCTGATGGGATTTTATCTATCAGATGCAGTGACTTCCTACTGGGATTTAAATGACAATGAATGATGTTTTAATCTTTATCAGTCTGAATGAAGTGAATGAATGTGTGTGGAGTGAACACAGTGCCATTCACTTTGACTGACTGATCACCCTGGGGCAGATTTTCAAAGGGGTACGCACGTATCCCCCAAAAAACCTGCCCCAAGCTCCCCCTGCACGTGCCGAGCCTATGTCCCGGGGCTTTGCTAGGGGGCGTGGTGCCGGCCCGGGGGCATTCCAGGGGCATGGCCGAGGCCTCCGGACCAGCCCCCGGGTCGGGTGATGGCGTGCCAGCAGCCCACCGGCGCGCGCGAGTTACGCCTGCCTCAGGCAGGCGTAACTTTTCAAAGGTAGGGAGGTTTAGATAGGGCTGGGGGGGGGGGGGGTTAGGTAGGGGAAGGGAGGGGAAGATGCGGGGGATGGAAGGAAGGAAACGGAGGCAGGCTGCGCGGCTCGGCGCGTGCAGGCTGCCGATTTTGCGCAGCCGTGAGCGTGCTGACCCCGGATTTTAAAAGATATGCAGTGCAACAGATCCAGACAGAGAAACAAATCTATTTTGGGCAATATGTGGCATAGCCAGCTGGTTCATGGCAACTGGGCCCAAATCACTCCCACACCGACCCTGAAGGGGAGAGGAAGGCTGTGAAGATACGAGCCGTCCTTTCCCACGGGGAGGGACAGTAAAATGACAAAAAATCACCAGTGCAGGAGAACAGCAGCCAAAATAAATTGGAGAAATGTAGAAATATTTCTGGTGTCTAAACCCGAAAATCGCTGTTGAACACTGGCATAGACAGAGAGCTTAATAAAGAAGCAGACTCTTCAGGAAATACCAAAGAGCAAATGCAGTTTTCAGAGTTTGCACATGCTCAGAAGTACTACGCCAGCATTCTGGTTTCCTTGGCAACACCTCCTGCCTGTTCTGTGACATCACACGTGGTCGCTATGGAGACTCCCAAAGGACCAGCCACAGACAAGCCCCATGGAGGCCAATGGCTCAGTTCGCTTTAGAAGCCAAACCCACGAAGCGAATGACGTGTTTTCATTCATGGGAAGTGCCTCATTCGTTCGGGGCGACCCACAATCGGACGAAAGGGACTTGTTCGTTTCAGATTTGTCATTCACTTTAAATAAATGCATGTCCCCAGCAGACTGTGCAAGAGGTGCTCGCCGCCTCCTGCCTGTGGGAAGAGAGAGGGTGGCACTGTCCTGTGCAGCCGCAGCAGTTGTCAAACATCACAGGGCAGTTAAACGATTTATCTAAAACTGTTCCCCGAAGAAGGGTCTGCTGAGAGATGATTTGAGAGGTCTAGAGAAACCTGAATGGGGTGGAATGGGAAATGGGAAACGGTTATTTATTTATTTATTTGTGTGTGGTTTTTTATATACCGCTCATCGTTTGGAACATCTGATCGGTTTACAGTAGAACATGAAATTCAGCATCAGGCTTTACATAAAACTTAGTGTTTAACAGGATAAACAATAAATGGTTGGTAGGGAGGCAACGATAGGTGGGAAAACAGTCATGTAACTCTAAGTGAACGGCAGGGACAATATTACTATGTTTACCCTTTCATGAGTACTAGTATGAGTGGACACTCCACAAAGCTTAAGAGGTAGCACTTTTAAGAGAGAAAATAAATATTTTTTCACCCAGCAGACAGCTGCACTCCCTTCTTTTTTTTTTTTTTTTTTTTCCCTCCCGCCAGCATCATCTCCCCTGATTCTCCCTCCCAGGACCATCTCCCTGTTGCAGACCAGCACATCGGGTTTTTTTCCCACCAGCACTTGCAGCCTCCCTGTCTCCATGGTGGCCACGCAGAGAGGAGGAAGATATCGCTGGGGTTGTGTGTGTGTGTGATGAAGATGGGGTAGGCAGATAAGTATTCGAGTGAGAAAGTCAGGTTCCCAACGCTGTGGGAAGACACCTAGCCAAACCCCCGGCATTCTCCCCATCCAGCCCCAGCACTCCTCCTCCTCCTCCCCCTCCCCAGCTTGAATCTCAGCACTCCTTCCCTCCTAACATTACCCTTTCCAACCCCAGGACTCTCCCCTTCCCAAGGCTGGACCTCAACACACTCCTCCTCCTCCTCCTCCCACCAACTCCTCTCCCCTCTTCTTCCCTCTTTATCTCCAACCCCAGCATTATCCTCCTCACCTTACAATCAGGCTAAACCTCAGCATTACCTAAATCCTCCCTACACCCATCAGGCGAGATTCCCAACACTGCCCCCCCCCCCTCACCCTTCAAGCTAGACCCAGAACTCTCCCCTCATCCCATTCAACCCCAACACTCTCCCCCCCCCCCCCCCAAGCCTGGAACAATCAGTATTTTCCTCCTCCTCTTCTGTCCAGGCTGGACCCCAGCACTACCTCCTCCCTTCCCCCCCCCCCAAAAGGGTCAACCCCAACAGCACTCTTCTCTCTAAACCTAATCCCCATAAAGTCAAATCCCAATCTCTTTCTCCCCAATGCTCCCCTCCCGTGCACCAGGTCTTACCCTAGCACCAGAGGTCCAACTCAGATTCAGCCATGCCTGCCAGCCTGAGCAGGCCCGGGATCTGGAGTCACTGGGATCAGAGGCTCAGCGCCACAGTTTATTGCTGTGGACATCACCTGCTGAAGAGGCGCTGGCCAGGCACGCACTAGCAGCAACGGGCGTCAGAGAAAGCACGTAAAGTCACATTATTATGCCCCGTGTTACAGACTGAGCTATGATCACAGATCTCCGTGTTATGCTTTTACTGGGCTAGAAGTACTTGCTTGGGATGATTTTTTTTTGTATGACTTTAAACCACAGAGACTTTTGTTGTTACACAATTAAAACCGCACATTAATAGCTTTCAGACAACAATATCAAAACAAATACTGCAGCAAGATTCCAGGAGCATTAATCACCAGTTGCCGATTTTCAACAAAGAAAAAGCCAATTTCTATTGTCTCCAGGTTGACAGCATCGCCTGCCTGGTGACTAAAATACCAGTTTTAAACTGCTTGAAATTGCCTGATTTATTTTTTTTTTTAGTTATTTTTATTACTGTAACCCCCCTGTCCAGTCGGGGGTCACCTTCTCAGCGTCAGGATAACTCACCCAAAGGGAGGAAATCAGTCTCAGCTGGGTCATGAGCATGGGGGGGCAAATAAACTGCAGGCAAAAACTGAGCCTAGGACACTCACACAAACATCTCCACAAACTCACTCTCCACCACAGCGGGTGCGCGCCAAGAAAGAAAATAATGTATTCAATAATTCAGTCCCAGAAAAATGGTGGAAATCACACTTCCCAAAAAAGATCCCAGAATATCACTCTTAATCCTTTCCAAAGAGTTCAGGACAAAGTCACATCACAGTTCTTTGTACAGCCTTGAACCTAGGGCAAGCTTCAATAAAATCCTGTTTTACACCGATCCAACTACTTGTGTTCATTGCTGACAGCCATCTTGGATCGATTACCGGTTTGTTTTCTCGGACCAGCCTTGAACTAGGCCTGAATTCCTATGCATTCACAACGTCTAGGATGGCTGCAAGGCAACACCCTCCCTCTTCTGCAGATGAAATGCAGCTCCCCAGTGCTGCTCAGAGGCTACCATCAGGCACAGGTTCCTTTCTGCTCCTGAAGGCCATCCTTAAAGTTTCCTTAATTCACTCTGATTAGATATTCTCGCCACATTTCTCAGGCTTCCTTAAACACCTGTGTGCATCTCTCCCCAACCTTTCCCCCCTCTAACCCTGGGAGAGGGTCCCGACTGCCTCCCTTTCCTGGCTCGATGACGCTGAGGGGGGCCCCAGTCTACGTCCTAACCAGGGTTGAAAACTAACCCTGCCCAAAGGGGCTGAGCTAGACTGTCCGTCAGGGATTTTAGGCAACACCCCCTGACCGACAGATAACTTTTTCTTAACTGGAGTCTTCCCTGCTCCTTCCTCGCGCTGGTGTTTCCCAAAGGGGGAAAATCACATTAAACAGAATACATTCTTTCTGTAGCACTAATATGAAAAGTAATTGCACTTAATAATCATACACATATAAACTGTGCCTCTCAATCAGTATATTCAGCCATAGGTGAGGTTCTCGGGATGTAAGGTCAGGGCCCCCTTCTTGGACACAGTTCTGCTTTAAGTTGTAATGGCAAGAGGTCATTTATAAAACATTAAGTTTCTTTAGCAACAGTGCTGAACCAGGTTCAACACTGTCTGGGCCTAGTCTGGGCCTAGGCCTGCCAGGTTACTTCACCAGTATTTCAGTTCAGAAACCAGATTATTCCTTTGCAGGGGCAGACGTTCACCTTCCGGCTCCACAGTACGGCCATCGGCCATTAAGTTGCCAGAACACTGGGCCTTTCCCTTTTTGAACTCCTGAGAACTAAATCCCAAATCCTCTCAGGGGTGAGAGACCCCACAGTGGTCCGAGGTTACCTTAATTAACACCACTCTGTGGACTTGCAAGCATGGCGCACGGGCTTCTGACCGGATCACATTCACTAGTCACGACAATATGAACTCGATGAACTGGGTTAAAAGAACAAAACTCCACCGTCACTTTGGAGACTGCCATTTTTAACTTTAACAATGAGTTCATAATTTTAGGATTCAACAATCTGTTTCTCAGATGAAATGAAGTACAAATCTGAATGAAAAGGGATTATTTTACATCTATTAATTATCCCTGAAATTACCGTTACTCCTGGGTCATTGTTACTACTGAAATTACCACTGTTTATCCCTGGCATAAGCAGCATGAAATCTGAACTAGTGTTCACTATTTTGATCCTGCCAGGTACTTGTAGCCTGGATTGGGCCAGTATTGGAGACAGGATGCTGGGATCGATGGACTCTCGGGTCTGACCCAGTATGGCGGTTCTTATGAGACAGATTTACTAAATCTGTTCTTACATTATTTTGTCTACGGAGACGAAAGCTTACTAAATCAGATCCAAGATCTTTCTTGGAAAAGTGCATTTCCAAAAATTTACATCATCGTACAATCACAGACATGGAAAAGTCAGTCTTGGAGCCTGCTGGTACTTGTCGCCCTGCCTGATGAAGATTTTGCTCCCTGCAGCTTGCCAACCTGAAGATTTTTGCCTTCTAGTCTGACGCAAGACTTCTGGCTCCCCATAGCCAGCCTGAAGATTTATTTCCCCACCAGCCCACAAGGCCAAAGACCTTTTTGCTAATCCCACTAGCCCTCAAGGCTGAAGACGTTTTCCCCCTCCTTGCATGATCAGGCTGGGAGTAAAAAGGCCATCAATATTTTGACAGATACAACTACAGGATTATTCTGGGGTAGCTATAGGAAGATTGATGGGGCACGTAATGAGAGCTGTGGTAGGAATGCTGGGAAAGAGAAACTAGTGGGCCACAGGTACTCTTCCAGAGCCATGCTAAAGCATTTCACCAGTTCAAATAGAAAAGAAAACTACTTTATGAGTTTTCAGCCTATTCCTCATATTGATGTCACCAATACTGGAGAATGAATTCAAGTCTTGCCTTGACTAAGATGTGGCTTTTCCTGGAGGACTCTGCTTTACTTGCTACTCTCTGTCATGGAGGTTATCTGTTCTCCCATACACCTCACACGATGGTGCTAATGGATTACTGTTCTCCCCCTACTATAGATTTCAACCTCTTCTTCCACTTTAATCCCACAGTTTCTTCCTCCGAAGCCCATTTCATCTGCCTGTTCATCCCACTATCTCTCAGGTAGCTGTCATTTATCAACTCCTCCTTTTTCCCCTATTTTGATTCCTGACTTTCTTTCTTGAACTACCTTCTCCTTCCCTTATTTTTGGAAACTAACCTCCATGTTGACGTCTTATGCCTCAAAACTCCTTGCCTTAACCTCCTCATTCGATCTCCAGCTCTGCTCTATTGCCTCTACTCACAGGCATGGCCATTGCTTTGACTTAGTCCTTTTTCCAAACTGCTGTCTCTCAATACTTCTCCACCTCAGTTCTTCCCCTCTCAGATTATCATCGATAATGTCCACAAAAACCTTCGGTACTCCACATCCTCATCCAGTCACCACCAACACCCTTGGGAGAACTCCAGGCTGTCGACCCTTGATCTTTTTCCACTATTGCCTCATCTCTCCTCCAATCCATTGCTTAATCAGTTAATGAGGCAGTTTCTTCTTACAACACTTGTGCTCTATTCTAGATTAGACACTCTTCCCTCTCCCCTTAATCATAATGTATAATGCACCAAAGCCCAATCTTGGCTTGCTTACCCCTAGAATTTACTTCCTACATTCCTGTGCCCACTCTGCCTAATGTCTCTGGTTAAAATTCCATGCCCATGCCGACTTCATACATTTCAAATTCATGCTGCCCACCTTCCGGTTTGCTATTGCACTTGTCCATCTAACAAACTGTTTTGCATCCAACCCTCGCTATGACTTTGCCACACTATGCCCTCCTCAAATCTTCTTCACATCCCCCACCACCTTCTCTCTCTGCCCAGACTATGGCTGACTTTATTTATTTTATTTATTTATTTAGAGATTTTTATATACCGCAGCACGTTCAGAACATCACCTCGGTTTACTTCCATGACTTACTTCCATGACAAGGTTCACAAAATTAGTCTTGAGTTCTCAACCGGATCACCTCTATATCCCTCTCCCCTGTTTCATTCTTCTACCCTTCCGCCACTCTCTCCCCCATTTCTGAAATCACAGTGGAGGAAACTGTCCATCTTCGCTCCTCTTCCAAACTCACTTAATAGCTCCTCTGTCCCCATTCCTACCGAGTTCTTCAGCTCTGTTTCCCCTGCAGTCATCCCTTTCATCTGTCACATTCTCAATCTATCATTTTTCACTGCTTCTGTTCCCGCTGCCTTCAAACATGCTGTGTTCACACACCACTCCTCAAAAACCCTACTTGCCCTATCATCATCCCATCTCCTTCCAAACAACTTGAACAGCTGTTCACCACCGCTGCCGTGACTTTCTTTCATCTCAAGCCATCTTCAGTTCACTCCAGGCTGGTTTTTGCCCTCTACATTCCACAAAAGTCTCAAGTGACCTGTTTATAATCCTTATCCTCCTTGACACCTACTCCTTGATACTCTGTCCTCGCTTGGATTTTGGGACTCTCTTCTGTCTTTTTATCTCTCCCTTGCACTTTTAGTGTGTCCTCTGGTGCACATTTCTCTACCACCATTCTACTATCAACCGCTATGTCTCAGGGCTCTGCCCTGGGCCTTATCTTCTCTTTATATACTAATTCCCTTTGTGCTCTGATCTCTTCTCATGGCTTTCAATGCTGATGATTCCAAGACTTACCTCTCTATACCAGAAATTTCATCAGGGAACCCAGTCCTAAATCTCAGTCTTACATAATTGCCTGGATGTCCCACTGTCACCTTAATCAGCAACAGCATGGCCAAGACCGGGCTCCTTATCTTTCCCTCCAAGCCCACTTATCCTCTTCCCCCTTTCTCTGTTTCTGTGAATAACACCATTATCCTCCCAGTCCCCTCAGCCTGTAACCTTGGGGGTCATCTTTGACTCCTCTCTCTCTCCTCCTCTACACATATCCAAAAATACTGCGAAAATGTGGTTTCTTTTTCTATAACATAACAAAAATCTGTCCCTGGTTTTTTTTTTTCCTGTACAGACTACCAGAATCCTTACCCACTCTCTTATCGCCTTCCATTTAGACTAATGCAAGACGCCCCTCACAGGTCTCCGAGTGAACCGTCTCCCCTGTAAGCTATCCAAAATTCAGCTGCACGACTTATCTTTCGCCAGCGTCACTGTATCCCCCCTATAACACCTCTTCTCAAGTCGCTATATTGTCTCCCTATCCATTTCGGCATTCAGCTCAAGGTCCTCTTACTCCTCACCTATAAGAGCTTTCACTCTGCAGTTCCTCACCATCTCTCTTCTCTTTTTGTCCCGTACCCTCCTCGTGAACTCTGCTTGTTAGGTGAGTCCCTTCTATTTATGCCCTGCTTCTCCACCTCCAATGCTTTCTACCTGACCACACCAAATGCTTGGAAAAGTCTTCCTGAGCTGGTGTGTCACGCTCCCTTCCTCGCCTTAAGCTAATCCAGGCTAAAACACTACCTTGTTTTAGGCTGCTTTTAGATCTTATCCCCCGATTATCCCACTTAACAGCCTTATATTTTTTAACCATTTTCTTACCAAATGAAATTCCCAAAGTCCCCTGTTGCCATGTACATTTTGCCTTGATTAAATTGTTTCCTCCACTGAACATTAGACTGTGTTTCTTACAAGTTTTTGTTCAGCGCTGTGCACGTCAAGCAATATTAACGGAAGTGCAAAGTAGTAATGGCTGATTTTTCAAACATTCATTTTCAATAAATGATTGTTGTACTACTCTAATTTAGACCTTCCAGTTTATTTTGCAAGTTAAAATGTAAAGTTGATTCATTTTTACTCTAACATTTGCCGATACTTCAAGCTTGTCCTCGGCTAGTTTTAGGAACTATTATTTTGTCCCTTGTGGTGCTTTTTTTTTTGCTCTGGAAAGTGGCTGCTGGTGAATTTCTTACACAGTCACATACAATGTTCTCTTACAGATAATGTGCTAGTGGACAGATGATTTCTAAAATTTAACAAGGTGGCTAAAGACCATTGTTTGACTATGAAACACAGCGGCTGGCGGGAGCGGTGACCTGGTCAGCGGCCTTAGAATAATCACCGTGTGGTTGTTTTCACAGCTTTGCCCGCGAGCGGCACTGCTGTGGCTCGACACTCCCTGCAGAGCCTGGGAGCGCGCGCCCTGCCAGGATACCAGGCCCACAATGGGTTTCACCACCCGTGTGGTGGCCTGATACTCAGGGCCCGAAAAGAAAACAGGCTGCAAAAACATTAGGATACAGCATAGAGAAGATCCCCTTCTAGTCAGCGAGTTTCCAGAGGAAGCTGTTGTTGTTTTAATTTTTTTCTTCATATGTCGCCTGCATTGCTAATTGGCCGTTCTTTTTAAGTCAGGGTGGAGTTGGGTTATATTGTGACAGATGAAAGGGACCCCGAGGCCTCTGCAGAGAATAAATAGAAGGACCCAGGCTAACCGTATCCAAACTTGTTTCTCATAGCCCTGTGGTTGTGAAACTATTCCTGTGTATTGTATGGCAACCAAGTCACGGCTCGGGCTGAAGCTTTTTTTGTTTGAGAAACTGAAGAGTCTTCTGAACCATGGGATCCAAAATCTGGAATTGCCTAAGATTTAATCACAGCTGATCCCCTTCCTTTGTCTCCTGTCAGTTACTCAGCCATGTGTAACTGTTGGTATTGTCTTAAATATTTAAGTTTCACAAACTACTGCAAACAAAAAAAAAACAAACCATTGGTGATAAGGATTTCCTCCTTGTATTTTTAAATCTTTGGTTGTGTGCATGCCCGAGGATACCAGCTCTAAAAGTACTGAAATGTTGTGATTTAATTTACCTCCTAGCTTGGGTACTGGTAAAATGCCGCGCTGTTTTCGTGTTACGGTAAGATGTATAGCGCTGGTGTCCAGGTAATTATATAGTTATCCGGCCCTGTGTGGTGATGGACAATATATATATATATACCCCTGCTCATTCTGAAAAAATTCCCCTGCCGGCCGAGAGTAACCCCCACCCCCCACTCCCCAAATACCTCCAACTGTTCAACTGTTTATAGAGAAATGCAAGCTGAACTTTCGACTCCTGTTCCTTACTGATTTAGAGTCAGGCAGAAGAACGGTGACGGGAGCAGAAAAAGAGAGCTGGAGATCTCCAGGGCTTCCTTGGGGAAGGAGAGGGCAGAAGGTTTTAATGCTGGCGGAGGCGGCGGGAGCGTTGGTACTGGAGAGATAGGGATAAAGGAAGAGAATGGGGATCAGAGTTAGGTGGGGGGATTGGGTGGCAGTTGCAGAACATCACAGACTCATTGGCTGGGGATTGGGAGGTGAGTGGAGAGACACCGGGCGTGGGTTGGAGTGTAAGCGGAGACTCAGGGAAGGGGTAAGAGTGGGAGAATAGAGACTCGGTGATTACGTGAGTGGGGGACTGTCGCCTGTAAAGAGTGACTGATTTGGGTTTTCTTTTTAAACTTTAACCAAAGCACCAGCAGTCTAAGCCTAGAGAGAGAAAAAAAAAAGGGGGGGGTGAAGATTTTGGAGAGACACTCGTGCTCAGAAGATCTGCCTGAGCTATCCTCCTATCCCCTGGATTCAGCCAAGGCTTCACAAAAAGACCCTGGGAGGCAGCTAGAAAGGCTCAATCAGCCTGGAAGAACCGGAGAGCTTAGCCCCAAGCCTACTGAACTAGAGAAGAAAAAATTCCCCTAGGAGTCCAAACTTGCTGAACCAGGAGGTAATTGCCAGGTTCTTTGGCCTGGATTGGCCTCTGTTGGAAACAGGATGCTGGGCTTGATGGACCCTTGGTCTGACCCAGTATGGCAATTTCTTATGTTCACCGCCAGGCTTGCAAGAGGAGGAGGAATAGGGTGTACCTGAAGAGGAGTCACATTCAGTGGACCAACAAATGTCTTTACCAAACAAATAGTGGATGCTGTGGAGGGCTTGAGTGCAATACAGGCGGATGGAACAAATCACCCTCATTGTCTTTGCCCTCTAGCTGTTATACAGGGGTGCCTAGTCTCTCAATGTGATCTGGCCTGCCAGTGTGGCCAAACCTAAACCTAGCACCTCTCTAGGTGCACTGAAGACTGGAGGGCACCTTTTCACATACGGCACCTCTGAAAAGATGCACATAGATTAGGAAACAGCAGATCACTGAGAACGAAAATAGGAGACGGAGTAAATAAATGTCAAGCACGCAGCACCATCCCTGTCTGTTCACTGTTCACATAACCTTCCACAGTTACACTGTTAATAAATTGTCATTTTTCACATAGAACACTTGTTGAATGAATCTATTCTTTTTTTTTGTTCATATTTGTTTATTGGCTTTTACAATAACAAAACAGCACAAGGTATACAGCATACAGATCGGAAAATAGAACAACTATGGCTTAACGTAAGATCTTGAAGTATCAAACCTTAAGAGATAGCTTGCACAATCCATAACCCATAATAAATGAAAGAGAAGAAAAAGGAAAACTGTCAATCATGAAAATAACGATCCACTGATGTCCATATTTCCACCCAGCTAGTTATTCTGTTATATCAAACTACTGCTTCTTTCTCATATTTATACTAAAGCAGACAATATTCCACCAAAAATGAATATTCAACTGTCCCCACGAATATCGGTATACAAAAAGTGAATAAAATAAAAGAAGACTTCTTCCAGTTAAGAAGTACTTGCTGTGTAGCAATAGACAGCAGAAAATCTAACAATTTAGCCTTAGATCGCAGGGCTAAATACTTCAACAGCACAATAGTCTAGGTTAAAGGATGGGAAATGTTTAACATTTAGGAAATCCTGTCTCATATCGCTTGCCAGAAAGAGTATGAATACAATAAAGCAACATGTGGGAAAGCGAGGCTTTGGGTGATTCGCAAGATAGAGATGTGAATCGTTTTCTGTGTTCGTGTCGTTCTTCGTTTATCAGCCGCCATGTGAAATTTCATTTTTTTGCAGTTTGGGGGGGTTTTTTCGCGAAAAATCATTTTTTGGGTTAACGGTTTTTGTTAGCGCGCGCTAAAGGGAGTTAGCCGAATTGGACAATTTTGTTGAAATTTTCCAATTCGGCAAAAAACGAATGCACATCTCTACAAGATAAACCCACTTTATCTATTTATCTATTTATTTATTTAAGTCGCATATCCCGCACCATCCAAGGTTCGGGGTGGGTAACATAAAAACATCCATAAAGGCAACATTGGCACACACTTGTGTTAAAGGGAAGTAATGACTAACTGCTGGGAGCGTTTGTTATTAGATCTTTGAAAGCCGGACTGAAAAGATACGTTTTTAAAGCTTGCTTGAACTCTTTTGGGCTACTGATGTTGCAGAGTTGGAGAGGTAGAGAGTTCCATAATGTTGGAGCGGCAAGTGAAAAAACACATTTTTGTGCAGCCAGGATGTGTGTGACATGGTGAAGGAGTGTCAAGTAGCTGCTGTTGTGATGAGCATAATGTTCTGCTGGGGGTATGGAACGAGTGTTGCTTTGGTCCAGTGGGAAGGAATATTATGTGTTGTAATTAGAAGCATATCCCATTCTCTAAGCCAGCTGGAGGAAGGCTCTAGCCGGGGCTGGGGAAAGGGGCCTGCGACTATGCTCAGAGAACCCAGGCAAGCAGCAGATCCGAAAGTCACAAGAACCTGAACTCAGGTGCTAATCTAATCAGGGAGGAGGAGCCACAAGAGAGGAAAGGCTTGTTTGCAGTATGTAGTAAGAACCCTTCTAGCTTATCCAGCATCTAAAGTGGGTCTTGAAGATGCCACAGGTGTGGTAATGTCTCCAAATGGGTTAAATCTGCACATACCATGACAGGAGTAAACTAGAGTATGATCTCAATCTCTCAAATTCACCGCCAATGTACTCCTTAATACTTGCATTGTGCCAAAGAGAGCTTCCTTCTGCAGTTTAGATGTTTATGCACAGGCAACATGCTTAGATGTACCTGGAAATCATTTTTAATCAGACCTGTGACACTCCACTTAATTGGGACTATTTCTATATCTTTCTGCTACATTGTCTTGGACCAAGACCAATCTTGATTGCATCATTTGATACTTGAGGATCTTCTCTCTCTCCATACCATCCACAGAATAGGAACTTGATACTGAAACTTCTAAAAGCAGTGCTATTCATATGCTTTTCTCCTTTACCACTATATCCAGGTTTTCTTGCATCAAGCTTTTTATATATTAGGTGAGGATTTCCCATGTGATCACAACTTCCTCATTTTCTACAATTCTCAGGTTCATATTCTCAGTGCTTTTCTGGTATAGCGATGTTTTAATGTACGCACAATTTCCAGTGGTTGAGGCTCGCTACTTTATAAAGCCTTTCTGTATACAGGTCTTCTGACAGAATCTGTTTTATATAGGCTGGCTGTAAACCATCTTTGTAAAATGAAATCAGGGATTATTTCCATCTTGTAAAATATCAAGTCAAGGATCTGATTCTATTAGTTATTGAAACCAGCCTAGATGCTTGTTGTTTCCTTGCAAGAACAAACCACAACACACATAGATAGCTCAAAGAATACTTGGTTGTAAGATTATTTTTCCATGCAATTGACTGACTTTCATAAAAATCATGAGAAATTCTGCAATAATCTCAAACCCAACAAATATAAAAAATTCCAATGGGAAGCTATGGACTATTCTAAAGGGTCTGTTTGTCTGTGGTTCCCTCTCAATAGCCTAAACGTTAGCAAGTCACGTTTGAGCAGTCCTCCTCAGATGACTCATCAGGGGAGTAGCCTTTCAGCTCCTGCCACTTCATGTTCTTTGGACTTTTCAGCACCTTTTCTATTCCACCGCCAATCCAACACTCCACCTTGTCATCCTTGGTCTTGTGGCTGGGCTCGTCGGCACAGCCCAGAACATCCAATGCACCTCACACTTTCTCACTAGTAACAAACTGGGAACCCATGGCAATGAATTCCAGGAGCAATCTCCCTACTTTATTGATAATTAAATTTCAGGCCACTTACCAACTCTAAATTGCAGATTTTGCAACGTGGCATGTCTTTCATGCCAACAGTACCATATGACATCTTTAATACATGCATGTATATACAATGTTTCTTAGAACTGCTTAAAGTTGAATTGGTTTTCTCTACAGTTACGACCTCATCAAACCCATCTACGATCTCTAAGAAATCCACGTGGTGCCCACCGGCCTTCGAGAATGTTGTTACGCATGATCCCTCGCAGCTTGAATCGGGTCCAGGTCACTGTTTTTATAATCTTTCTATTTTTTTATCATTCGAACCTAAAATCATCATTGAGCCAGCAGACAATGGAGGAGGCATTGTTATCTAGGACCACCCAGCTTATATAGCAGAGGTCACCAGGCAACTTTCTGATATAGAATCTTATAAATCTCTACCAGGAAATCCCACTGATAGTCTGTCTATTGTAATTTATTCACTAATTCAGTCAAGTTTGGCTAATTCTAATCACTAGAGAAGTTGCATTCCTTCTTGAGAAATACCAGTGGTACTCTCTGTTTTCTTCCGAAAGTCTGTAAATCTTTGGTTAACCTTCCGGGCTGTCCTACTGTGGCAGGCATCAGCTCAATACTTGAACCTACCTTTCTTTCTTTCTTTCTTTCTTTTCTTCTTTCTTTCTTTCTTTCTTTCTTTCTTTATTTATAAATAAATAATTTTTATATACCGACATTCTTACATCCGATGTAAATGAAAGGCACCAAGTTTCTGTATCGTTTCTTGCGTCCTTTTGTCTCCCTGATTCCATCATGTGTCTGGGATACTAGTCACTTTATTACTTTATTAGAAACAGTACTATTTCCAACACCCCCGTTTTTCTTAGTCTCCTTAGATGTTGTCCCCCGTTATTCTAACATTCCCCAGGAGGTAGCTATTGCAGCTGTAGAACACACGCTAAACAAAACAGAAGCAGCATACCATGCTCCCACATCGCTCTGAGTATCCCTCATACGTTTAGCTCTTCACAAAACTGTTTTGTTTTCTTAGATATTTATTACCAGCAGATCAAGGGCATGGAAATGGGGGTCACGATGGCATCTTCCATTGCATGCCTGTATGTGTCTCTATTTGAATATGAGTACATTTACCCCTCTATATTTAAACCTTTCTTCCCTTTGTGGCTCCGCTACCTAGATGACATCTTTATATTATGGACGGGGACTGACGTGCAGTTCTTTAGGTTCCTGGATTGGTTGAACAGTTGTAATTCTCATTTGCAATTTGACTTTCGTGTACACTCTGCACGGCTATCATTTTTGGACATAGCAGACATTTGTAACTTCCATCTTTCACAAAACCAAAGACCGTAATACTCTGCTCCATTACTTTAGCCATCATCTGCGTTCCCTATGGGACAACATTCCCGAGGGATGATTCTTTAGACTTAGACGTCTCTGCTTTACTCGAGGTTACTTCATTTCTAAAGCAGCATCCATGACTGCCCAGTTTAAAGCAAGAGGGTTCTCCACCCCGATTATAAAAATTGCCTATAAATGTGCCTTATAAATCAGTAGAGATTTTCTGTTTCTCCCATGACCTAAGGCCACTTCAGATGCTTTAACCTGTGTCCTGCGCTTCTCTAATTGCATATCCTAGGTCTGCTCCATTATCCGCAAACACTGGTCAGTTTTATGCCCTCACACTGTGCTTCACACTCCCGCCACGGTTCGCTTTCCATAGAGGTGGGTAACCTTCAAGACTACTTGATCTCTTCTGAACTTTGTGTACCTTCTTTGGCAATACATCAGCCTGTGAGCCATCATCCATGTAACTACTGTATGCTCCTTGTCTTTATCCCTCTCTCCTTTTCCACATCCTAAGTCAGTGAAAAATCTACAATTTATAACGCCTCTCGGATTGTGCATCCACAGGCATGGTCTACGTTATTTTATGCCCTTGCCCTTTGATTTAGGTTGGCAAGACTGTAAGATCTCTCCACACACGAATCATCAAGAAAAGTCCCACACTATAATATGATCTATAATTCTTTGCATTAGAAGTTTCTAAGCCCTTCAGGACTTTTCTTTTTTTTTTTTTTTTTTTAATTTTCACTATGCATTACAGGAAATAATAATCTTGACATATGTAATATTATGAAAACTATATAAAGGTAATAAATACATACATTCACCTTTTTTTTTTGTAATAATTCAATAATATATGCAATTCTTACCAAAACAGAAGATAAATTTAAGTGATAACCTCAATATAGAGCGTTTTATATTTAATATATGGAAAACATTATAAGAAAAATGTACAATTTACTCCTACTTTACTATCTGACCGGAGTTTTAATCTACAAGAAGACCTTTAAGATGGTCAGGATCAGTAAAAAGATATTTTTTTCCTTTATAATCTATGGCACACCTGCAGGGATATTTAAGTAAGAAGGAACCTCCTTTATCTATTACCTCTTTCCTCAGGGCTAGAAATGTTTTTTTCTGAGTACTCCGTATCACATCTGGATTATACATCTGGGTTATACAGTACGCTCAGCCGAGCGTACTGTATAACCCGCAGTCAGACACGGGTTAAATAGGCGCTGAACCACCCCTAATGCAATAGGGGGATTAACACCTATTTAACATGCATCCGACGCGGGGTGAATGAGAGAGCGCTCATCACATGCAAAAAAATAAATGTGCGTCTCAGACGCACATTTATCACTCAGATATTAACGCCTGCCTGGAGCGCATTGAAAAGAATTGCAGAAAAGTAGAAAAAGCTGCTTTTCTGTACTTTAGTTTAAAAAAAAAAACCCAAAAAACCCCCAAATCTCAGCCGGCCACATTGAAGACCGACGCCGAGTTTATCGACGTTGGTGTTCATAACTGGCAGACTGGTAACCGCGAGGTCGTCTTAGCAAGGAGGCGCTAAGGTCACGCAAGTAACCCTAGCGCTTCCTTGCTAACGCGACCCCCCTAATGTGCTTATAGCATGGCGCCCCCCCCTTGCCGGCGCCATGCGCACATTAAGAAAGCGGGCGCTGACTTTTCAGCGCCCCCTTTCCGCCTTTTTTATAGCATCGGCCCCTGTATTTGTGTTTTTGGCCAATTGATTTTCCCTTAACTGCTAGTCAAATTCTTTAAAGAGGTTTTTTTTCTCTTCTTTTGCAAATTCTGTTGCCTCTCTCCCAACACCTGCTAATAAATTCTCACTCGTTCCTTTCACTCACCGAAATAATCATCTAAGCTTAAAGACTGAGATCAGTTTTGATAGGAATTACAAGTTGATTAATAGTTTGTATCATATTTTATGTTATTAAAGCACTTTTCAAAATCAATTTGATCTTTCCTCTCAGTAGCTTCATCCACCCCCTAGATCTATGTATCTGCCTTCCTGCTCAAGTACTTTTATGATGCTGTCCTCTGTCAGAGAGATTTTTTTCAGTTTTACTTTATTTTCCTTTGTGGAAAGTTGTCTTAACACATTTATCTAAGCCAAACTTCATCCTGATATCATCGGAGAAACTCTTCACTACCCTGAGCTCTTCTGCTAGACATTAAGTCATCTACAAAAAGTTGGTGCATTGTCTGCAGATCATTAACATCTCTGCAATTAAGGCAGAATCCATAGCCCAAAGCATTAATAACTAGGGTACTTGGTGAGTTCAGTGCCAGGCAAAACAAAAGTGGTGAAAGGGAATCTCCCTGAAATATTCCTCACTGAATCTTGATATTAGGGATAACATTTTTCATCTTCATGACTCAGATGTAGTGTAGTCTGCCATATTTTCATGGTAAACCTAATATACTCAATCAGTCCAGAATTCCTTTGTACATCTCAAAGCAATTTATTATCCAAGAATGTAGGGAATATCGTTTGAGGGGTAGCACAGGATGGGACATAGGATGGTCTTCTCCCTAGCTAACCCCATTTCCTGCAGGTTGGGCCTTTGGGTACTAGGGGATAGTAGGAGTCCAGTGCAATGGCAGTACATGGGAAGTCTGAGAAGAGGCTGGATCAGACCAGGCAATGAACAGTTAGGTTTAGGGGAAGCTGTAGACAGTCTAGACCGGGCAAGGCTGTGAACATGCTGGATATGGCAAAGCTGTAGACAGGCTGGACCAGACAAAGTTGTGGACAGGCTGGGGAAGGTCTGTAATAAGGCTGGGTCAGGGTCTAGGAGCAAGCATAAGACAAGAACTGGGACAGAACACAGGACTGGAACAAGGGCTGAGCAAGGAACTGGGACAGAACACAGGACTAGAACAAGGGCTGAGCAAGGCAATACAGTACACAGAATGAATACGCCAAGAAGGCAGCTAGGTAGATGGCCTGTAGGCCACTGGGCAACAGCGTAACGCCAGACAGGTCACAAGATAGACAAGGCAAGGGGCAGAAGACCCAAGGGCCACAAGACAGAGCAAGGCAGGGAATGAGAAGGCCAGATGGCTGCAAGACAAAGCAAAGCAAAGAGCAAAAAGGCCGGATGGCCACCAGGTGAAGCAAGCAAGGAGCGAGAAGGCTGGAAGGTCACAAGGTCACAAGGTAAGGCCAGAGGAAAAGTAGGAAGAAAGACAGAGGCCAGGGCAAGGAGCAAAGGTAACTACATGAACTGACAAGGTGTCTATGACAGAGACCTGGGTGTGGTGGTGATAACAGAAGGAGAAGCTTGGCCAGCCTGGAGAGTATGCTCATTGAGATCCCCTGGTGGAGGTGAGGCTGCAAGACAGGCTGAGTCATGAGATCAGGGAAGAGATGGTGAAGACAGTTCTGAGTGGGGCTCACTGGAGGCCTCTGCTGGTAAGGAGGTATGGTGAGGCTTCCCGTCTTAAGACCCCCTCCTCCTGGAGCCATTTTCTATGGGGGTTATAGCTGGGTGACCAAGGTGAGGCTTGGCTGGGAAGTAGTTGATCAGGACAGGCATCCCCTGTTGTGGACTGACTGTGGACAGGCGCCCTTTCCTGAGCAGACTGGCTGTGGATAGGTGCACCCTCCTGGATTGAGTGACTGAGGACAGGCACCCCCTCCTTGGTGGACTAACTGTCGATAGGCACCCTCTCCAGGGATGACTGGAGCAGAGTTGGGGTCCTCTCCTGGGCTAACCGGAACAGAATTTGAGCCTTCTCCTGGGCTGGCTGGATCTGGGCTAGAGCCCCCCTTCTGGGCTGACTGGGTCAGAGCTGGAACCTCCTCCTGGACTGACTGGGTCAGAACTGGAGTCCCCTCCTGGACTGACTGGATCAGGGCTGAACCCTTTCCGGGGCTGAGTATATCAGAGCTGGATAAGGGCCCAGTGTCTGACAGGCAGGGTCACTGGCACAGGGTGGTTGAGATGTGAGACCACTGACTCGTTCCTTAGAGGATGGAACCACCGGCACAGAGTGCGTGAATGGTCAACTCCCTAATATGGGGTGGCTGGAGAATGCAGCCCCTGGTTCAGGATACTTGAACGACTGGACCACTAGCGTATGGCGGGTGAAGTTCAACCAATGGCACAGGGTTTCTTTGAAGTGAGGCAACAGGACCAGCATGGCACATGGAGGTGTGGACAGTGCCTCCTTCTGAGTGCTGGGTGTTCGAGTTAGGGCTCTCCTGGGACATCTGGAGCAGGAGACTCTCCTGAGCTAGGATGCCCCTTCGGTGCTGATTCTGCAGGAGCAGAGGCTTTCAGAAGCTCAGGCTTAGCTACAACTGACAGAGGTTCTGGTGATTTTTCAATAATCTCTGGCTGAAAATGCAGAGAGGAATTAGTAAGGGTTATTGGAGGTATCCTCACATGGCAAGATGGCAGAACCTTCATCACATTATTTGTAATAGACACAGCATTTTGGAACGGGTCTTGTACACAAAGGTTAGACTCAAAATCTGAATTTTTTTGTGTGTAACTTAAGTCCAGGAAAGGTACATGCTGCTCTCTGATGCTTCACTGAAGGTCTCATTAGCAGCTGCTGGGATACAACTGATGACAGCTGAGCTTTGCCTGAGTCAATTAGTCCTTTCCACTTCAGATAGTCTAGTGTATGTGACTGGAGCCGGGGAACCACAGGATCACTGCAATCAAGGTCTAAGTTGACCTTTGCTGGTAAAAATTTTAAGTTATCTTGATGGATGGGACTTGCTATGTCTGTACAAGAAGTATAAATCAAATACTTTAGTTCAAGTTCAGGTTTTACTGTTTTAAATTTAGACTGCGGTTTATTGCTTGCATCTCTTCAAAAGCTTGCATCACTCCAAAACTGTGGAAGTCAGTTATTCAGCAAAGGAGCAGTTTCAGAACCCCTGCTGGTTCTCCCCTCCAACAATGGAGCCTACAAAGCCAGTGCTGTGCTGCTCAGAGCTGTAATATGATCCTGGCAGCATGTCTACTATTGTTCTACAGTGGCAGAGGGTGCTCCATTAGAAAATGTGGTTATGAAGATGTAAATGAGACTGGCCCCTTAGCAACTACTGCTTCCAAAAGAAGGCATGTGATGACAGCTAAAGCTCTAGAGAAATATGAATCTGACAAAGCTGTTTACCTAAAAAGGGTCCATAAGACAAGGGAAAAAATAGAATTTCATGGACATGAGCTTGCTAGTGCTTCAGATGCAGAAGGAATACAACAAGCCTTGAATCAATTCAAGTACAGTTGTAAACATACCTGGGAACTTTAGATCTCCTGTCACCCTGAGATTATCGCAGGGTTGGGGGGGCAGTAGCAGCATGCACACAAACTTTCTCTCTCACACACTAGCACACTTACATGTTCACTCACACACTTCTCTCACTCATACACACACATACATGCACTTTCTCACATATACACACACCTCTCCCTCTATCATACACATACATGTACTTTTACACACACAAGCACACTCACTCCTCTCCATTTTCCATATGCACACACTTCTCTCTCTTTTCCACATATATACATAAATGCACTCACACTCACACACACACACACATGCACTCACTTCTCTCCTTTCATACACACATACATGCATTCACTTCTCTCCCTTTTCCATACAGACAAACTCTGTTCTCTCCCTCTTCCACACACATATGCACACTCACTTCTCTCCTTTTCCACAAACACCCATACATGTACACACACACACACACACACACACACACACACACTCATTCACTTCTCGCCCTCTTCCACACACACATGCACTATCAATCCCTCTTCTCAGCTCGATCCTCATTTTCCCAGGTCAGTGGGACAAGCTCTCCACTTCCTCCTCCTCCTCCTCCTCCTGCAGCTTTGGGCCCACTCTGCCCTTGTTTCATTTTCGGTTTGTGGCCTCGACACTGCAGCTCCTCTTGCATCTGCAGTTTGTTTCCCATGGGGGGAGGGCACAGTTCCTGCTCATCTCGCTCTTGCCATGCAGCACCGTGCTTCATGGCACGGGGGAATGGGTGCTGATACTTAAGGTGGCCAAATTTTCCACAGACCTGAACTGGACACTCGAGGACTGAGGTGGGGATGCCCCTCCCCTCCCTCCATTTGCATAAAATAAAATCAAGAAATAGAAAACAAATATCGTAAGACCATACTAATAAGAATAGTAAGGAATGATTTACTTCAGATGGGGGCGGGGGAGGGATAGGTTGCATTCTAAGGAGGGTTGGAATTTCTTTAGTGTGTATGCCTAGGAGTTGCAGGGAAGATGAGGGACATTAGTTGCTCAAGTGTGCGTGTGTTGCTTGAGACAGGGTTCAGGGGAAGGGGAATGTTTCTAGAATAAATGACCATTGTGGGTGGAGGGAGGGGCATCATTTCATCCTTCACCTCAGGCAGCAAATTGCCTCGAGCTGCCCCTGGATGACAGCATCAGATCACTATTTCCCACATTCATTGAATGCAGTTATCAAACAAAAGGAGAGAAATTCCTAAGTCAGAAGTACCATGGTATCATCCCCATCTGAGATCTATAGCTAAATATCTTCCCAGCTTCAGATCCCAATGTTGCAATCCTATTCCTCCTTGACAGAGATGTCCTGGAGCTGCACAATGTTCATCAGCTGTGAAATGGTCCACACAGCTCTCCCTATGCTCATCACTTCGACCTAGGCTGGGTGATAGTGACATCTGTACTGACAAAATGCTTAAACTAAACAGTGTTAATACCTTCACCATTAATGTACTAGAGAATGGATACACTTCTTTGTTCAAGCCATGTCTGAACCATTTCTCCATCAGAGAGAAGCCTGTCTATAAAGAGCAACCAAACCATCATCCTCAGATCTATGGATCTGAGGATGATGGATCTGAGGATTGAAGCCCTCACGCCAAACGATTGGGAGGACTGTCTGGGAAATGCAATATTCCAAACTAAAAAGGACGATGACCAACCTGCCCTCTCTATGGAGGATAAGGAGTTCCTGAAGATAATGGACAAAGAATTCTTCAAATATGAGTTAAATAGCTGGATGGCTCCCCTCCCATTCAGAACACCCAGACATCAACTTCCCAACAACAAAGAGCAGGCCCACTCATAGCTTGCCTCACTACATCGAACCCTGGAAAGGAAGTCCAAAGACCAGGGACCACTTTATGACCTTTATTAAGGATATATTCAATAATGATCACATGGTGACTACACCACCTCTGACAGAAGGTGAAGAATGCTGGTATCTCCCTACCTTAGGCATATACCATCCTCAGAAACCAAGTCAAATGAGCGTTGTATTTGACTCAAGTGCCCAGTTCCAAGGAGTCTCTTTGAGCAATGTGCTCCTCACTAGGCCCGACAATCAACAATCTCTTGAAAGTCTTAATTCATTTTAGGAAAGAACCCATTGCCATCATGACTGATATCCAACAGATGGTCTACAGTTTCATTGTCTATGAAGACTACAGAAACTAAGATTCCTGTGAGACTAAGACAACATCAGCAACAAAATGATTGAGTACAGGATGTGTACATCAGCAACAGTCCATCACCTGCAGTAGCTACCTATGGACTCAAGAGGACAGCATAAGAAGGAGAGAGAGAGTATGGCACAGATGCCAGGCATTTCATAGAATGAGACTTCTATGTGGATGATGGATTGCAGTCAGTATCTACAGAAGAAGCAGCTATCAGTCAATGTTAGCTGAGGCCAATCTGAGGCTCCATAAAATAGCTTCCAACAATGCCAAGATAATGAAAGCATTTCCTTCAGAAAACCATGTGAAAGACCTTAAAAACTTAGATTTGGGGATTGACAAGCCACCTCTACAGCATTGTTTTGTCACATTCTAATCTCAAGCAAGAAGAAACTATATACCTGCCTTGGCATTTTGTCCTCAGTCAACAGTTTATATGATCCAGTTGGGTTTGTGCTGCCAGTCACCATACAAGGAAGGCCTGTATTAAGAGAACTTTCATCGGAGACAAAAGAGTGGGATGGCCTACTACCTCCAGAGAAGAAACGAGAATGGGAAATGTGGAAGGGCTCCATGGAAACCTCGAGCAGCTCCAGATTCCACCCAATTATCAATAGTCTGCACAAGATTTACAGTAGTATTTTAGAAATGGTGTGGCGGGAACCTTACAGTTTTGAAAATACCACATATTACTGCCCGAAAGAATGCATGTTATTTGTAATTTAAGAAAAAAAACATATTCTTTTTCTATTTTATAAAAGTACGTGCATATATTTTTATATTTTACCTCGTTAGTTAACCTGAAATATAAGCGGAGGAATGTATTTTACGAATGCATTCCTCCATTTATAATTTTATAAAGCATGTACTTTGTTTTTGAAAATACTTATTTGTGCAAGTACTTGGAATCACCAATTCACCGACACTTCCACTATTTCATCTAGACCTCCGCCAGTTCACCCTGACCCTCCATCCAAATACTGCAGATAAAAGGCAAGTGCAAATTCACTTTTGTGAATTTATTAGCATGCGGAAAAGTGTGCAGACTAATTTGGTAATGTATGCATGAATACCAATTACAAAATAGCAACTTTTTTTCCCTTAAGATTTAGCTCACACACTTTTATTGGTAGCTCAAGGCAAGTTACATTCAGGAACATTAAGTATTTCCTTATCCCCAGAGAGCTTAAAATCTAAAAGTCTGATGTACTAAAGACTTTTCTCCCATTTTGGGTTTATGGAAAAAAATTCTTAGTACAGTGGTGGCCATCTCTGGTCCTCGAGAGCCACGAACAGGCCAGGCTTTCAGGATATCCACCATGAATATGCAAGAGATAGATTTGCATACGGTAGTGGCAGTGCAAGCAAATCTCTCTCATGCATACTCATTGTGGATAGTCTGAAAACCTGGCCTGTTGGTGGCTCTCAAAGACCAGAGTTGGCCACGCCCAGCTTAGTAAGCGAGGCCTAACGTTTTATCTGGAGGATAAAGTGACTTACCTAAGGTCACAAGGAGTGTCAGTAGGCAGGGTCGGATTTCCCATAAACACCTGGCTTTTTACCAGAGCTTTTTCAGAAGATCTTAACTTTCAACACCAACAAACTCCCAACCAGACAACGCCAAAGAAAACAAAGACACCAACCTATCAACTTATGACAGACTAATCAAACCACGAACTCTACAACAGACATCTAAGAACTTTTCCCTATATAATCTAACCATTACCCCCATTGCTACCCAACTTTATCTTTAAAGTGTATTTGTTATAACTCTAATGTTACTCTCCTAATGTAAACCTAATGTTATGATGGCAAAACCAAATATACGGTATACAAAACATGTTAAAATAAATAAATAAGGCCAACCCAGGCCATGGCTTAGGGGGCAGCAGTCAGGGGGTGTATATACAGCAGAAATAACAAACAATTTACAAATGTTTCAGTATTATTTTGAAAGGGCCATATAAAATGCTGTTTTTTAAATTTACATCCATATACTTTAAATAAATTGAGCGGTACATTTACGTTGCCCATCTCTACAGTTTGCGCTGTCTTGCTCAGTCACAGGCAAAAAGCATTTGCTATTTCTCTCTCACGCACTCAGCGTAAACCGCGTGTTAAAGGAAAATTCCAGATTTGGCGTTACAATAGTGATTCCAAGCGATTCATTACGCTCATATCTCTTGTCTTCTACACATCTACTGGTAATAGGTACATAAAATATATCGTTAGTACTTTTATATACTGTTTTGTTAACTCAGGGCTGAAAGCCGTAAGCAGAAAAAGTTGACGGGGGTGTTCGCCAAATTATAAGGGGGCTGCGATTTTTATTACAAAACATGAAACATACACAACTCACGGCTCGTTTATGCAGCATCATTTAATGTGGGGTAATGTAAGTTTGACACAAAATGCAAAACATTTCAATAAAATTCTGTAATGTCAGATGAGGATCGATGTAAATCTTCCGCATTTTTATGTCAATTTTATTCACTGTTTTTTATTCGCTGTTTTTTGTATCGAATACGCCATCTGGGTGAATAATTTGAACTAAGCAAAGAAGTAATCGTCGTACCTCGTATGGGTTATATAGGCAGACGTCTGCATTTTGTGGGCTGGCCCGACCCGAACCTGCGGGTCGGACAGAAGAACTTCTGCAGAGCGATGCGGGTCCCGCGGGCTGAAAAACTTTTACTGGTTTTGGTCTGTTTTCTTTTGCTTCTGGGTTCACTCGTTGCAAGTTAAATACGTTTCGAATAACTGGCAGGGAATAGTTACAGGATATTTCATATTCATCATGTTCTGACTGAAGTAAAATTGCCTTCATGATACACGAAAAGACGGTTTCTGTATGTAGACAGCGACTATAGATTGCAATTAATAACATCACGCTGACTGTTCAAATCAGCCTAAAAATCGGAATCCTCAAAAGTCTCTAAAATGCTGAGTTCAGGAAACGTCAAGAGGGAATTCGCATTACCGCTGGAGCATCCTGAACCGTATCCGGACATTTCAGTCCCGCAGAATCATCAAAATTTACGCACTGGTGAACTACGCCTCAACCTTTGAAGGGGGGAGGGGGCGCAGAATTGTGCTTTGGCCTAGGGTGTAGAAATGCGTAAATCCGGCCCTGTCAGCAGGATGTGAATCCTGGCTTCCCTGGTTCACGGTATCCTGCTCCAACCATTCACTCTAAACCTGCGTGTGTACTTCCAAACCCCCAACCTGGAATGTGCATAAACCCTGCCCCTTTTTCTCCCTGTTGATATTTTTGTGTGAAACTGCAAGTAGGCACATGATGCTCATGATGTTTCCAGAGTAGAATAGATAGGCAGACATACTAATTACACACACACACATATATATGCTGATTTTAGATGCATGTAACTCTTTGAAAAGTATCCTGTCATGTTTAAAAACAGGATTCAGATCAATAATGCAATTAGAAATTAGGATGAATTTCTCACACCTATTTTTCTTCAAGGTCTTTTCCCTTTTTGATGAGATTTAGCTTGAAATATTTTCAGTCATTTTGTTATATACTAGGGGAGTTTTTTATTTCTCCAAATATTTTGTACCCTTCACTGCCTCCTATATTTTCTCATTTTGTCATAAAATCAACAGAAATAAATATCTAAATATCTGAGAAACCGGTTGGTATAACCTAATAAATCTGTATTATTTTCATATTCACTTAGGTCAGTTCCCACAGCATTGCACTGGAGGATAGGCGGGAAGCAGATGAAGGGTCCTACAATGCAGCTCTTGGTCAGTCTTCTGTCTCATATTGCTGCTACCTCTACAAAATAAAAGTAATATAAATGCTTCATACGCCCATGCTCCTGACGAATCTTTTACAAGTTTGCATGTATATCACTGTGAAAGCAGTGATGTGTAAAGTAGGTTTTCCTAATTTTTTCAAGACCAAGTCATTCCTTCATTAACAAAAATGTTGTGGGGTATGGAAAGGACCTTCTGTAACCAAAAGAAGAACAAGGAAGTACTAAATACTAAATAAGTCTCTCTCCCAAATGGTAAAACTAAGGGAGAAAGTGGGCAAAGATACTCATGGACCTATCAAAACAAAGCAGCGTTCCCCAGTAGCTTTTGAAATGAACCGATGTACCTGTGATGTTCTGATGGCTTCCCTACCATGCTAGCTTTAAGCAGGTGTGGTTACATACATTTTATATGGAGAGAGAGCGAGAGACACCCACACGCAGCTTAACTTTCGAACCAGTCCATATGGCCCCAGATGTGTGTGTATGGGGGGGTCTACGGATTTTGGAGGTTTTAAAATATGCACGTGCATTTCTGTGTGCACAGTATTTTGCGTGTACTCTGTGATCTCAAGTACGTGTGCGCTATCTCATGCACGCATGCCCACTTCCAGTTACACAGGAGCAGCTCATTCCAAAATGGCGAGAAAACCCAGTTTCAATACCAGGGACACAGCCAGACTGGCCCAATTAATTGTTATTAAAAAAAAATATATCTCCTTTGTGACCTCTATAAGGCCCACCAGAATGCATGGCAGTGTCCCATAGTCCTTGTACTTTTTGAAAGAGTGAATAACCAATTTACATTTATCTATTCTGTACCACTCATGGTTTTGTAGACCTCTATCATATCCCCCCCTCAGCCGTCTCTTCTCCAAGCTGAAGAGCCCTAACCTCTTCAGCCTTTCCTCATAGGGGAGCTGTTCCATTCCCTTTATCATTTTGGTAGCCCTTCTCTGTACCTTCTCCATCGCAATTATATCTTTTTTGAGATGCGGTGACCAGAATTGCACACAGTATTCAAGGTGCGGTCTCACCATGGAGCGATACAGAGGCATTATGACATTTTCCATTTTATTAACCATTCCCTTCCTAATAATTCCTAACATTCTGTTTGCTTTTTTGATTGAAATCATCGGCTCAGTGTGCTGCAGCAATGTATTATCCACTATGACACCCAGATCATTTACTTGGGTGGTGATTCCTAATGTGGAACCTAACATCTTATAACAACAGTTACTTTTCCCCACGTGCATTAATTTGCACTGCTGCGTATTAGATTACATCTGCCATCTGAATGTCCAATCTTCCAGTCTCGCAAGTTCCTCCTGCAGTTTTCACAATCCACTTGTGATTTAACAACTCGGAATAATTTTGTGCCATCTGCAAATTTGATCACTTCACTTGTCGTTCCCCTTTCCAGATCATTTATTAAGTATAATAAAAATCACTGGTCCCAGAATAGATCCAAGAAACTCTCCACTGTGAAAATTGACCATTTCGTCTATTTTCTATTTTTTTTTTTTGTAAATTCTCTTTACTGAGTCAACAGAAATATGTGTTAGGACACCTAACAACAGAACAATATATTAAAGATGCATCAGCCCAGGACAGCATGAACAGGACTGACAGTTTCCATTATTCTTAAAGAAACATTCCCATGCACACACCACATTCATGCCCCATTCACACCCACAGCTGGCCAACTTTGTGAAATACCATTAAAGTTTAACCCTGAAATGTAGCATGGTGCTCCCCACAGGATCTAGGAAGCCTAAACATGACCCTTATGTAGCTTTCAACACCTTGGATCAAAGATCAAAGTATCCCTCCCCTCCTCCGCATAGAAAGGACTGATCTGAACTGCAAAAGCTTTTACAGATCATCTCCAACTGTGCCGTCTGCTGCATCAATTCCTGCCATTGACAAAACATAAGAAGCTCTTCTGCCCTCCAGCACAATAAAATAGACTTTTTAACCAACATAGAGCCAACGCAATGAATCCTCCCGGCCGAGACAGACCAACATTATTTCCCATATATATATATAGATAGTTTAGTATCCATGACCAAGGTTCATCACAACCCAGAATTGTTTCAATGAGCAAAGTAATTTGGTTCCAGAAAGACTGCAGATTTTGGCAGCCTTTAAACATCTGGCAGAGATTAACAGGGACTGGGAGGATCTTACACTTTAGACATAATTCATAGTCCTTTAATTACTTTATTTTTTTTTTTGCTCCCAATAGCCTTGAAATATATGCCCTATAAAGTATCTTAAACTGCATTTCTCTCATATTAGCAGAGAGAAAATATTAATATAACAACACAAAAGCTTGTATCATGCTCCCATCCTGGAGAGTTTCCCCCCAAGCCCTCACTCCATTGTGCTGCCAAGCACGATACGTGAGCAGAGGGGAAGTTTGCAGTCAGCTGTCTCGACCATATTGCAATCTCGACAAATTTAGGAGTTATGTTTAAAAAGCTATCCTCTGCATCAGCAGGCCCAATGTGGTAGACTTAGGCTGCCAAGAAAACCCTCTCTCCGTGAAGACTGCAGTGCTGCCGTCTCACTCTCCTCGGGGATCCCAGCGAGCACTGTGCAGAAAGAGCCGCGGGTCATGGACCAACTAAAGGACAAGTCAACGTCTCACACTGGGCCAGGTTCCATTCATTGCGTCCGCCGCCGCACGGAGATAGGTTAAGTGCCTCCGCATTTCTAAAAACCCTAGTGGAGGTTTCTCCGACGTGTCAGTCCGGTTCCGGGTGGCTGCTCAGCTCAGGCAGACTCCGGAGTAGGTACCTGGGTTTATCCGGCAGTTTCCAGTAACATTTATCGTGACCTCTCTTCACAATGAGGCTTGTCAATCGACATTAGAGAATCAATGAGAACGTAGCATTGCAGAGCCTAAACTTCGTAGAATGAAGACCGCTGACCGTGGCCTGCAACTATAGCAACGGGGACATTTTACGTAGGCCCAGCAGATACAAATCAGTGTAGAACTGAAATTAAGCAAATTAGAACTGTGATGACGCCGATTACCTGTAGTCAATTCAGTTAGCTTCCGCTGCAGAAGGTTTGCAGGTGAGATTCTCCACTATAGTACACCATCAGATGGGCGGGAAACCGCAGAGAGAATTTAACACCGCGGTGGAACAGTTGCGTGCAGTGAGGAGTGAGCTCTCTCTGAGCGGCCTGAACTTTAGTTGAGTAATCCGGGAAAAACAGAAGCTTGGAGTTGCTGTAGGTGAGCTCCTTGGTTTTGTTGTTAGAATGTCCAATTTATCTGTGTAATTCAGATATCTAGCGATGACTTTCCTAGAGCGCGACTGCTCCTGACCGCCAGCTCCCCGTCTATAAGCTCGCAGGACCAGAATTGGTCTTATTGTATTAATGGCAAGTGTTTCTGGGAGTCATTTTTTTTACAAAGTCAAATTAGGGCCGTGCTATGCACCTATTCTGGGACCCCTATAAGCCACAAGTTATTGTGCCAACTTCAGTTCTCGTCTAGGTCATCAAGTTTCTTTTTGAGCTTTTTGGGTTTGTTTTTTTTCCTGGTGCTCATCAGCAATGGCCTTAATGGAAAACATGCAGTCCTCATGTTCCGATAACTTGTTCTGTATGCTGCTAATTGCAGTGATATACAGCTCTATCATATCGCATAATTCATCCACTGATGATCGTATCTTCTGATCTGTGAGTGCTGCCAAGACTGCATGAGTGAGATCCTTCAGCGCTGCATCAGAGAGGCCTTCCACCACTGAATGTGACTCCTACATGGCCACCTCCATCTTGTCTTTCCGCTCGTGATTTTGTCAGCCCACACTCTTAGTGCCCCGCCATCACCTCCTCAGCACCCACCAGTCAAGGCGACAATATGCCCTCGTCAACCTGACCACACACTTCCCTGGCTCCAAGGGAGCAAGACAGGGAAGGGTGTGGTCAGGTTGATGTCATCGCCACGCCCTCTCTATTTCCTATCTTATAACCAGTTTGCAATCCACAACAGGACATTGTCTTCTATCAGTGTTTTACATCTAATTTGCCAATGCTTATGTTTTTTCCTTTTTTTTTTACAGGTGGCTCCATTTCCTATTTTTGCAAGAAATTCTTTTGGCTAAAATAGCCTCTTATTATTTCACCTTTTAATCATGCTGGCAATCATTTGGTATTCCTTTCACTTTTTTTTTTTTTTAATGCATTTAATACATTTGGATTAGGCTTCCAAGATTGTATTTTTGAACAATGACCTCGCCTGATGTAAACTCTAAAAGGTGAATTGTCAAAGGTGGGCATGTTCAAAAAGGGTATATACATGCGCATGTGTACTCCGGGTGCGTGGGAATCATTTTATAAAGATGCGATTTGTGCACGTATGTATATGGGCACGCAGGAAAAAGGGGCATGGTGGGGGCGTGTTGAGTGGCTTCCATATATGTGCATACTGACACTTTATAAAGGATGCACACCTATGCAGTGGCACGTTTAGGTGCTTATACTTACACACATTTGCTACTGTCTTTGCTGGGCTGGGTGGGGAGGGAGTGTAACAAGGACAGACTGGGACCTACTAGGGAACTCTGGGAGAATTACATGGACATACCTCAGGGATTACAGTGAGTGAATCAGGGATAAAGAGTGTTATACTTGGTTAATGGGATATTCAGATGTAGACTGATACGTGGAGCGGGGTGACACAGGAGCAGTAAGGTCTACAAAAGAGGCTAGGAGAATGTGTTGTACCTACATATTGAGAAGGTTAGTCATTCTTGGACAATCCTTTTTCGATATGTCTATAATAGCCACATGGTTACTCAGATCACTACAGCTGGGAAAGAAAGAGTGGAGGAGGAGAATCCCCTTACACAGAGTTACAGGGCTAGGACACAGTTTCTGGATTTTTCAAGAGAACAAATCCTGCACAGGTTCAGGTTCAACAAGAAAATCATATTGCACCTATCTTGTAGTTAGAGCGGGACCTGCAACCTACCATCCAAGGGGGTCCTGCCTTCCCAGTGCATGTCAAGGTCACTACCGTCCTGGCCTTTTTTGCTACTGGCACCTTCCAGACATCTCTAGGGGTCACATCTGGAATTAGCTAGCTTGATAGCACCCAGGTAGGGAGTGCATCAAGCTAGGCTGAGAATACATTGTAGAACTCTCATCTTTGTGTATCTTTTCTCATTCCAAATCACATCAAATCTTCACTGATGTGTACTGTGCTGTTCATACATCTGACTATGCATGTAAAACTGGTCCCCAAACTCTACAACACCACCAAAATCTCACCTCAAGTTACTAGATGGCCCTCGTATAGTGGTATAAATAGTGCAATAAATTTAAGGCGCGTTGCGATAAAATCTCTGTGTGAAGCATTAAAATAGCACACGTTGCGGTAACTCAAAAATACCCTAACCATGCCCCCTTTTTAGCGCAACGTGTGCTATTTTAGTGCTTCGCATAGATATTTTATCGCAACGCACATTAAATTTATTGCACTGTGTACACCACTATACGAGGGTCATCTAGTAACTTGAGGTGAGGTTTTGGTGGTGGTGTAGAGTTTGGGGACCAGCTGTACATGCATTGTCAGACGTACGAACAGCACAGTACACATCAGTGACGATTTGATGTGATTTGGAATGAGAAAAGATACAGAAAGATGAGACTTCTACAATCTACTCTCACCCTAGATTGATGCACTCTCTACTTGGGATAAATACAGGGTCCTCCGACAGCCGCTATTAAGCTGTTGGGATCTTTTTAGAGACTGTGAAATCTGACAATTGGTGCCCTTGTAACCCAGTCTCGACTCCACATTCTTGGAGCTTTTATCTGGTTTTACCTCCATGTAAATAATATATATATATATTTTTTTTTTACTTTCTCTATTCACTGGTGATTTATTTCTGCCTCTAAATTAATCCTTTCCTGTATCTCTTTCTTGTAGTCCTGTTGCCTATCCAGTTCTTTGGGACTGTAAGGATAGTGTGTTGGTTATTTAGATGCTCCAGTGTACTCTATGGGAGGTATGAAATCCTCTGAATTTATGTGTTGTTGCTGTGGTGCATTAGATAAATAGCCAGCTCTTAGATATTTCTCTCCAGGTATGAAGTCCATGGGAGAAAGGAAGTGATTTTTCATTCTGGATATGAAGTCCTGGAATTGAAATGAATATGATGGATCAGGATATGTCAAGATCAGGATATGTCAAGAGTATGAAGTCCCTTTCATTAGCAATCTGAGGGGTAGATCTTAAAACATTGCGTGTGCGCACACATGGACACGTGATTTTATAACGTGTGCGCTGGCGCGCGCATGTTATAAAATGCCAGCTCGGCACACACAGGGGAGGGGGGTAGAGATGTGCAAATACACACGGCGATGCATCAGGGCCTTGCCCAGTCCGCTCCTTACAAGTTTTTCCCCCCCAAAACTGATTGGACAAAATTAAATTTATGTAAAATGTCAGATAATGAGGATTAAGTAGGCTGGCTGATGTATTTATGGCCCATTCTGGGTTAGCAGACCCTACTGGTGAAGCAAATCAGGCAAGCTCAACAAGTTATTTTTATATGGGTTTGCCCCCACCCAAAATTAAAGAGAAGGTGCAAAATGCATGCATTACTTGAGCTTCTGAAAAGCCAGCCGAGGTCTGTGCCAGAGCTCGCGCAGGCTATGAGCAAATGGACGTTGTCAAATCTGCACAACTTGATAAATTGATGGCCCTCCAAATATGTATTTATTTTTATTTATTTATTTAGATTCTTTTTTATACCGAAGTATAGCAGAAAGCCTTCACTCCGGTTTACAATTAGATAAATCAATTAGATCACTCCCAGGGAAATCGTGGACAGGGTAGAGGTGGGTGGAGAGGTAGAGCAAATAGAGGAATGGGAATTCCCCTAAGAAGGGGTTAAAAAGGAAATCATTTGCATTGCCTGTCATAAACCAGGACCCATGTGCAGAGCCCGTCCTGAAGATGCAATGCGTGCCTTACCTCCACTTCCACCCCAGCAGTATCTTTCACCACTGCTTCCGAGTATACTCCCAATGTAGGGGGCTACGTCACGCAACAGCTAGGAATTTGTAGAAACTGGCAGGGGCCCTTCCCCTTGAGTGCATTCAGCCCTCACCTATGCTTGAGCCTCTGGTGTCCCCCTTACAAGCCTATGGAAATCCAATTCAGTGTTTGGTAGACACCGGCACTGCCCGATCTATACTGCAAATGGCAGCTGCTCTCCACTTGCCAACTTCAACGCTTTAAAGTTGTGGGAGTGGCCAATGTCACAGAAAGACGGCCAACGTCAGAAAGGGTACCAGTGCCATTAGGTCCTTTGCATACGTCGCATGCTTTTCTGCTCTCAGCATCCTCTCTTATGAAGTTGTTAGGAGCTGATTTATCATGCAAATTGCTTTGCACTATATTTTGCACACCTGATAGTGCATTTTTCTCTCTCTATCAGAACAGAGACTATGTGATGTGCAAGCAGCTTTAAACACAGCAAAGATTTCCACTTGTGAAACTTCCTCCTTTCCTGAAACTGGTCTCACAGGCTGTAGGCAAACTGCAGAAATGGACTTTGATTTTTCAGATATTCCCCGAGTCCTTATGGGCTGTAGGTAACAATGCTGTTGGCCATCTTCAAATTGATTCGGTCCACATACCAGTCAACCCCACAAAGAGGCTGCCATGGAAACCACAATGTGATCTGAAACCTGAGGCTACAGAAAGTAGTCCACCAGTAATTAAAGATTTGTTAAACAAGGTGTTATAATTAAATTAACACCTGAATCAGCTACTCCATGTAATTTTCCCACTTTGCCTGAACTGAAACCTCACTCAAGTAAGTGGAGGTTTGTACAAGTTTTAAGATATGTAAATGCCATAGTACTCCCTGATCCTTCCACCTGGTCCTCACACATTCTCCCTGAATATTCCTATTTTGTAGTTATAGATTTTTGTTCTACCTACTTTGCTATCATTATTATTAAATTTCATGTTTTAGTAAATGTAGCTTTCGTTAGCTATTAAGGCTGAGATTATTTTAATAATTCTATGCAGCTATCTTGAAAACTAATCTTCTGCACTGCTTTATTACAAAAGAAAGCTTACAGTTTGATTTTTAATGTCCAGAATTGTAACTGTGATGATGTATGTATATTAAATCATTTTTTATGGCTCTTATCTTTTCCAGGCCTATGAAAGAAATTATATTGTCTATGAATTAATAAACATCGTTTTATTTTAAATACTAATCTGTAAGATTATTTTAGAAAAATAATCTTTTTATTTTGAATACTATCTACAACCCCGTTTTCTGTTCTACACTATAGAAATGTAATAAGACGTGCACAGAAATATTTTTTTCTCTCCTTTATCTAAGTCAGATGTTTGACTTGCTCTGTATATGCTGCTGAATTGAAATTTCTAAATGCATTTGGTTGGGGGTTAATTTAAAGTATACTCATCTGTCTATGATAGTAGCTATCTTTAAGAAAAGTTAAATCATTTTATTTTATTATCTGTCTTGTTTAGGCTTAGGAAGAAAAATGAATAATAATAATACAACGCTGTTTAAAAGCTAAAATGTTTATCTTTTCCTTTTCCCACAGGAATGGGTGGTATGTATTTTATAGTGCTGCATAGTGCTACATTTAGATTTGAAAAGCAATGTTCATATTTAGATTTAGAAGTTCTACAAATATAGCTTAATTTGTTGCATTGCCTTTATCAGAGAATAATATATTTCTCTTAGATTCTTTCTTGTTTCTGAATTGAGGGAATTATCTATGAACAATTAAATGAAGACTTTATAGAAAGATTTTATCGATTTTTACCTATTTGTATTTCAACCAAAAAAAAATTATGAATACCGCAACATTTATTAATAGACAGTTATATGATACTGTATGATGTGTATTACTATAGTATAAGATAACTGAGGAAAAAGAACAGTCTTTAATGTATCTCCAGTGCAAACAAAACTTATATTATTCACTACAAAAAGACACATTCAGTTGCATATTAAACACTGAAGTAAAAAATGTTAAGACTATCCAATGACCTTGCATATGTGAACCAATTGTATTTTTTTTTTCAAGTTCTTTCTCAGAACAAGAAAAAAGGGCAGATGTGTATGATAGAGTCTGCGTGGTATCATCATACTCCTGCTTTGCAAATGTTTAAAATCCTTTCCGTGTTGTCTATTAGCATTCTGAAGGTTTGTTTCTTTATATCCATGCTATGAGAAGTTGAAATATTCACGTATAACTTTTTTATTTTCAATTGTTTAGACATATAGGGTAGATTTTAAAAAGGTATCTTGCCGTGCACGTCACTTTGCTACAGCTCCGAGAGAGAGAAAGACAGTGAGCCCCTCTTTATAGGGCTCAGTCTGATACTCTATACATGGACCATTATAAAGGGGTGATTCGGGGTGAGTTTTCAGGAGGGGGGGGATGTTACAGACACATTCAGAGGTTTCCATTAAATTATTTTTTACCTTATAAGTGATTAAAAGGAGTCGATTTGTACAACGCAGTTAGCGGAGCCTGCAGGGTACAAATCATCTCCTCTTTTTTAGAATTTATCACATAAGATCGAAAACTCTAATGATCTCTCTCTCTCTCTCCCTCCCCCACCTCCCGATGTTCACTGGACTCCCGCGCCCGACACGGAGCTGTAGTAAAGTAGCGCAAGTAACATTCGTCTGCCAGCTAAGGAGCCTCAGTGCTGGCCCCGCCTCTGCAACGCCCAGGCCGTGCCCCTTTCCCGCCTACCTTTCTCTGGGCGTGCACACCTCAATTTGCGCGCGCCCTTCCCGGCTACGTTTTTTGCATGCGCAAGGCTTTTAAAATCTATCTATCTTTATTCCATGAAGTTAGCAAGTAGCACATTTAAGACTAATCGGAGAAAATTCTTTTTCACTCAACGCACAATAAAGCTCTGGAATTTGTTGCCAGAGGATGTGGTTAGTGCAGTTAGTGTAGCTGGGTTCAAAAAAGGATTGGATAAGTTTTTGGAGGAGAAGTCCATTACCTGCTATTAAGTTCACTTAGAGAATAGCCACTGCCATTAGCAACAGCAACATGGAATAGACTTAGTTTTTTGGGTACTTGCCAGGTTCTTATGGCCTGGATTGGCCTCTGTTGGAAACAGGATGCTGGGCTTGATGGACCCTTGGTCTGACCCAGTATGGCATGTTCTTATGTTCTTTTAAAGGTAGATTTTTAAACGGGCACGCGGGCGTCCGTGTGTGTGCAGTTCCCGGTGTGCACACGTGGAGGCGCCGATTTTATAATATGCAAGCGTCGACGCACGCACGTTGCAAAATCTGCTACCCACGTGCATCCGATTTTATATCAGCGCACACACGGGGCGGGGGGGGGTGTTTGTTAGAAGCGTACGGCGATGTAATAGGGCCTTCCCCAGTTTCCTCCCAGTCTGCCCCAATAAGGGAGTGGGACTGAGAGGGAACTTCCTTAACCCCCTACCTACCCTGCCGCCCTTTTCCCCTTCTCTGCCCCGACCTCTAAAACCCCTCTAGCTAGCTTTTTTTTGTTGTTTTTATACTTACCTGCTCTCCCGAGCAGTAGTAAGTTGCGCGGGCTGGCCGGCTGCCGGCGTGCGCTTCAGCGGGACAGCGCGCGATGGCACTCGGCCCGGCCAATTTGAATCGAGCCGGTCTTCAGGGCGGACCAGGAGATACGCACGTGTCTGTGGCCCTTTAAAAAAAAATCCCTGTGGCGTCGCTCGTGTATCTCTGGGTTTTTATGTGCGTCGGCGTTTTCAAATTCAGCCGCTAGTTTATATGAGTCTGTGAACACAAAATAGCCCCCACCCTTAGGAGTTCATGCCGTGTTGCAGAGAAAACGTAAATAACTAACCCCGACACAGCGTATTCTTATTAACCAAGTAAGATTTGTTGTGCGGACAGGAATGGAAAAAACATTTTCATTTCTGGATTCATACATTTCTTCACAAAAAGTGTCTTTTTTGTGATCTATTAAATTAGAAATTATTCTTTACCCGTTTTTCCAAAAACTGAGAGAAATATTAACATTAATGAAATAATGAATTATTAAGAAAAGGACATTGCTGAATCTTGAAGTTATTGAAAGTGCACCGATTCCTATAGAAAACCGCTCAGCTCAAATGGATTAACTTCAGCACGTATTCCGGCGAAAGACCTTCTTCTGGCCACTATTTACACAGATTCACAATGGGGCAGATTTTAAAAAACTACGCCCGCGCGTACTTTTGTTCGCGTGACCGGCACAAACAAAAGTACGCTGGATTTCAATAGATACGCGCATAGCCGCGCGCATCTTTTAAAATCTGGGGTCGGCGCACGCAAGGCTGCGCAAAATCAGCAGCCTGCGCGTGCCGAGCCGCGCAGCCTGCCTCCATTCCCTCCGAGGCTGCTCCGAAATCAGAGCAGCCTCGGAGGGAACTTTCCTTCCACCCCTGCACCTTCCCCTCCCTTAACCCCCCCCCCCCCCCACCTTTGTTCGAAAAGTTACGCCTGCCCTTATGTTAAATCATTATTAATGGCTTTATTTCTTCCCAAACAGTTAAGCTGGTGGTGACATTTGCTGGGCATCCAAAGAAGACTCGTTGGAAGCGAAAGGAAATGCAGCTGCTCGCCAAGTGCTGCTGACCGGGAGGATCTTCTTTTCCTCCTTACGAACTAACACCGCTGCTTTCCTTACAGATACCAGAGCAGATCACCTGAACAGGATCTCCTCAGATCACAAAAAGAAGCTTAAGCAGGAACATCTTTCCTGGCAACATGATCGTGGGTTTTTTTGCAGCTGGTTAAAAGCCGGGAGGCAGCGTTTTGCAGAAGTTGTAGAGGGCGAGTTGATGATGCAGGGAGACCGAGTAGCAAGGCCTGAAGTACTGTTCTAAAATCGTTGAAATGTAATAGGGGTTTTAGTTGTTTTTTGTTTTGTTTTTTTTTTAAATCTGTAGAATCCATCTTTCACTATGGCTTTGATGAACTTTTAAAATTGAATTCGCTATCTAAAATAATACCTAAATCCCTACCTTCATGTATGATGGACTGAGTAGTTTGAGACCGTTTTATTTCAGATGTTACCTTATCGCTAACTTTGTTACAAATCAGTAAAATCTCTGTTTTGGGATGGTTTAAAGGTAATTTAGCCTTATGATGACCAGCGGCGGATTCCCAATGAAGACCGGCCCGGGGATTCGCCACCCAGGAGATACCACATGGTCTGCCGAGCGCGGCTCTGTCACGGCTGCGCTCGGCAGACCACGTGACTAGCGCGACCAGCCCACCAGGGGATGCCCGATCCCCCCGATAGGCCAATCCGCCCCTGATGATGACAAATCTTCCAAAGTCCAAACAGACAAAGACTATCTGGTATTGTCAAGGGAGCTTGACAAAAAAGAGATTGCATTCCCACAGTCATCAACGCTGTAAGCACGACAGATATGTCAAAGGAGATAGAGAACGCAGAATCAACCTTTCCCTGGGTTAGAGGAACTAATAGACAATGAGCTTTCAGAAGCTAATGCTTGCAGAACTGACAGATGAGTCTGAGAAAGCTCAGCAAAAGAATTGTGATACTAGAACAAATAATTATTTGCTACTAATGTTTATGCTGTGGCTTATCTGACTTAAATGTTGCCCAAGTGCTATTGATCCCGATGGCTATCAGAGCCACTCTCCATAGGCTCTATAGGAGTGTCACCATTTGAAATGATAATAGGGAGAGAATTAACTAACTATGCATTTTCTTTGCAGGATGAAAGATGCTAATCTAGTGAGTGGAACAATTGCACATGAATCTGTTGTGCGCCTAAGGCAATATCTGCAGAATATCTTTGCCTTTGCTCAGTAGAACCTGGAACAGTCTGCCAGAGGTAGAAAAGGCTGTTATGATCAAGGGCGACCTCTGAAGAGTGTGACATTGGTGATAAACTGTTTTATTCTAATTTTGGCAAGGACAAGAGAAAAGGAAATTTAAATTTTTACCTAGCTGAATAGGTCCATTTCCAGTTGTGGACAAAGCTTCACCTTATTGCATATCTTCATCACATTCAGTGTTTTTCTTAATTTGATTATCTCCTTAAATGGGTTCCACATTTATCGACTTCAACCTTGCCATCCTAGCAGGTTTCCTAGCCAAGAATCTGTTCTTGAAATGATAGATACTAACAAAGCCACAGTATCTGAAATCAGGAGAGCATGGGATAAATACAGGGGATCTCGAAGGACGTGATGAGAATTATAATGCTAAATTAATTGGACGGATGGGCAGACTGGAATGGTCATATGGTCTTTTTCTGCCATCATGTTTCTAGTTTGTTTTCTTTTACAGATGGGGATCCTTTGCCTGATGCTGGAAGCTGAGGTTTTCCAAACTTATTGAACCTGGTCCTACCTCAGGAATTGTGGTACAGTACACCCTTGGGTTCCTATTTACCATCCAATCAATTGAATTTAATAAAGTGTTAGACTATTTGTTGGTCTTTAAAGACATCTACATTATTTAATTATCTGTGGTCCAAGATGCCAGATTACCATTATGGTTCTCATGATGTGGACATTTTACAGAGTGGTTATATTTGACATGTGACGTTCCTATCTTTGGTATTCTTTTGCTTATAAAATATGTTATTCTGTTTCTCATGAATAGAAAGATTTGGGCCAGACTCCTCCTGAGCAGAACCATTCTACTTCTGTCCCACTGTGCTTACAGGAGTTAGTAGAAGCCAAGTTTACTGAGTTATAATTTAACATAATAACTTAAGTACCCTTAATCTTGAGTTACCTAAAAGATGTGAACTCATATAACCCATTCAACTCACACTAAATATTTTGATTTTACACACAATCACACATTAAGTGAAATATATTTACTCATTTTTATTCATGCATGGTTATGTTTATCCTAGTTTTTAGTATATTCATCAATAGTTACTCCAGTTTGAATTATGTAATGTTAATACTTTGTTTTATTAATTTTTGCATTGATTGTCATTTATCATTTTTACCTTGTGTTACTCTGAGTTCAACTTGCACAGTTATAATGGTTAGTTAGGTTTAAGAGGTTAACAGTGAGAGTATGCATATACATCTGGATTCAAAAGACATAGCATCCCACCAAGCCTGTATATATAGATGGTGGTGACATCCAATCAAAGATCAATATTTGGTCCCTAGGGAATTGAATATGCTATGAAACCCAAGCAAAGAATAACTTTGGATGACACAGATTCAAGGATCTATTCAGATCTAGGGCTGCTACTGCTGATATTCCTGTCACCCTTGCAGAACATTTCAGTACACCCTGAACTAATACGCTTTAACACTGAGCTCCTTCTTCAGCACAGTTGGCTCCATTAACCTTGGAGTAGCTGCCTTGTCATATTTTCCAATCTTGTACCTGCCTCAAGCCTGGTAAGACAAGACATTTTTACCTGTTCCTGCCTACTCATAGATTGGTGAGCATCTTGAGCCTGTGGAATAACAGGAGGTATAGCTGGATTCTCTCCATGCCCAGACAAAGTCCCCATATCTTCTCTAGGAGCGTGATCCCTACGATGGCGAGAAGGGGGATATAAACTAGTTTTTATACTTTAGCTGGAGATAGCTATTGACAATTTACATTTGACAAGTGGAGGTTGATTTTAGGGTTAACAAAAAGGTGTTTTATATAATCTTCATAATCACAGTGCTTCACGCTGTAAAACTTCATTCTAGCTCTCTTTGGGCTTCTTCGTGCTCCTGCCGGGAAGCTTGAAACGTAACATAGCAACATGTGCCTCCTTGACAACACAACCCCTAATTTAAATATTGCACGGCGCCCCCAGGAGAGGTGCCTGGGGGCGTGCTAGGAAAGCAGATGCTGGATACTCAGCACCCGCTTTCAGCACACTTTTTTTTTTGCATCAGTCCCGAAGTGAGAAGAACGAAAAAAAATATCTGTACCTTTGCTTGGGTACCTCAGGGACTTCTTTTCTCCTCTAATCCAGCAGTCATCCCTGCTTTGGAAATTTTCCCTTTATAGTATGAACTTTAACCTCTAGTGCTGGCTGTGTCATCAAGCTGACATTCATAGGATCACTCTCTTCATAGCAACAGTCCTTGGCCAAGTGACCTCTCTACCCACAGTTAAGACAAGCTGGCGCGCCTGGGGTCTGTGAGCATAGTACAGAACCGGTGCTGTCCCGCTTGGAGGACTGTTGCTATGACCTTGTACTTTTCACTGCCACACTGGGTTGCCATTCTAACTTCTTTATTAATTCTGCCATCAACTGAGCATGAGGAAGGTGCCCGTCACTTACAATGCTCTTTCCAGGTTAAGGCCTCGGCGTCGACACAGCCAATTCTGAACGGATCGGTCCAGCCTGACAAAGAATTGCTCCAGCAGGACCTGGTTGACTACTTCTAGACTTTTTTTTTTTGCCTCAGACTGTAGCCACTTCTATCCAGCATCCTTTAGGAGATCAGAAAGGCTTCATCCACCTTCCCCAGGCTGGAATGTGCCATGCTGGAACTGTTGCCAATAGGTTTCCATAGCTTACCCTGCCTTTTCTAGGATGGTGGTTTTAGCTTCTGAATAGCCGGCTCTTCCATCGGAGTTGCAGCCTGAAAAGCCACTTGACTTCTGCTGGAAAACAGATTCACCAAGTAGGTGGTCCAAGTGGCTTTGGGCCAGCCCACCCTATGGGCGGCTCTCTCAAAATTCTTTAAGAAAGCATCCAGGTCTTCTTCTGACTTCATTTTAAACACCACCAAAGGCAATGGGGTTTTCTGGGGTGTGGTGGCTTGCACTAGCTGCTTAAACTGTTCATGTAGGACTTGAACCACTCAGTGAGGGCCTGCACTAATTGCCCCACGTGAGTTAATAAACCTGGGCTCTTCAGAAGCTTTCGTGTGGCAATTCCTCGACTGATTCAGAAAGGGAAAAAAAATCCTAGCCTTGCCAGCTCCGACTTTTTTTTTTGTGTGTCCAGGAGGGGTTACACCCACCCCCCCTATGATATTTTACCCTCATGGCTGCAGCAAGGGCCCAGAAAAGCTTTTAAAGGTTTGTTGCTCTCTGCCGCTGCTTTAGAGCCGAATTCTTCCAGCACAAGACCCTGCTGTGTGCAAACAGCCAGAACAGAGAAAAACGGTTTTCTTCCTTTCTTTATGGCTAGCAGGGGTCTCTGCCTGTGCAGGGGCTTAGCGCAGGAGCATCCCGCTGAATGACACCATAGCGTGGCCTTTAGCTTGCTGCACAACAGCGTAGGCTGGAGTCCAGTTATTCTTCTATAGACTTTATTAATTTACAGGCAACTTAAACCACCAAAAGTTTGCTTACCTCAGCAAGCAGTTCAGCACAGTTCTAGCTTTCTTCTCTCAGCTGAGGTTTCCCTTTCTCTCTGGGTTCTGGCATCTTATCCCACGTCCCAGGGGAAATGTTCTACAAACAGGATTCCCTTGTGGCTGTCTTGAGGTAGACCTACGCTAAATGCCTGGTCCTGAACTTTTAAGGAGGGTCTAATGTACACTCTTTTACACGGATTCATGGCTACAACCAGAATGATCTTACTCCAGACATCATGCAGCAATGGAGAGCTATGCTGATGATTTTTCACCTTTGCTTGATATTTGGTATCAGAGCTCCTCGCTGTCAGAGCCAGAGAAAAATTGAACCTTTGATCTTGTTTGGCAGGGAAGAGTTGGATGAAAATGGGCCCTGAAGCAACTGTGCTCCTCGCACAGAACAATTTGAAAGAACCCTTACGTTCTCAAAATGTTTTTTTTTTCCTAAATATGGATCCTCCTTGTAAGTTAAATTATTGGCGAAAACAAAGTTAACAAATCCATACTCTCTACCCATTAGTCACAGAAGCTAAATTTCTTATGACAATATGGAGTAATGTGCTGACCAATAGAACTGAGAGGCGTTTCTACAAGAACTGCTCCCATATCCTGCATATTCAGAACGTAACATTCTCTCTTTTTAAATTTGAATACGAACACATGAATTAAAATAAACTACAAATTCAAATCACCCTACAAAATAATATTCTTAATCTCCAGATTGTGTCTCTAAATTAACAAGCTGTAAAGCAAAATCGCTTACCTGTAACAGATGTTCTCCGAGGACAGCGGGATGTTAGCCTTTACACATGGGTGACATCATCAGATGGAGCCCCAATAGGGAAAACTTAAGTCAACGTTTCTAGAACTTTGCCTTGGGCACCTTGAGCATGCCCAGCATGCCCTATACCACGTGTCAATGTGGAGTCCCTCTTCAGTTCTATAACATAGAATATATATAAAACAGAAACAGGAGAAAGCCAACTCCGCATGGTGGTGGTGGTCAGATTTTGTGAGGACTAACATCCTACTGTCCTCGGAGAACACCTATGACAGGTAAGCAACTCTGCTTTCACAGAGGGCAAGCAGGATGGTAGGCCTCACAAATGGGTGAATCCCTAGCTACAGGCAATATAAAATGGGACCAACAAACTCCCAAACCAACGGGTATAACAACAATGGTGCTGTTGGTACAAGACGGGGATACAGTCTGAACCCAAACAATGGGTTCTAGGCAGGAAAGAGTTTGGGTTCTTTACCTCAAACATGTTCCGAAGGACAGCCTGGCCAAACCTACTATTACGTCGGCCAAGCAACAGTGAGATGTGAATGTGTGAAGAGAGAGGACTCCACGTCACAGCTCTGCAGATCTCCTCCACAGGGACTGCTTGCGAGTGGGCCACCAAAGCTGCCATGGCTCAAAAACAGTGAGGCTGGACATGACCCCAAGATGCAGTCCTACCTGAGTAGAACAGAAGAGGATGCAGTCTGCTAGCCAATTTGATGTCCTAGCTAGTATGATCAATGTGAGACCCCCAGGTTCCCAGCCTCCCCCCTAGCAGATATATTCCATGATCCGCTTATACCAGTAGCATTCATAGAACTGTCCCAAGGACACAAAAGTATTAATGGTACTACCAAACCTTTTTTTGCCTACCTTGATTTTGTTTGTACTCTTTTCTCCATTCTGTGTCCTCTCCCAGTATCATGTGGTACCCTCCCTTGTGCCCCCTTCCCAGTATTGTGTGGTGCCCCCACGTCATAACAATTTTTTTTTTTAAAGGAGATTTTCTTGCCACAAACTATGCAGCTATCCCCCTGGTCATTAACTTGGCCTAGAAGAAGTAGAGCCAAGCACAGCCCATGTGAACTCGTACAGGCCATCCTTCAAGCCCCCAAGGCTCGCTTCCTCCATCAGCTGTGCCTCCTGCAGGCCCCCTGGTCTCTGAACCCTCTTAAAACGCTGCCTGCGGCCGATGCTGGGAGCTTAAGGATGCAGTGCACGGCAGCCAGACGTCTCTGGCCTGCCGCCCCCATAGCCTGCACTTCACTTACACAAGCCCTGGAAGCGGGCGGCCACAGCTGCAATTTCACATCACCGACTTCTACTACTGTAGCTTTCATTTCCAGTCAACATTTCACTGTCTGGAGGACCTCCGTCGCAAAACGTCGTTTCCTTTCCCCAACGAGGCCTGAGGTTTTTTTTTTAAGAGGTCAAGAAGCCCACATGAAGTAAGAACAAAATGAAAATTATAAAGTCAATTTTAAAAGCCCACGTCATGTGTCCACCCGATTTTATAAACTGCTCACGTGTGCGCACAAGTCCCAAATGTGTGAACATCTCGCATCGGGGGGAAAAATAAAAGAGTGGAATGGGGGTGTGGCCTGGGCGTTCTGGGATGGGGGTAGAGAGGGTAGGACCTGCGTAGGAGGAGGTGCAAGTCTAAATAAAAATATTTCCAGGTATCTACGAAGTGTTTGAGGGGTGTGGGGTGTGCAGGCTGAAGGACCAGGGGAGTTTGGAGGACTTCGCCGTGGATGAACTGGTGAAACCGCTCAGGGTGCGGACGCCGGCCCGTTATAAAAAATTTCCCTCAACTTGCGTGGCTCGAAGCAGACATTGCGTGGCTGTGCGCAGACGCACATAAAATTAGGGGCTCGCATGCGCATGCCGGGGCTATATTTTATAACGCACGTGCGCGCAGGATGTAAAAAAAAAATCGCTGCCTAAGCTGGCCGCATGCCCACACACGCCCGTGCACCCGTCTGAAAGTTCAGGCAACTCTACATCCGTATTGAAAAAAAAAATACCACATGCCTCGCCTGGGCGTCTTTTTCTTTACAAGCAGTGGCTCGTCTTCGTTCCTTCTTGCCTTGGGCGGAGAAAGACAAATTCAACAGACAGAAAGTAGGCAGCTGAGGCTGTGAATAAGCAGTGCCTTTCCTGGAAAGTTCAGAATGGATTGTTAAGACGCCACGAGCGTTTCCCTCCTCCTCCTCCTCCTGCACTCACCTTCTCCCCAGCTGACAGCACAACTTATACTGATCCTCACTGTACCACGAGAAACGCTTTAGACTGGATAATATTTTGTGTAGGGAGAGGGGCAAAAAAAAAAAGTATGAAATATGGGCGTTGGTTCTTTTATTCAAATGTAAGAGAGCAGTAGAAGCCACAGAGCAGCCACGAAAGGTTCCCTGCAACGCACGTGCGTAGGGACGAAAGGGCGCGGCCTCAGCCCGCCCTCACGCTGCGGGGCGAGGGAAGAAAAAAAAGCGTCAGAGACCACGGTTTTTCCATAGGAAACAAGTTTTATTTTTTTTTAAGAACATATTCAGGTAGAAAACAGAGGCGGAATGTGACCCTTAGTGTGGCTTTTTTTTTTTTGTTTTCTGGAGGGGAATAACAAATATTGTGCAGCTAAAAACAGGATTTCAAAACCTAAGAGATAAGCTATCAAAACATTAAAAACGAATCGAAAATATTCATAACAAAAGCATAATACTGCATTACTTAAAAAAAAAAAACCCCTAAAAATTATAAATAAATATTTGTGGTACAGAAATACAGCAATTTAGCAACCATTTCTCATGTTTCCTCTTTACAGTGCAAAAGGAAATGACTCTGCCTTAAAACAAACTGTAACCAAATCCACTGTAAAAGTAATTTTATACAAAACATTTTCCTTAGACTTCATTTTTTAAAAAAAATCCATTGCTCTATGTACATGATCTAGTTAACAAAAAAAAAGAGTGTTCTCTCATTTTCAGTTTTGTTTTTTTTAAACGGCGAATGAGGCTAGCAAAAGGCACCTCATGCCCACGCGCAGTTCTGGACGTATTTACAGCGTTTTACTGCGACAGGACCCTGGCCCCGTTAGATAAGTTAGGTGACAGCAGGGAGCGGACGATCCTTCAAGCCCAACTCTGGGGAAAGCCAGGGTGCTTCGGACTTCGGCAGAGTCGGCAGGACCCTCAGATTCTGGGGTGCGGAGAGAGAGAGCGCTGTACGCTGCTCGCCGCTCGCAGTCTGTTTCATACATCACATTACACAGCTCGAATGGCGATTCTCGCCCAAAGTTATTTTCGTTAGAAAGAGGCGGGTGCGCTCTCTCTCTCTCTGAGAATGGGAGTGGGTGGAATCCAAGAAGCTTAACGAGTTTTTATATGAAGCTCAGAGACAGGGGGAGGGAAGGAACCGCGCAGGAACTGGTCAAACAGTCTGTGGTGCCTATTATTATTTCCTATTTGCACCACGATGATCGTTTACAAGTCGGAGAACTCAAATGCAATAATTTCTGTGACAGTTCAACTTTTGCAGATACTCCCCTACCTCCCTCGGAGGTTTGAGAGCTTCACAAAAAAACACGGTTAAATTCTTCTTTCCGATTCCAGAAAGCGAGCTGCTCCCATAGTTACGAGACAAGTGTTTAAAGATATCTACTTTGCATAGCTTGTGGTTTTAAAGTCCTGGGGGGGGGGGGGGGTACCATGGAAAATCGGAAGCGTGATTGATAACGTCTCTCTCTGCATGATCTCGTATCCTCCAAACAGCTTACGTCTGGCGAGGTAAAAAATAATAAGGGGAAAAAAAATAAAAGCCGTGAACGTTCGATCACCGCTGTTGTAATATGTGGTGCGAGTCAGGACTGGAAACTGGTGTCTGGCGCAGCCCCCCCCGCCTGTTCCCAAAAGAAGACGCTGCCGCTGCGGGAGAGAGGGCAATCCCCGTCCGCGAAGTCACGTCCGGACAGCTGGCGAGATGGGGGAATAACTGGCTGGAGGGAGAAAGGAACAAGCCGGAGGGAGAAGAACTGCAAAAGTATATAGGAAAATAAACAAAAAAACAAAAAAAAAAACCCTAGCATAATAAGCATAAAAATAACTAAGACAAACGTTGGGGTTTTTTTTTTTTTTTTTTTTGCAGAAAAGAAAAATTGATGTCCTTGTTCCTAAAATACTTTGCCTGGTGCTTAAGTTTTCAAAACAGGTTTCCATCCCTGGAGGCAGTGACATTGATTTCCTGCCTTACTGGGCTTGTATTTCCTAATCTGCCATTATGTACGACTCCGCCGACTGGCTTTTTGTATTTTTTTTTCCCCCCCTCCCCTCGGTTATTTTTTGGAATGGAGCTATTTTCACAGAAAGCAGTGTCCAGTTTCTCTTTATAGTCCTGAGAGTTAAAAACCACTTGAAGAAGCAGGGTAAATAGTGAATTCTGACAATCCTCCTCTAATTATTATTGGTAATTCTAGCTCGCAGTTAAATGCTCGGTGGGTGAGGTTAACCCGTCCTAGGCCAGGGGTTCGTGATGGCTTCCGGTCAGCTTCCTTTTTCCCTCAGCGGAGACAGGATGGAGGAAAGAGGAAAACGAGGAACAATACTGGGATCTGCCACTGGCGCTTAATTAGTCAATTGTTAAGTTTTCTGGAACCCACAGTCGGCTAAAACTTTTAAGCGCCGAGGGATCCTGGGACAGCACCAAACCGCTCATTAAACTGCTAAAGGGTCCTTTTTCAAAAGCTATTTACCTGGGGTAAACTGGCCTGTCTGAAATCCGCCTTCCTGTTTCCAGCTGAAAATACGCGTGGACGTCCATGGCACCTGTGCTTTAGGCAGACGGATTACGCATCCCTAAGGGCGTGTTTGAGGGAGCAAACAGTATGGCGTTTTTAAAAAGTATGCAGGCAGTTTTGCCCCTCCCTCTGCTGCAGGGGCAATGTATGCGGGTGCTTTTAGTAGGTGCATTTTATGCTAATTTCCACAACGAAACTATCCCGTTTCTCTTAGAAAATTAGCTACAAATTAGGCACAGTAAAAAGTACCGTGCACTTGGCAGCTATACAGGGAAAATTAAAAAAAAAACAAAAACCTGACAGCGCGAAGGCTCGTCAGCCATAAAGGGTCAATTTTAAAAGGCGCGCCCGTCCGTGCGCGCGCGGTTCCCGGCGGCGCGCGCACAGATTTTCTAACGCGCGCGCGTATCCAGGCCCGCGCATGCCACCCCCCCTTTCTCAGCGTGCCGGTCTTCGGCGCGGACCGGGAGATGTGCCCGCGGCCCAGCCACGAGCGTATCCCACCCCCGGTTTATACGCGTGCCGACCATTTAAAACTAGCCCGATGAGTTGATATATATATATATTTTTTAAAAATGTGTGCATAGTTTCCGGTTCTTCCACCAGTGGGCCCTGTCCTTTTCCACCTTGTGGAGATCCCTTCCGATTCTTCAGTGCACCCGGCCAGTCGTACATAATAAATACATCTCACCGAATATCGCTTACACAAGATAATTAAGCAGGTGGTAAATTGTGCAAGTCGGTTGCCAGATTTATTCACGTGAGTCTCTCTGAAAATAGCGACTGTCGGCTAGTCCTGGAACGCCCCAGACCACCTCTTTTTGTTTCCCCCGTGCGATTGTGTGAGCGCGGGCTACTTACACGCGTGAAGGCTAATTCTTACGCGCATGACTCTTTGAAAATTCGCCCCTTTTGTGCGTCTGGCCTGACTTTTGGAAGTTGAGATACCAAAGTGCTGTGCTACCCCCCTTTCTTTTCGATAACTTGGTATTTGAGGCAAAAGCATTCGACGGCAGGCAGTCAGTCACTTCCTTCCTGCTCTAGATTCTGTCGCCAACCTAACTTTCAGTTGGAAACCTTTCCTTTTAGGCAAATACAGTTTAAAAAAAAAAAAAAAAAAAAGATGCAGCCACCTCACGGTCATGACTGCTGTTTAATAAAACAGACGGATAAGGAACACTAAACGCTAATGCTCCTTTAGTGATGCGGGGTGGTTAGAAAAGGTGAACGACGGCACGAACCTACATCGACATTCATGTACTGAAGGATTTAAAACCTTACTCGGGTGTAAAAAAGTCCATAATAATGTCAGGAAAAGAAAAAAAAAATTGCATTTCAAATGCTGTAGGTTAGAGCACTTTCCCCAGGTCACTTAGAAAAACCTATCAGTGTTTATACATTACTCCATCCTCATGGCTTTTTTTGTGCACGCCTTAATGATCACAGCGTATGGCTTCCAGGATGAAGGCTGTAACAAGAAGGATGCATATACCAGAACGAGTGGGCTCTTACATCAAGTCTTCCAGAGCTTATTCCCTGCGGCAGGAAGTCGTCTTCAGACCCCCCCCCCCCCCCCCCCGACACACAAACTGTCCAGCCGAAGGCGGCTCTCTGATAAGAGGGATTATGCTGTATTTTCTCCTACGCAAATCAATAGTAACGCACAGGGAACCATCAAGGCTCCCCAGATATAGCAGCAGGTCGGCAGGCCCTCCTTCCGTCTTACGATGTACCCCGCGCGCTCAGGTTTCTCAGACTTTGTAGTAAATGTTTGCGGGACTCTGGGGCGGCATCTCCTGCACAATGTAGACAGGATGCCCGTAGTCCCCGCTCACTTTCTCGTAGTGGGGGCAGAAGACGCCGTCTGTAGTCCGTAGGGGGATGATAATGTCACTGGGCTCCGAACCGTTGTTGTTGCCGCCGGCGCGCTTCGGGGTGGCCAAGGTGCTGAGCGACAGGGTCGTGGCGTGCGGCGGCGAGTGCTTCCTGTGCCGCCTCCTGTACTTCAACAGGAGCACCACCAGGGTGATGATGATGACCAGGAAGATGATGCACCCGGATGTGATCCCCGCAAACAAGGCCACCTCGGATCCGAGGAGGCTGGAGTGCCCGGCGTTCTTACCGTCTGTGCTGGAACCTGGATTTAAAACAAAAACAAAACCAAAAAGTTAACTCTCTCACGTACGGAGTGACTTTTTATAGTTTTGTCATCTTTAAAAACTGAAACGATTAACTGGCCAGGCAAACCCTGACAGATCATTTACCATGCAAAAAGGCCTCACTGCAAACAGCGGGAGTAAGCAATCGATATTCAGTCCACAGCTATTTTAGTCTTATTCTTACCCCTCCTCTCCCTGACCCTATTGATTTGTTTCCAGCTATTATTCAGCAGCGCAGGCTATAACTGACAAGAAAGCTGGACAAATTGCGGGCTAGTTCCAGGCAAGAAAAACAAAAAAAGGGGGAACCGTGCTTTTCACTGCAGACAGTTGTATCGTGCGGTCACAGCTTTCGGACACTCGGGATTCCTTTTTCACGTCCGTCTGAAAGGAGCATAACACTCTCAAAAGTTTCTCAAAAAGTATTTACCAAGTTTTTTGACGGGCTTAACTACGACTTGCATCTAAAGTGGTTTAACATGGCAACCGCATTATATTAATTAAAGTCTTACAATTAAAGATCCTGCTTGTTTAACAGCAGGGCAGTGAGGAAGGGCCAAATTATTATTTGCTCATCTTTTCTGAAAGACTTGAGTTATACAGCTAGGAACAAAACTGTCAGTGACCCTTTGTATTGCATTTTACAGGTACCACTTTAACCACAAGAAAAAAATCGTACAGAAAATCTGTAGGGAAAGCAGGACGCCAGGAACATTTTCCCCACATAGATTAACAGAAAAGCTGTGTGTGGGACTGTGTGGTGTAGGGTGAAGAGTGTGTGTGGAGTGTGTGTGGAGTGTGCGTGTCTGAGTGCATAAGAGACTGCGTGCGTGTGTGTGTGTGTGTGTGTGTGACTGTGTGGTGTAGGGTGAAGAGTGTGTGTAGAGTGTGCGTGTCTGAGTGCATAAGAGGCTGCGTGCGTGTGTGTGTGGGTGGGACTGTGTGGTGTAGGGTGAAGAGTGTGTGTGGAGTGTGCGTGTCTGAGTGCATAAGAGGCTGTGTGCGTGTGTGTGTGGGACTGTGTGGTGTAGGGTGAAGAGTGTGTGTGGAGTGTGCGTGTGAGTGCATAAGAGGCTGCGTGCATGCGTGTGTGTGTGTGTGTGGGACTGTGTGGTGTAGGGTGAAGAGTGTGTGTGGAGTGTGCGTGTCTGAGTGCATAAGAGGCTGCGTGCGTGTGTGTGTGTGTGTGAGTGAGTGAGAGAGAGACTGTGTGGTGTAGGGTGCGTGTCCGAGTGCATAAGAGGCTGCGCATACGTGTGTGTGTGTGTGTGGTGGGGTTTTGGATGGGTGGGGAGTGGTTTTCCTTAGGGCGTAAGACAGAAGGTGCGCTGGTGAGGGACTGCATTGTGTGTGGATGTTTGCATTTGTATGTGGGGTTACTGCTGCGTGCCAGGGTTGTGCGAGGAAGGTGTGCCTACAGGGGTATGTGAGGTATGCGTGTAGGAAGTGTAAGTGTGGGTGCTGCAGTGGTGTGTGGGTGTGTGAGGGAGGGGGGGGTGGTGGTGGCAGGGTTGTATGTGCAAGGAGGATGCAGGAGGGGGTTTGCCTGTGTGTGTGTGTGTGGTGTGGCAAATATGTGGAAGTGTGCACATATGAGTGTGAATGCTGGAGGTGTGAGAAAGTGACTTCTGGGGATGGAGAGAGAGAGAGAGAGTTTGCTGGAGATTTTAAAATGCTTTTATTTCTGTACAAAAGCAAAAAAAAAAAAAAATAGAAGCTATATATAGAATTCCATAAGTATAAGAAAATAAATTTTAAAAACAAATCACATTTCTACAGAGTGCAGTACTAAGAGCTCATTTTGCTTTACATTTTGGAGTCCCGTGAATCTCTTTCTTCCGCTTGCATTCTAATTTAATCCTTGAAACGATCAAGAAACAGAAAAGAGCATGCTCCAGCCCTGAGCCAGAGACCCTGGTTTAGAAGACACAGTTTGCAATTTGCCAAAAAAATACACCAATATTTAATCCCAAATATATAAATACAGTGGGAAAAATCAGTAACAAATTAGGGAAAATAAACAATTGTCATCTGTGCTGTGGTATAAAATTACTGTTTCAGATCCCGCTAGAGAGGATTCAGAGAGTTTTACTGCATTTTGGGGGGGGGAGGGCTAGCAACCATTGGCTAAAACAGAGTATCCTGTATGTGTCTGTAGGGGGAAGGTGGTCAAGGGCGGATTGACCTTGTGAGCAGAACAGCAGCTTTCAGGCTTCAATCCCTGAAGAGATTATTGTTCTCCCAGGAGCCTCTCTCTCGGAGACAGATAAGCGTTCACCTTCCTGCAGAGGGTAGGGGCCAGCGGACCACCAGATAGCTGCTCTTGATTGAGACCCAAGAAGATTGATGAGGCCAGACTGACTGTTTTACCAATCTATTTTAAATGCATGGAGACGCTTGAAGGTCAGGATTTAAGGTCGCTGGAAATATCACCTCTTTTTTTCATAACCCTACCGTGGTACTGAAAGCTTCAGTTCGAGAAGCTTGGTTTCGTTATTTGTTGCAGGAGATTCGGCATTTCTGGTGGCTAGCAAAGGGTGCATCATCTAATGTATTGCACATTAAATCTATTTGCTAGAAAAGCTTTTCTTGGGGGTAAAAAAAAAAGTCTGCTTAGAGGAGTTAGAAATGTGCTTTTCAGAGAAAACGTTTTCCCGACAAGTTCCCTAACTTCTCCTCTCTCCTACATTTATCAAGGATATAGCAGATTGCTCTGCTCACTTAATCACTTTCAAAAATGCGTATAAAGCTTTTTCTGATACAAGAGAAAAAAAAAGGAACTCCACATGCTTGCTATATTGTATTCCAAGACTTTTTGGTGGCTGCCTAGCGGTGTGAGAAATTGCCTCACCAGCGAGCGGCTCGTGTGTTGTGTTGCGAGTTATTGTTCTTGAAATGCAATAAAAAAAATATTGAAACATAAAAAGGTTCGATGTTATCAAGAGCCGAAGAGTACGCCGGTTACTAGTTGGAGAGAGAAGCGCCAAGGGCAGGTCTATAAAGCCTGCCTGGAGGAAGACCGTATCAGCCTGCACTCCCCAAATACCGCGCCAGTCTCCGAGGAGGGTCCGACCTGGGATCGTTACCATCAGGGACGGTAAACTTTCAAACCGGCGCGCGCCCAGATACGCAGCCGTTTTATAAGCGTGCGGGCACGCATTCGTGCAGGTTATAAAATAGCCCGACTGCGCGCATACGTGCACCCGGTTTTAAGCGGGCCCTTGACCATGCGCGTAAATCCCACTTCTGCCACCTAAACTGAAGAGTTTTAAAAGGGATGCGCGTCCACGCCACTTTCACCAGTTTCCCTACCAGTTCGCCCAGTTAACAGCTAGGTGCTCCCCTGGTTTGATAGTCTGCACTCCCTCCCAGTACCCCAGATCCTTTAAACCCCTGAGAAATGGCTCGCTCTTTTAATTTTTTTTTTTTTTTTAAACTTACATCTTGTCCCGTGGCAGGGGATCTGGGCGCGCGCCTTTAGGCGCATAAGTATTTACGCGTGCAACTCTTGGCCACGCCCCGAAGCACCCGCGTCCTGCCCAGACGATGCCCCGCCCCCTTCTTGAAAACCTTTGAGACGTGCACGCATCTGGACAGCTTTTAAAATTCAGCGGGCATGCGCGCGCCCACCTTGCGCGTGTATCTCCTCGATGTGTCTGTGAAGCAGCTAACCCCCTGAGGCGCCAAAGACCTGTCTGTTCTCCTCAAATCAGGAAACTATCTTCAACAAGTCCTTACAGTGTTCTAGGTTAAAATAGTATTGATTTTATAAAGAATAATTAGTGCTTGCCCCTTAAAGGATAGAGTGGATAAAAGCCACAGACATCTCTGTAAGCCTCCTTTAAGTTGATCGAGGATTCCCTCCCAGTTCTGTTCAGTTATGCTCTTAGAGCCCAATATTCATTAAGACAGTGAGCTGACAGCTTGATGAGTAGATTAAAGGTAGTGGGTGGGAGGTAAGAGGCCCCCTGGGAAGACAACGTCTGGCAGGACCGGGGAGTAGGTGGAGGAAAGAGTGATGCCGCAACCCAGCCCTTAAAAGCTAGAGAAGCCACTTACCAGTTTTCAATGAAGAGCAGGACTCATACTCTGAGTAGCTCGCCCGAAGAAGGTTAATCACAATTCAAATTTCAGCAGCTGAGGGCGGGTCTGGAATTGACCTACCCTTACTAAAGGAAAGGAAGTTATCAGTTAAGTAGTAATTTCTCCTTCCTTAGCATTTGGGCTGGTCAATCCCAATGAGTGGGATATACCAAAACTAATCTAAAAAAGGGTAGGAGGCTGCCAGCAGTCCAGGCAATACCACCTGTGCAAATGCGGCGTCCTCCCTAGCCTTAACTTCCAAGTGATAATGCTTGGAAAAGGTGTGCAAAAAGATAACCATATCACTGCTCGACAAACTTCAGCAGACAATAACAAACGAAGTTCTGCCCATGATACGGCTTGAGCTGTTATGGAATGAGGTCTAAACCGTTTCAGTAAGGCAACCTCAGTAGCCACATAAGCTGCCATAATGACTTCCTTAACCCAACGGGCAATTATTGCCCATGTCGCTGGTGCTCCCTACTTACCTCCAAAATGGAGCACAATTAGGCGAGCAGACTTCTGAAGAGTCTTAGACATCTCCAAGTATTGAAGTAAATGACACTTTGGGATCTCACCTTAAAGGAAGGAGCAACCTCACTGCATTTTTCTGTGACTGTGTACTCCACCAGAAGAGCAATTGTGCTGAAGAGGGCGCATATGTGCTCTCGCCCAGGGAACCACTTCTAATGAAGCAGCCATCAACCCCAGGACCTGTAGATAAGCCCCCACAGTTGGACAAACAGAGGTCCACAAGGATTGAACTTACAGCATCAACTTGTGGCTCTGAGACTCCAGCAGAAACACTCATATCAAATCGAACCCCAAGATATCCCAGGGTCTAAGATGGCTGCAAATTACATTTGGTCAGATTCACCATCCAGCCTAGTTCCTATAGCAAGGTAACCACCCTACAGGAAGCACGAAGACTCTTCCAATTTCTTGGCTCAAATCAATCAGTCATATAGATAGGGGTGAACTAGAATGACCTCCTTGCAAATGGCTGCTGCTACCACCACCATGACCTTGGAAAAGTCTGAAAGGCAAGGCTTGAAACTGGTAATAAATCACAAACTGAATAAAAACAATGGAGCATAAAAACATACATAAATATCTATGCTGCCTTATAGATAACTACAACTTTACAACACCAACTCATACCAAATGAACCTACAAAAAGCTTGAAAGATAATTCTTCCAGACCCGTTCTACATAAAAACCAAAAAATAAAACAAATATAGTATAAAACCATCAGGACTGACTGTAGGCCAATTGAAACGGATGGGCTTTCAATAATTTATGAAATCGGTCTAGGGATCTCTCATTTTTGACTAGCTCTAGTAAAGCAGTCCTTAGGCACGAGATTCCTCCAGATATATTTGCCAAATGGAGGAATTTCTTCGCAAGCTCTGAATTGAAGATCTCAAAGTGTGAGCAGGGTGGTAAACCTTTAAAAGTGAATGAAAACATACGGGAGCAAGACCATGGCTCACTTTAAATACTAACAGAACAGTCTTAATAAACGTCATTCGCCAACTCATAGGTAACCACTGCACATGAATCAGCACAGGTGTTATGTGGTCTTGAATACTTGCGGCAGAGGCCTTTTGTGCAACAGCATTCTGAATCACTTACAGGGCTTTGAGTGTTATCCGAGGTAAGCAAGTTATAGCGCATTACGGTAATTGATTACAGAAATCACTAATGCATGGTTTACTGTCTGCAAATCAGCTTCAATCAAAAAGGGTTTCAAATGTCTCAATAGAGGAAGCCTGTAAACACAACTTCAAAACACTTTCCCTACTTGTGGTCTGAGTGATAGAGCTGTTTCCAAGGTGCTCCCTGAATGCATCATCAAAGGAAGAATACTCCAGTATGTAAAATGGATGTCGGCATAAATGTGATATCTGACATTCAGATTTGCCAATAATTGATACAATGGAAATAAGTATAAGTCAAATAATGCGGCTGACACAGCAGCCCCCGTGGCACACCAGTCTCTGTAGCTTAAGCAATGACGACTTTGTACCATCAACAGATAGATACTTGCTGAAAGTGATCAGACAAAAATGAACAAAGCCAAGAATAGACCTTGGAAGCAAGGCCAATTGCTTTGAAGATGACGCAATAAAATATTATGACTAAGTGTGTCAAAAGCTGCTGGTATATCCAATAAAATCAGAAAGTAAATCAGTCCTATTGTCAAATCCACGAGGAAAGACATCCAAAATAGAAAGTAATAGTGTCTCAGTGCCGTGGGCAGCGCAGAAACCGAACTGGAAATTGTCAAATTGGTTATGCTCTTCAGTAGAGGAACTGAGCTGTCCCACCCAATATTTTCTAAGATCTTAGCAAGAAAGGATAATGTAGATATTGGCTAATAACTTGCAAAGTCGCAAAGATCCAGCGTGGATTTTTATTTTTATCTAAACAGGACAAACAGATGCAAACTTTAGCATGTGAGGAAGAACACCTTAGGATAAAAAAATATTAACCAGTGTAGCAAGATGGTTACATAAATCAGATCTTATTACTTTGAAACGAACACTGGAACAAGTGCTGAGTGGACAAATGGATCCCAGAAACTAGCTACAATGTCAATAATCTCACCTGTAGATACCTCAGAAAAACAAACCCATCTGCATTCATCTACTGGCAGGAAAATTGCAGGCAGCTCTCTACTGAAAGATTTTACAAGATGATGGACTAGGGGTCAAAAAGGTGCTTCCAGTGCCCGCGTTAGTAGCAGTTAATGTCTTACCATTATAGAAGAGCTCCCGAGTTTTGAGATGGAGCAGTATGGATACACTTGGCATAGTATTCCCTTTTGCAGCGATCAATAGCACATCTATATTAATTTAAAATAGATCGGTACAAACCCAAGTTTTGACTACTTCCTTACATCATGCACTCTCAGCTCGCCAAAAGCAACATTTAAAAGTCAATAAATCATTAGAAAACCGGGATGCACAGTGATTACACTTGATTAGCCTATTTGTATGCAGGGTAATAGTTCCTAACACTGATGTAAGAGTATTCTGCCAACAAGCAACAGCAGACTCCACATCACCGAAAGACAAATTATCTAACTGAAGTAACCAAAGAGCTCATCACTGATCAATTTTAGTCTTTCCTTCTAGTGGTTATCTACCTCCAAGGGTCAGCAGATAATAGACTGCAATTTGGAAATTATATCCCAAAGGAGATCGAACAGTGGCCTCAGCAAGGAACAATTCACAGCTAAAAGAGAAGTTGTGATTGATCAATCCCTCATCTCAAATGAATACCAAAATCTAAAGTGTGCCCGTGACTATGTATTGGTAAATTAATCATCTGAGACCAACTTAAGGCAATCACGGAATTAAGAAAAATGTCACATGAATCAGATAACAGCAGGACATCCATGTTGCATATTAAATCACCAAACTCAACAAAATTCTTACAATCTGTTCTCAAAGTCAGTAACAAATCCAAAAGGGTGCCAGGGAACATGTTTAAAAATTCAGGAGGACCGTAGACCAAACATACACCCCAAAGATTAGAAGACAAAACAAGTGTCTGAAAGATAGCACCGGCTCAGTCACAATTTCTGTAAAGTTCAGTGAAGACTTAGCAACAATAAGTAGGCCATCCTCACATCTAAGTGATCTAGGTTGGGGGGGAAAAAAACCCCTTATATTGAGATGGACTATATTGACTTGTATTGCGGCCGACTAAACAGGGAAAAATCAGTGTCCAAAAAAACAGGTTTCTGTTATACAAAATAGGTCAAGACTAGCAGAATGCAAGTAATTAATATAAATAGGGAACATAAGAACATAAGAAAATGCCATACTGGGTCAGACCAAGGGTCCATCAAGCCCAGCATCCTGTTTCCAACAGTGGCCAATCCAGGCCATAAGAACCTGGCAAGTACCCAAAAACTAAGTCTATTCCATGTAACTTTTTTTTATAATAGCCTGGCTATTTCCTAGCATAAAAGATCATGTATAACGAGACCTAGCAGAACAAAAATGAGGTCCAAAACTGAAAGCATTCAAAGTTTCAAAATACAGGTATCATCAACATGATCAAAAGCCTTCACTTGATCCAAGGAAATAATACCAAATAATCAAATTAAGAAGCTGGGAAACAGCTTACATCATCTTGCATTAGGAATACGTTACCAGAAGTGGGTCGGCTAGGTATGCGATAGGTTGGAGGAGAGTGCACAACTGAACCAATAACGTTCTTTAGTCTGTTTGCCAGGGCTCTGGAAAAGGTTTTGTCATCGGAGCAGAATAAAGAAACCAGCCTCTAGCGCTCAACATTGTTAAGATCGCCTTCCTTAGGCAGGAGTGCGACAATAGCTCTTCGGCAACTTTAAAGCAACTCTCTTTCTTGGATGCGGTCTTCAAACACGCACACAAATAAAATAAAGGTCCCGTCCCAGCACGGACCAAAAGGGCTTCTAACACTTTATCGGCAGACCATCAATACCTGGTGCTTTATTGTAAATCATTTTCCGAAATGGCACCAGCTGCCCCTATCACGTGATGGGGCAAAGACTGGGCCTGGCCGGCCAGTGCCATTTTGTAAAAACGACCACCACCAGGGTTTAAAATTGTACATTCTCGGGGGGAGGGGGGGGGGTTGGCGTGTCCAGAGGGGTGGGAAGTATGTGACCAGGTCTTTGGGGGTCAGAATATGTACTTGATGGGGAGGGGTTGGGCCTGACCAGAATCTTTAACTTTGTGGGGGGGGGGGGGGGGTTTTGGGGGTTTTTTGTTTTTTTTTAACTTTTCTTACTGCAGCTGCCTCCATGAGTGCTGGTAGAGGGGGGGGAGTATCTGTAAAGACCCCCCCCCCCACAGCTTTTTCTTAACTTCTGGGGGGGGGGGAGGTTACTCTGGGCCAACTGGCCCCATGAATCCCAATGCTCCCAGGAGTTGTAGCTAATTTTAAATCAAATAGCGCGGCTTGTGATTTTTTGAGGCAAACCATGCTATTTTGATTGCATTACTTAATCAATGAACTAATTAGCATGAATTTGCATTTGTGGTGCCAGCAGCAGAATAGCTAAGGTATCTGAAATGCCCCATGGTAAATGGCCTAACACAGCTTTGGGAACGAACCCCTGAGGCAACGGAGGGTCAAGTGACTTGGCCCAGGCCACAGAGAGCAGAAGTGGGATTTGAACCCTGGCTTCCCTGCTGGATTGCAATTCTTCCCTGTATCTATGAGATCATTAACATTTACAATAGACAATAGCGCTCTAGCAGGCAATGGGTGAGGCTCTAAGTGGTGGGTCCCTATCATTGCATTCATCAGTTCTGCAGTTAAAATCTCCTCCCAGAATAAGAATATTATCAGACATGCATTATTTTATTTTATTTTTTTTTTTTAATAAAAGTGCTCAACTTTTGGGGGAAAAAAAAAAAAAAAAGGACTATTTCCTTTCCAACAACAGGTGCGTAAACATTATTATAGAAATCTGATTATGACTACATTTTCCTTGAACCTTCCTTTAATAACTTTATCTATTACAAGTCCTCAGAGAATAAAACAGCGACCCCTGCATTATGCGTGAGCCCCGACTAAGAATCCCTTCTCCTTTCCGGTCTCTGCACCAATCTGCTTGATTCTCTTCATCAGTAGGTGTTTCTTGGGACAGAGAGAGATTTATTTTTTTCACAGTCCATTAACATTCAGGGTTGCAAGGTTAAGTTTACTTCTTATTTACTGTATGTGAATGTAGGAGGCACTGTGCAGAGCATCCAAAAAAAAAATAAAAATAGGAAAGTCATCTTACTGATCTAGATCATTTTTACTATTTAAAGATTTATGAACTTTACTCGTCATTTTTTTTTTTTTTTAAATCAGTACCACTCTGACTTTGATGTTTTGCTTAGAATGTGTGGAGCAGAAACCCAAAATAAATTCAGATCTGGGAAAGTCGTTTCTACATTCACACGTCATTTCCCCTTGGTCTCTGTGATGAAATGTCTCTAGAAGGAATCCCTGGAGTACCTTTAAAAGGATCGGGTACAAGCATCTAGCTGGTCCACCTTAAGATACCCTGGAGGGAAGCCAAAGAGAAGGGCGTTCCCTGGAGAGAGAGCGAGAGAAGCCAGTGCTCAGAAGCAGCTAGAGAGAAAATAAAGCCTGGGATGTGAGAAGGCATGGTCACATACTAGGAGAGAGTGTCTGAGGGCCCTACACCCCTAACTAGATGACAGGGTGACCCTCTGGGAAAGCAGACTGCTTGTGGGACCAGCGAGAGGGAGGGCAGACTGGTTCTACTGGGACGCGCTAAACCTGAAGACAGGGCTGCCCTAAGCTGCTAAGGTCAGCAGACGGTGTGTGTTTTGTGGCCGCTGAAGGAACTTTCTGGTTGAGAAGAGTTTCTGTCCAGCTGCTTCACTTCCTGGCTTGTGTCCAGAGACAGGGCTACAGGAGGGTAGGTCAGCAAGGAAGATACTTTGCTGCATAGGAAGAGAGGGGAGTCCTAGCGAGGACCCATGATCTGGCTAGGAGAAGCCAATTAAAGGGTCAAAAGAGGCTGGATATAAAGATCTTCTGCAGATCCTTAGAGGGGAGGGTTGTGGGAAGAGTGGGTGCATTAATTTGTCCATATAAGAACATAAGAAAATGCCATACTGGGTCAGACCAAGGGTCCATCAAGCCCAGCATCCTGTTTCCAACAGAGGCCAATCCAGGCCATAAGAACCTGGCAATTACCCAAAAACTAAGTCTATTCCATGTTACCATTGCTAATGGCAGTGGCTATTCTCTAAGTGAACTTAATAGCAGGTAATGGACTTCTCCTCCAAGAACTTATCCAATCCTTTTTTAAACACAGCTATACTAACTGCACTAACCACATCTTCTGGCAACAAATTCCAGAGTTTAATTGTGCGTTGAGTAAAAAAGAACTTTCTCTGATTAGTTTTAAATGTGCCCCATGCTAACTTCATGGAGTGCCCCCTAGTCTTTCTACTATCCGAAAGAGTAAATAACCGATTCACATCTACCCGTTCTAGACCTCTCATGATTTTAAACACCTCTATCATATCCCCCCTCAGTCGTCTCTTCTCCAAGCTGAAAAGTCCTAACCTCTTTAGTCTTTCCTCATAGGGGAGTTGTTCCATTCCCCTTATCATTTTGGTTGCGTTCTCTGTACCTTCTCCATCGCAATTATATCTTTTTGGAGATGCGGCGACCAGAATTGTACACAGTATTCAAGGTGCGGTCTCACCATGGAGCGATACAGAGGCATTATGACATTTTCTGTTTTATTCACCATTCCCTTCCTAATAATTCCTAACATTCTCTTTGCTTTTTTGACTGCCGCAGCACACTGAGCCGACGATTTCAATGTGTTATCCACTATGACCCCTAGATCTCTTTCTTGGCTGGTAGCACCTAATATGGAACCCAACATTGTGTAATTCTGTTAGACAAAAATAAGACAGATAGAGGCTAGTGGGCTCCTGAAGGCTCGGAAAGAAGAAACATGGGGGTTTTTTTTACAGGACACAAGGTAAAGAGAGGAAGGAAGGAAGAGAAGTTAGTAGAGTACAAAGCCTTGCTTCAGAAAAGAAAATCCCCGAGAGAGGTCCCTTGTTGGGACAGGCGCTCACCCCAAGAAGGCTGAGCTGATGGAGAGGGAATGGGATAAAGTGTCTAGAAAAATCCCTGGGCTACCTTAAAGGGCCGGCTTCAAGTATCCAGCCAGTCCACCTTAGAGCCGCCGGGATCGGCTAACACCTGCACGTTTTTATGCCGCTGTTTTAGGAACTACAGCCGAAAGAAAACAAAATGATTTTGGAATAGGAACTGATGACCCCGTAATAAGTAAAAGACAAGGATTCTGAATCTTTACTTATTTCAAAGTAAAATCTTAAAAATGTACCACAGACCCTGCCAGGCGTGGCTAAAACCCTATAAGAGCCGTGTGCACCAAAATATGCAACTACGTTTTAGGCGCCACGATGGAAAGAAAACTTAAAAATTAACTTTACACCATAAATTAAAATATCTCTCTTTCACATTCTAACAGCTGTTTCTACAGGCATTTGGTGACATTTTTCACATCGAAGTACGGTTTCACCACAATCACCGACATGCGTTATGCAATTGAGAAGTGCAAAGGCTCGCACACACGAGTATACAGGATTGCAGTAGGTGCATGGACGACCGTCAGTATTGTACATATCCACAATGCGATTCAAGCTGGGTCTGCATGGATTTTGTATGATATACACAATACACATGATGTGATTATCTCACAGCCTAGAACAGAGAGACATATTTTCATGCACGCAGCTATTCCAGGGCGTTGGCTACTCCCTGCAGTTTGTAGAACATTTTTAGGTTTCCCTCTCTTTCTGTGCGCGGCCAGGATATTTTATAACATGCGCACACAGACGTGGAAGTTTTACAGAATAGCCTCGTCCCCCCCCTCCCCCGAGTGCCGGTTTGAAAGTCACCATCTGATTTTGTAAGTCTTTAAAATTTGCACTGGCAGGAAAATATGGAAAGAAGTCAAAGACGAGGGCAATTCCCTGGGGAGAGAGAGAGAGAGAGAGAGAGAGAGAGAGAAACCAGGGGCCCAGAAGCAGCTGGAGAGAGAAGCCTGGGACGTGAGAAGGCAGTGTCAGACACTAGGAGAGGGTCTGAGGGCCCTACAACCCCTAACTAGATGACAGGGTGAACTGCTGAGGATGCAGACTGCTCGTGGGACCAGCGAGAGGGAGAGCGGGCTAATTTGGCTAGAAGTCCTAAACAAATGTAATACATAAAATAAATAAATAAATAAATAAGCCTGAGGACAGGACTATCCTAAACTGCTAAGGTGAGCAGACTGTGTATGTTTTGTGGCTGTGCTGCTGCGGGAAGCAGACTGCATGAACTTTCTGCTACTGTCTGCAATAAATCCTGACCGGGTCCGGCTCCTTCTCTCTGTTTCGGGCTCGTGTCCACAGCCAGACCAGACAGTCTGCTCTGTTACAGTCTCACTGAGAATCATTTTAAGGCTTTCTAGTGAATAAGCCCCTTCAGTGTGCTGCCCAGAAGGTAAGATCACAGCTCTGGGAACTAGCAACATCCTCATCAACTCTTATCCAGCTCACCCTGGGGGCGATGTAATAAAACCTGTGCTAAAACCGGAGTTAAATTTTACCGCGGGTCTTACTTAACGCGCACGTTTAAAATAGGGGTCCTGGTGGTAACCCAATGGGATGCAAATCAGAGTTCAAAATGAGTGCTAAAAGGAGAGATGCATGCTAAAATGTGAGCTAAGCTGAGAAAGCTGCACTGGGGCAGAAAAGTGCTTTAGAGCAGGGGTAACCAGTTACGTGCTTGAAGTTGGCAGGGATGTCACCAAAACAGCCCTGCATGCAAGACCGGCAATGGTTATCCCGATCCGGGCATAATCTTACACGCAAGACCATTTGGACAAGGCATGCCAAGTGCAATCAAAGGGTAAGCTCTCTAGGAAGGGCACCTATAGCTGAACTGTGCGCACTTTGGCGCTGTGCATCTCAAACAGCTGTAACTGCCTGTCCCAAAGAGCTTACCCTTTGGTGTCACTTTGCAAAATGGCCTTGCATGCAAGATTGGCACTGGGCATCCCAACTTGGGGTACAATCTTGCAAAGCAGGTCCATTTCGGCCTCACTCCTTCCAACTTCAAGTTCTTACTTCCGTACCGGTTTAATGCACGTGAGTGGATTTTCAGGTTAACTCACATTTCTCGTGGCCGTGATCTTCTATCACTCTGCCCATGTGTAGTGTCTTTCTACCAGACTGGCTGCAGCAATAGAATAACTTTGTCCACCCGAAATATCAGTTTACTCCATCTCAGGCCATTTCAGCTCTCTAGGGCCTGCACCTACAGCCGAACAAAACATAAGCTCTCCTGGACAGGCACCTTCAGCTGAATGGTATGCGCTTCCGGCCCGATTTTAAAAACGCACGCACAAAAATCGGGGGGTTATGTGCCGAAGTGCTGGGCGGGAGAGCGCCATTCGACGCAGTCCTGTGGAAGTGCGTGCCGGCAGCCGGCCGGCGCACGAAGATTTACTTCTGCTCCGGAAGAGCAGTAAGTAGCAAAATAAAAAGTTTGGGGATAGGTAGGGTAGGTTTAGGGGGTGGGGAGGAGAGGGGAAGGATAGAGTTAGGGGGTAGGAAAGTTCCCTCCCGGTCCGCTTCCAGGAGGCCCGACTGTATCGCCGCGTGTATTTTTCTAAAATTCCCCCCCCACCACCACCACCGCGCACGGAGCAGGCCACCCGCCCGCACGGGCGCACGCGGACATGAAAATCCGGCGCACACGTGCGCACGGGACCAGTATTTTATAACATGCGCGCGGGGGGGTCTTAAAGTCAACCCCTCCGCCTTGTGCCTCCTGACTGAAATGCTGTTCAGCTGTAGGTGCCTGCCCCAGAGAGCTCACATGGGAAATGTAAATCCTTCTGGGTTTGAGGTGGAACAGCACATCGAGCACCACAGACACGTGCCACCAGAAATGTGACTTTACTCAGGAATTAAATTTCAAAGTAAGCTCTCTAGGGCAGGCACAAGTCACAGATTTTTCTACGTCAAATGTAGTGCTAAAGTGTGCACTGTTCAGCTATTGGCGCCCACCCAGTCAGCCTATGCTTTTGTTCATCTAGCTGTAGGTGCCCGCCCCAGAGAGCTTATGCTTCGATTTAACTTTCCATTACCTGCCAAAAGGTCCTTGAATGCAAGTAGTTGGTCTTCGATGTGGGCACTTACAGCTCAGTTGAGCAGAGGGAAAGCTCCCCGGGGTAGGTACGTACAACAGTCGGCCAGGGTGGGATGCACAATGCCCATGTGCTGATCAACTGTGGGCGCCCTTCCCCGAGAGCAGCGGAAATCAAACTCCTGGCTCCCAGACGGAGTCGACTCGCATTTCTGGTAGCCAAAGTTCTTCCATGGCCGAGCCTGCTCTGACCCATTCAGAAAATGCGCTGCCGCCTGCCCTTTAATGCACCTCCCTGCGTGGCGGGGGGAATAGCCAAGGCCTTCTTGTGCATGCACCTGCGCTGATGTTATTACATCGAGTCCTGTGTGTTAGACAGGGCTGCAGAAGCACCGGAGGTCCGAGGAGGCAGCAGCTCAGGACATTTAAACCCACTGCCCCTATCCCGGGAGCCGCTCTCGCTTCCACGGGATTTTCTCTGAATCCGTATTAGGAAGCGTAAGGCTAGAGAAACGGGGTTAGGTGCTTTAAGCAGTTTACTCTGGACACTTCTGCCTTCGCTACCCGCTCTCTTGGGCAAGGACACGGCAGCTCCCCTCAGCCTTCAGAGTCAGCCCTGAGTCATTTCCCCCCGCCTGGGGTCATTACCTGCACTCCCACCTCTGTTCTGGGTGCTTCCTGCCTTCTCTTATTTGGGTCACTAAGCGAGTCGCACTTCCACAGTGAAAAAAAAAAACACTTCCCCATCTTTTGTTGCAAGCAACACAATGTTATCAATATCTCAAGGAAACATTCGCTAAGCAAAAACCTGGATCTGCCGTGGATAAGCAAACCCTGCTTCACATCCTCTTGCTTTGGAGCTTGAAGAAATCTTTCTAATAGGGTGGGTTAAGCTTCCTAAAGCTGACCAAGCGTCTACTCCTGGAGGAACTCTGTGCACAAAAAAATGTAAAACGCCACAAGCGTCTGCATCCAAAACAACACAACATACAGTTATATAATTAATTCAGAGAGCAATACAGGAAAGTTATTACTCAAAGACGCAGCGATTTAAATATTCTGAGCAGAACTACATTGTAAGAGCCTCCTTTCCCCCTCTCTGCACTGCCTTGACCTCTTTCCCTCTGCCCTCTCAAGCCCCAACTCCTTCGCTTTCCTCTCTCTTCCCGTCCCCTTCCCGCTTAACTCCTTTCTCTCTACCTTCACGCCCAGCCCAGAATTTGACCCCCTCTCTCATATACTGCCTCTCACACAGCCAAGCCGCACATTTTACTTTCAGAAATTAACGCCTAACCCAAAGTCGGAGGCCCCAAAGTAAAAGTAAAAAAAAAAAAATTAAAAAAAATCGGCCCGCGGGTCGGAAGACGGACGCTCAATTTTGCCGGCGTCCGTTTTCCGAACCCGTGGCTGTCAGCGGGTTTGAGAACCGACGCCGGCAAAATTGAGCGGCGGCTGTCAAACCCGCTGACAGCCGCCGCTCCTGTCAAAAAGGAGGCGCTAGTGACGCGCTAGTGACATGCTAGTGTCCCTAGCGCCTCCTTTTACCGCGGGCCCTCATTTGCATAGGCCGCCCTCCTGAATCGCGGGCCCAGGAGAGTGGCCTGTGCGCGCTCGCCCGCTCTCCCGCTCCGGCCTGACTCTTTGTAACCGGAGGAATTGGAGGACACGCAGAGCCTCGCCCCAATCTAGGGCAAAGGGGGTGCGAGGCTAATCTGCTCCCTTCTTCCAGAACAAAAAAAAAAAGAGTAGGACCTGAGGGAAGGCAAACAGATCCCCACTGCGGGTCAGCCCCGCCGGCAGAAAAGCTGATTTGCTACCTCCCCCTCCCAGATTCAGGGACCGTTCGGGAGGTTTCAAGGAGCAACGCTCAATCTGTCCCGCTAGGCCCACTCTCTCTGCCAGCCGGGCGGCCCTGAGAAACGTCCCTTGAAAGATGGGCCCAGTCCCACATTCGGACAGACTCCCGTCCCAGAAAGCAGGGCCCATCCCCTCCAGGCTTCCTGATGTGCTGCACTGCAGCCAGGGGGCGGCTCAAGGGGACCCTCCTGCCTGAGGGGGTGCTCCCCGCTCCGGGCAAGGCGCAGGTCGAATCATGGAGGGGGTCAGATAAGAATGCCAGTAATAATACTTCTAGGAAGCCGGTAACCCTGCCACCTGCCTGCCAGGTTTCCTCCAGCATTTGCCCTGAAGACGTTGGGGGAATCAGTAAATGATAGGGGGGGGGGGGGAAGGGGGTCTGTGTGTGTGGCGAGCTCTCTGCAGGCCAGTGCAAGGGTATCAGGTGCTCCAGGCAGAGCCTTGCAACCCCTCCCTCCCAGCCCACACACCACCCACCCACACCCACCCACCGAAAATCTCTGCATTTATAATCACCAATTTTAAATGAAAAGTATAGTTTTGTGAGATGAAAATATCACCACATGCATTTTATTTTTACATGCACTGCTGCGGGGCCATCCGATAACTCTGCAAAGGAGCATAACAAACGTTTGGCGTGCGTACGCTATTACCAATGCATGTTAGGGGTGGGCTATACCCCCCCCCCCCCCCCGAAAGCCGTAAGTAAACTGAATCACAATTGCAATACTGTAAGCCTCCTCTACTAAGGGGCCGAGGCAATAAGACGCAGGCTGGAAACGCGCTGTCGTGCGGAGCCCCCGTTTTCCTGACCCGCGCTCGGCCGCCTCCCCCGGGCGTCCAATGCAGTATTTAAACGAGGGCCGGGGGGGAGGGCGCCCTAGGGGAGAATTGTGCATCGGGCGCCCTCAATCGCAACGGGCGTGGAATACGAGCCTGCGTTATCATCCTGCAGGCCAGTTTATTTGGTATTTTAATGAAGTCACTGAAGCCTCTTATATTAAGCGCCTCTTGCTGTGGGCGTTTAAATTGTGCGCCATTAAGAATTTTTTTTTTTCCCCCGAGCCAATAAACATTTATTTTTCTCCACCTCATGCACTAATAAAAGCGTCACAACGATGCTATGTAAGAGGACCCTCCTATTGTAACAGAGGAACATATATATATATTTTTTTTTAAATTTCTCATGAGCCCTTGACTCGGGAATTGACTTTCTCCACCTCCAGGGCTGGCGTTAAATCTGCTGCATTAAAACGTGTGCGTTGGGCGCCCAGCGCTTTCCTGCAGTCGGGAAGGTTAATAGCCTAATTGCCTTATCTGCATGGAATTTACAGGTGATGGGCGCTTTCCGCTCTGCGTTTTTAGGGCGCGCTAGTCTCCTCACTGCGTGGGGTGCTAGTGTAGCCTGCCCAAAGCACGCCCAACCGTGTGTAAACCCACGGAGACTTTTCATTGCATCAAGCCCCTGAGAATGAGCACTAACTGCCAGCACTCAAACAGTAAATACTCTCAAAAACACTCAAACAGTAAACAGTAAATACCTTAAATTGTGAAAAGGCATAAAACTATCAAATATTACACCAAGCCCTAAAAACTAATACACCTGCTAAAGATCCTAACACTAGCAGGATACTTCACCTCCATCACACACAAAAAAACACACACAGACAGACCCTCACCAAATACAGAGACCATACAGTATATACAGAAACGTAGACAGAAACTGAACTGACAACTGCAACAATGGAAAAACAAATGCCATTCCTCAACATGATAAAATCAAGAAATACAAAACAGCCATAATAAAACCATACTAATAAAAAGAATATTTCAAAACAGCTGATGAATAGAACATCCAATAATTAAAATCTCAAAAATTATAAAAAAAATTTCCCAAAAGCCAATAAAATATTTCAAAATAGCAGACCCATGAAACAGTACCCCACTAATGAAACCTAGTAAGAAAAAAAACAAACAATCTATACCTGGAAATTTTGATTTCCAGTCACCCTGGGATTTCTGTGGGTGAGTTGGGGGCCGGTGGCAGGAAGGGGGAACTTTCTCTGCCCTCTTCCTCTCGCATACACAAACACATGTTCATTCATGCTCACACATCTACACATGCTTTCACCCACCATGCATGCTCACACACAGTTACACTCTCTTGCTCACACACACAGGTTCTCACACTTGATCTTATACACACACACACACACACTCACAGATTCATACTTGCTCTTTCACACATACACACACATGCTCTCACACACGTTCTTTCACCCACACCCATACGTACACATGCACTTTCAGACGCACTCCCTCTCCCTCATTCACCTGCTGCCAGGCTCCCCTTTTTGTTTTTGGCTCTGGGTGGATGAGCTCAGCAGGCAGGCGTAGTCTCATATTTTCTTCTGCTGCCGCTGGACCTAGTCTATTCTTCAGCCATTCCTACTTGCTGTGGAAGCAAAACTAATAAAACTTTTTCAGGTGTATTCGAAGCCATCTGTGAGCCATTTGGACCATCAGATGATCAAGGGGTTAAAGGGGTAGTAAAGGATTTTTTTTTTTGCATCGGGAGCGAATGCTAATAGTCTCATTCACAGGCATTTGCATGTGATTAGCACTATTAGACTCACTCCGTGTTGGACATGCGTTGTAGAGGCGCTAATCCCCTTATTGCATAAGGGGATTAATTAGCGTCTATGTAACCCGCGTCCAACTGCCGGTTATACAGCACGCGCGGCTGAGCGCAGTGTATTGCATCGGCCCCTAAGAAAGATTATCTTTCTAAAGAACTCTGGCTGAAAATTGCACTAAGAAATTGTCAAATTCAAACATTAGCTGAAACAATCAGACATCAGAGGTTCTTCATCAACAACGGAACCCTTTGCTATGTTTTATGACGATAATTACAGAGGGAGTCGGAGGCTATATTTTCTGTTACAGAAGTATCACAGTGGGCTTAGACACGCGATATGACTGCTATATCAAACCATCTTCATATAAATACGTTTAGCTCTTTTAGTCTAATGGTATCCCTGGGTGCTGAGAAAATCCTCAGATCTACTGTGTATGAACTCTAGCACTTTTCCCTTGGATCCAATGCTATCTAGACACATCTCCCCTACCGGTGCAGCACTCAATCTGGCTTCCCGATTTCATCTCGGCGCCCTGCTAGGCACAAACCATTCTAATCTAGGGAGCAGATCGTGTAGGTACAAGTTCCAAGGGGGTTTAAAAGTCACAGTTAAGATCTTGAAACTAATCTGGTGGCTTACTGGAAGCCCTAGTTTAAGTCCCTGAACAGCGAATAGATGCTTTCCCAGTGAGGGATTTTGAAAATAGCCCTCGCGGCAGCATGTTAAATTATCTGAAATCTATAAGTCACTTTCTTTGGGATTCCTAATAAGCCACTACAATAGTTGTAGATTTTACTAATAAGCAGGACGTGGAACAGCATCTAAAACAAAGACCCAGCCGGCAGAGCAATCACAGCTTCCAAAAAAACCCTCTCTCACCACTGACATGATATGAAGTGCAAGACTGAAAGCAGAATTCACAATGATCCCCAGCTTTCTAACTGATGACCGAGAATGACAAGAATATTTATCACAGGGGCCAAGGACTATTTACCAATTGATAAAACCTCCATCTTACTAAGATTGACATTGCCAGATGGATGAGGCAGAATAAACAGCTTTCTACAGTTAAAACCACTGAGGAATGATCACCTCGAAAAGGATGTCCATCTGCACAAATGTGAAATGTAAAACCGGATTTCTGAATTACATCACAAAGAGGAGAAAGATACTAAATAGTATGGGAGAGAAGAGACCCTTAGGGGATTAGACAACTTTTTCCCACTCTTTATCTTCTGCTGCCCACCTACTAGAGGGGTTCTGCCTTTTTCAGAATATCCCCAATCCCCCAAGTCCAAAAGGATCTATCAAGTCAAATGAGGAGTCAAATAAATCTATCACAACCGGAAAAGCAAAGCAACCTTCGTCTATCAACCTCTCTGCACCTCATCCAGCAAAGATATCAGAAGAGTCTCAGTAATGAACCCCCAGCTGCTGCAAACTCTCAGACTGAAGACGCCACCACTTACTCAAGGATCTTCAACGAGGAGGAGAGGTCAGACGTTAAATCTCTAACTATCACAGCAAGAGGGATCCCGGGAGCTCTTCTGTAAAATGGGCTTTACAAGTAACTGCTTCAAACTATCGAGCGACCGGAGGCTTTTTTGACAGTCTGACAAAGCCTCCCACTAAAACATCACCCCCCTTCCTTTATATCCAAAAACAGGGATCTCATGCACTGGACGATGCTTGCATTCTACCTATTATACTGCGCAGGTTCAAAGCTCTGCCAGACTGAATCTACCTCCAAACTTCGAGGCTGAGCCGCTAGTTTCCAAGGGAGGTAAGGACTGCAATCGTGCACATTCCTAGTATTTCTATTAATAAAATCAAACAAGAAAAAAACCCCCCACAACTCTGCAAACATCTCCACATCAGGCATAACTCAACCCGTTTCATCCACAGTCCCTCCCGCTATCCTGAAAAACACTTCAGAAAGTTCCCTGCGGTCGCAGTAGTGGATACATAAAAAGAAGTTTTGGAAGCCCTTACCAAGCTCATTAAAAGGGGGGTCTAGAAAATTATTAGCATGCGAAGTCACGCACATGCAAACAAATGGACTTCATATGCAAACGAGGGGTTAATAAGTTGAAACTAAATGGTGCGATCTGCTCACCCTGCAAGCTTGCTAACTGGATGCTATTTAATACTTGCTAGAACATGGTGTTAAAAACAGAGCCTTTTATTTACCAAAGGGAAATAAATAGAATTATTATGCTAAATTGAGCCGGTCCCTTTTTCCTCTCGACTCCTTCTGCTGGCTTCGAAAGGATATAACGAAGGACCGTGTTACGCGGGGATTGCCTGTCAGTGCGGAGGAGAAACCTATTATGCTCCAGGCGTGGAAAAGAGGGGGCCCACGCACAATCATCACGGATGAGAGGCCAGGAAAGCAGGGCCTGCCCTACAGACCCAGCTGCTGGTTCTGCTCCTCTTCTGCGCTTACTCCCGCACGAACCCTTGGGATAAGCACAGAGAATGCCTTAGTTAAAAATAAGCGACGAGACGGCCGAAGAATTTGCAGACCCTCACTCAGATGGGCGACCCTCGGAGACCAGAGATTAGCCAGGGGGGGTCCCTTCCTTCAAGTCCTTCTCTCCTCCCCCATTCGGGGTAACAGCCCAGGAGGGGGAGACGAGCCGGATAGGGAGGGTGACAGAAAGGAGCAGGTGACAGAGGAGAAACACTTCGAGCACTCATGCAACTGTAAGGGATACTCTAGTCCCTTACCAATGTCTTTTTCCCTTTTTTGTACCAGCACTAGGGACCTACAAGGGTTGGGTTTTTTTAGACCATCCCTAGAATCCCTCCTCCCAAGGCTGGGATTGGTCAGCCTGGCCCTGTATACCTGGGCTGAGCAAGTGAAAAAGGCAGAGGGTGTTGGAGCAGAGCAGGAACTGCAAGGACTGTGATGGTGATGGTCCCTTGCTAGGACCCCCCCCCCCCCCCCCCGGCCTAGAGGTTAACTTTTTGGAAAAAGATACTGTTTGGGACTTCAGCCCAGTTTCAGGGAAAGAGAGTCTGGCTGGGTGTGATGCTTGCCCTATACCCGGCTGAAATGGGATAGCTTCCGCATCTGCCTGGAGAAAAGACGTTTTTGACAGATTCTTAGAAGCTTGCAAAGTTTTGGAACGTTGCCATTCAAGCTCCAGAATTTGATGACTCTCAGAGAGAACAAACCTAGCCTTTTTTCCAGGAAGCCACGTTCAGGCACCCAGAACTGGCTGTAGTTACACGATGTTAGGTTCCATATTAGGAGCTACCACCCAGGAAAGAGATCTAGGTGTCATAGTGGATAACACATTGAAATCGTCGGTTCAGTGTGCTGCGGCAGTCAAAAAAGCAAACAGAATGTTGGGAATTATTAGGAAGGGAATGGTGAATAAAATGGAAAATGTCATAATACCTCTGTATCGCTCCATGGTGAGACCGCACCTTGAATACTGTGTACAGTTCTGGTCGCCGCATCTCAAAAAAGATATAATTGCGATGGAGAAGGTACAGAGAAGGGCAACCAAAATGATAAAGGGGATGGAACAGCTCCCCTATGAGGAAAGACTAAAGAGGTTAGGACTTTTCAGCTTGGAGAAGAGACGACTGAGGGGGGATATGATAGAGGTGTTTAAAATCATGAGAGGTCTAGAACGGGTAGATGTGAATCGGTTATTTACTCTTTCGGATAATAGACTAGGGGGCACTCCATGAAGTTAGCATGGGGCACATTTAAAACTAATCAGAGGAAGTTCTTTTTTACTCAATGCACAATTAAACTCTGGAATTTGTTGCCAGAGAATGTGGTTAGTGCAGTTAGTATAGCTGTGTTTAAAAAAGGATTGGATAAGTTCTTGGAGGAGAAGTCCATTACCTGCTATTAAGTTCACTTAGAGAATAGCCACTGCCATTAGCAATGGTTACATGGAATAGACTTAGTTTTTGGGTACTTGCCAGGTTCTTATGGCCTGGATTGGCCTCTGTTGGAAACAGGATGCTGGGCTTGATGGACCCTTGGTCTGACCCAGTATGGCATGTTCTTATGTTCTGGAGAACAACGAAGTGAGAACAGGTACTTTCAATTTTTGTGGTTTTTGTGAAAACCCCTGAACTTTATCTTTTGAATGATGTGTGCAGTAATTTTTGTTACAGATAATTTTATTTCAACACCACCACCCGCTTTTACCCTGAAAGAAGGTAACCATCCCTGTGAACCAATGGACAGTGAGTACTAACTGTGAGAGAGTGACTGTACTGAAAATGGGTTCCCCGTTCCCCTGCACACTTACCCCCATTGAGAGCATCCACACCCTGGGTGGCTACACAAAATGGAATTTTGCCCCAATTCCCCAATACTGAAGCGGGGGCTGTACAATAAATCTACAGTTCTTTATGCAAAAAAAATGTATTTCAAAACAATAGATTCCCAGAAAACAAATATCTTTACTGTTATGTACAATGTGCAACCTCATCCTGTATAGTGTACATTTCTTTTCACCACATCTAAAAAAAAAAAAAATATAGAGCAGAATCAGAAAAGGTCACAGAGAAGGGCGACAAAAATGATTAACAGGATGCAGCAATTCCCCTATGAGGAAATGCTAAAGAGGTTAGGACTCTTCCACTTGGAGAAGAGCCGGCTGAGGGGAGAGATGCTAGAGGTCTATAAAATAATGAGTGGAATGGAACGAGCAAACGTTAATGGGAGTACAAAGACTAGAGGACACGGTGAAGTTACTAGGTGATACATTTAAAACTAATAAGAGAAAGTACAAATTTACTCAACACATAATTAAGTCCTGGAATTCACTGCCAGAGGATGTGGTGAAAGCTATTAATGTAGCTGCGTTTGAAAAAAAGTTTGGACAAGCTTCTGGAGAAAAAAAATCTATAAACCATTAAGGTGAACTTGGGGAAATCCACTGCTAATCCCTAGGATAAGCAGCATGGGATCACTATCTACCCACGCTCTTGGGATCCTGCCAGGTACTCGTGACCTGGATTGGCCACTGTTGAAAATAGGATGGTAGGCTTCATGGACCTTTGGTCTGACCCAGTATGGCAAGGCTTATGTTCTTAGTATAGCCGAAACCCACTGCAGGTGATCAGAAGCTTGAGACCGAAGAGCAGTCTGAAAAATGGTTTTCAGTTGGCCGATTGTTTTGATTTCAGACCAGAACTCAAGCCTGTAGCGCAGCCATTGAGATGCCTACACTATAGGGTGGTCGAAATGGGAGGGAATGATAAGATGCAGACGCCTTTCTAAGTCAGGACAACCAGATGCCTTCTTGTGTCTTTGCCTTGCATGCTCCCTTCAACCATATCCTCTTTGAACATCCTGACTGATATATATTTAGTCAATTTTTGAGTTTCCATGCACAGGAATAGCATGAGCACTCTATTGCTGATCGTTTACTATGAATACACAGGGAGGATAATTTAAAAAAAAGCATGCCCATATAGGTGTGTATATGGATGTGCAAAAATCTACTCCTGTACTTTCCAACCTGCTCATATGTGATATACGCAGGTTATGAAATATATGTAAATGCACCCTGAAATATGCGCGCACATGAAAAAAACACTTGAAAACATATTGCACTTAACTGGATACATAGTGACACTTATCTGAGCAAGTTCTGGCTTATCCGGCTACGTAGCAGCAAAGTCATTACTTATATGGATAAGTCTTAAAACGCTATTTATCTGGCTAAGTCAGATAGCCAGATAAGTCTAAAAAGTGCTACTTATCTGGCTAAGGGATTCATTATTGCTTTTCTCCCATTTGGTGTCCAGGGGAAAAACTATTAGGGGTAGATTTTCAGACGAGCGCGAACAGCTTACTTTTGTTTGCGCTCCAGGCGCAAACAAAAGTTCGCTGGATTTTAGTAGATACGCGCGTAGTCGCGCGTATCGGCTAAAATCCTGGATCGGCGCGCGCAAGGCTATCGATTTCGTATAGCCTGCGCGCGCCGAGCCGCGCAGCCTACCCCCGTTCCCTCCTAGGCCGCTCCGAAATCGGAGCGGCCTAGGAGGGAACTTTCCTTTGCCCTCCCCTCACCTTCCCCTCCCTTCCCCTACCTAACCCACCCGCCCGGCCCTGTCTAAACCCCCATCCTACCTTTGTCGGGGGATTTCCCCGCGCGCCAGCGGGCCTCCTGCGCGCCGGGCCGCAACCTGGGGGCGGGAACGGAGGGCGCGGCCACGCCCCCGTACCCGCCCCCCAAAACGCTGCCGACACGCCCCCGCAACGCCGCGCGCTCCGGCCCCGCCCCCCGACACGCCTCCCAACACGCCCACTCCGAAAACCCCGGGACTTACGCGAGTCCCGGGGTTCTGCGCGCGCCGGTGAGCCTATGTAAAATAGGCTCACCGGCGCGCAGGGCCCTGCTCGCGTAAATCCGCCCGGTTTTGGGCGGATTTACGCGAGCAGGGCTCTGAAAATCCGCCCCTTAGTGAATTAGGTACTAAGTCAGAGAGCTGGAAAAGTAGCGTTTTAAGACTTATCTGGATAAGTAGCGACTTTGCTGCTACTTCGCCGGATAAGCAGGAACTTGCCCAGCTAAGAGTCAATACTTATCCGGATAAGCCAGAACTTGCCCAGCTAAGAGTCAATACTTATCCGGATAAGCCAGAGCTTGCCCAGCTAAGAGTCAATACTTATCCGGATAAGCCGGAACTTGCCCAGCTAAGAGTCAATATTTATCCAGATAAGTCAGAACTTGCCAGGATAAGTGACCATTTCAAGATTTAGCCAGATAAATCGTAATTTATCTGGATAAGTAGCATGCAACTGCTATATTCGCATATTTTTAGTTGGATCTAAAATTGTACGCATGGAGATTTTACCTGTGTAATTTACACACATTTAACCCCTATAAGTCAAATTTGATATGTGTTAAGTCAAGAGGTTTTCTAACATGCGCGCAGCAATGAAATTACCAATTTTTCCAATTAGTCAACCAGTTCGTCATCACGATCCTCCTGGCTCTTCAGCCTCAACCTCCCCCATTTCATCCAGCCCAGACCCCCCCAGCCAGCATTTCACTTTTAAGACGTTTACTAACACTTACTCCAGATATAGATCAGGTGTAAATATACACAAGTAAGCTGCCAAATTTACATGCGTAAAATACATAAAACAGCAACTTGCTTATGTAAATATTGGTCCCGTCCTGGCCCACCTCTTTTTTTTCTTTTTTCACACATGCAAATTTACTCACGTACCCTTACGTGCTCCTAAACCTTACCCCCCAATTTTTTCATACATTGCTAAATTGTGTTTCAATATGAATGTTAATTTCTCAGTCAATGCAATGGTCATGAATCTGTTTTTTGCCACGCTTCAATGGATGGCGCAGACTTACTAGTCTGCGATGTGCCGCCCCGCAGCAGTCAAGTGGTCTGCAAGTTGACCTCCCCAGCAAGCAGAGGATCGGTGTCAAAGATACAATCTCCCCCACATATCTGTTATTTTCCTTCCTATATCCTCCTAGAAAGAAGTTACCTAAAGACAATGCCTCCACCTATGCAGATAGGTTTCCTCCGCACCACAGCCTCTCTAGCATAATCCTGTGGAGCTCAAGGAAAAAGATAGTATAAAAGAGGGGGGGTAACTATAAATTTGGTGTTCCATCCATACCATAAGCTCCCCCTCCATGGACAGATTGACAGCCCATGAGCTCTTCTCCAAATCTGCCCTCTTTCAACCTCATCTAATGAGATTTGCAAGCCCCTATCCCATTGTGATATACAGTCCCACCGCACGACGAGCCTACTCAGTATAGCTTTATAAAGCTTGAAAATCGCTCGTCCCGAAGGAAAAAACCTTCTCAAATTCCCAAAGTGAAACTGGCTCCCATTCACTACCCTCAAGCTGCCGCACAGCCTCCAGCAACTGCTCGCGATACCCAGCTGAGTTGTCAGGGAGCTCATATTCTGAACTTAAAATGGCAGGTACTCCCCCTGCTCCCTCCGCCACACAGGTCTCCAGGAAATACTACGTAGTAACCCATGCCAAGGCTCCCTGTGGCCTAGCTGCTCAGTAATCCGCCTGCATGTTGGGGAGGTCCATGCTGCCCATCTCCTTTGGCCTCCAGAGATGCTCATTATGCCAAATAAAATGTGACATCACATTGTCGAGATTGTTGAAGAAACCATCAGGCAAATAGCAAGGAACATGTTGAAACACGTACATCAACCAGGAGAGTACACTCATCTTCAAGATTCTCCCCGCCCATGATACCATTCCTCCAGATCTTTATGAATCTGATTACAGGAGCAATATTTGTTCTATTAAGAACATTTTTTTTTTTTTTAACACTACCTATGGCTGGCACCTGGATCCAATGATGCTGACGTTTTCCCACCGAAAGGTCTTAGAATGTGCAAAGAAACTCCATTCTCTGTCTGTTGAATTTCGCAAGGAAGGCTGTATTTCTGGAAGTCCTGTTACGGCGAAAGAAAATATTTCTAAAAGGATAGAGAAGAATTTAGGTATTGGAAAAGGGCTTTGTGTTATCTTCACTGCTGCAGTCACAGTGAGAGCGCTGTAAGAGAGAGAGAGACAGAGGCTCTGCTGCAGTCTACCCGTCCACTGGAGATAAAGAAGCAGTGAACAAACAGCAGTGATTTTTATTTCTGTCTGACTTTCCACAGTGGCAGTGAACTGCTTGAAGTGCAGCCGTGTCAGTTTCTTCTCAGTTGGACAATTTTCTTGTATGTGCAAGAAGAGTCAGTTAGCAGTGCACATACGTACACTATGTAGATGTAAGAGAGACACTTTTGCACACACTGTGAGGGATAACCAGGCAGCAGAGAGTGCCACTGTCAATCTGCTAACTTTGCTTGGCAGTGCCTCCTAAGCACTGAAGTGAACTCGGAATGTCAACTCGATTGTCCCTGATGGACATGGTCCGTGGTCACTGGGGGCACCGACGAAAAGTGGACGACACCATGAAAAAAAAAACACCCGGTGTGCGGTCAATGACTGGCAGTCACCATGATGGCGGGTAGTCAGGAGGTGACCACTATAAGAAGCAAAAAGGTAGTAAAAAAAAAAAAAAAAAAAACTACCGCACTGAAGAGGCACAGACCACGAAGGGGGACCCGACGAGGAAGATGGGGAAAACCCCCGAAACTCGAGAAAATAAGAAAAAGAGAGGAGGTCCACGAACCGCAAGGCAACTGCACCTTGGAAAAGAAGAGACTGAAGGGGGACCTCGCGTGGACGCACGGATAGTGGCAGGCTGGGCATGCTCAGTGTGCTGGTCAAAGCTGCTAGAAGAGACTGAAGGGGGGGGACCTCGCGTGGACGCACGCTTAGTGGCAGGCTGGGCATGCTCAGTGTGCTGGTCAAAGCTGCTAGAAGAGACTGAAGGGGGGGGACCTCGCGTGGACGCACGGATAGTGGCAGGCTGGGCATGCTCAGTGTGCTGGTCAAAGCTGCTAGAAGAGACTGAAGGGGGGGGACCTCGCGTGGACGCACGGATAGTGGCAGGCTGGGCATGCTCAGTGTGCTGGTCAAAGCTGCTAGAAGAAACTGAAGGGGGACCTCGCGTGGACGCACGGATAGTGGCAGGCTGGGCATGCTCAGTGTGCTGGTCAAAGCTGCTAGAAGAGACTGAAGGGGGGGGACCCTCGCGTGGACGCACGGATAGTGGCAGGCTGGGCATGCTCAGTGTGCTGGTCAAAGCTGCTAGAAGAAACTGAAGGGGGGGGACCTCGCGTGGACGCACGGATAGTGGCAGGCTGGGCATGCTCAGTGTGCTGGTCAAAGCTGCTAGAAGAGACTGAAGGGGGGGGACCTCGCGTGGACGCACGGATAGTGGCAGGCTGGGCGTGCTCAGTGTGCTGGTCAAAGCTGCTAGAAGAAACTGAAGGGGGACCTCGCGTGGACGCACGGATAGTGGCAGGCTGGGCATGCTCAGTGTGCTGGTCAAAGCTGCTAGAAGAGACTGAAGGGGGGGGGACCTCGCGTGGACGCACGGATAGTGGCAGGCTGGGCGTGCTCAGTGTGCTGGTCAAAGCTGCTAGAAGAAACTGAAGGGGGACCTCGCGTGGACGCATGGATAGTGGCAGGCTGGGCATGCTCAGTGTGCTGGTCAAAGCTTCTAGAAACTTTGGCAAAAGTTTTCCGTGCCGGGCTCCATCGGACGATGTCACCCACATGTGAGGGCTACCATCCTGCTTGTTCTAAGAGAATACAAATAAACTTACTTTAAAACGTCTGTGTGTGTGAATGCCCAATGTCTGAAAAATAAGACTGACGAGTTAGAATGGATGGCATTGCCTTGCGGTTCGTAACCATATTACATCAGTCTTAAAAAGGGGGATTTTACAAACTTATGGTCATAAAAAAACTCAAGCCCCTTCTCCACACACACGATCTCAAAACTGTCATTCAAGCTACCCTATCTTCAAAACGTGATTATTGTAACTCCCTCTACCTTGGCCTTCCCCTATCCACTATCAGACCATTACAGATACTCCAAAATGCGACAGCTAGGATGATTAGCAATGCTCGGAAATCTGACCACATAACTCCTGTCCTGAAGGAATTACACTGGCTCCCCATCTCTTACCGTATACTTTTCAAAACCCATACCATCTTACACAAAGCCATATACAATCAAAACTCCTCATGGCTAAATGAACCACTCAAACCTTCCCAGTCCTCCCGACCTTCTAGGATGAACCGTAAATGCACACTGCAAATCCCCCCACAAGACAGCCCGTCTTACTGCCACAAGAGATCGTGCTTTCTCTATCGCGGGCCCCACCCACTGGAATACCCTACCTCTCCATCTCCGCCTTGAGCCATGCCCCTTAAAATTCCGAAAAATGCTAGAAACTTGGCTTTTTCACCAAGCCTTCCCAGACTAAGTTTCTCATCGTCCCCTGCCCATGCCTGCTCACCCGCGCTCTACAGATGTAACCTTCCTTAATCCAACTAATTTTTTGCTGAATACTGTAAATATGTAATTTTATGCCTTTGCTGCATTTTGTAAATAGTTTTTGTTCCATTAGTTTTTTACCTCTCTTTTACACTACACTTTTAATCTCACCTCTGCCTTTAATTATACTCCCTATATTGTTTGTCTTGTTACCCCTTCCCCTGTTCATTGTAACTTTCCATTTCTTTCATTGTTATAATGTAAACCGATATGATGTGCATTTTAATATTGGTATAAAAAAAACCTGTTAAATAAATAAATAATAGGCATTTCAGAGATCTAGTGGAGGATAGGATAACCAGTGAGACACTGATTTTGGGTATAAATTATATGCACATGACAGGGCAGGGCAGAGTGGTAGAGGAGGGTGGCATTGTATATAATGGATGGCATAGTCAAATAAGAAAGAAAATGTACTATGGAATCCTTATGGATAGAAATTGCCTGTGCAATGGGTGAAAATATAGCACTGAATGTATACTAGCATCCACCTGGCCAAGGCAGAGAAACAGACAAATGCTAGCAGAAATTAGAAAGGCAACTAAAATAGTCAACACAATAATAATGGGCGTCTTCAGTTACCCCCATCAGGACGTGCTAGATGCCATCAATAACCACTTCATGCAGCAGCTGGTCCTGAACACTGCCCGTTTCATTTGCTAATAAGCAGATTGTGAATACAATGAGAAATAAAAGTACAAATAAAAAACATACGGTACCTTAAAATGTCTGTATGTGAATGCCAGAAGTCTGAGTAGTTGAATTGTTGAATCTGAATGTATGACACTACAGGCATTTCAGGGATAACTGATGGGACACTGTGCTACCAAGAAATATACTCTATCAACGTGACAAGGCACAAGGAAACTGATGAAGGGAAGCCACTGTAAAGTAAGAGATGGCATAGAGTCATCTCATGGATAGAAATTCCATGCCTGATGGATAAGAGTATAGCACCTGGACAAGATGAAGAAAGACTAGGAAATGCCGAATATATAAATTTCAGCTAGCAACACCATAAGAAGAAATTACTTGATAATTGATCATTTCCTTTCCTTGAGTCCGGTCAAACCAGTCCAGACTAACAGGTTATGCTCACTGACCAGCAGATGGAGACAGAGCTTAACGGGTTCACTAATGTCAATCCCTGTAGACATCCATGCTGACCACAGCTTGCCAGTACGATCCGTAACCAGCTAACTCTGGACAACATTATAACTTTAATGACCATAGGGTTTCCAACAACAAGTAACTGAGAAGCTGGAAGATAAAGCAATATAACGTGCTCACCCGTTCAGACGAAAGGACTGCGTAAGCAAAGTAATTTCTCTTTCGTCTGTCAGACCAGTCCAGATGAATGAGATGTACCAAACCTACTCCAGAATAGGGAGGGATACTGACTAAAGTGTCTGCAAGGCCTTGGAAGAGAAGAGGTCTCCTCCCTGATGCCCACATCAAAGCAGTAACTTCAAAATGACAAATAAGATCAAATTGCTGCTCTGTGACATTCCAGGGGGGAGGCCGAACGCAGCCCTGCCTATGAAAAAAAAGAGAGAGTCAGGACTCTCAAAGCAAGGCATTCAAGTGTATTCAGGCAAGGCCTTACCCAAAAAACACAGCTTCCAGAAATAGCCTTTTCATTCACCACCTTACAGCACAACAGAAGAACTGACGCCTGAAAGGAACAGGAAGTCTCTGGAGAAACCTCCTCACCTCTAAGTCATCTAAGATTTCATGTTCAGGCAAATCCAAACACTTGCTAAACAAAAGCAGCCTCGCAGGCCGGTTACAGTAATCCCCGAGCAGGGACAGCACAGGACTGCAGGGCGGGCAGGACCTGGCTGGAGGTGCTGGGGGTACGAGAGGGCGCCCCTGAGAGTACACTGGCTGCAGGGTAGAGAAGGGAGGCCCAGGAGACGAGGAACAAGGAGTGCACTAAAAGGACAGACAAACTAGACAAGGCAGGAACAAGACTAAACAAGCACGGAGCAAGACTAGGGCAGGGCAAAACTAAAACAAAACAAAAAAAACCAGAGTGAAAGGCAAGGCAGGGAACCAGACAGCCAGGACCCCAGAAGGCCAGAGACAGGAACGCAGGCAAGGCAGGCAGGCAGGCTAAGGCCGGAGCTGGCAGGGTACAAGCAGAGACCAGGTCAGGCAGGCAGCAATAAAAAACAGAAGCAAAGCAAGGAGAGAAGCGGTCAAGGTCAGGAAGGGAGGCAGGAACAGGAACTTTAGACGAGGCTACGTTCAAAAGAGCAAGGGTGGCCCCCAGCAGGGAGTAGGAGCGACTCGAGGCAGGGAACTGTGAGCGAGGCAATGCGGCCTCATGTGCCTCTGAGACAGGCTTACTCAGGTCGGACCAGGGGCCCACTGCGGACCCCGCCCCGAAGGCAGGAGGGCAATCCAGTGAGCAGGACAGTTACAGCACCCCCCCCCCCTCCCAAAGAAGGGTAGATACCAGACACCCCTCAAAGTGCCCAGATCCCAACTGCAAGGGATGCTCAAGGCAAATCCAGATCACAACGGTTTACAAAATAACACTCATAATGTCAGAAAATAAACCTGATGCAATATTCTACAACAAATCCAGACCACTTATTAAAATATGAGGAACGTGTGACAGAAAAGATATCCAACAGCTAATGTATAAAATCAGCACATTTTAAATTAATATATGGCAATCAGAGCATTATAAATCATGTTTCATTACATCTTATCCTCCGTACTTCTAATCCAAAAAACTCTCGTCATTCTTAGTGTTGTAATCCCCTCCCTCTCTCGTTACAATTAATTCCTCATGACTCAAATTCTCATTTCTCATCATTTCTTAAAACCCTGGTTCTTTAATCTCCTGATTTTTAAGCATTTTTAAACAGCCCTGGTTTTAGTTCACGTTTGCATCAGGCGCAACATCTCAAGCAATGCTCCCTTGCTCCCCCTGACACCTGTACACACACTGCTAGGGGGTTCTTTACCTCTTCCTTTCTTTCGGGGGGGGGGGTAGTCTGGTTGCCTCGGGGCTTGCGGCACGTCGGTCTCGGAGTCGGCTTGACCGGGACCGGCGTTCACTGGCCTTGCACATGCGCGCGTGGTGACGTCATCGAGCGCGCGCACCAGTCCCCTGCTGGGACTTCTCGTTCCCGTGCCTTCTTTCACGTGCGCGGTGACGTCGTCGCGCGCGTGCACGCGTACCGAAGGGTCCCGTGACACACTAATTATTTCCTGTGCTGATTGGTGGGGAGCTTCAGCGCGGGACAGAGAATATATCCCTCAGCTGCTTGCTTTATCGGCTGAGGGATATAAACAGCTTCGCTGTGGCGTTCAGGTTGCCTTGGCAACAGACTTCAACGGAATAAGGCTGGTAATTCACTTTGTGCTCCTTGTCTGCTGCTTTTTGTTATTTTACTTCAAATTATTTTGAATTCTAGTTAATAATTTTATTCTCTGAATTTTAGGAGTTTCTGCTTATTAGATATTTTAGCAATTTGTTTAATATATATATACATATATGAATATATTTTTGTTCTGATGCAATTGTTTTTCTATGACATCTAAAGACTGCAGTCAGATTCTTTGATTTGTTTTACATCATTTGCACGTCGTCTGACTGTTCTGTTTTAAACTTCGCGTACAAGTGATATTAAATTCACCTTTAACTGAACCGTCTCCTGTTTTGAACCGCCTATCGACCGATCAATTCATATTGATCAGCCGAACCAAGGATCCACAAAACACCAGCATAACTCACACGCTGCCCGGGGGGCGGCTTTGACGGGGTCCCTTAAAAATAGCCACAGGAGATACGCACTCCAGATGAATTAGAGCCCCCGGAGACTTATTTATTTATTAGGAAGAGCAGCAGGGAAGGGGGGAAATAAAAAAGGGAACCAACTGTATCTCCCCCCTGGGAGTCCCCCTAGCCCAAGCCCTGCAATATTGAGGGAGGAAGCATAGGCTTTCACCACTGGAGCCCAAAGTGATCCAAACCTCTGCTCAACTATGGGGGAGGGAGCCTCGGCTTTCACCTCAGGGGATGCATATTAGGAGATGGTCTGTGTCAGGGCTATGCTCTACTGAGGAAGGGGAAAACCAGCTTTTTAAATCGCAGGAGCTGCCCACTAAACTCACTCTCCTGTTCACCCAGCCTAACTGGGCCATGATCCACAGCACAGGATGCTTGCCTACCATCTGCTGGAGACAGAGAATACTGGCAGGCTGAGGTCAGCATGGACACATATGGAGTGACATCAGCGAACCTGTTAGCTCTCTGTCTCCATCTGCTGGTCGGTGAGCAAAGCCCATTCGCCTGGACTGGTCCGACTGGATGAAGAGGAATGAAAGCTTTAAGTTACACCAGTATTGACTGGATCAGTGTCTTTTCGGGACATGCTAGAGAGGTTAAGTTTCCAGATGCCATAAATGACTGCTTCATGGAGCAGCTGGTCCTAGAATAGACATTTCAGATCCAGTCCTCAGTGGAATGCATTGCCTGATGCAAGGGGTTACCCGGGTGAAGCTGCTAGCATAGTGATTATAAAGCAATCACATTTAACAGAGGGGGAGGACATTATGTAAAACTACTGCAGCAGCATATAATTTAAAAATGCAGACTGTGATAAAATGAGGAAATTAGTTCCTGAAAGGAGCAGTTGCAAAGGTTAAAAGTTTGCATGAGTTGTGGACAGTGTTTAAAAAGCCCAGATAAAAAGGGAAGAGCAAATGGTTTAATGGTGAGGTTAAAGAGGCAGTTAAAGCTTCTAATTGCTATCATTAAAAGATGGAAAGCAGACCCAAAATGATGAAAATGAGCACGAGCATAAGCACTGTTAAGTCAGATGTAAAACATTAACAGAGAATTTGAGAAGAAGCTTACCAGAGAGGCAAAAACTAAATAATAAAACCTTTTTCAAGTACATTCGAAGCAAAAAGGCCGTGAGGGAGTCATTTAGGTTGCTAGAAGGGGTGCTCAGCGAGGACAAGGAAACAGCAGAAAAACTGAATGAATTATTTGCCTCCGTCTTTACTGAGGAGGATATTGGAATTGTATCCCCACCTGAAGCATTCTTTAACGGTAACGATTCTGAACAACCAAAACAAATAACTGCGATAATGGAGAATGTAATAAACGAGACTGAAACTAAAGCATAACAAATCACTAGGACCAGATAGCATCCATCCCAGAATTCTAAAAAAAAAACCAAACAAAAAACATGACATTGCAAACCCGTTACTAGTAATCTGTGGCCTATCGTTTAGAACAGCCAGGACACCTGAAAACTAGGAGGCGGCCGACGTGATGCCGATTTTATTTTTTAAAGGGCTCCAGGGTTGATTCAGGAAACCATAGACTACTGAGCCTGATGTCATTGCTAAGCCAAATGGTAGCAGCCATTCGTAAAAACAAAATCACTGGCCATATAGACAGACGTGTCTTAAAGGGGAATAGACAACCTACTTCTATGCTAAGGGAAGTCTTCCGTTACCAATCTTTTAGAATTTTTTGAAGGTGTAAATAAACACGTAGATAACGGTGAGCTGGTTAATATAGCGTCTTTGCATTTTCAGAAGACGTGCGACAGAAATTGAGATGATAATTTTCAAAAGCATTTGTCTGGAGACGTCTGTATGACAGAGGTATGCTAACTTAACTAGCAGGAAAAGGAGGCTAACACGCCCCTGTATAGGTCAATACTGAGGCCTCATCTGGAACACTGCGTTCAATTCTGGAGACGACATCTCAGAAAGCACACACAGAGAGAGAGAGGATCGAGCCTATCCAGAGAAAGGCAACCAAAATGGTGCAGGGTCTGCATCAGGAGTCATACGATATGAGACTTGAGAATCTAAAGACGTGTACCCTAGAGGAAAGGAGAGGTGGTGGTGGGGGGAATACAATATGGATTCTGAAATGTATTAGTAACATACAAGAGGGAAACGTCTTTTAATGGAAAGTATGCTCTGGAACAAGGGGGGCAGGATATGAAGCTCCAGGAAAGGGTGGTGGAGAAAAAAAAATGGTACCAGAATTCAAAACGATATGGGATAAAAAACAAAGAATGCTTAGGATGTTAATAAACTACAGGGGTAACATGCACAGCGCGCGCTGGACAGACTGGATGGGCCATTTGTGTCTTTTTCTGCCGTCATTTTTCTAAGCGGTCACTATTCGGTGCCAGGTAGCTGGATAAGCAGCACCGTTTCAATATTTGCCCATGTTCAGCAACCAGCACTTAGTTGGATAAACTATTTACCCGGCTAGTTATTGGGCTAGATGAGCTACTTAGCCAGATACATACTGATATTCGGCCTTGCTCAGGATAAACCTATCTGGCTAACTTTCAGATAGCCAGGTAATATCAAGTTGCACAGCCACGCACTGGATATCCTTCTCAAATTAACCGGAAATGTTTATCTGGCTTAACTTGCTCAACTGGATAACAGCTGAATATGGCCCTCTCTGTTACTACGTTACAGCCGCTTACAAAATTTACTGTTGAAGTCAGGTTTGATAATGCTCTCAACTGCCGACGCAGTTAACAATTAAAAGGCCCTACTATAAAGAGATTTTCCCATCTTGTGACAAACAGTTTTGAAAACTAGTTAAAAAAAAACAAAACAAAAAAACTTTGAGAATATGAAGTGTCACTCAAGCACCAACTCTTGAAAGCAACAAGTCAGATTATCTAGATCGGAGTTTTCAAATTGTAAAATACAAGTAGAGATTTTCAAGTATGCACCGTCCACCAATGGGCATGAGGAGAAACAGTCTTCTATTTTATTTCACCAGGCAAAATGTTTTTTAGCCAGTTCATGATTTTACTGATAAATTTACAGCCACAAGAAACATCTTAAGGAAGACGTTCCATTAGGTGGCATAAAAAAAGCTCTATCTACCTGCAGGGACATAAGGAGGGTGATATTCAATGTCACCTAGCTGGGTTAGTAGGGGCAGCTGAAGCTTATCCAAATAAGTACTTAGCTAGATAAGGCTAGGAGGTGGGTGGGAAAAGGGTTAACTTAACTTAGCTCAATAACAGGTCTAAAGTTAGCTAGATAAGACTTATTTGGCTAACTAGTGATTTCTTTGGGGATATTCATGTTGCTGAATATCCCTTATAAGCCAGATAAGTCTTATCCAGTTAACGTACTTAAACATTAAATTTTGAATATCTACCTCTTACAAATGGACTGGTTGTAGAGCTTTTCCCATTTGTACCAGGCTCCTGCGCTGAATGTCTTGTTGGAACAACATTCCAAGAGGACCCAGAAGAATCAGCATCTGCAGGAAGCAAACAATTGCACTATAAACAGAAAACACATATCCAAGTCGTAAAGTATATTATCTCATGTAGCATGACAAGCTTTAGAACACAATATTCTTTATGCCAAAATGTGGAGAAATGCACGAGCTGAATTTTTCTTTAAGAGAAATCAAGTTTGATCATCATAAATGGGATCTCCATAGACAGCAGGATGAATTAGCCATGACAAGTGGGTGATGTCATCCGACTGCTGAATGGACCCCTCTCTCTAGCTCTGTAAAATTTTGCTACTGAGCATGTGTGGAAGATCCCGCACATGTGCTGCCTCAAGAGTCCCTCAGTCAATTGTAGGGATTAGCTTTAGCTAGGTAGTCTACTCTCCAGGGAGGCCGGTGGATATTAAGCATGGCTAATTCATCCTGGTGTGTACTCAGAACCCTGTTTATGGTAAACAAACTTGCTTTCTCTCTCAACAAGAAGGGCTGAATTAGCCATGACATGTGGGGAATACCAAGCTGAAGGTTGCGTAATGGATCACTTACTGAGAGTGGACTACAAGGTGAAAAGGCTGTATAAAACTGCTTGCCCAAAATTACTGATGTTTCTTGACTGTTCAGACAATGAGACATGAAACTGTTAATGGACAACCAAATTGCAGTCTTGCAGATATCTTCAATGAACATGGCTCTTAGGTCAGCCACTAAGGTAGCCATGGCTCTTACCTGATAAACCTTGACAGTCTGTGGAGGCCAGCCAGAGGATAGCAATGTGCAATACAGTCTGCCAGCCAGTTTGACAATATGCATTTGGCAACAGCCACTCCCAGTCTGTTAGGCTCATAGGGGATGAAAAGTTGAGTAAAATGATGTGGTTGAGTTCTTTTCAGATAATAGGCTAAAGCCCTTTTATAGTCCAGTGTTTACATTAAGTCTTGGAAAGAAGAAGGCCAAAATAATGGCTTGATTCAAATGAAAAGCAAAAACCACTTTGGGCAGAAACTTAGGCTGGGTATGGAGCACCACCTTGTTTTAGAGAATTTTGAACCAATGCTTAAAGCTCACTTTTCTAGCCAAAGTGATGGAGACTAGGAATAGCACTTTTCAGGCAAGAAGACAACTCCAATGGCTCATAGGGAGGCCTCATAGGTTGCGCCAAGACAACAGTGAAATCATAAGAACATAAGAAAATGCCATACTGGGTCAGACCAAGGGTCCATCAAGCCCAGCATCCTGTCTCCAACAGTGGCCAATCCAGGCCATAAGAACCTGGCTTCACAACCGAAAGTCTCGTATGCCACAAAACCTTCATAAACGTTGATACCAGAAGATGGATGAGATCTGTTTTCAATCCACCTGATGGTAGTGAGTGGCAATGGCACTGAAATACACTTTAATTGTTGATATATTGAGGCCCAAAGAGAAAAAGGAGAAAGCAGGTCTTTTGGAGCTCAGACAAATGGGTTCAGGAAGCCAGCCTAACACCAAATGAAAAATTCTTCCCATTTAAAATTCTACTTTCTTCTTGTAGATGACTTCCTGGCTGGCCAAAATCATAATGTCCTCAACCTCCTCAGATAGTGACAATGAAGAAGACAATGAAGAACTATTGAGCGCTCAATACCCATACCGTCAAGTTGAGGGAGAGAAGGCTCAGATGACCCCTCTCTCTTGAGTTAGTAGAGCCAGACTGATCCCAGGGAAGCAGAAGGTGGACTGACAACCTGACGAGGTAAGAGAGCCACTTTCACCTGGGCTAAGCTGGAGCAAAGAAAATAAAACATACTCAGGCTACGAGTACATTTCATACCATCCTTACCATGCAAATGCAGGTTGCTGGCCCTATTAGTTATTCCTGCGCGATCCAGAAAGCAAAACGTGCAGCCAAGCCGCACATTTTACTTTCAGAAATTAACGCCTGCCCAAAGGCTGGCGTTAATTTCTGCCGGCGCCAGGGAAGTGTACAGAAAGCAGAAAAAAAACTGCTTTTCTATACACCCTCCAAATTAATATCATGGCGATATTAAGTCGGAGGCCCCAAAAATAAAAAAGTAAAAAAAAAAAAAAAAAAAAGTACAATCGGCCCGCGGCCGACGGGTCGGAAGACAGACGCTCAATTATACCGGCGTCCATTTTCCGAACCCGTGGCCGTCAGCAGGTTTGAGAACCGACACCGGCAAAATTGAGCGTCAGCTGTCAAACTCGCGCGCGTACAGGAGAGTGGCCTGTGCGCGCGTCGGGAGAGCGGGCGCTCTCCTCGGAGCTCTCCCGTGGGTTTTACAATATAGGCCTGCCTGTCATGTAAGCCCAAAAATGCTAGGACCTGCAGCCTTGCTCCTCATCAAGAGCAGTAGTAAAGTTGTGCAGCTAACAAACCACTGCGAGCTGCATCCTCCTTTTTCAAAATACAGAGTTACACACAACAATTGGCCCCGCCTTAGAATGCCCATGCTCTGCCCCCAACTCCACCCCCTTTTTTTTTTTTGTTACTTGCACAGGCGTAAATATGTGTGTGAAACTTCTGGCTTTTAAAATACGCGTCACTCACAAACATCCCGCATACTCCTGTCTATGATGTTTTTAGTGCGTGCAAGGATTTTAAAGTTCGGCCCACGTTGATGCAACATCATAGAGACCACATGCATCACTGCCGCCATATGTCACAGGACAACCAGGATTACTCAGGTCAGTCCTCGATACCACTGCAGCAAGCTCTGAACCTGTGATCGAAGATAAAAAGCCTAATCTGATGGAGGAAATGCTCTCTCATCTGATGAGTCTGTCCATGCTCATCAGATGAGAGAGCATTTCCTCCATCAGATTAGGCTTTTTATCTTCGATCACAGGTTCAGAACTTGCTGCAGTGGTATCGAGGACTGACCTGAGTAATCCTGGTTGTCCTGTGACATATGGCGGCAGTGATGCATGTGGTCGCTATGATGTTGCATCAACGTGGGCCGAACTTTAAAATCCTTGCACGCACTAAAAACATCATAGACAGGAGTATGCGGGATGTTTGTGAGTGACGCGTATTTTAAAAGCTCCCAGAGAATCAAGCTCCGGTGAACTTGATTCTCTGGGATGAGGTTCAACTTGGCAAAATTGGCTATGAAAATTAGTGACTGAAGAAGCTGGATTGTCTTTTCAAGGGAGTCTGACACTCCTGCTTGAGAAAAAGATTCAGGTAAGGAAAGACACAAATCCTTCTACAATGATGTGCCTCTGCTACTGGTATATATACCATATATCCCTGGTGCCGAAGACTGACATCTGTTTCCAAAAAAGATCCTGAGAACAGGAGTTGCCTCAACGCTATGCCCACCTGGCCCCCAGGATTCAGAGGCCTATGTTATTCCTTGCCCAGCGTTTGCCACAGCCAGCATCCAAGGAGGAACCCATGCCTGCTGGATTAAGCCAAGCTCTCTAAAGAGGAGAAACATGAGCAAAGATTGCTCAACCTATGCCTACACTGTGCAGGCAAGGATCCCTACACCTCCTTGTGCCCTAAGAAGATGGAAACCCCCCCCCCCCCATGCCTAGGGTTAATTGGGGAGGCTGTTCTAGGCAATTCTCACTCCACTCCCCCATGAAGAATTATTTCGACTCTGCCATAGACCTAATGCCCAGTAAAATGCCACCCCCATGGTAGAGTCTACCTATTACCCATTTCGGAGACCAGAGCAATATAAGAAGAATCTCAAGAGGGAGTTCATTAGACCATCCACCTTCCCCACCCAGGCGGGGTTCTTCAACTTGGGCTGGGCTTGCTGTGGTATGTTACGCTGACCTCTCTCACACGGACATCCGCATGCTGGAAGCTGTTGCCGCAGCAGTGCATATGGAGCAGGATATCACTGATATTGGTGGAAGGAGCATATCTGGAAAAAGAAGCACTTAAAAGGGAAGCAAGGATGCCTAGAAGAAGAAGGCTGTTCTGCTCCCGCTAACAAAGGCTGAATGGCTGTGTGCTGCTCCTTAATCTGGGCTACAGCCTCCCTGACCTTATATTCATGAAGAGATGTTCCCCGGAGCAAGGGACCTTGGCCAACTTATCAGGAACATCTTCATACAGGCCTGCAGGCTCTCAAACAGGCCATCCGACTGTTGCAGATGATTCTTCCACAGTGCCAAAGAGCCTGTACACTAACTGGATAAGATGGCACTCTCACTTTTCTCCATCCAGAAAAGCCTGCCGACAACTTTCCTGCTCCCAATCTAGAGATTCTACCAGAGGCTTCAGCTTGCACATGCACTCATGTAATTCCCATTGAGCCTCAAACTCTGAAAGACTTTCTTCCCAAAATTGGCCCAATAACCTTGATTCTCTGCCCAGGGGTGTGTAAAAAAAATAAATTCTGATGATCTCAGCTCATTTTCACACAGAATCCACCACCACAGATTGGTCTGGTAGTGTAACTGCTCCAAACCCAGGAGTCCGTTGAATTCTGTATTTAAGGTTTAGTTTCATGCTACTGGTGGCCAGGAGGCTGGATTGTCCCACATTCTCCTTTGCAGATCCCTAAGAATATGATGCACTGGGATCACTGCTGGCTTGGAAGGACTTTCCAGAATCTGAAGAATGCCAAAAGTTTCCATGCAAAGCTCCTTGACTGTTCAGACTTTGACGCCAGTGGCCTTCCCCAACTTTTCCAGAAACCTGAAAAAGTAGAGGTCTTCTGGTGGGGACAAATGCTCTTGCAGGTCAGATAAAAGTACTGAAGGTATCCCTTGTGGCCCCATTGAAGAAGATGGCAATCAAGGCGGAGATTGCAGTTGCCTTGGAGGGGAAAAGTCCTGGGGGACTTTCGGCTAGATCTCTTCCTGCTCTGCATCCTCTGAGTAGTGGCTGGATGCTCCAGTAGCAGGGGTAGGGGGGGAGGGTTGTCCAATGAAGGAGACTAACTTCCATGGCTGGCAGGCCTGATAGGTATGGCGTGGAAGCTGCAGTGGACAGGAGAGGCTGAAGAGCACCCATCTTGTCTCTGGCCACCAAAGAAGTAAAAAAAAAAAAAAAAAAAAAAAAAGTCTTCACCAGATATGTAATTCTGTGTGCCAACAGCACAGAGGACTTTTGTGCCTGGTGCACCAATGCTGTGTTGAAAGTGCCTGGTGCATCAATGGTGTATGTCGCCAAAAAGGAGTAAATTAAAAACTTTTAATAAGGAGAAGATACATGTCCTTGACTGATTCACAGGGCAGCGCATACATGAGAGCTCCTGCACATGCTCAGTAGTAAAAAACTTTGCTGAGCTAGAGAGAGGGGTCCTTTCAGCCAAGGTCTCATGACTAATTCAGTCCTCTTATCAACAGAGAAACACAAATTACAACACAGAAGCAAGAGAGCATACTTTAAGACATGCATGGATATTCATGCATAAAAAAAACCAACAACACTCTGCCAGACTCCTCGCATGCTCTCTGAAATATCCTGAAATTTTGATGAGGATAGGATACCTATTAGGTGGAATACAGACACACAGACCCAGCAATCTCAAACCTTCTCTCTCTTTTGAAAACAGGCTAAAAAGTAAGTCGGAAAGTGCATGCTAAAATCATGGTGGTATACATTCAAAACCTATTCAGACAGAAAACTCAAAAGTTATCCATCTAAATAGCAAATGTGGCATATTCAGCCACTCATCTGGCTAAATTAAAGCTGTATAAGTAGTTATCCTGCTATAATCTGGCCGGATTAAAATAAATAAATAAATAGATGCTCCAGGGGCGTTCTGGGAGGGGCTGAGATATCCGGCTAACCTTGCCAAACATCGGGTACATTCGGCTGGGTTAGCCGGATCATTTTAGACCTGTTTCAGAAGAGGTCTAAAGTCATCCAGACAACTTGTTAACTTGCCCACTTATCTTTTAAAGATATCCAGATAAGTAGCACCGTCAGTGTCAGCATTAAAAAAAAAAGATATCCAAGGACCCACGGCTCTCAAGCATTTCAGTAAATCGCCCGTCTCGCCCATCTCTCCTGAAACTCCTAAAATTTCCAGGCTTCTCTCTTCCCCCTACCCCCACTTTTCCCCCCAGTTTCATTTTTAAATTTGCAATTGCAAGTCGCAACCTCCCCCCCTCCCAGACTTTGAAAGCCCCCTCCTCACAGTCTCAAACAAAGTTAGACCAATATCTCCCCCTCCCCCAGCTCCTCCATTCAATCCCCCAGCTCCTCCATTCAATCCCCCCTCCAGGTGGCAAAAAACTATCCCTGCCAGGAGCGAGCGTCTCCTTCACCTGCTCCTGGTGGATCCAGCGGAGCAAGTTACCCAGCTATATATATTTGGCTAACTTTAAAACCTAACTGGCTAAATTCAAACATAACCAGTTATGTTTTAAAGTTAGTTGGATCTCTTTAAACAAGTACCTGCAGCGGGACATTTATCCCACTGGATGCACAGGAGAAGTTATTCGGCTTACTTTAGCTGGTTAACTTGACCACTAAATGGCCTACGGAAAACTGGCCCTCATAAAACTAAGGCTTCGTTCCCCTATTGAAGATTTAAGGACACAAAATTAAGCATTTTGGGAATGGTTTTGTTTCTGTGAGTCTCCTTGGTGCGGTATTGAATGCTGCTGCATGGTTCTGTAAGCTACAGCCCTAAGCTCTTGATATCTCAGCTAGGTTTGTTTTTATTGCACTACTTCCCTGTTAACAGGCTGGTGGAGCCGTAGTTCCTGCAAAGCTGTCCAGTGGGGTCTCCGTGGGGCACCCACTATACCTTATTAGACATTCCTCGAGTCAAAGCCCAGACCGAAAGGTCACCAGATAACGCCAGATCATAAGAAACTGAAGCAGTCCTGGTTTAATCCCTTATGATTGCAGGACTGCTGAGTTGCGGCCTGCACGGAGGCAAAACTAGGACAGGCTCAACCATCATCAATGCCCATCCTCCCTAAGAATGGAACTTCTGCTGTCTGGCCCTCAGTTTCTGCAGGACTCCAGAACCACTCTCAGAAATCTCGCCAACATTTTCCAAAGTATATTTTTTGAACAAAGATCAAAACGTTTTCAATTGAACATGAAACTGAAGTCCAATTAAAACTCTAGGCTGGCTGCAGCTGCAACCCTCTCCAGCAGGGAATAAACTACATACAAAAAATGTGTTGGCAGTCCTGCTCAGGACCAAGCTCTCTTCCCACTCGGCAGCACTGGATCCTGTCCGGCAGTTGCCCTAGACCCACATCCCCAGGCAGCAGCTGCTATAGCCTAACCCTGGGGGCTCTGTCTGCAGGACGAATGAACCCAGAGGGCGTGCATGCTAGAAGAGGGTTCTGATAGTTTGGATTCATTTTATATTTTAATCTGTATTTCTATTTTGGGTATATTTTATCATGATTATGTTACCCACTTTTGAGGTACAAAGAAAACTGCAGGATCTCAAATGTAAATAAATAACTTGCTGGATCCCGGAGAACCGAATATAGCAGGAGGAGCATCGAGGATCCACCTGTTGGAGAAGGGAACCTGGGAGTCTATATAGGAAGGAGGAGAAGGAGCCTCGGATGCCTATCAACTAAAGGAAGGAGCTCGTCAGCTTCCAGGAATGCATGGGTGAGTCTAGGAATCAGAGGGGCTCCGAGGGTGTGAGTGCGAGAAGAGTGCTCACTGGCTCCAGTGGGTCTCTTCTGCCGGTGGAAGCCGAGAACCCTGCCAAAACAGTGTCCCGGATCCTTCCACTGGCAGGAGTTGGGAACCCTCAGGGCAATTCAGGGGACTCGCCCACAAGCTTCGGTACCATGAGGTTTAGTTTCAGAAGCACATGCACTTCGGAAATTGAAACTCAATGTGCATGAATGGCCAGGCAGATGGATGAACCCTCAACAGGCAATCTTGCCGGAGCAAAACACAACTAAAATCTGTTATGTTGGTTATTTCAGAGTTTTACTCCAAGGCCATCTGCAGAATCTATAGGAATCCTTTGTAAATCCTTGTAAATAATATTTCAATTTAGCTGAGCAGGATGAATATGAATGGATATTCTAATTAGAAGAATAAGTGTCTTGCAGCATAAAATCCTCTTATGTAATCAAAGTTTATATCTCAACTGGAATAACTGGGGAGGAATTCACCACTTTTCATTTATTTCTAATCATTTTAAATTCATCACGCTATTTGTAGTTATTGCCACATTTCTTTTTATAAAATGGTATTCACTTACATGAAATAAAATACTTGCATTGAAAATCTACTTGTGACAGGAATTCACGTTTTCATGAAGTCCTTTGACTTATCTTACAAAAGGTTGATCTGAATTTCCGTCAGAGGCACGTGTGCAGTGATATGGGCTGTGCCTTAAATAGTAAAGGTAAAGAATAATTGAAGACTCCCTTGACATTGTTCCACTCTTAAAATCCAAAACACTCACAAATGGAAGGGAACAGACAGATCGAAGCAGTTTCAAAAAGTAGCAGATGGTCCTTACCTTGGCCAACTTTTATGAGAATCTTCATGGCTTTTGTCTGACACACTCCTCCTTCTTGGTTATCCACACCTTCAGAAGACCCATTTGATGTAGCTAATAAAATAAATAGAGAGGAAAAAAAAAAAAAAAGTCAGCTTTAAACAAATATTACAGTTTATTTAGAACTGTCTCAGTTCCTCCCAACTATGAAAACTAGTCATAGAATCTAAGAAATACGGTTGTGAAGTGAGTTTGCTTACTGTCGATGGGGTTCTCCATAGATGGCAGGATGAATTAGTCACAACGTGCGGGTGATGTCATCCAATGGCACTGAACGGGGGGCCCCCAGTCACTTGTTGAGCTGAACTAGAGAAGTAGTCGACTCTCCGGGGGGTGGCGGGAATTAAGTAGGGCTAATTCATCCTGCTGGCTACAGAGAGCCTTGTCTATGTTAAGCAAACTCACTTTCTCCATCAACAAGCAATAACCTGTGGGGAGTCCCAAGCTGAGGGATGCACGGCAGAGCAATCTGGCTCCCCCATGGAAAGTGGACTACTGAATGAATGAACAGGCTGCATAAAACTGCTTGTCTGAAGTTACTGTCATTCCATGGAAGAATGTCCAGACAGAAGTGAGATGCAAAGGTGTGTACAGATGACCAAGTTGCAGATGTCTTTGATAGAAACAGCTCTTAGATGACCATCTGAAGTAGCCATGGCTCTAACTTGAGGAGCCTTAACAGAGTCTGAGACCTGAAGGCCAGCCAGAGCATAACAGTGTGCAATATAGTCTGCTAGCCAATTGGAAATAATACGTTCCACAACTGTTAGGATCACATAAGACAAACGGTTGGGGCACCTGTCGATGCGGTTGAGTTCTTCGCAAGCAGCAAGCTTTGGCCTTCTTACAGTCGTGAAAGAAGGGCCTTCCTGCCCTTGCGTGCATGCGGCTTTGTATAAACATGGGCAAGACAACTGACTGATTATTGTGAAATGCAGACACAACATTTTGCAAAAACTTAAAGGTGAGTACAAAGTACCTCCCTGTTGTGAAAAACTGCAGACAGGGCTTGTAATTTGCTCACTCTTCTCACTGAAGAGATTGCCATCTAAAATACCACCTTCCAGGTGAAGAAATTCAAATGACAATGGTTTGAGTGGAGACTTTTAACAACTGCTCAAAGACCATAACCTCTTCATGAATTTGGAAACCAGGAGGTGAAGGGAGACGGGCTTTTCCTAACATGAAAGTGCTATCGCTGCAAAGGTACTCAAATGCACTTTCACAGACATGCCAAGACCTGATGACGACAAGAACAGGCATTTGTTTTTTAAACTTTCTTTTTATTAAGTTTCCAAAAATATTAGTACTTGCTGTAAGAAACCCATGGTAAAAATGATCAGGAAATAAAAAAAAAGACAGCTTTAATACAGCAATGCATATCTAACCATTCATTAGTCCACATCAATGAGGAGGTGAAGAAAGAGAAGAGAATAAGGGGGAAAAAAATCATAATTCTATCAAATGGCCTGCCCAAGAGACTTCATGAGACTGCAGTTCCCGGCCCAAAAACTTTCTAGTTGAGTCAAACAATATATTTAAATCCCTGAAACTTAATTACACATATACAAGAAAAACCTAACATGAATGTCACACCTAGAGCCAGAACTCTAGGGTTGTTTGTTTGTTTAAAGAAAAACTTTTCTCCTAGCCTGAATTTCCCTTACAACAACGGGTAATATTTTGACCCAAGAAAAAGATATTGCTAAGGTGAAAAAAACAAATTTCCTTGGCAAATGTTACCAAAACAGCAGATCTTTCTAAGTTCTCCAAAATATCTGCAACACCAGTAGAAGAAATCTGGTAACGTCAGAACAACTTATTTTATCAGGCAAATAAAACATCTTTACAAAATCTAGAATAGACCGTAAGGAAGTCCAAATAAAACTTCCTCAGCATCTCCAAAAGGAGAGATCATAGTGTATGGGGCCGTTTTTGTGCAATGCTTTTAAAATCTACCTGTGAGTGAGGAGGGACTGTGAGAATGCACAGATCATGTCTGCCTGGTCCTGTACCGCTTTCTGAATGGTCTTCGCACAAGAATGGAGCAAAATTCTGTAATTTTTCTGATTTCTTTTTGAAGCAAACAGGTTTACTGATGGTCAACCCCACCTGGAGAACAGGTCATCTGCGACTCTCTGAGCAAACAACCACTCACGGGATTGGATGATTAGACTAACACGATCTGCCAGTATGTTGGTTGCTCCTAGAAGTAATATTGCTTGAAGGTAGGCTCTGACCAAAGCCCAAATCCATTGGGCTTCCCAGCAGAAAACTCAGGAGCCCGTTCTGCCTTGTTTATTCATGCAGAACATTGCTACTTGATTGTCAGTGTGCACAAGAATTCTTTTCTCTAGTAGTAGGTGAGAGAACAACTGGGAAAGTGCAAAAAAATCACTCAGCGTTCCAACATGTTTATCTGATTCTTGTGCTGTGACACCGATCATGTCCCTTGTGCTCAACAGATGCTTGTGTGTACTCTGACATTGTTGGAGGCGTCTATTGCTAGAATCACCCTATGTAGCAGAACCCATATTGGAGAACAGACATTGAGAACCCATGGTTTTGACCACCATATCCTGCAATCTAGCCTTTAACAAATTAAATTCTCTGAGTTGGTACTAGGGTTGAGTCTTGATAGCAGCAGATGTATTATTCAGCACAAAGAATCCAAGATTCTGGTCTTGGAGGATCCAGTCACTATTTCTGCTTCTCTTTCTTCATAGTTGTTCTCTTTCTTCAGGAAAGTTGAAGGCCAAACAATTGTGTTGCAGTGGTACATGGGCAACATTAAGCAGTAACCATATGCCATAATCCTTAGCACCCACCAGTTCATGGTAATCTCGTTCCATGTGAGATAAACTATTGGATCCTCCCCTCCTACTGGAGAAGGTGGGGAGTGAGGCTTCTCTTCCATCAAAAAACTGGATCCCGTCTTTGCCTTGCAACAATTGAGGAAGAGCTTGGTACGGAAGAGGAGCCGCTGAAAGTAACCCTCTTGAAGGGGGAAAAAACCCCAAAAAAAACCACCACACCTGAGCAGAGAGCTGATTAGTGGCAGGTGGCTGATTAGTAACTGCAGGTTACTCCTTGATCTGCACTTCTTTTTCTCTAACCTTGTCTCTAAAAAGGTTCTCTGGAACACAAGATGTCTTTCTATAGTTTCAAGATATTTGCATATGGAGTAAATGAGATGCTGCTTGCATTCTTCCACATCCAGGCATGCTTGGCGACAGGCCTTGCTGCACCATATAAAGCCAGTGGTTAGATATGCGGGCATTAATCATTGAGCTTTGAAAAAACTTCTTCCTAGATGAATCCAGAAGCCTTGGATCCTTCCTGGGCAGGGATTATTTTTCTTTCTTCAGGGCAGATCCACTACCACCAACTGATATGGACATTGGAACACCCCAAAACTTGGCACTCCAGCTTTCTCCCCACCGGATGCCAAGTAGCTAGATTTCTGCAGCTCCCACAGAAATTGGTGAATTGGTAGGTCACTGGCTCCAAAGGTGTTTCTGAAACTTGAAGGATGTCAAACATCTCCATTTGTGGATCTTTGCCCCTTCATCTATGAACACTAATGGCTTTGCCCAGCTTTGAATAGGAAAGGTCTTCTTGTGGAGATAAATACTCTGGTGAATCTGGAAAAGGGTCTGAAGGAATGCCCATGGAACACCCTCTGAATCCATCAGTGGAGGAATGCTTAGCCAAGATTCCGATGAAGACAGTGTTGGCACAGACCTTGATCTGGGATGGGTGCCATCTGGTGGATCCTCCAATAACTGAGAGAATCCTTCCAAAGCAGCAGCTGGCAGCAACGGAGGTAAATTCTTGACCAGTTCCATCATGTGATCTGCTGGCTGATGCATTGCTTGGACTTGTGCTGGTGATGTGATATCCTCTTCTGAAACCAGTATAGAACACTAACTGTGGGAGGTCTCCTCCCACCTCCATGAAGGTGTTCCTGATCGGTTCATCCAAGCCTGGAGCACCGTGGAAAATAGTGGAAGAATGGAGCAGATATGTGCTGGAGTTTCAAGCTGCAGGGTTACGGTAAGCACTATGAAGAAAGAGAAGCAGAAATATGTCCCACTCTGATCTTTCATGCCAATATGTTTGGGCCATGCATTGTGGTGCTAAAGACATTTTCTGCTCCTGCACCTGGAAAAGAATCGCCAGCACTGAGAAAGATTGAAGCATTGATGATTCCATACCCTTTTGCACCAATGGCACTAGTTGCACTGATGATGTCGATGTTTCATGCATCAGTGTCGCCAATGGCCCAGATGTCATCATTGGCACTGATGCTCCATACATCTATGGTTGCCCCTTGTGCTTCAACGGCACTGACCACGCCAGGCTCTTGTGCTTCACTGAAGAAACAGAACCTTCAGCCAGTGCATGGGAATCCTTCACTTGTGGCATCAAGGAAACCCACCCCCGCTCAAATGGTCTGAAGCTAGACACTTTTCCAACTCTCTCAATCCCCAGGCTGCACTAGGGACTGAAGAGACCTTGTTTGACTCACCACCCACCAATGCTGCTCTGCCACATTGTAGGCTCGGTTCCTCTGTGCTCTGTGTGGAGTCATGGTAGGGACCAGACACTTGTAAAAGATGTCGTTGCCATTTTACGTCTGCAGACACATCCAAGAAGCCATTGAAGCCTAGCTTTTTGGACCCTCACTTTTTTTTTTCTTCTGATTTTCCATCTCCTTTATTTTATTTATTTATTTATTTTTTAAAGTGCTGCTGAACGGCTACTAAAACAACAAAAACACTTGAAAAAGGAGGCCTGATAGTCCTAAAAAGAAACATTTTAGAGAGGTACATGTCCCAGGTGAAGCAAAGATGAAAATTGACCGAGGGGCTCACAGGGCAGTATTACCACGGGAACTCCTGCACATGCTCAATAGAACAAATGTTCTGCTGCACTCAGAGAGAATGGGACCGTTTGGTGCCACTGGATGATGTCACCCATATGTTACAGCTAATCCAGCCTTGTTTGTCGATGGAGAATATTGTGACTAATGTGTATGCTTTATCAGTTCTGTATATTTGTTCAAACACCTCCTTTGTACCCACAACTGCTTGTCAAAAGGAAAGATGGTTACATCTTTCAAAAAGGAATGGCATCTACAGCACAAAATAAAAAAAGTCCTTTGTAAAGTGAAAATTGTTTCTTCAGATTTAAAAGCTTTATGGTAGCATTTACTGAACCGCTTAAAAGGCAGCAGTTAATAACTGCATTTTACTTTTATTATGCTATTCGAGTATGCATTTTATTACGCAGTGCCATGCTTTCACAAATGTCCACCTTATTTTAATATTTTATTTTTTTTTTGGAGGATGGGGGAATAGAAGTGTGGTGCAGTGACATTGTGCAAGTGTTAACAGCACAACACATTTTTCAAAAATGAAAGAATAAAATATTAAGCTTGTCCAAGTATATTTACAGATGGTACAAGTTAGTTGTCTAGTAGTGCACTAGAATTTATCTGAGTGCCAGTCTTGCACGATACTAATATATACCAGAGTGTTATATATTTAGTAAGTTAATCAGTGTTTCACATCTCCCTGACTTTCATGGTATTCTTCTTGCTTATATAGAAGAGGCTTTGGTTTATATGTGGATTATTTTTAGCAAATCTTGAAAGCTGAATTTTCAACAGGGTTATTAATTTTTGAAGCACTACACGTAGAACTAAAGCAGTCACACTTTACAACACTGACTGGCACACAAAGGAGTCCTCTTAACAAAGCTGCTTTTTGGCTAGCAGTGCACTTGCTTGAACGCCACTTTCCTATGGTTTTCTAATTTCTCAGAATAGTAAGCTACAAATTTGTAGAAATAAACACCCAAAGCAACGGTACACTATGCCGTTTAATGTTTGTGTGAGCGAGCTTTGCCAGTCACTAACATTATCCCTAGTGTTTTTTTCTAGCAATGGGCAGGAGGGGCTTTTGATACCAGGATTCCTCCCCTTGCTATAACCCCACACACACACTTTTTGGGGTAAGGTTTGTGTGGGATGTAAAAATCCCCATGAGCATGCACATTTTTCACTGGGAAGGCAACTGGAGATGTTAAAGACCATCTCTGAATCTTAAGCATCTGAGAGTGATTTAAAGAAGAGTTATTGGAGAAGACTTCTGGATAGAGATTGATCCAAAGGCTGTATTAAAAGGATCGTTTTGCCCAGGCATCCAGTTAACAGTATGGTTGAAGAGAAATATTGAGGCTTTTGAGTAGAGAACCCAAGAGACCTGAAGATTTTGAAATTGGATTACAGTTTATTTTGACCCAATTTAGGATTTTTCGATAGAGTTCTTTTTGCTTGAGGATACTTTTTTTTCCCATTTTGATCAGTGTTGCTGGAGCTACACTCCAGTTACCCTACCTTCACCGAGGAGGATATTTTTCTAATGGATAAAGGTTCAAGACAGTGAAAGAATTCAGAGGGGCATGGGATAAACTCCGAGGATCCGTAAGGGCTAGAGGATGGGAATGAAGAAAAGAGTGCATGTGGGGTGACTTGCTGGTGTGGCGGTTACTACCCTTAACCAATAAGTCTTCATCATACTGTTGATGCAACTCCAACATTGCTCTGTGCTTCAATGGCAAGAGATAACGGGGAATTGGTCTCAGACAGCAATAAACAAGAGCCATGACGTTTGCAGTCTGAAAAACTAAGTATGAGGGTGACCTGAACGGTGCGGCAGGTGCTGCCATGGGCTTGCTGGGCAGACTGGATGGACCATTTGGTCTTTTTCTGCCATCATTCCTATGTTTCTATGAGAAGATCTAAATGGACAAGGAAATCATTGTTTTCATTATAATAATATTTTTTATACCATCTTTGATTTTCGTGATTTTGGCCTGATACTTCTGTTTAAGTTACAGAAAAATGATTCTTTTGAACACCACTTTGGGCTTCATTGGTTTCTCCTTCTGTTGACCAGTGCACTGGCTGAATGAATGGACACTAGTATGATTTTTACTTTCTACCTCTTTTGCTACTGTGGACTTTGTTATCTTGGCCACTCTTGCACATGGTGTGAGCCTTTACCCGCACTAGGTGATTGATCGTGCTAGGGGGCCCAGGAAGATAGCTTCCTTCCCATCTGGACTTGGACCTGGATCCGTAGCCCCTCTAGTTGATGCTAACCGCACAAATGGAGGACCTGTTTCATTTATTTCCACAAATCTGTTCTGAGGGAGTAGTGATTACTATTCAGAGAAACTAGAAAACCATAGCAAAGTGCACTAAAAACTAAAAAGCAGATTTGTTAAAATAAAGAGGAACCCTTTCTGCACTGGTTAGTGTTTCAAAGTGTGACTGCGTTAGTTCTGTGCGCAGTGCTACCAAAATAAATAAACCAGTTGAAAACTTGGCTTTAAAGATCTGCTAAAAATAATCTACATATAAACCAAAGCCTCTTCTATGTAAGCCAGAAGAATAGCATGAAAGACAGGGAGATGTGAAACACCGATTAGTATACTAAATATTTAGCACTCTGGTATATATTAGTACAGTACAACACTGGCACTCAGATAAAATCTAGTGCACAATTTAGTAATCAACCCCAAGATTAACCCTACCCCCTTCCACACACTCACACCTTTTAAGCAATTATTTAATTCTTGTACATGGTTAAGTTATGTATATCTGATCATTTTCTTTTGAGTCCTGCAAGATCAATCATTACGTGTGGTATTCCCCTCCCTCACAGCTGACAGAGACACGCCTCCTTTATGACATCACTTAGGGCTTATAAAGGGAAGCGTAGCTATGGTCCAATCCCAGTAGCCTACTGTCAAAGCACCGTGACCACATGAAATTCTTCCGATGCCTAATTTGGAATCTCCACCACAAGGTGCTGCAGTACTTCCAGTGAATCCAGAGGTGAACACAGGGAAGGCAGAGAGAGAGACAGAAATGGAGGGCGCTGGTGGGCTTCCTCATGCAATATGCTTAGTCTCTATACTCACGCTCACCCTGGTCTTTTCTGTGCAGGATCTAGACTGGTCTAACAGGACTCAAGGAAAGAAAATTATCAGGTAAGCATAATTTAACTTTCCTTGTCCTCCTGTTAAACCAGTCGTTATGCATGGGAGTTATAAAAGCTTTCCTTTGCGTGGTCTTAGCCTATACATCCAGCCTGAGTACTACATGAAGGTGTGCAGCAAGGACCAAGTAGTGGCTCTGCAGATGACCTCTGGTGAAACTGAGGAAGCTTCAGCACAGGATGCTGCCTCTCCTCTTGTGGAGTGGGCTCTCAACTCTGTCGGCGCTTGCTTGCCCATGAGCATGTACGCCTAGACTATAGCCTCCTTGATCCACTTGGCTAGGGTGGCCTTGGATGTTGTTTCCCCTCTTTGAGGACCACTGAACACAAACAGCTTGTCCATCTTCCTAAAGGTGTTCGTTACCTTTAAGTACCTTAATGTGTGGTACAAATGCATCTTGGGAAGATCTTAATCTTTTTTATCTGTGCCAGTAAAAGCTGGTAGGGTCATCGAATAAAACTTCTGACTTTGCAGTTCCCACGGACTATTGGGGGTGGGACATCCAAAATTTATTTTTTTATTATTTGGCCTCAAGATTAGCGAGTATCAAAGACTGTTTGGCATATCTTATTTATTTGTTTAAAAGTGTTTTTATACCACTTTTACAAACAAACATAAGAACATGCCATACTGGGTCAGACCAAGGGTCCATCAAGCCCAGCATCCTGTTTCCAACAGTGGCCAATCCAGGCCATAAGAACCTGGCAAGTACCCAAAAACTGTCTATTCCATGTTACCGTTGCTAGTAATAGCGGTGGCTATTATCTAAGTCAACTTAATTAATAGCAGGTAATGGACTCCTCCTCCAAGAACTTATCCAATCCTTTTTTAAAACTCAGCTATACTAACTGCACTAACCACATCTTCTGGCAACAAATTCCAGTGTTTAATTGTGCGTTGAGTAAAAAAGAACTTTCTCCGATTAGTTTTAAACGGTTTCCAAAAATATAAATCCTAAAATAAAGTAATAGCTAAAAATTTACATAAATCTCATAAAATAAAATTTGTAATTTATCAAAAAGTACACATATCAAAACAATAATCAGGTGTCAACTTATAGCCACTGCAAATATCAGGGAAAGAGGAGTTTGGGGAAGGTATTTTTCAAAAATATACACAAGCATTAATAGGAGGGGAATTTACAGATTGTGTAAATGAAGAGAGATTAGTGTATAGTAGATGTAATTTTGAAAACATTCTGAAACAAATATGTTTTTAAGGATTTCTTGAATTGTATTCGGTTTGAAAGTAATCATAGTGAATCGGGTAGAACATTTCAAAGGGTGGGGCCTGCTACTGAAAAGGCCCTTTTCCTTTTAATGTCAAGTCTAGCTAGTCGAGGTGAAGGAATGTCCAAAAGGATCTCAGGTGTCTGGTGGGTTTATAAATACGGAGTAAAGAGCAGAACCAGATAGAAGAGGAATTGTAAATAATGGTAAGGATTTTATATTGTATTCTGAATCTTAATCCATCTATCTGGGTAGCATTGGAGAGTTCGCAGTTGGGAGAGATTTCTTTATCTTCACTGCTTACTTTACCATTACCATGTTAAGATAGGTCAGTCGAACCCCATTGTGTGTCACATACCCATAGGATTTGGCATACTGCTCATACATTGTTAGACTGTCGAATTCAGGGACTGTCTCCTATTTCAAGCCTTCAGGGTTACCCGGTCCTATCCCATATTATATTCTGTTTAGATTTGAAGGTCTGGGGGTCAAGAAGGATTGCGATTTTTAGACCAGATTTGGGTAGTAGGTCAGTTTAGGAGTTTTGGGGACATTCAAGCTGAATTTCACATTCCAGAACACACACGATATGTTTTTTCACAATTGCGAAGAGCTATATAATGCGGCACCAGGAACATGGCAGGATGTTGCGTCTGCACACGGGACTGGAGTCCATAATGATTCGGCCTGGGTTTCAAAAACATTGGATTTCAAGAATGTGAATTTTCTTGATGGATGGAATATTTGAGCCAGAGACATGTCCCATCATCATAGAAAAATGGAATGAGGATTTAGCATTAACTTTGAATGAAGATGACTGGAAAGATATTTGGAGTTTGACTCAAACTTGTCTTGCTGTAATAAAGTCTGGGGGTTAATGTTTGGCCTGTTACATAGAACATACAGCTATCCCTTGCTTTTCTCTAAATTTAGTGCTTCTAGCCCTTTATGCTGGCAGGGGTGTGGAGAATCTGTTTCTCATTTTCAAATGTGATGGGACTGTTCAATTGTAAGCAACTTTTAGCAACCGACAGAGCCAATGACATTGGGTTGACCTAATTATCTGCCTGTGTATGTTGGGTAGATGGGGTGATAGTGATTTGATTAAACCTGCTAAATCCCTTGGTGCTCATATTTTACACACTGCCCATATCACGCTTACCTACTCTCTTGATCGCACACTGGAGGTCAGTATTAGCTGATATTGCTATTATGAAAAAAGCCTCCTTCTCTCTTTAATAGGCCAGAGGCTTATGACAATAAGTATTGAGTGATATTTTTGAGTGTTATCTTTGCTATTACCACTTTCGATGCCTCTGACCTTTTATATTTTCATTATTATTCTTTTCTGTTATTTTTACTTCTTTGTTATTGATAAGGGTTATATGACACTGTATCCTAAGCTTCATATTTACAATTTTGCTTGTTGTGATATTGTACAACTGTATCCTCTTTACAATGTTTTATACTGTTGCATCCCAAAATAAAGAGAAAAAAAATCAGACAGCAATAAGGTACAAAAGATTAATATAGTTAAGAATAGGTAAACTGATGTTCTGGAGAACCTAGATAGTGCTATTCCTTTTTAGAATGTACAACTTATTTTAGGAATATCAAACTGGATGAAACTCATGAACACCTTTTTTGTGTTCAAGGTCCATCTCTCTGGAGTTTGTTACCTATTGAAGTAAAGATGGAAATGTTACTACTTGTGTTTAAGAAGCTTGTCAAGTCCTCTCTCTTTAGCCAAGCATATAACCTTACAAAGGAGAATAACAGCCGATGATTTAACTACGATTGATGAGTTGCCAAAACAGGGATCCAAAATTTTAGGTTTTTTGTTTTACAACTATTATATCCTTTGGAGTTCGCATGTGTCTATTAGTATTCATTTTCTATTGTTATGTTTTTATTGCTCTGTTGCATTTTAATAGATTTTACTAATTTTATTATATGTTTGTTATAAAAAGTAAATTTGTGCTTGAACTAATTTTGTAATTAGCATGAATGTCAAATTGTAACCCATCTAGAAATGGTGATAGGCGGTCTATACATTCTAAAAAAATAAATAATATCCTGGAGTAAACATTTTTTCAATGTTATGCTAAGTTTAAGCATTCTGTATTGACATGTCTGCTACATTGCTTGTATAATTTTTTATGCATACATTCATTCTCCTAAGAGACTGGTTTATTAAATTCTACATTGCTAGTGTTATATAGTGTATATATATAGTATAATCAGAAAGACAGACCACTTGTTTAATTGCTAATCCCCACCTTAGTTAACTATACAATCATATGAGGATACATCAAATACATCCCACTTAGTATTCAAACTTATTTAGGGGCGGATTTTAAAACAATACGCGCGCGTATCTTATAAAATCCGGGGTCGGCGCGCGCAAGGGGGGTGCACATTTGTGCAACCTGCGCGCACCGAGCCCAGCGCGGCCTGCCTGTTCCCTCCGAGGCCGCTCCGATTTCGGAGTGGCCTCGGAGGGAACTTTTCTTCACCCTCCCCCCACCTTCCCCTCCCTTCCCCTACCTAACCCACCCCTATCTAAACCCCCCCCTTAACTTTGCGCACGTCGCCGGCAGCCCCGCTCCGTCCTCCGGTCCCGGGGGCGTGGTCTGGAGGCCTCAACCACGCCCCCGGGCCGGAACCACCCCCGAAACGCCACGGCACGCCCCCAAAACGTCGCGTCGTTTCAGGAACGCCCCCGGACACGCCCCCTCCCTCCCCGTTTTGAAAGCCCCGGGACTTACGCGCGTCCCGGGGCTTTACACGCACCGGCGGCCTATGCAAAATAGGCGCGCCGGCGCGCGCAGGGGTTTTAAAATCCACCCCTTATATTTTTTCACTTTTTAAACAAACATACACATAGCAGAATCCCTTCTATTACATTTAAATTCATCCTAATCATTACAAATATTGTTTCCCAAAAATGCCCACCAATCCGAAAAATGTCCGTATTTCTCTTCTCCACAAGGTGTAGCTCAATCAAATTGTAGCATTCCTGCTTTTCTCTGGTTGAACCAAATTTCAAACCTATTTTTTTGCCAGGCATGTTCACAAACGTGTGAATCTTTGGGAATATGTGAGGCGCGTTGAGGAGTTATAATACAGATTAGCTAGAGCTGAAGTATGCAGAACTTGGTTACTTTCAGTTGTTTGCTCTTTTGTTGTTGTTTTTTTTCATTTCAGTTGGCTACCTATGAACTTTTAGAGAAGCTGAAGTTGGTGTTTTTCTTTTTGGACCGCAGCCATTGCTGATGAATCGCAACACTGAACTACTGGCTTCATGGTCTAATGTTGGCTGTCGCTTTTTGTTTGGGAACATTATTTTTTTGAATGACATTTTTATTACAAAGACAGTTCGGATTCCTATTGTTATTTGTATTCTGGATGGATCATCTGGAGTCTTGTTCTAAGATTAGAGAGATTCGCATGATGTACACATTTTTGGCTCTGCTAAGGTTGTGATGAAATCGTTTTATGCCTTTTGTTTGCATTTATGGTTTTCTGGCAACAGCTGGACTTTGCATATAAAACGTTTTTTTCTTTTTTCATTTTCTCTTCTCGTCCTCTGTTATATTTGAACTGATTATTGGGTCCTGATGTCCTATTGTTTCATGCTCTTTATTGCTCTATGTCTCAGGAGGATTCTCAGTGCTCGACCCCTAGGGTGTCCCTCGGTTCTGACAGAAGACGTTAGAGCAGTAGGAGAATATAGTCCCTTGGAGATTGGAGGTACGTTTGTCAGTGTCTCTGTTTGTAGAATGGCTTGTTGTGTTTGAGGAAGTTATTTGGCTTATCCATACTGACAGACTGGGAGGCCTGTGCTAGGAGGCATCCTGGGTCTTGGATAAGAGAGTTTGCCTTTTCTTATATTTTTTTTTGTTTCGTTATTATGGCTGATTTAACAATTTTTTCTTTAAATGGGAATGGGATTCATTCATCTATGAAAAGGAAAAAGCTACTGACTTTTTTTTTTTTTTTTTGTAAAGAAAGATCATGTTCACGTGGATTTCTTTCAAGAAACGCATTTATCTCTTGTTGAACATAAAAAGTTGTAAATAGACTGGGTGGGGAAGCTTTTCTTTTCCTTTTATAGTAGTTAATAGAGAGAGGCTGCTATTTTGATTCACAAGGCACTTTCTTTTATTCCAGAGAAACCATACAGATCCTGAGCGGAGATTGGTGGTGTTTTTAGGAGAGATTGGGGGGAAATTTTCTTTTTTGCAAAAATTTATGCTCCTAATTTTCCTGATCATAGTTTTTATGTCAAAATGTTTGCCCTGCTTAGTCGGTTGTTTTGGGGGGAGATTTCAATCTTCCTGCTGATCCCATGGTTGATGCTAGACCCCAGCGATGATCTGGGGTCGGTGGCCAAATTACTAGTATTCTATTCCTTCTAAAAGGACTTCAGCTTTTGGATATTTGGATTTTTCATTTTATTCTGAATCTCATAAATGCTACTCCCATACTGACTACTTTTCCAATGGTTACTTCTGCAACTATTGGAAATTTTACTTTATCTGATCATGCACCTATATTCATACAATTTACATTGGGTAACCCTTCTGCATCTAAAAGGCGTCTAAACCCACAGTTGAATTTGGATAAGTATTGTAAAATTTAACTTGTTCTTAAGTGGGAAGAATATTTGAACTTTAATGTTCCTCCTGAAACCACACCTGATAATTTGGGGGAAGCTGGGAAAGCTGTAATGCAAGGTGCTATCATTTCATATACTGCAGGGAAGAATAAGCTTCGTGAAGCCGAAATTTTGAGACTTAATCGAGAGTTGACTAGTCTTAAATCTCTTCATGTTTCGCCTATGCAACCCTTCTTTAAACTTAAAAAGGATGCCATCAGGTGTAGTTTTAATCAACTGCTTCTTTTAAGAGCTTTAAGATCTGTACTCCTAATCTGGTTGCATTCAAAATTTACTCACTCTCTCTTATTGGGGCACTTCACACTACAAATAAGATTCCAGCTATATTACCGGAATGCTGTCTGTTTTACCAGATATTGTTGCCATGGCTATACTTAAACAAATGGTAGGGGAGAGATCCAAGATGGCTGCCTGAAGGACACACCTCATGCTGCTCCGATTCCTGGTTTTCTTTTTGGAATAAAAAGTTGCCTTTATTTGATGGGATGCCTCATAAAAGGATGGGGAAGACACAAATCTTTCCTCCAGAATCGGATACCCCCTCAGGTCAGCGGTTTATATCTGAATTTGCTGTCCTTAACCCGGAAAATAGGACGTCGAGCCCCGCTGGCGATTCGGCAAGAGGAGTGCCGTTTTCGCATGAGGAATTGTCTCTGAGCCCGCCGGATCCTCGGGCACCGCCGCGAGCTTCTCCCCTGCACGCCGTCGACAGGGCTGAGTCGCCAGTGGATGACATCACTAGGCAGACTCAGACGGGAGGACGTGTCGGCGTCTGTTCAGTTCGGGAAACAGCTTCCTTCCAGGCTGTGGGCCCCGAAGCCCAGGAGAGTGGAGGGTTGGGCAAGGAGTTGGCCCTCCAAGAACACCGGAGGAGAGCGGAAGCACAGCGGAGTCAGGAGCCTACCATCTACGCCCCCTGGAGATTAAAAAACCCGGCAGTGGTTTCTCTGGAGTCCCTACGGGACCTAGTTGCAGGTATTGCTCTTAAATTTAATGAACAGTCCCTATCCTTAGAAACTGTGACTCAAAAGGCTCAATTTAATAGAGAATGACCATCGACGTTTATCCCAGGAGCATGCTAACTCTATTCAGATGCTAAGGATATTCAACACTTACAGGATTTCAATGCTGTGTCTGCACGGGACCGGATTTCTTCAAGAGGATTGGAATTGATAGAGAACTATCTGCGGCACCTAAATGCGAGATTCTTGAATTTCCCTAAGGTCATTGAGGGAGTTGCCATTATTGACCTTTAAGAGGTATATGCAAGAAGTCCTCAAGAATCCTGCAGAAAAGATAATGCTTCTCCCACAGGGACATAGTTCCACACAGAAGTTTCAGATGGATGAGCGTATAGAAATTGATAATTTAACTGATTATCTTGAAAATTCTAAATTTGGAGATAACTGAACGACCTGTTCTTTTTGTTACTTTCTTTTCTGAACAGGATTTGAGTCAGATAATGAAAAATGACTTCAAGAATTTAAATGTATCTTACCATGGTGGTTTAGTGCGCATTTACCCAGATCTTTCGAGAACTACGCAGATGCGCAAAAAGGCTTTTCTTTCAATGCGGTCTGAAATTCTAGCTTTAGGGGCTAGGTTGTTTTTTTTTATTACGTTTCCCCTGTAAATGTGTAATTAAGCTATCGGGAAATACATATATTTTCTTTTGTCCTGAACAATTACGGGAGCTCATAAGTGGTAGAATGCAATGACCTCATATATAGGGGAGGAAGGATCCATAAAGGGAATTAGGGTATCATGCAGTCTAGCTATAATTTTCTTTGGTTTCATATATTGTCTCCTCTAATTTTCCCTCTCTCTCCTGCCTATTTCCTATGAAAAGAATAAGAGAACATTTTTTTTTATGTTAATGTTTCATGGATCTTATTGTATTTCAATCTGAAAGTCTCTTAAGTTTCCTTGCAAAGATGTTTTGTAAATTTTGAAAAATTTGATAAATAAAAAATTAACAAAAAAAAAAAACAAACAAAACAAATGATGGTGATCAGATGCTCAGATTTCAGCCTTTTCTGCTACAAGGGAATTTAAGTTTTGCCCCAGGTGTTTCAGGTGGATTATTCAAAGAAAGGTTTGCAAAAGGTATTTTGGATATTTCTTTTCTTTATTGCTCAAATACTAAATCTTTACTATTCTTTCAACAATTGCAATGAATTATCTAAATCACTTTTTTTTTTTTTTTGCATAACCAAGCCAGCCATTATATTCGGGGATTGTTCGTAGAGAACACAAATTTTAATCTGACTCCTTAGTCACTCATCTTCGATTTATGGGAGGAAAGAATAATAGATTATCCTTTTGGTATAAGATTCCCTTATTGAAGATCACGAATGACTCCTCATTGGATCTGGCACAATATTGGTCTGATTCTATGGGGGGTTTGTAGTCTCTGTTCAACATATTCGACAATGTTTTGAATATGGTACTAAATTGTCCCTTGATGCTAAATACCAAGAAATGTTTAAGATTTTGCATCATAGTTATATTGACAATGTGAAAGCTTATAAATATGGTATTACTGCTACTGATCTTTGTAGTTGTTGTAGAATGGAGAAAAGATAAATTTATGTATGAGAGAACCTATGTCATTGTATATTTCCCTTTTGGCAAGCTGTATTTCCTGCACTTGCAGAGATAACTCACTGGCGTCCCTCGTTTGATGGACGATTATTATTGCTAGGATCTTCACAATTTATTCCACCTCTTTCTAAAGGGAATAAGAGATTTGTTTATGTAGCATTATTGATAGCTTATTTTTCTATTTTAAAACAATGGACACAGCTGGAACCACCGTCTTTTACTCTCTGGCAGAATATCAAGGCAGACTGGATGCACACTGAAAGATTAGATGTTATATTTATGCAATGAAAAAGATGTCTGCTGATTATGTGAAAGCCGGGGTATTGTTTTTTGAATGCTTGCAGAGTTCTCCGCAAGAGTGATTTCAAACTTTAGGTTTCTCTAAACAATGGAATATTACTTGAAGTTCCTCTATATTTTATAATGGTTGTGTAGTGTTTGGTTTTTTTGCTTTGATCTGTTTTTTTATGTGTTTGTCTGGTTTGATATGTGGGTGTGAATGAGTGTCTTGTGTTACTTTATGTGACACATACATTACTTGGTGTTTATGGTTAAAAAGGGATGTAGGTGCATTGCTGACTTCCCATAGTAAGTTATTTCTTGCTGTTATTGATTGTATGTATGACTGAATAAACAAACATTAAAAAAAATATGTTGTAGGTTATGGGATATTGAGCCTGATGCCTTTTGGGAAAAGCAAAGACTTACCAGATGCCCTAGGAGGAATGTCATTACATGAGCAGTTAAAACATCTGGAATAATTTAAGAAGGCGGCTTGATAGATCAGAACCTAATTTAAATAAATAAATGGATAAGAGATCAGAATGTGAACTTTTCATAAATTACTAAAACTGTAGAAAATTCAGAAGAAATTAGAATACTCAAGGGTGGAAGTTAGTTCTGAAATTACTCAAAATGTTGGATTCGAAACGCTGACTTCTGATACAAGAACATAAAAAGTGCCATCCTGGGTCAAACCAAGAGTCCAGCATTCAGTCATCAACAGTGGCCAATACAGATCTCTAAGGACGTACCTGGCAGATCTTAAAGACTACATCGGTTTCATGTTGCTCACTCCCAGGTAGAAGTGGCTTTCTGCAAGTCTACCTGGCTAATAATTGTTTATGGACTTTGCTTCCAGGAACTTGTCAATCCCTTTTTAAATCCAGCTATGTTACATAACGTCCGCATTTTCGAGCAACATGATGGCAGAAAAATAATGTATGGCCCATCCAGTCTGCCCATCCATCCAATTAATTTAGCATTATAATTTTTACCACTTCCTTAGAGTACACCCCTGTAATTATCCCATGCTTTCTTGAATTCAGATACAGTTTTTGTTTCCACCACGTCCACTGGGAGACTGTTCCACAAATCTACCACTTTCCCTAAAGAAATACCTCCCCCTTTCACACTCATCTCATGACCCCTCATTCTAGAGCCTCCTTTTCATTGTAAAAGTTTCACCTCCTGTGCATGGAAATCTTTGAGATATCGAAATGTCTATCATATTTCCCCTAACTCGCCTTTCCCTTTAGGGTATACATGTTTAGATCTTTGTCTATTCCTATATGCTTCAGAACGAAGACCACAGACCATTTTAGTAGCCTCCCTCTGGACAGACTCCATCCTGTTTATTTCCTTTAAAGGTAGGGTCTCCAGATTTGTATACAATATTCCAAATGAGCTCTCACCAGGGACCTAATACAGGGACAATATCACCTCCCTTTTTCTACTGACCATTCCCAATGGCACGGATATCCTGTCACATGGTAAGGGCAAAGGGCCATCGGCGCCATTTTGATTAGTGGCAGCCGATGGCCCTGGAGCGGGAGATCGCTCCAGGGACTCCCACTGGACCACCAGGTACCTGTAAAAAGTTGTTTGTTTGTTTTTGGTTTTTTTTGGGGGGGGGGGGGGGGTCGGGAGGGTGGGAGAAGCTAAGGTATTACTTTTAAAGGGTCGGGGTGGGTTTTTTGTTTATCGGCTCGGGCACAGCCGATAAACAAAACAGCGATCGGGACCGATGAAAAAAAAAAAACCCACATGTGAATCGGAACCCGAATCCGAACAGATTCCAGTTCACATCTCTACTAGCAACTCCTTGAGGTACTCCCCCATTTTGAGAAAGTTAGTTTTCTTAAAGACCCTCGCCTCAGAATGAATCATTTCTTGCATCCTAATATGGAATCACAATATCCTGTGGTCGCTGGATCTCAGATGATCGTCCACTGCATCAGAAATACTGTCCCCGTTGGTAAGCATCAGATCCGGTATCCCCCCCACTCCCGTGTGGGCTCCGTTACCAGTCGACAGAACTGTTCTGCTTGCAGAGAATCCAGGATTTCCCTGTTTCTTAAAAGACACTGCAGTTGGGATGCCCCAATCAACATCTGAAAGATTACAATCCACTAGCAGAAGCACCTCCCCTTTCACAGCAATCCTGTGAATATCCTCCATTAAATCTCTATACATCTCTGTGAGAGAGGTCTGTATATTACACCAATATAAATAGATGGTCATTCCCTCTTTCCAAATCGACCCCGGGTGCATCTTCCTTACCCCGTAAGCCCAGCAATGCTGTTGCTTTAATACTGTTCTTTATTTATAATGCCACACCGCCTCCTTTCCTTCCTAACTGGTCCTTCCTGAATAGATTTGTAGCCGGGTATAACCATATCCCAGTCATGGTTTTCTGTGTACCAGGTCTCCATGACAACTACTATATCTAAATCAGCCTCTTCCATGACTGCCTCTAGATCTGGGACTTTATTCCCCATACTATGAGCATTAGTGTACATAGCTTTCCAAATAAATGTCTTTTTTTCCCCCATTTCTATGAGTATTTAATGTTATATTTACCTTACTGTTTTGTTCACCCATCCCCGATGATTCTAGCTTAATTGTGCGCTGAGTGGAAAAAAAACCAAACCCACTTTCCCCAATATATTTTAAATCTGCTACCCCAAGAGCTTGGGTTACCATGTAACTCCAGGTCAGCTTGACAAACTGAGTCTGTCCTGGTTTTATCCAATGCTATCAAGAGACTTCTTAAAGACTTTCAGGAATGTTTTTCTTAACACTGAAAGTCCAGGCATCCCCAGAGATATTTATTGTGTGCTGTGATAGTCACGCCGCACTCAGAGAAGGCAGTATTATACTTGTATCCATCACTGTCCTAGGTTTACCGTGATTTGGTTCAGTCCATCTGAATCATTAGCCATGAAAAACTTCTCCGGAATGGATGTCTCCCCAACATCCTCTTCAGTAAACACCGAAGCAAAGGCTGAGGTAGATCTTAAATATTCGCGCAACCGGCGCAAACAAAAGTACGCCGGATTTTATAAGATACATGCGTAGCCACGCGTATCTTATAAAATCCGGGGTCGGCGCGCGCAAGGCCCATTTATTGGCCATTTCTTCCAGCTCACTCTCAAACCAAAGTGATCCTTTAAAGGGCAATTTCATAAGATTAGACTTTGAAATTGTATTGGCTGACCATTTCCTAAATAACAAAATCTGCCCAATGTACAAAAAAATGCATTCCAGAGACTGATAGTCACACAAACGCAATTGAATTAGTCTACTGGTATATCCTTCAACATTTTTTTCTAATTGTCATGTAGCCACATTTGTCACACACAAATATCTATACTATACTCATCTCTGCATAGCTAGCATTAGTCCAACTCGGACATGATCATGTTTCGAGCCAAAACGTTCTGCCTCAGGGGGAATCTTCTGTTAAATTCGCACACGGTACCAAACATCCAATCAGCTCAATATCAAAGCGATTCTCTTCACATTTTCCTTCCACGACCTGACAATATAGTGTGAATGAAGGTAGTGATTCTGAAGTCAGACCCTAGTGCTCTTATGCGGAGTGAAGTTTCTAAAGATGTTCCATGCACTTCTACTATTTTATTCTGGGGCTGGGTTCAAAAGTACCCACGGTGGTAGCTATTTTGTTTATAAACATATATATTAGCAAACCTGTTCATACACTTTTACACCTGCTAATTAACTCACACAAATGAAATCAGATTTGTCTGCTGATGTGGGACAGGAGGTCTGGGAGAAATGGTGGGGATTTTGGGTGAAGTACTAGAGGGTCTAGGTGAGCTGGAAAAGGACTGGGTGAACTGGGAGAGGTATAGACACAATGGTGATTCCAAGTGTTCATGCACACTTTATAAATGCCTGCCTGTTCTCTTAGTGTCACAATTGTTTTGCATGTAACATAAGAACATGTTTATAAAATGATTAGAAAATGTATTTGTTTTATTGCACGTACCAAAACATACATGTGTAATTTCAGAGCAGAAAATTGCAGTATTTTATAAACTGTACAGCTTGTTCAGAACAGTTTATAAAATACTAGCATTAATCTCAGCACATCTACTTACTCATGCAAACAGTGTACTGCAGATAGGTTTGAAGGCTGGCTTTTAAAGGGAGTCATTTTTCCAACGTCCTACATCAATTATACCCATTTTCAAAGTAAAAATTATCCCACCAAAACTACATGGAAACAATTAAACCTATTTGGTGTGCATATTTCTATAGAAAGGATTTATGTGCAGATTTCTTTTTTTTTTTTTTAAATAAAAGTATGGCTTTTAGGTCCCTACGCCATCCAGACTCCACTCCTTGGTATGCTTCTCATCGATGTATGTAAAAGTAATGGCGTGCATGCATGCGACTGTATTCGTAGCTCAGGGAAGGCCCATTTCTGTGATCGCAGCACTACTTCACCCACCGAAGGACCTTTCTAAAATTACTCTTCCACTACATGAGCATTCAGGGATCTGGCCCCCGTGATGGGCAGCAGAGAAATCGCCCTCTGGTTCCTGCTGTGACTCCTCCTCTCCCGAGCAGCATGCATGCAACAGAAGGCAGGGGCATTTACAATGGGGGCAGACACAGCCGGGTGGGGGGGGGGGTGAAGGAACCAGCTCTCTGCTCTCTAATCCAGGTTCTTCTTTTGTCCCGTCCCCCCCTCCCTTCCTGTCTGCAGGGAACGGTGCAATGTTTCATCTCCATTGAGCGCCTGGAGATTAACGATTACATTGCAGGCGGGGGGCTCTATCCATCTGAAGTATTTTAAAGCAGCTCAAACCTGTCCCTCAAAGCACATGCACCTTACTATTCGGATACATTCATGAAGTTTTATTATTATTATTAATTTAGACAAAATCTTACTTTCAAAGTCTGCCTTGCAGTCTTGTGCTGGTTTGTTAAATTATTTTTTTTCTTGCTAGTATCTGTTTAGAATCTCTTGCTGGGGTTTTTCTAATTAAATTTGCCGAGATTTAAAGGGATTTAAAAAAATAGCCTTGAATCTAAGGGAGTTACTTATTCCTCCCTTGCTCCCTATCCCTATGGTCTAACTCCTAAGTAACCATTACAAGGTTCACTCGGATATACTGTAAGTGCTAATTTACCAGCTAGCGATTAGTCACAATAATAAATGTGATCTTCATAGACACGTTAACACAATGACTTTTATCCAGCTTAAGAACCGTGGCTCTGTAGTCCTAAAATATACCATCTGCAGACCAAAGGCTTGGGCCAATTTGCCTTCAGCTGTCTGCAATAAAAAGGAGCCGATTCATCTGAAAGAGGGATTGTCTAATAAATCCTCCCCATCTGTCTTGCATCCAGAATATCTGCCCCCAACTCCCAGAGAAGGCTGGCAATCCCAGGAATAAACAGATTACCAAGGTTTCTTGGGGGATTAGACCTCGCGCTACGCAGCATCCAGGACATCCTCCTCCACTTCCATAGAGGAGGGGGGGGGAAACTAGGAATCGATGCATTTTAGTGGACTCTGGAAAGGCAAAACGCCTTTTCTGCATTGAACAATGGAAGATGCTCCAACAACGGATGACGACGTGATCACCGAAAGGAAAGACGAAACCAAACGCACACAGAAAACCCCATAATACTATCCAACGTCACAAAAGGCATTCGTTTCTTGCCTTTTCATACTGAGTTGTTGCCGTTTGAGTTTTGGTATGGAAGGTTTACAGTACAGGCTCTGAGTGACTTTTTTTGTAGGATTTTCTTACGTCACCAAGTGCCTGATAATGGAGGACTCTCTCTTACCACTGCTGAAGTAACATAATTTGAATTTGATTTCTAAGGTGAGCAATAAAGGGGGGGGGGGGGGGGGGGAAATCCCATTTCAGACCAGCCAACCATTTCAGAGATTACCCACAATTAATGTACTTTGAATTCTTTTAATTGATAAAAATTTAAAGTATTTCTTGAGTGCTCTAAAAATCTAGGGTCCTGCCCAGCCAAGCCTGCAGCATCCCCAAACCCCCTCCAACTTCATATTTAAAAAAGGTAATTTTAAAGGGCCGGTGCCAGACTCCACCTTCCCCCCAGTCCTCCCAAAATTAAATCAGAATTTGCCCTCCCTGGCAGAGCATACACACACGCTTAACCATCCCTTTACAATCAGAATTTGCCCTCCCTGGCAGAGCATACACACACGCTTAACCATCCCTTTACTGGGTGCCAGACCAGGCAAGAACTAACTATAAGGTTTGAATGTTAATCTACAAACTAATTAATAAGACTGGTATACCATGATTGGGATCAATTCGACAAACTTGGTCAATACGCTCATGCACAAAGGGCTTTTGGAAATTCCTATGATACAATCGGAGAGGGGCAGGATCAATCATGTAGAACTCAGTGTCTGAACATCTAAGAGCAGTCAGAAACTGGTGCTTTAAAAAGGGGTTGAAAACATGGCTGTCCCAGCAGACTTTTGTCTAAATTAGCCAGCAAGCCCATTAGATTATTCAGGTTGAGTAGAAGATCAAAGGAATTTGTGTGTGATGATCACCACAGCAAAGGAGGCCTAATTTTGTGCGTCTTATGTTTTACATGATCGCTGGCGTGCACGGTACAGAAATGAGTTGCAAACAAACAATATTTCCTCTAAACGTTTGACAGGCTATGTGCACAAACATTTTCTTTTGTGCAACTTTTTATAAACCGAATTCAAACATTTGTGAGCTACAAGAAAAATGTCTCATGCATGTTCTATTTTGCTTTGTGCACTGGCTTCACGACCTCCCTATATGCACGCATGCACAGCATAGAGAGAACGGTGCCCAGGCCCCTCTTTACCCCACCCTAACCTTACACCTTCCCCACCCCCAAGTACTTTAAAACTGTACATCTTCAGCACAGATCGTGGAAGCAGCCTGCCGCCACCTCTTAACATGTAACACCATTCAGATCCACTCTATGATTGAGATGTACCGTGTTTTTCGCTCCATAAGACGCACCTAAGATTCAGAGGGGGAAAACTAAAAAAAAAAAATAATGGTGTGCTGAACCGGCTCTGTTCCCTGGGATCTGTGCTTCTTATGGAGCAAATTAGGGGTAATCCAAAAACAGAAAAGGGGAGCAAATCCTGCACTTAAACAATACACAGCTATGGGAGAAGTGCAGAAGAGAGTAAACGTCCACACAAGGATTTCAATAGGATATTCTAAATGATTTAAAGTGTGGAGTTGCCATCACCAGGTAAATCATTTTGAATATCCTACTGAAATCCTTGCGTGGACTTTTACTCTCTTCTGCTCTTCTCCCATAACTGCAAATTAGGGGTATGCATACAATTTTTTTGTCCCCGTTTCGTTTTCGGGTCTGGGGAGAGCCATTTCTGTCCACTCCCCGGATCAGAAAACGTTTATCGTTCTTTCGTGGGGGGGGACAACAACACCCCCAACCTTTAAATGTACTTAACTACAACCCCCCCACCCTCCTGACCCCCCCTCCCCCAAGACTTGCCAAAAGTCCCTGGTGGTCCAGGGTTGTCTCGGGAGCGTCCTCCTGCTCTTGGGCAGTCTGTTGCCAGTAATCAAAATGGCGCCGGCGGCTCTTTGCCCTTACTATGTGACAGGAGCTCCCGGTGCCATTGGTTGGCCCTTGTCACATGGTAGGAGCAATGGGCAGTCTCTCTTGCATACACACCCACACAAGCTCCCTTTCTCTCTCACACATACATCCTCACACAGGCTACCTATGTCTCTCCCTCACACACCCATTCACACAGACTCTGTCTCACACATACACAATCCCTTCATACAGGCCAGCACACTCACATACACACAATCCCTTTTTCATACACATGAGCTCCCAATATCTCACACATGCACACTCCTTCACAATCTCCTCATATAGGCTCCCTCTCTGAAACCCACACTCAAGCATCCCCCCCACTCCCCCTCTTACCAACCAAGCTGTCTCTCACCCTCCCCCACACCCTCCTCTCCTCTCTCACACACCACATTCTCTCTCACCGGCATCCTCCTCCCCTCATATAGGCTCCCTCTCTCTGAAACCCACACTCAAGCATCCCTCCAACCCACCCTCTCTTACCTCCCATGCTCTCTCACACCCTCCCCACCCCCCTCTTACCAACCATGCTGTGTCACCCTCCCCTCTCTCACACACACAGTCTCTCATTGGCTTCCTCCCCCCCTCTCTCTCACACACACACACATATTCTCTCTCACCGGCATGCCGCGGGATGCGCTCCATTTGCGGCGAAGATGAAGGCCTGGCACGCCGTTTGCGGTGAAAAGGGAAGACCCCCGTGTTCTGTGAACGGCACACCGGGCCTTCATCTTCGCCGCGAACGGAGCGTGTGCCGCGGGACGCGCTCCGTTCGTGGCATGCCAGGGTCTCCTCTGCTATTTTCTGCGCGGGAGGGAATTCTGCACAAATTTGCGCTCCACAGTAGCACACAATTCCCCCAGGACTATACATTCTGGTTCTCCTATCTTATTTTTTTTAGACATCTGGCATTTAATACAGACATTTCAAGGTATGTTTTTTGTTTGTATTTACAAGCTTCCTAGCAGTTGATAAAATAAACAAACAAAATTCCAAAATTATTCCTATTTATATTATTTTGTATACAGATATTCTGTTATCAATCATAATGGTTCACAATTTCAATATAAAATAAACCAGAAGCCATACAACATAAAAATATAATAAAGATAAAATCAATAAGAACTAAAATCATATACAAAGAACAATAAAATCTAATAGAAAAAAACTAAATCAGTAAACATCAATAAAACATTAGCCTCTCAATACATCAGTAGCTCAGCCTTTAATAAGATGTGAAGCCCTCGGCAAGTATCCTCTCCAGAGGCCTTTATAAATAACCATGTCTTTAAGTCTTTTTTTGAATATCTGATAATTCGATTGTAATCTCAGTTCAATAGGAAGGGAGTTCCAAAATCTAGGCCCAGCTAGAGACACTGCTCTCTCTAACTTTAGTCAAATGAGACAATTTAACTGATGGAATTGCTAATAAACCCTTATTTGCTGAAAGTAAACTTTGCTGCGGGTTGTGAATCCATAAAGAAGCATTTAACCATTCTGTATTCACATTATTAATTGATTTGTGTATTAAGCAAAGAACTTTGTATTCAACTCTGTATTTTATGGGTAACCAATGTAACTTTTTCAAAATAGATGTAATTTGATCTTTTTTTTTTTTTAAACTCTGGCGGCAGCATTCTGTAATAATTGCTATGGTCTCAGCGAATTATCTGGGAGACCTAAAAGAAGAGGATTACAATAATCAATCTTAGAAAACAAGTAAAACTGTTCTAAAATCATTAAAACATAGAAGAGGTTTTCAGTCTTTTTAAAATCTTATTAAAACTGTCTGACCATATTATTTATATTTGTTTTCATATTTAATTCATAATCACTCCTAAGTCCCAGGCTTAATCTCACATTAGTCAATATTATAAGAGGAAATTACCATTAGGTACAAGTCTGTTGCTTAAATAGACTTTCAGTTTTTTGATTATTTAATGCTAGTTTCATGTGTGCAAGCAATTGTTGGATTGGAGATATATACCCCAGAGTTTTAGGGCAATACACACAGGAGAACCAGAGAGTTGTGGGTTTCTCTTGGGCTTTCTTTTCTTCAGAAGCCGATAATGGAAAAAATGTATTAAAAAAAAAAAGTTTTTCTTGGAGGTCAGATATCCCTATTTCTGGACGTTAACAGGGCGACTCAAATGAGACGCAAATCTCTCTCTCGTTTCACAGCTTTCATCCAATTCAGTTTAAGAGGAATCTTCCAAAAGGCCAAGTTTTGCGACTCCGCAGAATGTGCACAGAAGTACAAGAATTCAAACACCAAGAGGAAGGCATGGCCAGAAGGTTCCTGCAAAGAGGGTACTCCATACCATGATTAAACATGCTTACCCCTGGGCCCTCGTCAATAAGAGAGCGATGTTAAGGTCTCCTGTCATTCGACCGATAAACCGACAGATCTAGGTTTTGAAATATTCATTAGCATCCACTTCAATTTGTCAGATCATTCATCCCCATTGGCCAATGTTGGACTCCTACTCGAGAACAGAATCTGCTGTGAGATTTGCTTTCTCGCAAGGACGCAATATGTGGTCCATGCAAGTCCACCTTTGGATACTAAGAACATTAAGATATGCCATACTGGGTCAGACCAAGGGTCCATCAAGCCCAGCATCCTGTCTCCAACAGTGGCCAATCCAGGTCACAAGTACCTGGCAAGTACCCAAACATTAGAAAGATCACAATGAGCTTTTCAGCTCCTCCTCTGACATGTATAATACTGATACCCAAGTGAGAACTGCAGATGGGAGACTGTTCCCTATACAAAAAAAACATTGTTATCTGCCGGATAAGTTTCGTTGTGTATTTGCTACAATGTCTATGTGGCCTTTTTTTACATCGGGCAAACAACTAGAACAATACGCATACAGTTACGGGAACATAAGAGCTGCTTAAAAAACGAAAAAAAAAAATTCAGGCACCACTTATTTCCCCACTTTTTGAAACAGGGACATCCGTTCCAAGACATAAAATGGGCTGTACCTGAAACCGTCCTACCGAACTGGAGAGGGAGGAATTAGTCCAAGATTCTAATACAATGTGAACAACGGTGGATCTTTCATAGAAACATAGAAACATAGAAATGACGGCAGAAGAAGACCGAATGGCCCATCCAGTCTGCCCAGCAAGCCTCACACATTTTTTCTCTCATTCTTATCTGTTACTCTTAGCTCCTTGTTCTATTCCCCTTCCACCCCCACCATTAATGTAGAGAGCAGTGATGGAGCTGCATGCAAGTGAAATATCTAGCTTGATTAGTTAGGGGTAGTAGGGGCAGTAACTGCCGCGATAAGCAAGCTACACCCATGCTTATTTGTTTTACCTAGACTATGTTGTACAGCTCTTGTTGGTTTTTTTTTACTTCTCCCCTGCTGTAGAAGCAGAGAGCCATGCTGGATATGCATTGAAAGTGAAGTATCAGGCACATTTGGTTTGGGGTAGTAACCGCCGTAACAAGCCAGCTACTCCTCGCTTTGTGATTGCGAATCCTTTTTTTCTTCACCCCTGTTGTTGAAGCTATGCAGGATATGCGTGAAGCATCAGTTTTTTGTTTTTGTTTTATTTTTCCCCCTGCCGTTGTTTGTTTGTTTGTTAATTTTTTTTTCCCCTGCCGTTGAAGCAGAGAGCTATGCTGGAAATGCGTGATGTATCAGTCTTTCTCCCATGCCGATGCAGCAGAGAACCATGCTGGATATGCATGGAAAGTGAAGTATCAGGCACATTTGGTTTGGGGTAGTAACCGCCGTAACAAGTGACTGTGCTCATCTGAGCACAGTCACTCCAGCGGGTTTGAATGTGGACACAGAGTGGAGCCGACGCTTTTAGCTATGCTTAATGTGATCATGATCAGCATGATCGAGGAACTAAATGCGCACAGTGTACAGTCATGGCTTCCAAGCCTGTTTTACCAGTTTGACAGCTGTCTTATGTTGGATTACTAGACTAACCCATGTAATCACTTTAGCATACATTTAAAATTGCATTGCTGACGTGGGGGGACATAGACCGGCACTGAGTGCGCAGCACGAAAGGGAGCAGTGTTTTTTGCGAGTAAGCGAGGAGGAATTTCTTTTGTCCCTTTTATTCGTGTGTTTTAAAAAAAACAAAAAACCCAACTGAATATTCTTTTGTAAAAGAAGAGACATCACTGCAGCCTTGAACCCTGATGCAGACCGCCTTGAAACAGAGTTATGTCGTGCCTCCTTACTTCCCCGGACATGGGCGAAAGAGAAGTAAAATATTTTTATCTGCATATGAAATATACAAAAAAAAAAAAAAAAATGGAGACCTATGATTAAATACGACCCGGTGTGGGACTAAATTATATGGTTCCATAAGGATGGGTGGTATGAAGTTTCTTATATTTATATCATTGGATCTGCGCTAAGCTGTTTACTAGCCTTGAATGCTTTGTTTTTTATATTAATAACAGGACACCAATGAGAAACCAAAACATACACACAGGACAAAACATACAAAAACTACCAAAAAAAGAGAAACCAAAAATGAAAAATATAAAAATGTAAAAGATGAAAAATGAATGAAAAAAAAGAGGGAAAAAGGAAGAAAAAGATGGAAGAGTGATGCCACTACCAGTGATGTGTGTTTCAATTTCATTATGCCATTGACATCAAAGTGCAGATGTGGCAATAAGAACGGGAGAGGAAGAGGAAAGTGAGGGCCAGCACCAGCAGTACTAATGATGGTGGCAGTGATAAGGACCAGAAGTCCCCTGACCAAGAGAAGAGATTCTTTTAAAAAAGGGGCAAAACAGCCACAGAGGCAGGACCAGGATAAAGTTGGAATAGCAACATCTACTTCCTTCTCCACTGTCACTATGAAGCAGGGGCAGGTGGTGGTTATAATTATGAAGGGAAAGAGGTCACAGCCCAAATCAGCACAGCACTCCCATTTCCTCCTTAAGGGCCTACATGAGATCTTTAAAGAAAGGACCGATTCACATCACACATATACAAGTAAAATTATTTTAAAAACAACTAAAATAAAACACAAATCAATATAAGTGCAGTACACTAGCTTAATCAGCCCTTGCTTATTAACCTTATTAATGCTCACTCTCTGCTACTGTTATGGGCTTGATCTGAGCCTGACCCACTCATGTCAAATAGTGAAGGCTGTGGACCTCAGGACTGGACATTGACCCCAAAATCAGAAGATTTATTTGCTGAGGCTTGCATAAGTATACTGAGAAACTGCAAAGCTTGGGAAACTAGAAAGCAGTAGACAAGCTAAGAGAGAGAGACGCGCCTGGAAAGGCAGAGAGGGAGGGGCTGCAACTATTTTGGGTGCAAAAGCAGAACTGTATAAAAATGATGAAACCTGTCAGAGATTAGATCTCTTCACATGCCAGACCTCTGAAAGTGGCAAAAAACGGAGGGATTTCATGGGCCCTATACAACATCAGTAAGGAACGTATACTTTGCCTGTTATATTTTATTCTTATTGCAACTGTTTAAGTTTTCAATAAATCAACCAGCGATTATTTATGTCATTTGCCCTTCATCTTCATGGTCCGTAACAAATCAGTTTATACTCATAATACACCTGCTATGCACCTGGAATTAAATGTGCTGACTCAGATTGTGTGTGCGTGTGTTGGGTCTGCAATCCCTTTCCCTCTCTGTAAGTACAGTGAGCTTTCCATCCGCACCCCCCCCCCCCCCCCCCCCCCAGAGTTGTTCACTCAGAACCCAAAACAGGATCTATGAAATAATTTGCTCTTGCCTTCAATTCAAAAGCAAAACTAAAAAAAAGTGTTCCAGAAAACCGGAGCAGTTGGTAGAAAATGCCCAGGATCTCATGGTTTCTAAATGGCAATCGTGTACTGCAGGAACCTGCGGAATCGAAACAACCCTGCGGGATGACACACGCCATACGGATAAGTCTGCCAGCCAGCAAAACGAGTCACTGTAAATGGTCTTAGAACCAAAAAACAGTTTAAAGCGGCAACCAATGGAGCTCTCTCATATGTGATTCAATGCTCATCCTCCATCGCAACACTAAAATCATTCTTGCTGCGTCATCTTGCACCAGCTGTAATACTTTAAGCTAATATGCAGGGAGTCCAAAATAGATCAAATTACAGTAGACTAAATGACTTACCACAAGGGCTTGTAACAGATTTAAAACTCATTAAGTGGACCAACAACCCTAAGTTTATAAAAGGCTAATTTAGCCACTCTACTGATCTGTGATCATAATGACTTCAAGACTATTATTAATCCACCCAAATTGTAAGCTTCACCTTTGACCTGCAGCATAGGATTACCCAGAGCTTTACTTGGATAAGGCCAAATAAACTGTTTCCCAATCCAGAGAATAGATGTTTTAACATCATTAAGAGTCAGCCCACTGTTTGTCATCCCATCCTGTATCAGTCTGAAGCAAAACCGAAATTATTCAAAACAGGGACTTCAGCTGGCACACACTAGGAATAAATAATTTCACACCATCTGCATACAATTTATAAATTAAACCAATAGCAGTTAATTCACTTAAAGGGCTAAGAAAAATATTAAAAAGTACTGCAGACCTCGCATCATGGGAATGCATTTCGAAAAATAATCATTCTATATCAACTGGGTGCCCTTCCCTCCACCCCAGTTCAACAGCATCTCCCCAAAGCCTATATCACCTAAACTGCAAAATAAGCTAATTGCAAGTTATTGGCTAATAACTTCATGTGACTCAGTGTTAAAAGCTAAGGTAATATGCAATTGTACCAAAATGCCTGCCTTTTTCTGTTCCAGGATAGAATACATCTCAGTGCCAGGATCTCTTTGGAAACCAAGCTGTTGCTCATCTAATACATTATGTTCTGCAATTAGATCATCCAATTGTTTTCAGAACTCACTTTTCTACCTAATGCACATAAATTCAGTATTGGATATCAACTGATGAACAGATCTGAAGATAGAGGCAGATCCTTCTGTACCAGTCGCACAACTGCCTGCTTCAACACAGGATGTTACAACTCCATTAGTCGAGGATAGATCAAGTAACTGAATAAGTCAGTTATCAAACGCAGACAACTTATTTCTGATCAACCAACAAGGGACTAGGATCTAAAGAGAACCGGGAGTCAGCCTGATCTTAGCAACGGTTTCGTTCAATCCAGTAGGAGTAAACAAATCAAAGCAAAATCAGAGGACGCACGTGACTCTGGCGAAGACTACAGACATTTTCCTGAAAAACAAAATGTAGCCAAAAGCACTACTTTCTGGTCTCCTCTCAATAGTACATGTAGGTTGTTTCACTGCTTGCTTAACTATTAAATAATTCTGAATAAACCACTAGAATTGCTTTCAACACATTTCTATCATATTTTTATCAGAATCAGAATCATCTTTATCTGACTGTTGCTTAGTCGTCCTCCATTTTCTCATTAATATTTACCTTAATGCTAATAACACTGGTAAACATTTTTCTGGGAACATTTTGTTTCCTCCACAACCTTTATGAAACAAGTAGATTTTAAGAAGCTGAACACAAATATGCATTTATTATGTCTGTATCAAGTACTGTTTGCCAGAAAAGTGCTGTTCGACATAGTCTGCTGCCTTATAGTTGCCTAGAAAGTTGCAAATATCAAGAGCCCAACCTGGGAAATCGAATTATTCCAAAGTACAAGTAAACATGAGTTGCAACTCGAGTTTTCTTGTATTTTAGAAAGTCACAAACATTCTTGAAGGCCGTCAACCTAACACATTCTGTACCTTGCAGAAGACCATCAAAGTGGCTGTCCTCCATCACAGCTCAGATTTGTGGGCCAATGAAAACACCTTCTTTTATCTTGGCATCACTTATGCATGGAAACATTTGCCGCAAATAAGGCAATGAACAAGCAAAGCCTTTGATTAACAAAGTTTTTCCATCAGCCCAAGTTTGATGTACAAAAGGTGGAAGAAATATCTTACTTGGATCCACCAATGGGTCATCCGCAATATTCTTCTTCCTTGGAACCAAACTTCTTGCAGACAGGCCAGACTTTTCTGATGTAATGCGAATCTCTTGCTCGACTGTCCCACTCATAAAGGAAGCAACAATACTTGGTGTAACCAAGCTGCAGACCCAGTAGAATTTCAACTACCTTGAGATCACCACAAAACTTTCAGTTGTACCTAGAGTACTCAATGTGGTTCAGCAGTAGCTGCATGTTCATACATTTCTTTCATATGAATGGCATGTCTGACAGGTATTGATGGGTAGATATTGCCGTTGTGCAGCAAAACAGCCTTCAAACTTAAGACTGATGAATCAATAAAACGTCGCCATTCTGTTGGGTCGTGGTCACATCCGAGAACACAAAACAATCCATTGATGTCACAGCAAAAAGTCAAACTGTCTACTTGGTTGAAATATTTTGTCAAATCTTCATGACAGCTGTGAAATACTGACATTTTCGTGTCAGATGACAAAAGATTCCATCCTTACAGCCTTGACCCACGCAGCTCTGCCTGACTCTGATAAAGCCAAATCTCTGACCAGATCGTTCAGCTCTGACTGAGATATTAAATGAGGATTGCTGGATGTTGATGGCACAAAGTCAGGATCAGCCTCAGCTTCCATCTGCGACGGCTCGCCATCATCGCCTACCTCCTCATCAAGTGTCCACACCTCTGACGGTTTTGGAACAGGAAGACTGTCATCATGCGCCACTGGTCTCATTGCCGATGCAAAGTAAACTTCCTGTTCTTTGATGAGTATCCTGACACATTCGTCATGCAGAAGTAACAGTCCGTTATATGATCTTTCTGTTCCCTCCATATCATTGGGATGGCAAATGGCATGGATGGTCGCACACCTTTCAGCCAAGCTCACATACTACTGGCGCAAGATGCACAACATATGAGGAGACCATGCTCTGTCCTGCTCACCAATTTTGCACCCGAAGTATAACTTGTATGCCTTCTTAATGAGTGCAGTCATACTCCTTTTCTGTGCTTTCAGAGTAAACACCACAGATGTAACAAAACGTGTCATGGCTACTATGACATTGGTGAGACATTTCATAAAGTATATGAAATTAAATCCATAAGCTTTAAACTCAGTTTTAGCGATACGATTCGCTCATTGACACAGATGTTGCATAGGAGACTACTCATCGCTGCTGCTTATATAAAGCTGTATCATCATGGAAACAAGTTGGAATCTTGCAGCTGAGCTGAGGCTTGCCCGAGCAAGTTCTGGCATGATCAGGCAGAGTTTATTGGTGTATTTTTAAAATAAAGTTAGTCTCTGTTACATGTTACATTGCTTATGGCCGTCAAAAATACGACATGAATTTTAAAAATCATAAAACCTACTGTCCAGCAAGAAAATATATGTACGCGAGATTGTTTAAAAATTTCAAAATTATTGTAACACAAAATTGAAGGTTTCCCAAAAACCTTATGTGATGTACAAATTTCAAAGTAATATCTGTGATCAGCATCAAAAAATCTATTTGGAACACCAAAAAGCCTGAAGGAAAATCATGAAGCATGGATGCAAACAATTTTTCATTTTTACAATTTTTTCGAGAGCAATCCTATCATAATGCTGCCTGAGAGTTTCATTCCACTAAGCTATTGCTTCCTCTGGAGAAGATAAAAAGTCGCCCTCCCCTTAACATCCTCCCATAAGGCCAACAACGCGCTGTTAGTCTAAACCTTTTGTAGTTTTACTCTCTCTATTCAGGTTAACTTCCGCAAGCACTAAATTAAAATACAATAAATAATGATCCAACCAGGAAACATATAGATGCCTAACAAGGCAAAAGTTGTGAAGCATTATGTAACTCCTCTCACCTCGTCTGAAGCGCCTCCAACACTGTGCTGCATCCCGGGAACATGGCTGAACCTCATGCAGGTCCTGAGCACCTTTTATAGGGCCTATGACATGCACAGGTGACATCACATCTTGCCTCGTTCAACCGGAAGCTCAGAGCCTTCACGACAGGTCTCCTGCTCGTTCAGCAGTGCTATTTGCTACAGCATGCTCCTGCCTTGTTCCTGCCCAGCCTTGTTGCAGCCTCTCTGTCGCCTGTTGTGTTTCTCCCCCTGGCTGCTTTCTCATTACCTTGACCTTAGGCTGGACCTTGATACTGCTTTGCTCTCCACCTGCCTCGATCTCAGCCCAGTGTTACATTTGCCAGCTCATGGGCTGCCCCCACGAGCCGGCTCGCTCACCCCTCGTTGCCAGGCTGGAGACTGCTGCCACCAACAGGCCATGCAGCAAGATGCTGCCAATGGGATACTTCATGGCCAGATATCATAGCCTCAATTCCTCTCCAGTGTGTCTGTAGGCAGGCAGGCGCATGACTCAGCCCTTCTTGAAGGGCCTGCTTCGGCACACTCACTTTGCCTCAGCAATGGGTCGATTACCTCCAGGTAGTGCGAGTTGCTACTTCAGATCTTCGCCTTCAGCCTTGCCTCAGTCTTCAGCTTTTCTCATCTCCAGCCTTCCCTTGCCTTGGACTCTCCCTTGATACCGACCATAGCCTATGCCCTGACTCTACTTGCCTGCTACCTGCCTCGACCACGGCCTGACTACGGAACCTCTCTTAGCCATCACCTAAGACCTGTTGGCTCCCGGAACTCAAAGGCTCAACCTGCAGGGAAAAAGGCTGATATAGGCAAAGCTCAAGTCTCTGCATTGTCTTTTGCCAGTTGGCATTGAGGACCTACTGAGCCTTCCCAGTAGGTGGCATCAACCTCACTAACACAAGGGTCCATAACCCTAACACCCGGCCACTAACTTTGCTTCTTCTACCCGGCCAGAAAGCCCTGCTGGCTGCCATAAATTGTGAGCTCAACTCAAATGGGAGGTGGCTAGTCAGGAGAAGATGTCATGCTGTGGCATATCAGCTGCCATCTGTTAAGTCCTATCTTTTGCTCACACAAGACAGGCAGTACCAACTTAACAGTGGTCCAAGGGCTCACTACCCTCACTTCGTGTCACATTAACTGATCTGATACCATGGTGAGATCTAAAATATGCCCTAATTAATGTGTAGGTAAAGTTACCAATCAATGTAAACCCATAGCACCAAATAATAGTTTTAAAATCTCACGCCAACAGTACATCATCATTTTCAAAACGTAGATCAAAATTACCAAACACTGCATGTTCTCTATATGTTGGGCTCAAAAAAGAAAGCATTTCCATTAGAGAATTAAACACAGAAATGTGCTGACTTGGAAGAACATATAACAGACAAAAAACCCACAAGTACATCCCTTGGGGAATGCAAAGGGAAGCTGAGTCTTGGAAACACTTTCTTTAAAGAAAATCAGAACTCTTGCACTACATTTGCCCTCACGGGACACAGCTACATAGGGGTAGCCAGGACGACATACATTTTATTTTAACACCACAATATCAGCTGCAGTATTCCAGGATAAAACATCTCAATCTTGCTGGAACAACATTTCTAAGACCTCATTTTCTTTTTTCCCATACCCACTGCGCATTCGGATACGCCGTATAAAACAGCTTTCCCCTCTAACAACATATTAGAAACCCCAATACTAGAAAGGTACATCAACCATCCTCCTCTGTGCAAATCATGCATAGGAGCAGATAATTCACCATCCCTCCCCTTTCCCTATTACCTCGATCTGTGAGCCAGACATAAATATTTCCTTAACCCAGAAGAATATAAAAGAAATCCACTCTTAAGAAACAAAAGGTAAATTATCATGACCCTATTCACTGTCCCACGAAGGGAACTACAATGGGGCAGGCCCCTTGGCGAATGTCCACCGGTAGGTCTTGCCTTTTCTATTGGCTTCCAGTGACATTGGCCGATGTCTTCTCAGCAGACAGAAAATGCCCAGCAACAAACAACTGCAGGTAGGGAGCTCCAACAGAAGGTAATAGTAGTCACAGTTCTTTTACAGCATAGTGCTCTGTGCCTCCATAAAGTGCTACGGCGCTTTTAACACTGCGAGTCTAGCCTTTAACGTTTGGCTCCTGGCATTGCTGGTTCATATTCATGCAGGGCGGGATTTCTCTCAGGGAAATCTGATTCAGACAGCAACCAACACGGGGCCTCGACTTTCACAGTCTGGGGTACTGATGGGCAGACATAAGGGAAAAAAGCCCAGAAAGGCTTCTGCGGCGAAGTCCAAAAGCAAAGCAAGTCAAGCAGCATTGTCTGAATGTTCAAGAAGGCTCCTCTCCCAGTATAAATGTTGCTGGCAGTCATTTTTTATGGGTTTGACACTTGCTTGTCTTTTTTTATTGTAAATATTAATACCCTTATCATAAGGTTTAGGGGGGGTAACTGCACAGACCACCCTTAAGAGCAGCACATATTACCAGAAGAAGCTTGCTGGGCAGACCGGATGGACCATTTGGCCCTTTTCTGCCATCATTATTATGTTACTGTATGTTAAGGAGCTCCACCAGAGGGTAACAGCAGACCGTTCTTTCACAGGGTGCTGTCTCTCAGTCATGGGAGATTTTCAGATTGCCGGTAGCTCAGGTCGGTTTGGGGAGCCTAGTTTCGAGCATTCAATCTAGTGAGCAGCTGTGGAAGGAAGCAAGTGATACAGCTGGGGCTAAGAGCACCCTCCAAAAAGAACAAATAGTAGTGTGAGATGCCCTGGCTTTTCTCCTCCTGGTCCACCCTCAACTGCACCACCAGCACCCATGGATCTAGAGAGGGAAAGGGGATCCTGCATGACCCCAGCAACGGGCTAAGCTCATAGTGTCACAATGCATGGATGAGATGAGGGTGTAGGGAAGAGGGTTAGATTGGTTGGGGAACCTTCTCTGGAAGGGGAAGCCCATCCAGCTGCTGGCACAAGCCTTTAAAATGACTGAGCAACTTTGAAACTAGATCATGAGGGGCAGCCGATAGTCACTCACACAGTGCCAGTTCCGGGTGGGGAAGGGAAGGACGGTATCTTCCAAGGATACTTGCAAAACAGGGAAGTAACAAAATCTCAGTAGAGAAGTTGTAGTTAAGGCTAAAGTAATCCAGAAGGATGCAAATAAAAGAAAAGAGTACATAGATGTAAATGATACTAAACTGCCTGTATCTTCTGCTAATAGAAAAACAAATTTAAAAAGAAATCAGTCCATATACAAATGCCAGAAGTCTGAAAAGTAAGACTGGAGAGTTGAAATGATTGACTTTATAGGCATCTCAGAGATATGGTGGAAAGAAGCTACCAATGGGTAGAGACCATCAGTTGCAATTTTTGTTTCATTTATTTTTGTAGGGGGAATTTATCAACGTTTATTACAAGAACAAAAAAATAAAGCAAGTTTGTTTACCGTAAATGGTGTTCTCTGTAGACCAAAAGCTATGTGGTGATGATATCAGATGGAATCAAATGGCTCCATCTCTCTTAGCTTAAAGAGCTTTTGCTCTACTGAGCATGTGTGGAAGTTCCCACATAGGTGTTGCCTTGTGAGCTCCTCAGTCAATAATCAGAGTTAAGTTTAGCTAGGTAATCAAATCTCCAGAGAAATGGGTGGGTATTTAGCATGGCTAATTTATCCTGCTGTCTATGGAGAGCACTGTTTATGGTAATCAAACTTGTTTTCTCCAGCAACATGCAGGGCTGAATTAACCATTAAATGTGGGGGTTCCCAAGCTAAAGGTTGCAACAAAACACTTCTGTAAAAATAACCTCGACCCCACCATGGAGAATAAAGAGGGCCCTTTGCTTTCAGTTTTTATTTTGCCTGGGAATTTCATGTTATAACAAAAAAGAATCTGTGGAAAAATACTTTTTTTAAAATTCAAATTGTATTCAAATTTAGATCTTCTTACATAAGTTCAAATTTCAAACACAAATATAATTATGCTTAATACCAACATAAAAAAATAACATCTTACAAAGATTTTCGATTTGCTAGCCCACATTATGGGGACTTACCAATATAGTTGCTCTATCATTCAAAAAAATTTTAAGATGCATTGGGTAGGAAATTTTTTTTTTTTTTTTTATAAGAAATCAAACATTTACAAGGAATCTTAAGGTAAAGCATTGCACCAATAAATAATACTCTGCTTTCAATAGAAAAAATGGTTTCCTTCGTAACTTGAATAACACACAAAACTTCCAGAAACACTTGGATCTTCTGTCCACAGAACTGAAAATCCTTATAGGAAAAATATTTTCAGAAAACCAACTTTATCACGCTCTAAAATGAAAGACCAAGAATGTGACCCTTAGAGAAATATCACCCAAGGAAGACTCCATGAAGGTGGATAGACTAGCCTCATTAGAAGATAAATGGTCTGGAGCTCCTTCTGCATTAATAATCCTTTTCATTTTCTTTTACAATTTGTACTTAATAATGCAGAGTATATGGTAGGTTTTTATGCTACAGTTGGTTTTATGGTCTGGTGTTCTAGATCTAGTTTGGCCAGATAGGTTGATGCTTTTACGTTTCAGTGTTTTATTTTTTTTTGTACTTGTCTGTTTCATGATGTTATATGTCTTGTTTTAACTGGATTGATTATGTACCTAGATTGTAATCCACCCAGTATTGTGGACAGGAGAGATATAAATTCTTAAATAAGTAAATATTTGAACAACTCCCATTTTCAGATGAGTCAGGAGTTCTAATGTTTAATATTCATTAGGACATGAATGAAGAAAAAATTATGGGAATTTATTTGCAGTCATAAAAGTTGTATCCAAAACCGGGCAAGCAACACTGGTATCTTACCAGCTGGAGAGAGCCAACATCCTGGTCGCTGTGGACCGTACACTCAAAGGATTCTACAGTGCAACCCAGAAAATATACATCCGTGCAAGAAAGTACATACTTACATATGATGTAATAATCTTTGTTTCTTTCGAATTCCAAACCCCAGAGATTGGGGCTGAACTCTTGAAACTTGATGGTGAATTTAACGTCTTGATCCGGTTTGGCACAGTTAAGCAAAGGTGTGTTGTCCTTTCTAATAGCACAGCTCTCTGCTTGCTCCTTATTCACCATATAGACCTTATAGTACTCATACTGGCCAATAGTTTTAGAGTCCACCTTTGGGCAGATAATATCCAATTTATCTCCTATCTGCGGGTACAGTATCAGTCCTTGTCCAGGGTGGAATCTAAAAGAGCCAAAAAAAAAAAAATGGAATGAATGAGAGAAAGCCATAAAGCTAGAGCACATTTTCATAACAAAAACACCTTCCTACAAAATCACAATCTGATCACAAAGTAAGAAGCTGCCATTTCCTCAAGGCAGAGTATTTAGCTAGAAACAAAGTATTGTGCGATTGATCAAAATAAAGTCTGCTTAAAGAGACCTGGCACGTCAACCAAGAATCTTACAAAAAGAAAAAAACAAAACAAAACGTTTTCTTGCCCCTGACGTTCTATAAATGACCACTATAATCAGAGTGCCAAGGCCCACACGTTAACCAATCAATTGCTTACAGTCACTTTTAAAGCGAGAGCCCATATGGACTGTACACAAGTTATACATGCTCTGTCAAGCCCACGCAGCACCAAGCAAAGCAGGTCCCTATCTCGTGCAAAGCTTCATCAGCAATAGTACCCAACTATAGTCTTCCTCAACTCTGAGCTTCATGCAATCATTTAGTCTCAATTCTGTTTCTTGAAAGCTTAATATATATCTACATATAAAACCAACAATCATTACTCAAACACGCTTTATCTAGAAAACCTATGAAGCTGTAGCCCAAGAATACCCCCCCAGCTCCACCCCTAATCTCACAAAACCCTATCCATACCCCTTTAATCCATTACTGCTTCATCAACTACCCCGGGCAGTATCTCATGACTAGACAAACGGTTCTGAACAAAAGTCACTGAGAGCCGTACGATGAGGTAATGAAGAAATGTAAAGCAACTCTAACTCCAAAGTATGCTTCTGCTGCTCCTTCACTAGAAAATTGTTCCGTGATCAGTGAACTGTGAATGCTGCTCCTCCACTGCGGAACAGCAGGGGCTTCAGCTTGTCACCAGCAACATAACGTGGCGTTCTGGGCTCGGAGGAAGATTTTGGCAAGCCTCGATTTCTGAAGGGCTGTTCCACTCGAAGAAAGAGCTATTTCCTCCTCAAAACAACACAGCTTGGCATTAAAATTCATTTTTATCCCCGCAACTCATTCCACAAACTCCTAAATCCTCACACAAGACCAAGACACGTGACTGAGCGTGCAGGGCTGGTGCGAGCTTTTTTTTTGCTTCCCCACACCTGATTCATCCAGGGTCTGTTCCCCCCCCCCACAACCCCAGAACCCATGGATAGTGAAGGGTATGAGGTACCCTAGGCAAACCTTACAGCCTTGCACAAACACTACCCCCATCCTTTATAGACACACAATTATATAATGCATTTGCAACAGATTTTAAATGAAAAAAAATATTCAAAAGTACAGTCTTCTGAGGCAAAAATTACACAACATGCACATTATATTTACATGCACTCCTGTGGTACCAACCAGAAAACTGCAAAAGGCACTTGGAGCTCCTATAGAATTAGACTTTTTGCAATGCGTATTGGGTGTGAGCTTGGCCCTCAAAGCCATGAACAGAATTACCATCACAATATAGTAAACCTCCCCATACCCAAACAATCCTATGTATGAAAAGGCAACACTGCACATATTGCACCAGGCCCTAGAACACCAATAAAACTCTTTATTAGGAAATCAGGCTGCTATAGATCCCTACACAGGAATTACATGCCAGCAAAATACCTCATCTCAGTCGCTTGTACAGATCACAGAGAGACCCTCACCAAATACAGAATAAAGAGATCAGAAACGCGCTGAGAAAAACTGAACTGGAACCCACAACAAGCCAACCTCTCTCTATGCAGAGCAATAATGGAAAAACAAATATTACCATTCTTCATAAAACAATAAATAATAAAATCAGGAAATATAAATCATAATAAAATCATATTCATAAAAACAAATATTTCAAATCAGTTAAATAGAATATCCAAAATTTCCCAAACACCAATAAAATATTTCAAAACATCTGATGAATAAAACCTCCAATAATTAAAAAAATGTTCTATCCCCCCCCCCAAAAAAATTAAACATTTTGAAAGAGCAGAAACATCAGATTACACCCAATAACTAAAACTAATAAGGATTAAGAAATCTTCTGATCTCCAGTCACCCTGAGATTGGTGTGGATTGGAGGAGGTAAGGCAATGCAAATTTTATCCTCACTCTCGCACAATCACACATTCATTCTCTCACACACACACACACAGGCTCTCGCACAGCCCCGGGACTGGCAGGACTTAAAGCGAGGGTCCCACAGGGCAAAGAGAAGGAAAGAGACTGGGGGCCAAGCTGAGGTCAGGGCAGGCAGCAAGCAGAGCGTAATCCAGGGCTACAGTAAGGGTCAGTGGCAGGCGGTAGGCAAGAGAGTGGCCAAGTCTAAGGCAGAGGTCAACTCCAGGAAGCAGGCCGAGACAGACAGGACTGGGAAGGACTGGACATGGAGAATTACTGTAAGGCAGACAAACAAGGCAAGGAACAGGGACAAGATTGCAAGGAAGATAGCGAGACCAAGAGGAAGGAGCAGGAGAGCCACAGGAGAAGCAATAAACACTGCTAGGAAGGAGGACGTCGAGTGAGGGATCCCCCGGGGTTTAAATGGCCCGCGAGGCTCGATGTCGGCGTGTGCCTGGAGCTGTTTCCTGCTGTGGAGTCTTGTTAATTTGCTCTGGTGTGCGCGCGCACATCCAAGGAGTAGGCGACACAAGGGGAGACTGACAGCGGCGTTCCAGGTGAGCAAGGGTTCTGGCGGCGCCAGGTTAAGTGCAGTCGCTTGCAGAACGGCCCTGCAACCAGCCAAACGTAACAACAGTCAAAGGAACTTTAGAAAAATTTCAAGGACGAAATGGCTTGGAATTACATTGACAGCTTATAAGCTCCACCTAGCAAATGCTGATTTTTACATGCACATGTACAGTATTAGGTACATCTAGTAGTACTGTAGAAATACAAGAGAACAAAATGTTAGTACTTAACAAGGAAATTGATGGAAATGCAAATTTGGATTTTAAGGGACACAGTGTAACTATCTCCTCAACAATTCGTGACCTAGGAGTGCTTCTTGTATCTAAATCTTTCTATGAGAACACGTATAAAACATCAAGCCAGGGTGGGAAACATGAAATTAAAGATGCTTAAACATCTGCAACCTCTTTTGGACAAAGACGTTTTTCAAGCCATCTTATAATCAGCGATTCTTATGGGCCTGGACTATGGAAATTCGCTTCTGTTAGGAGTGGGCAGATTCCACTCTCCGGTCTCTGCAGCCCAAACGCCTTACAGGCCAAATAAGATACGATCACATAACTCCAGCTCCCAATACGAGCGAGGATAAAAGTGCAAGGTACTGATGTTCTCACACAAACTTAACAAATCATGAGGAGGTCCCCTGGTTAGGCACGGTCCTGCAGTTATATTCTCCATTAAACGACATTACGCTCCCAGAATAAAAGGCCTGTCGGAGGAGGCTGCCGCAGTCCGTCAGGCGAGGTCAGCGCGCGCTCATTTTCTTTTTGTGGCTGGGCCAGCCGTATGCCGGAACCACCAAGGACCATAAGAGATTCAAAATTATTCACAAAAGTTGAAAAAAAGACCTGGCTGTTCAAACAGGAATGTGAAGACTAATGCAGGGAGTGCTAGGCCAAAAAAAAAAAAGGTGAAGAGCCACTGAACCCTGTCAACATATTAACAGCAGTGAAGGGTTTTTTTATTATGAAATTGTGATGTAATTTTTTTTTTATATTACTGTTTGGGGCAGTTAACTATTGTATTATTTTATTATGTGACTTAGCTTATATTTTGTGTAGGATTGCATGATTTGTTTTTAGTCGTTTTATTATGTTTACTTATTATATTTGGATCAGGGTTTCCTGCATGAGCGGTTAAGAAGAATGGATAAATAAATAAATATTAAGCTGTGTTTGATTTATGGTTTATTTGGGGGTTTTTTTTATACAAATTCATACTTTTTATTATGCATGTTGTGATGTGACCTGCTGCAGCTTACCTCGGAAGCAAGCGGCAGAGAAACATTTTAAAATAATTCAATAGCACACACATTAACCCCTTAGACTAGAGAAACCTAGGCACGTTACTGGCAGTGCTCAGCCAGAAGCTCAGTGTGCGCACAGTCTGGCTGCCGGGCTTGACTGGTGACATAGCTGTGGGTCCTCCAAGCCTTCCCCCTCTCTCTATCCCAATTCCTAAGGGGGGGCGGGGGAGAGAGGAAAGAATAAAAAGCTAAGTGAGTGTTGGGAATTATTAGAAAAGGAATGATGAATAAAACGGAAAATGTCATAATGCCTCTGTATCGCTCCATGGTGAGACCGCACCTTGAATACTGTGTACAATTCTGGTCGCCGCATCTCAAAAAAGATATAATTGCGATGGAGAAGGTACAGAGAAGGGCTACCAAAATGATAAGGGGAATGGAACAACTCCCCTATGAGGAAAGACTAAAGAGATTAGGACTTTTCAGCTTGGAGAAGAGACGACTGAGGGGGGATATGATAGAGGTGTTTAAAATCATGAGAGGTCTAGAATGGGTAGATGTGAATCGGTTATTTACTCTTTCAGATAGTAGAAGGACTAGGGGACACTCCATGAAGTTAGCATGGGGCACATTTAAAACTAATCGGAGAAAGTTCTTTTTTACTCAACGCACAATTAAACTCTGGAATTTGTTGCCAGAGAATGTGGTTCGTGCAGGTAGTATAGCTGTGTTTAAAAAAGGATTGGATAAGTTCTTGGAGGAGAAGTCCATTACCTGCTATTAGGTTCACTTAGAGAATAGCCACTGCCATTAGCAATGGTTACATGGAATAGACTTAGTTTTTGGGTACTTGCCAGGTTCTTATGGCCTGGATTGGCCACTGTTGGAAACAGGATGCTGGGCTTGATGGACCCTTGGTCTGACCCAGTATGGCATTTTCTTATGTTCTTATGTTCTTATTCAGTTTTGTAGCGCAGACAGATACAGAGACACAATGGACAGGCCCTGATCTTTGGGGTCTACAGTCTATTCAAGACAGACAAAAGGAACAAATATCAGAGTTTCAGTTACAATTGTAATGCACTTCCCGGTACAACATCAGCTATGGAGCACATTCAGTACCGGAGCTTAGTCCTAACTTAGTCCTGAAGCCCTCGTGTAGTCACCATAAAGAGCGGGTGCCGCCTAGCAGACTTGACACAAAGGTTCGCTGGCTCCAACATGAAAAACAGTGCACATTGACAGAAACGTCAGTTTACTGTCTTCATCAAGTGGGTTGCTGAGCCTTCTTGTTGCACCCTCCTGGGACATCGCTGGGCTCCCACAGACATTCCTGTATCTGACTCCCCAATGTCCACCTTTCTCCTTTGGACGATTGGATCCCTGGAAAAAGCAGCTCCCTCCCTTCTCTCCATCTCCTTCCAGAAAGGCCCCCCCCCCCCCCCCCCCGACACCCACCCGTTGTGCTTCTCATTGGCCATTAACTTGCGTAACGCCCAATTCCAGGGAAGCTCGGAGTAACTCAGCCAAGGTGAGGCGAGTCTCTCTGGAGGGCCAGACTGGGCCAAGGACTGGAAAAATAAGTCCAGTGCCCACTCCAAAAAGCTGTGCCCCCAACAAAAAAAAAAATGGATTAAGTTTATTCCAAAGAGTTCACCAATCAAAAAGAAAAAACACACAGCAGTGTAGGAAGAAAGCGCAAATCCCTAACAAGTGCTGCATCAATTCCACATTCCACCACAATCCCTTCTCCGGCCTTCCCAGGCCCTTTCTTAGCCCATGCGCTCTAATTTAGTTACTTCCAGTGTCCTGAGCAGCTTCAGGAAGACACCCCCTCTTTTTCCTCAGACAGGAGAGCAACCGAGCTCCTTGGCACTGGTGCGTCCAGTCGCAGACGTCTGTCTCACCTTTCTCCTCCTCCATGGGTAAAGATGGCTGCCTCCGGTGCCGAGTGCCGAAAACCTCGGCGTCTCCCAACACAGCATGGGCGGCCCCATCCGCCATGCTCCTTCCCGGGGCCTCCTATGGCGCGCGCTACCCTCCAAGGTATCTCGCTCCAGAAGCAGCTCTGGGCACCAGCCCCCTGGGGGCCTCTTGCTTCCATCTACCCTTCAGGGTTTCTACTAGACAACCGCTCCTCTTTTCAGGATTATCTGCGCTTCCAGGTACTCGCTCCTCAAGGGCCTATCCAGCTCTGGGTATCCTGCACCACAGACCTCGGGTCCCGCCTTCATCATCTACCAGGAGGATTCCTGCACTACTCTACTAGGGCTTGTTGCCTTTTCTTAGGTACAGATGTTTGAATCCTGGGAGATAGTACTGCGGATAGTGATACATTACAGGAGGACCTTGTGAGACTGGAAGATTGGGCATCCAAATGGCAGATGAAATTTAATGTGGATAAGTGCAAGGTGATGCACATAGGGAAAAATAACCCTTGCTGTAGTTACACAATGTTAGGTTCCATATTAGGGGGTACAACCCAAGAAAGAGATATAGGTGTCATAGTGGATAACACATTGAAATCGTCGGCTCAGTGTGCTGCAGCAGTCAAAAAAGCAAACAGAATGTTGGGAATTATTAGAAAGGGAATGGTGAATAAAACGGAAAATATCATAATGCCTCTGTATCGCTCCACCTTCAGTACTGTGTACAATTCTGGTCGCCGCATCTCAAAAAAGATATAATTGCGATGGAGAAGGTACAGAGAAGGGCTACCAAAATGATAAAGGGGATGGAACAGCTCCCCTATGAGGAAAGACTAAAGAGGTTAGGACTTTTCAGCTTGGAGAAGAGACGACTGAGGGGGGATATGATAGAGGTGTTTAAGATCATGAGAGGTCTAGAACGGGTAGATGTGAATCTGTTATTTACTATTTTGGATAATAGAAGGACTAGGGGGGGTATGCCATGAAGTTAGCATGTAACATATTTAATACAAATTTGAGTGAAAAAAAATTCTCAGTGCACAATTAAGCTCTGGAATTCATTGCCAGAGGATGTAGTTAGGGCAGTTAAAGTAGCTGGGTTTTAAAAAGGTTTGGATATTTCTTCTTTTGGCTCTATTTCACCAACAAAGTTTCAGCGTCAGAGTCTGGCGGATGAGCCTTGAGATATAGAGTCTGTTGCAGAAGGATCAGTCCCTCAACTTTCCTTGCCGGCCGATTAGATTGGAGCAGGTTTGGCAGACTGTTTTATCCTCTTTAGCTCCATCTATAACTTTACAGGACTCTGCTTCATTTGCTAAACCTCTGGTTATTACACTGTTATGAGGTCAGTCAATCTGTTACTTCCTCTGACTTGCATAATAAGCTTCAAGCTCATGAATCTTGGTTAACCACTCTGGAGCAGAAGTGGTCTGAGGGAAAAGCATCTATAGCAAAGGTTCAAGATCTTCAGGTTAATATTAAAGATCTGTCCTCTACTCTTCGTAGGAGAGAGAGAGAACACTGAGAACTCTCTCAGAGATTTAAATCTGAGAACACTTAACTTCCCTCGGACCCCTCTCAGTACACCTGATCTTTTCTCTGTTTATCTGAAAGAAGTATTCATTATTCCAGAGGGTGCACTTCCCCCTATGAGAAGATCCTTTTCCTGCCTGCTCGTAGAAGATCGGTGGCTAATGACGTGATGGATGTCCCACTAGCTTGACCGATTTCCTTGAAAGTTCTGATGAAGGAAATGTGATCGATCGAGCTACACTGCCGGTGACTTTTGTTTTTATGCAAGACCGTAAAGAACACCTTGTGTCTACATCTTCGTAATAAGGACGTTTTATTCAAAAGGCCAAAAGATTTGGATGTTTCCAGATACAAGCAAAGCAATGCAGGAAGGAAGAAAGAAGTTCTCAGCTCTGAAAGATGCAGTTCTTTCCTCAGGAGCCACCTGCATCAGACGTTACCCTTCCAAATGGGTGATAAATCTCCATTCTGTCAGATTTACTTTTTTCGATCCTTGCCCGTTAAAAACGTTTTCTGGATGCCAGACGAGGGGTTGTGGTTCCTTCTTCCTCTGCTAATGTGGGCACTGATAGGGTAGCGTTCAGCTCTGCAGCTCCCATCCTTATTTTGGTTGCATTTCCACTTGGGTTTTGGCCATTCCCCGTGGTTATTTTCTTGTCCCCCCTCCACCCCTATATTGGGGTCTAATGTGGCAATTTACGGCAATATAACTTCCTCTTATTGTTTTATTACTGGTATATAATTACCATGCATATTGCCTATTTTTCTTTATCAAATATTTTTTATATATTTGATTTGAAATTATAAATAAAGAGTTAAAAAAAAAAGGTTTGGATAAGTTCTTGGAGGAGAAGTCCATTAATGGCTATTAATCAAGTTTACTTAGGGAATAGCCACTGCTATTAATTGCATCAGTAGCATGGGATCTTCTTGGTGTTTGGGTACTTGCCAGGTTCTTATGGCTTGGATTGGCCACTGTTGGAAACAGGATGCTGGGCTTGATGGACCCTTGGTCTGACCCAGCATGGCAACTTCTTATGTTCGCTATATTGATTTTGAGTGACCTTTGCTGGGTTGTACGCTGCATCACAGAGTGACTGGTAGCTGAGGAAATTCGTGTTGTTTGAGCTGAAGGGAGGAGTTTCTGTGGACGCAGGCTATGTTACTGAATTTGAGGTGTGGGGTTAATAGTGGGGTTTTGTCCCATCCTGTAGAAACCCCAGACCTTCCTTAGCATTGCCTGACAGTGCTGGGAGTGGGGAGGCGCAGAGCGGCAGTGAGATGACACCAAGAGCATTTAGGGGTGGCAAAAACCCTAAGTTTGTTGCAAAGAGAGGGGGAAGGATTAGGGCAAAGATTGGGTGGGGGATGGGAGAGATCTCTGGAGAGGCTGCAGGAGTGAAGCCCGTATCTTCCATAAGGGGTAGGGGCTGCGATTGTGCCCCTAGTTGTGTTTACTTTAGGATGATGACGACATTTCTAAATAAGGTCCTAGAAGAGGTTTCCTTCCGACAACTCTCCCATGCAGATCATTGTTGTGTACAAAACTACTCCAAGTCCAGGTAAACTTTTCGGCAGGTTTTTTGCCGGTACCTGTGGAGTCTGTTCTGCAGATCTGACCAGCTTTTGCACAGTTTACGTCAGATTTTCTTGCAGCGCCGGAGCTAGCTTATGGACGATATGGCCGAGGCCACAGACACCATTGCCTGAAAGGTGCAAGCGCCGCTGGTCACGCCGTGGAGACTTCCATACCAAAGGAAGGCCTTTAATGCCCCACCGCGGCTGCTGCAGCTTCCCTCCCTCCCAGGACCAGTATGTCCAGAGAGAGAGAGGATCCAACTGGGGACTGCGGCTGCCACAGAAAGGAGCTTTGGACAAGAGACAGAGCAGTGCACCTGATAAAACTTGAGAGATGATATTTAATGTGAGAGGGGCAGAGGGACAGAGTGGGAAGTGAGAGATGTCCTGTCCCTGAGTGAGGGACAGAGTGGGACGTGAGAGGTGTCCTGTCCCTGAGTGAGGGACAGAGTGGGACGTGAGAGGTGTCCTGTCCCTGAGTGAGGGACAGAGTGGAAAGTGAGAGGTGTCCTGTCCCTGAGTGAGGGACAGAGTGGGAAGTGAGAGGTGTCCTGTCCCTGAGTGAGGGACAGAGTGGGAAGTGAGAGGTGTCCTGTCCCTGAGTGAGAGTGAGAGGAGGATGCCGGTGCTGGTGTCAGGGAAATACTGGTATTGACTGGAGGGGAGACAGGAACAGAGAGGAGGACACTGGGGAGTAAGAGGAATACTGGTGCTGGAAGGGAAGGAGGGGACAGAGAAGGGGACACCGGTGCTGGCCTGGGGGGGAGGGGTGTGGAGGCCTGGAGAATATGAAGGGGAGACAGAGAGGATATACACACGCACACACACATATACACACACACACACATATATGTGTTTGGGGGGAGAGAGCTTGTGTGTGACGAGAGAGAAATTTGTATGTATGTTTGTGAGAGAGAGCACGTGTGTGTTTGTGCGAGTACGTGGGGGAGAGAGCACGTGTGTTTGTATGAGAGCATGTTGGGGAAACAGAGGAAAAGGTTTGTGTGTGCACATCCACACATATAAATCCACAACAATCTCAGGGCGACTGGAAATCAAAAGTCCCAGCTATGGAAAGCTGGTGATTTTATTTTTTTTGATCCATAATAATTTTAATTATTGGTGGCTGCTTGATGTTTCTGCTGTTTGGAAATATTTTGTTAGCTTTTGGGAAATTCTGAAAAGTCTGCATGTGTTTTTCATTTTTGGACTTTATTCTATTCGTCAGCTGTTTTGAAGTGGTTTTTATATATCTCGTGTAACAAGGATTAAGAGTCAGTTCTTGCAGAGGTTAAGGATCAAATCTTTACAGACCCGAGGGTCAGATTTTGGGACAAAGGTCACACTTATAATGTAGTCCATATTCAGCTGCTGTAAAGCTGTGTTAACCAGAATTTAGCCAGATAAACTATTTAGACTGATAACTATTTTGTTAATTGTCTAAATGGCTTTTGAATATGTACCTCAATAATATTAGTGCTGTTTTAAATAAAAAAAAGAAATTTAACAGAATCTTCCAGCTCATGGTATCATGTTGTGGCCAGGGTAAAGGCACCTTTTTTCACTCGGCCATAAGTGTCATATTGCCTGGCTATGGCTCTGTTTTCTAGATTTTCCTGCAACATTTCCATGTAACTTACATTTCTTAATAATGTTTCTGACAGTTGAAATTAAAAGCTGGAAGCAGTGATTTTTTTTGTATAGCCTTCCACTGCTTTGTAAGAATAAAGTATCTTCATTTTCGAATTCTAAAGTCAACCTGCCTCTTAGATGAGCCCATGGTTGTTGAAAGTACACAGAACAACAATCACAACCTAAAAGAAGGGTCAGAGTATTTATTCAACTGTGGAATTGCCTTCACCTGACTAACTGAGGATCTAACAAATCAATCTTCGGGCCTTTACAACTTTTTAAAAGAAAAATAGTAATGAATTGACTGGAAGAGTGTCCAAACTTTTGCACATGCCATGTTCAGTCTGTTAAGATCTGCAAATAAATATTAATTTTGCATTTAAAAAATTTGCAGAAAAATGTTCAGGCCAATATTCAGTAAGCTGACCAGCAGTAAAAGTTACCCAAATAACTTTAGCCAAATAGTGTAGGACAAAAATGATGATAGATAGATAGATATACTTCCTATGACTATTTAGATTCCAGCCAATAAAATCCTGAACTCAATAGGGACCAGAATTATTTTACAACCTTTTTTGTATCTATTCTGAGGTTATTGTGATATGTAATAATTCAGAACGAATGATAAGTTACATGAGACAGCAACAGTTACCAAGTCATTCTGGATTAGAAATGCCTATAAATCACCAGTGCCAAAATCTGTTCCAACCAACAAATCTCACACATGCAGCGCAAAGCTAAAAACTCAGCAAAGAAGTGATAAATTAGCCCAGGTCTTGCATTGGCTCTTATCAGTCCCAGAATGGGAGACAACTCCCAGAGAGAGAGAAAAAGGTGGAAGACAGACTCTGCAAGTTACAGATAAGTCCTTAGAAGTTAGGCCGGTTTGCAACTTGTGCAGATAAGGTTATCCACAGTCCCTTACTGAGTGCATAATTTGCAATGCTACTTATTATTTATAGGATTTATATACCGGATGTTCCTGTATAATATACATATCACACCGGTTTAATTATGTTCTTCTGTTTTCCCATCAGGTACTGTTCCTTTTCTCCCCTCTCTTCTCTCGCTCCTTCTCTCTTCCTATCTGCTCCCTCTCTCCCCACCCTGGTTTTTTTTGTAATTTCCTCCTTCAGTTATACTGTAAACCGGCATGATGTACCCTCGAATGTCGCTATATAAAAGCTAATAAAATAAATAAGGTAAGGAGTGTACCAGAGTGGCATGCAGGAACTCTGTAACTGGCACAAACAGGGATGTAAGGGAAACATCCAGCAGGAAAAAAAAAAAAATATCCCATCCTCTTTTATTCTGAGCACGGACTGGAAGGTTACAGAAGCTGGTTTCCTCCTTAGCAGTGGCTTCAGATGACGGTGGCAGTACTGACAGATACAGCTTGTGCTGCTGAGAGAGATACAATATCTGTCAAGGCCACCGCTTGGACAAAACGTGGGACTAACCATGCCAGCTACCGTAGTTTCAAACAACGTCCTGTTTATTGAGCAGCTGGTTTTATGTCCCATATGATTCAGCAGTGTCTAACTCACACTCACATTCACAACTCCTTTAAGGGTAGCTGGGCTAGGCCCTAGGATGTACATTTTAATTACTTGTTACCCACTTCTTCCAAAGTTTATAGCAAGGTACATTTTATTCAGCAGGACAAATCTCATATGCTGAATATGCCGGGCTGGATAGTGATACCCGGGTAACTTTGGCCAGCCTACTGAATTTTTATTTTTTTTTTTAAATAACCAATAGTGCCAGCGACTGCCAAGCCTTTCCCCCTGATCCCCAGAAGGAAGAAAGAATAGGTAGTGGGGGTGACCAGCCTCCCCCTGGTCTGTAATGTGGATAGGCAGCGGGCGAGCGAGCAGCCACTGCGCCCTCATCCCCCGACCGCGCCGGCTCTCCTCCCGCTGGGGAACAGTACTTGCCAGCACGGTGGAGGCGTTTAACTTTCACTTACGCACGCCACTGGCCTCTGAAATACCCTCCCTGTACCTGACTGTGACCCAACTTGAGCTAGCAATGGAAAGTCAGGAGCTAAAAATATAAATAAATACAGTTGGCCGAGGATTCCTAAAAACTTTTGCCCCACAACAGAATATGAAGATGTTAATACTCTGATTTTTTTTTGAAGGACCAAAAATAAAAGTTTCAACTACCATTTACCCCGACTTTACATTCTTACCTAAAATATTTCTGATGTGCAACAGGACAGAAAGGCTGGGATAATGGTAGGCAAACGTTATTCTAGTGCTTTTTTGCACGACTCCGTTAATCGCTTTAACCCTGCTTCTAAGCGACAGCAGAAGGCCAGAGTAATTCAGTAGCTTCTTTTGTAATTTGCCTGCCATAAATAGGAACCAGCCCTGCATCTGAGAAGCAAGCTACGGCCACAAGCTTGCTGGACATTTATCATGTTCTGTTCCCTGTTAACAAGCAAATACATTAGTTGAATGGCCCATTAGCAATCACTGTCAAATGCAAAATGCAAGGTGCTTGGATGTGACCAGCCTGCAAATCAGAAGAGAGAGAGAGTGCCTCTGCATTAATGCTTCAGTATCAATACAGAAGCAATGGGATTGGAGATATTTTAAAGGTTAAATTGGAAGAGCGAAAAAAAAATCCTGGTCATTCAGAGGCTGGAAGTTACTTAGTAGAAAACGAAAATGTTTTACTAAATTTGACTATTTAACGAAGGTTGGGAAACTGGGTTCTCTCCAAAACCTAAGCTGGTTTTAATTAGCAGTACAGTGCTTTTAAAAACATGGATACTAGGAAATAAAAACAAGTTAGATGTCAGCCACACTAAGGGGCCGATGCAATACAGTGGGTTCGGCCGAGCGTACTCTTAACCCGCAGCTGGACGCGGGTCGTGGAGGCGCCGACCAATCCCCTTACGCGTCCAACGTCTAAGACGCACATTTAGCGATCGGAAATGAACGCCTGCCTGGAGCAGGAGTTGAGAGCCGAGCGCAGTACAGAAAAGCAGAAAAGCAGGAAAAAAACAAAAAAAAAACAAATTTTCTGTACTGCCTCCTACTTATTATCATTGCGATATTAAATAGGAGGAAAAGGTAAAGTAAATCAACGCCAAAAAGAAAAAAGAGTGCCGGCAGTCGAGTGCAGGAAACGGACGCTCAATTGAGAAGCCTCCAATTCCTGAACCCCCTGGCTGTGTGGCGTTCAGGAGAACCGACGCCGATAAAACTGAGCGTCAGCCTTCCTGACCGGCGGACGGCGGATGCACTCGGGCTCTCATCAGCAAGGAGGCGCCAGGAGCGCGGGCGAGAGCGACCCCCTAGCGCCTCCTTGCCAACGCGACCCCCGAATTTAAAATATTGCATGGCTGGGGGGAAGGGGGGGACGCATTAAGAAAGCGGTCGCCGACTGTTCGGCGCAAAAATATCGCCTCGGCCCCTAAGTGCTTTTAACCCCGGCTCCTGCCCAGAGACCGGCACTACTGCGCTTTCCAACGTGTGCCAGCTCTGCCCCTTTATGCAATCTGTGGATGGATTTCCCTATTAAACTCGACTCGGGGAGTGCGACTCCTATGTGCAGTGTAAGTGCAGAGTCCAAGGAGGCAATCGGAACTCTTCTGCCAAAAACCACTGCTTACAAGACCCATGCAGAAAGATTTTAAAAAGGCAAAAGATGTTTTGCTTTTGGATTCCATGTTTCCTGGTTGGGTCATAATAAGTGAGGTCTTCAATTAGCTTCCAAAGGAAAAGGTTTCCTACTCGCCTTGATCCGTGGGCCAGCAGCCGGACGTGGAAGCCAAGGACCTGCTTGATGTCTTACAATGGTTAAGCGTGTGGTGGGGGAGCCAGAATGGGGAGGGAAATAAAAAAAAAAAAATCACTTTCTGCTTTTAACGGTGAAGTCTAATAAAAAAGTTTCCTGTAGGCAGCAGTCAGGAACTCAGCTTTTACTGCTCAAGAACATTTCCAGCCACTTGCAGAAAAAGCCTGAATATTAACACAAGAAAGCCTTGCGTTATGCAAATGGGGTGGGGAAAAAAAAAGTGTAAATTACTTTTACAGAAATAAAAACAAAGCCGACAGCCCTGACCATTCTTGCTTCGTTGTATGAATAATTCTGAAGAAACAGCTGAATTTTGTTTTCTAAGATGGGAGACAAGTTGCAAGGAACACGATTCTTAATTGAGAAAGCAATGTGCATGCTGGGTTTTTTGGGGGGTTTTTTTCTCTCTGGCCCTGGAAGCAAGATCCAAATCATAGTATAAAAAGATAAATAAAATTTAAAAAAAAAAAGAGAGAGGGGGCCTCTGTTTTCTTTTCCGATAAGCCCAGCCTTGCCCGGCCCCTCTGCTCCTTCTCAGCAGGCCCTCTGCCCAGAGTCCACACAGATAAAAGGCCGCACTCTCAGAGGGCAGCTGATCCTACATAATGGCTGCTGCAGAGGCTAGGAGGTAAGGGAAAAGCCTTCCAAGACCCTGACAAGTGCAGTGATCTGTGCTAGCAATCAGGAAAAAAAAAAAAGCAGCAAATGAAAACCTAGGCTGGCAACCAGCAAGAACCCAGCAGCTTTCCTAAGCAGAAGCTATTCCAGGTCCCCGCCAGAGCTTTAGCTCCTGCGCCATCTTTCAGGGCAATGCCATTTCCAGCGCCCAACTGATCGATCTGTTGCCATGGCAGCTCCTGCCTCTTCTAGCTCTTATGGATTTAGCACTCTTTCAAAAAAAATCCCTCAAAAATTGTGGTTTTATTGCCGTACAAATCAGATTACTGCACTCAGTTTCTCTCTCTCTGCCTCTTGGCCATTCTTCAATCAAAAGGATCAGTTTCTTTATGCTCTCTCTCTCCGATTTACATTATATATCTGTTAAAAAACCTCCTCGTCTGGGCTGTAATCCCCCCCTATTAAACTATGACCAGGGTTGATCTGCCCAAAAATAAAAGCAAAATTGTGTCGGACCCTTTTCACTTTTGTTTTCGATTCAGAGCTACAAAACGGATTTACTAAAAAAAAAAAAAGGGAAAAATCTTCAGGAGTTCACACCAGGGCCGGGATGGTCCTGAATTTAAAATGAGAATTAAAACAAAACTTGAAAGGGGGAAGCCAAGTCAATGGTTTACAATTTTCCAGCATGGGAGAAGGGCCCCCGGGCTTTGGAGAGAAGACAATGAAGCCCCAGGAGTTTTCCCCCTCCCCCGCTCTGTTCTGTCTATTTGCCTTCCATATACCGGGTTTAAAAAAAAATAAAATAAAATAAAAATAAAAATGAAAGCCATGAGTACTGGGCTGAAAGCTGAGAGCTCTATGGCGCTGCATAGTTTAATCAAAATATTTTAAACACTTGAACACTCCCTATTTCACTCTCCCCCCCCCCCCCCCCCCTCCACCGCCCAAACTGAGCTCATAAGCCAATCCATGAAGATACTCGATAGGTGACCTGAAAAACAGGTTTCCCTTTGTGTCTGGGGCCCAGGCGGGCAGAGATTAGGCTCACAAAACATTTTAATTACTATTTTTCTCAGAGGAGCGCTGGCTTCTCAAAAGCTGTTTCGGAGTGGTACAGTCCTCCCCTCTCCCCCCCCCCCCTGATGAATTCAGACCGGATCTTAAGAGATCATAACTAAAGCAAACCCCCTGGCTCTCCAGACTCCCCCCCCCCCCCCCCCCAGCACATCTCAGAGACCAGAGACAGATTTCAGCTAAATTTCCCCCCACTGTGGGAAACCCGGGCTACTCTTAAAAAAAAAAAAAGTGTCATTCAAGGGAGATTATGGGCCAAAATGTACTGAAGAGTTTTTCTTACGCTATGTTTCTAGGAAAAGTACCTCGCAAACAAGGTGGAAAAGAGAGAGAAATTGTCATGATCTAAAAAAAAGAAAGAGTTACCAAACTAAGGGGCCAATGGAAAAGAGAGAGTGAGCATTGAAACCGTGCACTGAAATCCAGTGGAGAGTTTCCCAACGCACAAGCTTAAGGTTTTTTTTTAAGCTTCCGAAGCAGTAAAAGCTAATGGCATGCTAATGAATTGGGAGTTTAAAAATGCACACAAACCAGAAAGTGTGCACAAAAAAAAAATAAAAAAAAAGGCTTACCACCCAGCAAAACATGGATTCAATGCATACAAATCGTTTTATGCACAGAAAACATGATTTGTGCGTGCAAATCATGCTTTCTATGCATAAAATATGATTGATGCGCACAAAAAAATGTTCTCTGTGCGTTATTCGTGTTTCGTGCATGGAAAAATATGCTTTTTGTGCGTAAACCATGTTTTCTACACACGGAGTCTACAGAGCTCCAGCTTCTGCCTATAGACTAACTTTAAGTCCTAGAACTTTATTCCACCTCAGACCAAGGATTACATTTCCAGTATTAATAAAATCCATCATTAGCATAGAATTTGCATGTGAGAGCACTAACACACACACACACACACACACTCACTGTTGATCCAGTATGGAGTTTTGTGCACAACAGTAAACTTTGTGCACAAACAATGCGTGCACTACTGTGGGTTAAACTGTGCACTCTGCCCAGCACATTTTATTACATCGGTCTCTCACTAAAACATTTTACCTAAGGCTTACAGACAGGGGGCTTTAAGATAAATCAAGATAATAAGAATTATACGGTGCAAAGTTATTTAAAAGGTTCTGCCCACCTTTCAGATTTTGTTCTGAGCACAGCAAGGTATTCTCACAGCACAGACCGTGCCTGGGCACTGATGTTAAGAACATGAGGTACTGTTTTTCAAAGTGAGTTTGTGCTGTCACAGCAAAAACGTCAACAGCCTTCTTCCAGCTAAAATCTGGACAAAAGCCCTTTAATAAATCTCTTACTGTTCAGCTCCCATTTCTTCAGCTTGAAGTTATAATTGAAGGTTAAAGGGTTTCTAAATAAATTCTTGCACAGAGATGGCCACCAAGCACCTTGTGAGATACATTCCAGCAATCCCTTTGTGCTTGGATTGCCTTGCGCGTCCCTGTGAAAGTGTCCAACCTCCTCAGTTTATTATCCTGACAAAACGTGGCGTTGAAAGCACCAGCACCTCCACCTCCAGTGCTGCGTCCTTTCTGTATTAAAAAGGACATGATTAAGCCAAATGTAAATGGCAGCAGATAGTTCCAGGAGTTATTCAATCAGCAGGCAATGTGCATTTGTTTTCCTACAAAAACATGAACAATGAGAGGCAGATCTGGCTATATATATATATATATATATATATATATATATATATGACACCGAATAAACAATATTTAAATGGCCTATTTTATACATGCTAACTTTTAAAGGCCAACTGCAGAAGATTTCACCTGATGAAAAAGAAGTACATTGGAAATATCTCTAGGAGTTGTTTATTCTATTTTGTTTAAGTTGGAAATTTAGACAATCGTGTTTTGAAATTTGAAAAGAACTGTTAAGTGGCCCATTACACAAATAGGCTCCATTACTTCTGTACAGAATTTCGGGCTGAGAATACATATATATTAGGAGATATATTTTATAATTAAGCTTTTTTGCAGGTCAGGCAAAGATAAGCAATAAATTGGCAGGATTTCAATATGAGAAAAATAAGAACAAGATCTCAAAATGATTTCTAAAACCTGAATGTGACCACTAAATACACAGACATTGAAACCGTACTCTGTGCTTGTTGTTTTTTTTGTTTAACTTTTTTAGTTTAAATATACAAATAATGCCTGCAGCACATTATATTTTGCTACTCAGGTGTCTGTGATTCTATGGTTTGCTTAATACTGCTCATTGTTCAGCGATATAACTTTTTTATTAATGTTAGCCCATTTGCTGTTTTGTCACTTATTATTTTATGAATGCTACATTGCTACCCACCTAGAACCGGAGGTAGGTCAGGATACAAGCATCCGCCTTGAACGTAGGATAGGTGCGGACCACAACTTTTTAGGAAATAAAATATGTTTTTCTGTATCACTGCCCACAGAGAGGTAAAGGTGAGGGGAGGGGAAGAATCATTGATTTATACCAATTCATTTTAAGCTTCTTAAAACTGACCTCCCAAACGTTTTAATAGCCTTCCATACAATAGTGAAAAATCGCGCATTAAAGCAGAAATTATTTAAGATGAAAATTCCCATACATAAATATTTCAGCTATCATTAGTATCTTTGTAACCGGATAAAAATGACGACATGAATTGTTTCCACCTTTAGTAATTTGCTAAGAAATCTAAAGTAAATGGAAAGGCACTGGGGTTGGAAGCTCTGAACCACATGGAGCGTGGCACTGTGAACTGCAAGAGCGCCATCTATAGGCGGGAGCAGGGCATGGGCCATTCCCAGTCCAAGAAGTAACCTTTCAACCAAGAAGACCTGGCTCGCATTACACATTCTCACTGCTCAGCTCTCACTCGTCAGGTTTGAAATGCATATTAATAAATTTGTATTTTTCTTTCCAGACTTATGAACCTAGCAGGCAAAAAAAAATTACAAATATGCTAAAATGAATTGTGGTTCAGCTAGGTAAATCGAGTTTATTTACATGCAACACAATTTAGCAGAGAAAATTCTCAGCTATTGCATGCTTGCCTTAACTCCTGAAAACCCTGCAAAATATTTAGATACGGATTTTGAAAGGAACCTAAAGTTTTGCTCGGAGTTACTTAAATTGTGATTTCTTAAAACCCCCCACCATTTATCTATCCTACTTCCTTTTATCAGTAAACCAGTCACGGTTTCAAAATGCACCCTCCAAGGCCTTTCAGGAGCACTAAAATTCCTCCTCCGGCCCACTCCCATTTCAGAAAGCAAAAAAAAAAAAAAAAAAGGAAAAAAAGCACTTTTGACCCAGATTTAAACAAGAAAGACTGAATACCTACTTCAAAACAAGATACTGTTACAATCTGAACTAACATTTGGTTTCAAAGTCAGTCTGGTAAGTATTCAGAAAGGAAAAAAAAAAAAGGACAAACATTTCAGTGTTAGAGTTTGAGCTTAAGGCTTAGCTGGGTAGGAAATTGAGAACTAGCACATTGTTTTCGCCTTGTCACTTAGGTGTTTGAAAGGTGAAAGACGGCATTAGATTAGAAGCCTTGGCTGCTGTGAGATCAGAAGAAGAGATAAGGGCCTGATGCATCAAGCCTTAGGACCCTATGTACTAAACATCCCCCCCCCCCCCCCCGATGCAACACAGGAGAAAAGCCTTAAAACTGCGCATCCATTCTCTTACTGCCCGTGCTAAAAGCATGGTCACATTTTAATACAAAGACGAGTGCCGACACAGGGCCAGAAACTACAATTTAAAAAAAGTAAATAAATTATAGCAGATAAAGGAAAAAAAAAAAAAGGTACTAATTTGCCCTAAGCTTTTATGAAAATATGCAAAAGAAGGCAGAGAAGCGAGATAAGGAAAGCAAGAGGGGCCAGAACTAGGAACATTTCGGAGGGCAATCTACGTCCAACCTTCCACCACGGAGATGCACAAATCTCACAAAATATTTTCCAGAATGGGTTTAATGAAGAGAACATTAAAGCGACTTATATACATTTTATTGTGAAAAAAAAGTGTGTGTCACGTTTCATGTAAAAAAAAAAAAATAATAAAAATCAAGAGAAATATTAAGAGAATAAAACAAAAGAAATTCTGAAAAATTACCCCTGGAAAAAAAAAATTCAATCAGACTTCAGAAGACATGGAGCACCGGAAATAAAGTGAATTGTGAAACATTTGCTCTGCCTTAAAACCACAAAAGCAACAATCCACCTTTTTGAGTCAGAATATAATTTGCCTGAAGAAACGAAAGAGCTCTCCTGGGACTTTAGAAAGAATACAAATGGATAAGGATATATGGATGGATGGATGTATATCCTTGTTTTATCAGAAACTACCGTCACTTAAGCTGCAGGGGTCAACAAATTGTACACAATTCTCTATTTTAGGATCAATTGTTTCTGTACAACAGCAGAGACTTCACAGGTTTTCTACTAAAACTTTCACAAAGGAGGGGAAAAAAATAAAGAATATCTTTCTCTATAGTGTTTTGGTAAAGTTTTCTTTAATTTTACTTGGTCAATTCATTAAAAAAAAAAAGAAAGAAATGAAGATAACACTTGATTAGTATCTCCACCACTGAAAGCAACACATTATAAAAGATTGAAAAAAAAAAGGATTGAAAAGGTTCCCACCACTTCAGATGTTTCAGTCTTCTACCCTCCCCCCAATTTAAAAAAAAAAAAAAAGTTTGTTTTTTGTTTTATTGATAAGTGGCACAGGAACAAGACACAAAGCTTAAATAGAAGGCGGAGATCTCTTGGGCCATTTCACCACAAAAATAAAAAAAGTTTATTTTCCAGGCGGCTGACGGCAGAGGCCTAAGAGTGTGAGACAGAAGGGCGAGAAGCTCAGTAAAGTTTAAACAGCAGCAGAGCTGGCAGCAAGCGAAATACAGCCTGGGACACACGGGGCATCCTGCAGCCCGACTTCATAAAATGGCACTGCCGCTTCGGAAATATTGGGTGGTTCCCCCCTACCCACTTTCCAGCCATCGGGCAGCTCCAGTACAGGGGGCGGTCAAGAGGCTGAGAAATAAGAAATATAAACCCTCATAGAATATCAGAGTCATTAGCTCCTGGACTTTTTATACCAGGTCTTAGTCTGGGAAAAGAAAAAACTAACTTGTGTTTTAAAAAGGGGGATATATATAGATATATAGATTATATCATATATAGTAATTAGATATCATGTATATATATATTAGATATTATATCTATATAATAATATATAGATAATAAGAATAATATATCTATATAATATATATAATCTATATAATATATATATATCTATATAATATATCTATATAATATATATTATATATATTATATATATAATATATAATGCAAGGGTAATGTGCTTGATTCTATTTAACTTCGTTAGGTTTCTGCTAAAAGCCAGGAGCCTGAGACCCCCTCCCTAGCTCCCTGCTTTACCGATACCTGACGGCTACTTTCTCTCTCTCCCCCCCCCCCCCCCGGCAGACTGACCATTTGCACCACGGGGGTAGTGGCCGAAGCCCTACAGCACTCCCCCCTAGTCTCGGATGAGGGGGGTCAATAACCCTTCTTGCCCCGGGGCTCAGATTACTTTCAGTCCACCCAGAGAGAAAGAAAAAAAAAAAAAAAACAAACAAACCCCTCCGGGTCGGGCGCTGGTCCGGGCCAGATCTGGCACCCCCTGGGCGGCAGCAGCCTTGCGAGCTGGGGCCGGGCTCCTCTCCGGTGCCGCTGGAAATGCTGAACTCCGGGGGCAGTCGCCTAACAGCGCCCAGAGAAAGGGGGAGGCTACTATAGTCTTCCTAACATATCACACGCCGGTGTGATATGTTAGAAACCGGGATATAAAAGTCTGTAAATGCATAAAATAAAATAAACAGCAGTGCAAACTGAAAGGAAAGGAATGGGGGGGGTCGTGAACCGAACCGAACCTTACTTGGGATTCGAAGAATTCCAATAGATGGGATCCAGAACAATGGACGTCGATTCAGCGATCCTCAGGAAAATCAGCAAAACGCCCCAGTAGTGCTTCCAAGTCCAGTCCCTGCTGGCCATAGTCGGGCGGTACCGAGCCCCCTCGATCCCCCCTCCACCGCTCCCCGGGAGCCCGAAGGTGATGGGGAGGGGGAGAACCGCTTTTTATCCTCAGATCCCGAGCTGCAAACAAATACTCGGATCGGATCCGGGGGATGGACTTTTTTCCTCCAGAAACCGTGCACTTAAAAAGAAAAAAAAAAGAAAAGCAAAATCCAGCCCGGCCAGGAGTGCAGACTTTTTTCCTGCCCACCCTTGGCTTTCTCTGTTTTGTTTGCAAGCTTCTCTGGGACTTGCAAAAGGTTTATTAAGAAATAAAAAGAGCACCGCGAGCTGGGGATCACGCCAGGACCTGCTTTCTCCGGCAGCTCTTATTCGCGGGATTCGTCTCCCTGCTGACGCTAAACCCCGGGGAACGGCTCGAGCATGATCGCCGGGAGAGCCCTCGCCCCGCGGTAAATCCGGTGGCAGAGCGGCAGGGGAAGTGCATCAGAGCCATGCGCGGCGATCCATGCCCGATCCGCAGCTTGCAAGTCAGCGGGGGGGACGGCACCGGAGCTCAGGGCGCGCCGCTGCTTTCTTTCCTCCTCCCCCGATTCGGTTTCTTGGGCCGGAGGGGGTGGGGTGTCCTCCCCGCTACGGATGCACAGTGCGCGACCACCGGCGGCGAAAGAAACATCCGTGCGGGCGCGAGGTGAAGCTGTGACAGGCGGGTTGCGCGCGCGGCTATCGCTTCCTGCTCGCGCCGCCAAGCCTTTCCCCCCGAACTGAGCCGGACGCGTCCCTCCCGTCAACTGTCAGAAGCAGAAGGGCGCCGCCCCCCGCCTCTCGTCATTGGGCGAACCCCGGCGAGGCGGGAGCCCGATTGGCCCCGCGGGGCTGTCGCTCAGGCGGCGGGGGCGGCGCTTCCTCCGTGGAATGCTGCCGGCTTGCCGTAAAGGAGGCCCGGCCGCCCGGGGTGCGGAGCGAGCGAAAGTAGTCCGAGGGGCTCGCGCTGAAAGATGGACGAGGAGGAGCTGGAGGGAAGCTGAATGGGGAGGAGGTGCGCGGTTATCAGCAGAGAGAGGGGGCAGGAAGCACGCAAAGCGAGCACTCAGGCGGCGGGGAAAGAGCCCCCCCCCCTCCCGATTCGTTTGCAAACCTGAGAGCAGAGAGGGGGAAAAATTGCCTGCAGGAGCTTCTGCTCAAGGCCGGGGGGTTGCAGGGCTTCCAGGCAGGCAGAGATGCAAGGATTGGGGGCTAACCCGATCCGGGACAGGGGAAGCAAGCAAAGAGAGCAGGTACGGGGGGTGGCTTGTAAAGCAACCTCTTTGTATTTAAAAACAAAAATCAAAGAGTACCGGGAAAAAGATGGATTTTAATTTAGGTTTTGAATTTCGGGAACTAGAGACTGTGGTTTTTTTCAGTCCAGCACATGGCAGCAGAGTGAAAAAAAAAGCATGTGATGGGAATAAAAGAGGAAAGAGGTCAGTGGCCCAGGGAGAGAGAAATCAGATGGGATAGCGAGGTAGTAGAGACAGATGAAAGCATAAAGGAACAAAGAGGGACCTGAGAGACAGAGGCAAGGGACCGGAAAGAGATGCAGATGGATGACGAGTGGCGGGGGCCCCAGGAGAGCTTCGCTCAGATGCAGAGCCAGAGATGCAGGCAGACGGGGAGCAGGAACTCTCTCTGGGGGGCGGGGGCAGAGAGAAACATGGGGTGGGGGGGCGGGCTGAGAGAGAGAGGGCAGAGAGCAACATGCAGAGAGGGCTGAGAGAGAGGGGGGCAGAGAGCAGCATGCAGAGAGGGCTGAGAGAGAGAGGAGGGGCAGAGAGGGCTGAGAGAGGGGGCAGAGAGCAACATGCAGAGAGGGCTGAGAGAGGGGGCAGAGAGCAGCATGCAGAGAGGGCTGAGAGAGAGAGGAGGGGCAGAGAGGGCTGAGAGAGGGGGCAGAGAGCAACATGCAGAGAGGGGGCAGAGAGCAACATGCAGAGAGGGCTGAGAGAGAGGAGGGGCAGAGAGCAGCATGCAGAGAGGGCTGAGAGAGGGGGGCAGAGAGCAGCATGCAGAGAGGGCTGAGAGAGAGAGGAGGGGCAGAGAGGGCTGAGAGAGGGGGCAGAGAGCAACATGCAGAGAGGGCTGAGAGAGGGGGCAGAGAGCAGCATGCAGAGAGGGCTGAGAGAGGGGGGCAGAGAGCAGCATGCAGAGAGGGCTGAGAGAGGGGGGCAGAGAGCAGCATGCAGAGAGGGCTGAGAGAGGGGGGCAGAGAGCAGCATGCAGAGAGGGCTGCTAGGTGCTGGTGTGGAGGGAACCTCCCCCAGCCTGGAGAGAGGTGGACAGCTGGAGCAGAGGACGTGAGTGCTGGTGTCTGTGTGCACACACCACCATAGACCGGGCGGAGGGCAAGGCGTTTGAGAGACACTTCTAATGATATCTGTCCTCTTTTCCAAGAAAATGCAGGAAAGCCACGTTAACGGCAAAACTCTATGGACAAGGTATTGTAACGAATTTGTATGGTAGGAGCAAAGATGTGCTGGAAATAGTACTGGACTGGCAGCATGGGGCACGGACCTTTCCAGCTAGCCTAGAGCACTAAAGTACATACACAGTAATGGCAGAAAAAGACTAAATGGTCCATCCAGTCTGCCCAGCAAGAACATAATCTGAAATTAAAAGCAGTAATAGCACATTTTATAGAAGGGGGTCTGTTCCCCAGCAATACAACACTGGACCACTTTATATAAATGTTTGAGGTCTGCACTAAGTGGCCCTGGTCCCCAGCCTTTGGATACTGCTCCTCTCCCGGGGGCCTGCAGTCTGAGGATAGACCATGCGACGAGGAGGCAGTGTAGTTCTCATCTCAAGCAGGAGGGACGTGTTTCATCCTGCGCTCCAGAGTTAGGCCCTCGGTTTAGCAAAAGAAGGAAGACACCGCCCTGCCAGTTCTTGGCGATAGATTTCTGTAATTTTTCCTAGACTGAAAGTGAGGATTTTGGCTGGTTTTGACCTGCACCTTCTGGGAGGCTGTAGCCCCCTCTCCAGAGGTGGAGGAAGGACCCGTACATCCCTTCCACCCAGCCAGAGGTGGGTGCAGTGCCCAGCCAGTCAAGCCTTTTGCTTTTTTGCTCCCTCCTTCCTTGCCCACTGAGAGAGCTATTTTTCAAAGAGGAGATTGGAGGAGAGGACCATCAGGAGACTGCCCCCCCCCCCCCCCCGGGACACGGGCAGGCAGGTACTGTTGGGGACATCCGCCCTGGTTAGGAGACCCAGCCCCTTGGGACAGACATCAACCCACACCACGGATGGATCACAAGTTCCAGGTTTCTGTAAAGAGGGATGCATCACCTAAACTTCTTCTACACAAAAGACAAGGAATCTGCATGTATTAGGACATTTTATTCATACACTTTATCGATTTTCCTCCAATCAATATCAGTAAATATTATTTTCAACACCCAACCAGCAAGTCCTGCCTGTTTTGTCCAGGTACCTGTCCCGAAGAGCAAGGATAACACACACGAGGTTTCCCATGCCTGGGTCACGAAGGTTATCCTTCAACACCCCCCACAGAAAGACTCTCCCACCCAAGAAAGAAGAATTGGGGGAGGAGAGGAGCTTAACCCACGAGGAGGAGAGGAGCTAACCCACGAGGAGGAGAAGAGCTATCCCACGAGGAGGAGAGGAGCTAACCCACGTAAAGAACCCACGAGGAGGAGAGGAGCTAATCCACGTAAGGATCCCACGAGGAGGAGAGAAGCTAACCCAGGTAAAGAACCCACGAGGAGGAGAGGAGCTAACCCAGGTAAAGAACCCACGAGGAGGAGAGGAGCTAACCCACGGAAAGAACCCACGAGGAGGAGAGGAGCTAATCCACGTAAGGATCCCACGAGGAGGAGAGAAGCTAACCCACGAAAAGAACCCATGAGGAGGAGAGGAGCTAACCCACGGAAAGAACCTATGAGGAGGAGAGGAGCTAACCCACGGAGCTAACCCACGAGGAGGAGAGGAGCTAACCCACGGAAAGAACCCACGAGGAGGAGAGGAGCCAACCCACGGAAAGAACCTACGAGGAGGAGAGGAGCTAACCCACGGAAAGAACCTACGAGGAGGAGAGGAGCTAACACACGTAAAGAACCCATGAGGAGGAGAGGAGCTAACTCACGAGGAGGAGAGGAGCTAACCCACGGAAAGAACCCACGAGGAGGAGAGGAGCTAACCCACGGAAAGAACCTACGAGGAGGAGAGGAGCTAACCCACGAAGAGGAGAGGAGCTAACCCACGTAAAGAACCCAGGAGGAGGAGAGGAGCTAACCCAGGAGGAGGAGAGGAATTCTCATTACTCCTCCAAAAAGTGTTTATACAGAGAGAGAGGATGTGTCCATGAGAAATTTGATCAGCTACGGATTATTGAAAGAACCTGATAACACCCAGTACCCTGGGGTCTGTGGTGGTGTGAAGAGGTTGTGGGTGTACCTGCACAGATATACATATAACTAACATTCCTTATGTGCTGCATCCAGGATGCATAGGACTAGCACAAGATACTATATACTTTCAATTCATTTTCTACCAAGCTTGCCTACTAATTGTCTCCTTCAAGGAACCAACTTAAATGGCAGGAGCACACAGCTCAGGAAAATAGTCGCTTTGCTAAAAGTTGCCGAGGTTACTTTGATGTTAAATTATGATGAGAGAGAGAGGGGGTTATTGCTCTGAAGGTTTCTGGGGGAGGAGATGGAGTTGTTTTTGGAATACTTTCCTTGAGTTAACAGCGTGATCGGCAGCATAATCCAGGGTCGTGAGGCAGTGTCGAACCCGGGGGAGGCTCACGGCATGCGTGAGTGACACTCTGGCATGCGGTTACGAGAGCCCAGTGGGGCAGGCTTGGAGACTGCATTGGAGCAGCCCCCTCGGCATGCTTCGGCGAGGTTTTCAGGCTGGTAATGATGTGCATGTTATTTGGGCCTGCTGAAGGGACGCAGGACTCAGAAACCTGTGTGCAGCCTAAGAAGGTTACAAATTAAGCTGAGATAATTTGGGTGCGTGGCAGGGATAGGAAAACGAGAGGCTGCCAGGGACTGGATCAAATTTAATGAGTGACAAGGGGGGTCTGCAGAGTCATGAAGTGAAAAGGTTCCAGCAACACAAGTACCAGAGCAGAGGGGCCCACATTCCAGCACAATCCACTGAAGGGATGCCCTTTCATAAATAATTATGGTATTTAATTGTTTGTATGAATTCCCAGTCATGGATTATTATACCTGTATGATATTGATGTTGTGTGATTATTAATTTGATTTAGTTATAACAATTTATTGCTTTAATATTTTAGTTATTTTCTTATGTATGCCACTTTACTCCTGGGGGAATTCTGCACAAAAAAAACTTCAAATTCTGCAAACTTTATATTGGTGAAAATAACACAATTTACATGACAGTCTTAAGTAATTACATTTTAAATTATTACAGAAAAGTTATTACTTAAAGTTGCAGAATTCACTGTAAGAGTGTCCCTTCCACATACACACACCATCATATGTTTGCTTTCAACATGAAGGTCGGTATAAAAAAGTTCAAAATAAATAAAAATAAATAAACAAATCAAACAGGCTCCCTCACTCTCTCTCACACACACACATCCCCACATACAGGGTCCTCTCTCTTGCATACACACCCACACAAGCTCCCTTTCTCTCTCACACAGGCTACCTATGTCTCTCTCTCACGCACCCCTTCACACAGGCTCTGTGTCACACATACACAATCCCTTCACACAGGCTAGCACCCTCACATATACACACAATCACTTTTTCATACACACAAGCTCCCTTTCTCTCTCACACATACATCCTCACACAGGCTCCCTATGTCTCTCTCTCACGCACCCCTTCACACAGGCTCTGTCTCACACATACACAATCCCTTCACACAGGCTAGCACCCTCACATACACACGAGCTCGCAATCTCTCACACACATACACACTCCTTCACAATCTCTTCATATAGGCTCCCTCTCTCTGAAACCCACATTCAAGTATCCCCCCCACCCCCTCTCTCCTACCTCCCATGCTCTATCTCACACTCTCCTGCTCTCTCACACACACACACACACACACACATTCTTTCACCGGCATGCTGCGACCGGAACGTGTTCCACATGTGCCGCGGGATGCGCTCCGTTCGTGGCAAAGATGAAGGCCTGGGCACGCTGTTTGTGGCACACGGGGGCCTTCCCTTTTCGCCATGAACGGTGCGTCCGGGCCTTCATCTTCGCTGCGAACGGAGCGCGTCCCGCGGCACACGCGGGACGCGCTCCATTCACGGCATGCCGGGGTCTCTTCTGCTATTTTCTGCACAGAGTTTGACAATTCTGCGCACATTCTGCACTCCACAGTAGCACAGAATTCCCCAGGACGACCACTCGTAACCTGCCTGGTATTGTAACGAGGTGGGCTATACATTTTTCAATAAGCAAATAACTGGTTGGAGATGCAGGATGTGAGGAGAATAGAATGATAAAAGATTTCACATGCAATAGGGAAAAAGACAACTGACTTGGTCAGTTTCCTGCAAAGCTACATTTTGCTATTTTAAAGCCTTTGTGACTCGCTGCTGTAAACCCTTGTGATCTTTCTGTGGAAGGAGGGGTATATAAAATAAATAGGGTGCAGTTAATGGGTAGGACTGCAGTGAAAGGCGATTAACATGCAGTTGTGAGGTGGTGAAGCTGGAGCCAGGAAGCCCACATTCCCTAGCAGGGTCTGCGGAGAGTGACTGGAGAGCAGATAAGAACTGAATGATTGGGAGGGAGAAAAAAACCCCTTCCCATGCAGAGCAGCATCTGATAACTGAAAGCTTTTCAGGAAGATTAATCCGTTTTGACTAGCGGCTCCGAGGAGAGAGAGAGAGAGACAGACACACACACACCTTTCAGTGTTAATGTAGACAGACAGACAGCCCCTCCCCCCTGCTGGAGGAGCTTTACTGGGTGAAGCCTCAGTGGGAAAGGAAAACCTCACTGGTTTGACAATAGGTACCATTCCAGATGTATCTGCTTCACGATTGGTATTAAGTAAATATTCGAGGATCGGGACAGAGAGCTGGCAGGTTTGAGGATTGGGTGGCATTAGGCAGAGCTGCTGCTGCTGCCACCACCGTGAAGCTGAGCCAGCTCGTGGTCCTAAGGCAAGCAGAAGCAGGCCCGGCTTTGCTTCGCATTATTTCAGGTCCTTCAAAATGTGGGCGCTGCCTGTGTTTCCTGACCTAAAGCTGGGCCTGACCGTGTAGGAGAGGGGCATCAGGGATGCATGCAGAGGGCAGATAGTCCCACTTAAGTTACCATAAGCTTGCCTGAGAGGTTTAGAGTTGGGGGGGGGGCTGGAAGTTAGCTACTGTGGAGGGGGTGCAGGATAAAACCCGTCTCTTTCAGTCTGGCAGGAGTAATCACCAGTGTCTCTGAGGTCAGGCTGCAGTACAGGAGAGGAAGCTGTGGAAAGGTGCACACATTCCCTGCCACACCGCTGCAGCCGCTCCGAATGCTTTCAAATAACTGCTTGCTTTATAGCAAAACGGTTCCAGTTGCCTTATTGCAGGTTAAGGACTCCTGCGGCAGGAGGTTGAACTGTGAGGGGCCTGAGGTTCTTGGAGGTCTAAAAGATAATTCAATTAACTGGCTAAGCACGGGATATCCTAGCTCCAAAGGGTTAGGCTGTCACTATCAGAAAAGCAGGGAGAAGTTAAAATAACTTAGCTAGCCTACCCTGGAAAGCAAAGGTGCTTTGGGGAGCTAAGGGAGTCCAGAATGCATTTTGGTTTTTTTTAGTATTATCTACTCTTCAAAATTGGGCAGCATCACAGACAAATGGGGGGAGTGAGCATTAGCAAAAGGTCAGAATAGGGAGGTAGTATTACAGGTGCCCAAAATCAGCCATAAACAAAGAATAAGGATCCTACCCTTCACCTCTATTCCTTGAAACAGGGTCCGAGGGAGGGGCGTTCTGTGGAAACTCTGCTCTCATCGTCATAAGGAGCACAATTTTAACTGTTGTTTAAAGCAGTTTATAACGGAGGGCACCTGAGATAGGGGCAGTACAGTTCCTCAGATCATAGTAGGAGTGTTTTGGTTCTTCGGGATATTTAAGGTTAGCGATGCAAGGTCAAAAACCAGGAGCTCAACTCTTGGCCCAGCACTACCAAGAGTGGTTGTGCTAGCGATGGACAATCATATCGAGGTCCCCTAGCAAAATAAAATCAAAGCAGTTCACAATAAAATACATACTAAAAGGACAATAAGGCATATATTCAACATAACAGAAGTGCAATGACAAAATCCATACATATACAGGCAAATGTTTTAGGAAATGCAATCCTAAAAGACGTCTCCAGTAACAGCAACATAGTTTAGTAAAAAAAAAACTAACTAAAATAGGACAGGACCAAAGTCACTCAATCAGGTACATTAGACAACATAGGCTTATTAAAAACAAAACCCAAAAAAACACTCCTTGATTGCTTTGCAAAAGAAGAATAAGATCCGGAGGACAGGATCCATTAATGCAGCCTTGGGAAAAGGGCAGCGGAGTTGCACGTTCAGCAAAGGCCAGAGGGGCAGGGCTCATTCCAACAATGCTAGCAGTGATTGTGCATTATTATACTGCAGAAAAAGTAAAGGGCAGCAAGGGAACATTAACAAAAACGATGCACAACAAATATGAGGGAGAATTGTAAGTCTAGGGACTAGGGATGTGAAGTCTGTATTTCTGTAACTGCAAGGTAACGTTCGCCTTAGTTATTTTGCAAGTAATTTTGGTGCTGTATTATACACAGGTTCCCGTATATTTATTCTCATCTTTTAGCTCCTCGTATCTTCTGATCCTGGTGTTGTATATTTTATTTCATGTTATCTGTCAGGCGCCACTTGAGCGTAGTTTCCCGTTTAACGTAAACCGACGTGATATCCCCAGTGAACGTCGGTATATAAAACCGTTAAATAAAATAAATTCATTAGAAACAAAATAGGAAATGATTTCCTATTTTGTCTCCTTTTCAAAATGAAGTGATTGAAAAATCTGACAACATTTTGTTGGTTTTCGCATTACATTTTAGTCACCCATCGGGCGTAGGCCCCAGCCGAAGGCAGGGCCATGCCTAGGGAGTTGGTTGAGGCCCAAAGTGGGCCACAATACCTATGTCCCAGTGTGACACCGGGGTCTTGGGCGTAGGTCAAGGGCCAGACAGCAGGGTCTCGGACAAGACTTGATGCAAAGGCCCAGACTCCCAAAATTTCCCAGTTCCCATTTACCTTGTCTGTCAGGGATCCAATGCAGGGGCCCAGTCTGGAGGTTGGGTCCCAACTCTTGGGCCTCAGACTAGGCCCAGCCCTCATAAGGTGCAATGCTCTTCTTTCTTTTATAAAATGAGGGCATCCACTGGGGACGCGCTGGAGTTAATTAACTCTGAAGCCTTCTTCCTCAGCAGAGGGAACCATTTTGATGTATGGCAACTGCCGTACACCAAAATGGCTCCCTCCACTGAGGATGAAGGGGCCAGGTAACTAATTCCAGTGTAACCCCAGCGGATGCCTTCATTTTAAAGAAGAAATAAGAGGTTGGCAGTGTACAATGCCTGGGCCTAGGATTAGGCCCAGGTGTCTGACTTTAGGCCCAGGGATCTGGACCTAGCCTCTGGGCCAGGCTCCAGTAGCGGGCCAAGGCCTAGGCATCAGGACCCAGCCTCCGGATCAGGCCTAAGCCCAAGCCTTCGCCTAGACCGAGGCTCAGGCAACAAGATCTGGCTTCTGGGGTGAGTGTCAGGCCTGGGTCTCTGTCAAGGCCAAAGCATCAGAACCCGGCCTCAGGACCAGGCCTTGGTGTTGGCCTGCTCCTAGGCCAAGGACTCAGTGTTTGGCCTAGGCCAAGGCATTGGGACCAAGCCTCAAAGCTTGGCCTTTGCTTAGAGCCCAGGTCAAGGTCGTGGCAATCTGCCGTGGCCTAGGCCTCCTCAGTGGATCTTCCCCAGACCAGGTAAATGGGGGCCCAGGGAGGATCCTGTCCCTCTCATGTTTTCAGGTGGGAGTGATGAGTGGTGGGAACAGAAGACCTTGGGAAGCCCCATTTCTTTTATTAATTTGATTATGGGTTGTGGTTTTTTATGTTTATTTCATTTTTTTGTAAAGAAAGCAAAATAAACATTAAACAAAAATAAATTCATGAAAAACAACACCCCAATAATGAATTTAAAAAAAACAAAATTAATTTTGTCCCAATATATGCTTATTATGGACCAGGAATGGGGCAGCAATAAAACAAAAAAAATCAGTGGTGAAGCATTGGGTATAGACTTTATTAGATGGAGAAAGGAATGAAGAACAGAGATAACAGGTGGCAATTTTAGTAAAGATCTGGGGAGAAGCCAAGAGCAAAAGGGGATAAAGCAATGATGGGAAGAAAGTGAATAAAAGGTAAGTAAGATATGTTTTAAGTGTGCACTTGCTAACTTCATGGAGTTCCCCAATCCTTATGTTATCCAAAAGGGTAAATAACTGTTTCACATTTACCCGTTCATGATTTTAAACACCTCTATCATATCCCTTTAAAACAGTCTCTTCTCCAAGCTGAAAAGTCCTAACCTCTTCAGCCTTTCCTCATAGGGGAGCTGTTCCATCCCCTTTATCATTTTGGTTGCCCTTCTCTGTACCTTCTCCATCTCAACTATATCTTTTTTGAGATGCAGGGACCAGAATTGTACACAGTATTCAAGGTGAGGTCTCACCATGGAGCAATACAGAGGCATTGTGTAAATTGTTAGCTGGTCTGGAACTTAATTTCTATCTATAAGTGGACGAAATACAGTTCATCTTATCAATAGAAAAATCATTTGATCATACTGTTAAGACTTTGAATAGTGGAAAAATAAATATTCAAAGATTACTATTTCATCTCAAGCTAGTATTAAACCCACAGAAGTCAGAAATTATCTGGTTGGGCAGAAAAAATATTAACATTTTTCCATTACAGATAACAATTGGAATAAATAAGATTGAAACTCGCCCCCTCCAAAAACCCCGGGACTTACGCGAGTCCCGGGGCTCTGCGCGCCGGTGAGCCTATGTAAAATAGGCTCACCGGCGCGCAGAGCCCTGCTCGCCTAAATCTGCCCGGATTTGGGCGGATTTAGGCGAGCAGGGCTCTTAAAATCCGCCCCTAAGGAAGCAGCTGCCATTACACTTTATGTCTGGACAGATTACAGAAAAAAAGATTGCAATGTTGGCAAAGATGCCGTAAAAGATTTATTCTGAGATGTTATGCAATTTGTGGAAAGAGGGGGAAAAAAGTGGGGATTTTAAGACACTCGGAGTTAACCAGTCCTGCTTCTTTGGACATATTCATCCAATCTTTTTGGATCCTCCCAACTAATAATTATTTTAATAAAAAAAAAAGTTTTCTTAATTCCAGTTCGGTATAAAGACGAAATTCTGCATGCATGTTTACTTTGTAAATTGTTATAGGGTTTTCTCTCCTGCCGAGGTGCTGAGATACTTTCTCAACTTGCTGTGTCTTCATGCAAGGTTTACAGTGTCATGTGTCATGATGTGTAGTTGGTTTTAACAGTTCCCACTCTGTGTTTTTTTTTAATTTACAGAGCGATAAAGCAATCGGGCGTGGGCAGTGTTGGGTAAACAGGGCACTGGAAATGTAAAAACGACTCCTTGGGTGCCGGGGGCGAGCTGGAATGAGGGAGTGTGAACTTCAGCCCTGCTTCCACCTGCCATCGGATACTTCCTTTCATGATTCTGCATTGAAATCCAGGCCTTGTTTGCTTTGTTCAGCAGAAAGCACTTCCGGGCCTTGCAATTAGCTCACCAAACAGCCTTTGCAATGGAGCTCAAATCCCCGCTGGCGGCTGAGCCTGGGAGCCAGCAGCTCTCCCCAGCAAAGGTTTACAATACACAAATAATACTAACAGGGGCCCGGCCTTTCAACTCCTACCGAAGTTTGCTACCGGAAATCAGATTTAGTCCTAGCTCCAGCTTTGGCCAATTAAAATAAACATTTTTCTTCATGGTACAGCCATCTGCTCTAAAATAGTCCAGAATACCCTTGTGCATCTATAACCGAGCCAAAAATATGACTTCAACAAGATAAAAATAAGCTGTCATTAAAACCCTTCTTCTCTGTCTCTTCATAATTTCTATCCTTAATTTCTTGAATTGGTATTTCATTCAGTTAGGCCTGCTGCAAGGGAAAGCGAAGTTATTTAGAAAAACCCCCAAATACTTCAACGCCGCAATCATTTCTCATGTACTGAACTCGAAAGGGATAGATTAATTTGAATAATTTAACCTTTGTTCTTAGATTCATTTTGTATTTTATGTAGTCAATGCTTTTATTCTGTTTCTCAGTTACAATGCAGGCATTGACCAGGTTAAGCAAAGATGCAAATTCTAGTTACCTAAGTATCCTATTTATTTAAAAAAAAAAAAAAAAATGCATGTATGGTTCAATCTAAAATTCGGAATGGTTTACTATAAAACATTACACAAGCAATAAATGTAATAAAACATGAAAAGCCAAGCAAAGGGCAACTTGCAAATAAATACAAACGGACTTTAGCAAAAGTATTTCCTCTTTTCCATTTTCATGATTTTTTATCGTTCAAGAAAGAGGAAATCACTTGTGCTCCCACTGAATATCAAATAGGATTTCTGTAAATACATATTTTAATTTCTTGTTTCTCAGATTCTAAAGATCCATTATGTCTGGCAATAAAAGAAAGCATTGAAAGGTGTGTGTGAACCACACAATAAAGCTGAAAACAAACAGGAGTGGTAGGACTTCTGTTTTGTTAAGAACGGAAAAGATTAACAGAATGGGACAGGGCATCAGACTGGAAAGACGATTTTGAACATAACGTGCCTGAGATACTTAAATTAGGTGCAGAGTTAGAGCAAATCACAATATGGAAGCTTCCAGTCAGTTCATTTTCTGACAGCTGATTATATTATATAACACTAATTTATATCCTACAATAGCATTCTTTCTAAAACAAAACTGCGAGACCTTTCTAAATACTGTGAGCAAGCAGCGACATCTTATTGTTCACATCCTTAGTTTAACGAAGAGGAAATGGGAGAGCTGCGTGGTCCCAAGATAGCTCGCTACTGTTAAATATACAACTCCTAACAGATCCTTAGTATCCGCTTCCCGGGGAAGTCAACAGTCTCTTCCCGGCCAGTTACTGACTGTACTTGTGCTTCGGCATTTTCCAAACTATCTTCAGTACTGTAACCTTCCCCACAGTAAGAAAAGAGAAAGCCTCTCTCTCTCTCTCTCTCTCTATTTGTAGCACAGGCTTTTCATTCTGCTTTTCCTGGTGAGGCAGTGTGCATGGGTGTGGTATTCTGCTCCATGCTGAACTGGTTTTTGGAGAAGACAGCATTAGCTCCTGTAACATTACATAACCTTAGGAAACCCACAGGTCCAAGGGCAGAGTATTTGCTTCCCTGGGTGTGACCCACTCCAGGATTCTCCACTGCTGGAGTGAAACGCCACTAGATGGATTTTTTTTTTTTTTTTTTTTTTAAGGCCCCTGCAATAAGGAGAACGTGGTTAGGTCCCATCTCAGGGTGCTGAGCTTTATGAATTTGTTGCAATCCAATTTAAGTCTTGCTTATTTTATCTTGGTTATATGTAGACAGCCAAGACCGTCCTGTAAAAATCAATCCAATCGCTTTATTTAAAGTCATTTCTTGCGTGATAAATCGGGTCGCCTTTTGACCTTGAGGTTTATCCGGCTGCCAGCTGAGTCTATTAGAGAATTCTCGGGGGCTTAATGAAAGAATATTATTTTAAGGTGTTGAAGAAATGACCACACTAAATAATAATTTATACTTTTCGCCACTATGGCATTTTAAAGTTTTAAAAAATCTTTTGGTCTTTGTGTCTGCTTCAGATTAGTATACTTATGCTAAGGAAACTGACTTAGATATTATAGAATAACTTCATTTTAATAAATTATGACTTCTCAAGAAAAAGAAATCAAAATTCTTGTAAGTCAAAGCCCTGCTGGATAACTAATTCATTTGGAACAAATTAAAATGTCTGTCACTCTCAATTTTTTGAGGCTTTTGCAATGGAATAAATAAAGATAAAGCCCCTGCGTGTTGATTCCTGCTAATATTTGTGAGCCCTCATTTTAAAAAGCCCGTGCGCGTATCTCCCGGGATGCGCAGAAGTGCCGGGCAGGGAGGGGGCCGGCTGGGACAGTGCCATTAGACACACGCATGTTATAAAATCAGCGCGTCCGGGAACAGCGTGCACATGGACACCCGCGCGTGTTTTTAAAAATCGACCCCCTAAGTGTTTTTAAGTTTAATGCATCATTCTTTATTGTGCAGCAATAATTATTTGAGCACAACCATGAAATCGTCTACTTTCAAGACCAGCATAGACTTGCAGATGTGAAATCTGTTAATGCCGTGGACCGCGGCACTAAATTACCTGCATTTGAGTATACAATTGAAAACAAACACCAAACGGCATACCTCGAATTGAACGGGCTTTGATTGTATCCCCAGGTTTTGCTGAGGGGGAGGGGCAGGAGCAAAAATAAAATCTCCCGAATACGAGAACAATAACTGGAATGGAAGAGAGAGAAGAGAGTCCGGGGCCTTCCCGACGCCACCCGCTGTCTTGATTTTTATATCAAAAACTAAAACAAAAAAAGCATACAGATGCCATTAAAAAATGTAAGCGCTTACTTTAAAAATACAGGGGAATGGCCGATCTTCTAAAACTGATCTGCACAGATAACAGCAATGTGAATAGTAACTGTGGTGGAATGTAAAAAAAAAGGCAATGACCAAGACAATGTAAAACTGAGAAAAGAAGAAATGAGCCAGAAACTATCAAAAAAAAAATAGCTTCTGGTCAAACTGAATAAAAAATGAACCATTTGCTCCTTGCCACGAATGAATTTGAGAGCCATTTGGGATCCAACAGTTCTGCTAAATTGTGAACTCCCATGTGAAAGCTGGAGAATTGCACATCACTTACATAAAATCCCCAGCAGAAATTCAGTTTATAACTTGGTAAACTTTTTTTTAAAGCTATTTATTGTGGGATGGGGTGGAGCAGCCAAGGGAAGACTTGAGTTCCAGTGTCTTGCATTCCCCCCCCCCCCATGGGAAATGTCACAACCAATTGCAAACCAGTTACTTTTATTAGAAACAAGCTACAGAAAGGACGCAGAGCAAAAAAAGCAGCTAAGTAAAGATTTCTGAACTTCTGACAAAACCGAACAAGGCTGCAGGAAGAGCCAGCGGGCTCAAACAGTTAATATCTTAGATTCAATCAGAGAATGTTTCTGACCTGCACAAGTTTGGTGACACAGAGCAATTCTTTCCCAAAGTAATTAATTCGCGTTACCAAAAGGTATATTTCAAAGTGGTTTATTTTGCTGGACCTTTGTATCCGCTAAAGAGCTGACTTAAGCAGTTTCGCATGGAAAGTTGTTTTTTTTTTTTTTGTTAAAACAGGGCTTCCTTTCCATTTCCTTCCTTTCAGACCAGGTGCATGTAATTGTGCCGGAAAAATAGAGGTGCAAGGGCATGAAACTAGAAGTGAAGGGAACAGAGTTAACTTGCCGAACTGGTTTGAAGGCCCCGCATATATTTTTGAGACCTTTAAAGCCTATAATTAGCCCTGTTTGACTTTACATAAAACGGAGATGTTTATATAAAGTCTTTCTGTGATGCCACAACATTTAATTTGGGCCTATGATAATGCATTGAAGTGGAGAAACAGCAGGACTGGAACCAGCTGATACGCTAAAATTATACAGACCCTGCCGTATGTTTGATTTATTCTGAAACTTGAATTGCTTTTTTGATAATAACTTTTTGATTAGAATATAAGGAGAAAAAGAAGAAACATTGCAAGAAGCTTTATAATTTTATAATTGTGAACAGATCTGATGAACGTCTTCGTGACTTTAAGGAGGAAAATAAGTACCTTCAGTTCCAACTGCGGGGGGGAAAGCAGAGTTGCTTACCTGTAACAGGTGTTCTCACAGGACAAGCAGGATGTTAGTCCTCACATATGGGTGACATCACAGGAAGGAGCCCAATCTCGGAACACTTTTGTCAAAGTTTCTAGAACTTTGACTGGCCCCTACTGGGCATGCCCGGCATGGCACTAACCCTGCAGCCAGCAGGGGTCTCCGTCTCCCTTCAGTCTCGTCTTATAGTAAAAAGTACGAGCGAAAAATAAAATAAGAAAACGTAAACGAACCCAACTCCGCGGGGTGGCGGGCAGGTTTCGTGAGGACTAACACCTGTTACAGGTAAGCAACTCTGCTTTCTCACAGGACAAACAGGATGGTAGTCCTCACAGATGGGTGAATAGCGAGCCGAGGATGCCCGAGTAATGTACCAAAATCACCCAAAGACGTGAAACAGGCACAACAACAGGGGGGTGGGTTTGGTTAAGAGGGCAGCCTGAAATTCCCAGCGGGCCGTTGGAAGGAAGTTGGGTATTAAGCTGAGAATAAATTGTGCAGAACAGACTGGCCAAAGATAGAATCTTGTCTGCCAGGCAATAATGAGCTGCAAAGGTGTGGAGAGAACGCCATGTAGCAGCCCTGCAGGTGTCTGCAAGAGGTAGACAGAACGAAGGTGCGCTACTGACGTTGCCATTGCTCGAATAGAATGTGCTTTCACGCGTCCTTGGAGCGGAAGACCTGCTTGCTGGTAGCAGAAAGAAATACAGTCCACCGGCCGAGAGGACAGGGTCTGCTTGCCCACCGGGAGTCCCAGTTTAGTTTTATCAAAAGAGACAAACAGCTGGGTGGACTTCCTATGGACTGCAGTGCGATCCAAATAAAAGGCCAGCGCACGCTTGCGATCCAAGGAATGCAGAGCCCGCTTACCTGGATGCGAGTGGGGCCTTGGAAAGAAAGTAGGTAGGATAATAGATTGATTTAAATGACATTCAGAGACCTCCTTTGGTAAAAAATTTTGGATGAGTGCGAAGCACCACACGATCATGGAGAAATTTCGTGTAAGGCGGGTATGTTACCAGCGCCCGTAGCTCACTGACCCTGCGAGCGGATGTTATGGCAAGAAGAGCGAGCACTTTCCAAGTGAGATAATGCAGCTCACAGGAGTGCAGAGGCTCAAATGGAGGTTTCATGAGCCGGGCTAATACCACATTGAGGACCCAACTAGGGGCTGGAGGACGCAAAGGGGGCTTGAGGTGTAGCAAACCCTTCATAAAGCGAGCCACCAAGGTTGTGTTGAGATCGCGACATCCCCTATACCTTTATGGAAAGCGGCTACTGCACTGACATGAACTCTAATGGAGGAAGTTTGTAGACCAGATTCTGAGAGGTGCCAGAGGTAGTCTAGGAACTTCACAGTGGGGCAGGTAAAGGGATCTACTTCCTCTGATGAGCACCATAAGGAAAACCTTTTCCATTTGGAATGATAAGATTTCCTTGTAGAAGTCTTCCGTGAAGCTACCAGGACATGGGATACCGGGTCCGAGAGATTGTGTGGTTGTAATATTAGCCTTTCAACATCCAGGCTGTCAGCGGCAGGGCCTGGAGGTTCAAATGACACAGGTGTCCATTGTTCTGTGATATCAGCGACGGACCTGCGACCAAAAGCATAGAGGAATCTCTGTTCCTTCCCAGGAGGTGCGGAAGAATGAGGCCGTGATCTTCTGGCTTTCTTCTGGGCAGATTCGACCACCACTGAATGGTGGGCCAGTTGAGTCTTCTGGAAGCCAGGTGCTGATTGGACTAAATAAGTAGCATCAGACTTACGGTTGACAGGTAGGAACGTCCCTGGGTGCTTCCATTTGCGCTGAAGGTGATCAAGGAGGACCTCATGAACCGGAATGGACATTACCTCCTTAGGTGCATCTACAAACTGAAGGACTTCTAGGCAAGAATAACATAGAATATAAAATATAACTGACATAAAAACTGAAAAAATAAAATAAGCAATTCAATTTAAAAAAAGCTAAAAACATATCAAGGAATAACAAAAATTCTTACCAATTCTATTTCTCCCTGCCTTATTTAGTTGGTTCATCTCAAATGCTTGAAGGAAAAGCCATGTTTTTAGATTTATTTATTTTTCTCCTTTTGTATCCTTAGCTCCATTGGCATGGTGTTTCACAGTTTTGGACCTCCTATTGACAATGTTCTCTCTCTCTTACCCTGCTCAAGTGAGCACTTTGGAGTGAAGGTATACTCAGTAGGCCTTTATTCACGGATCTCAGATTGCATTGTGGGGCATGAAAGTGCATTGTAGCACTCAGCTAATCTGTATCTTTTTGGTTTATTATTTTGGGTATTAAACATAATAATACTTTTATAGTGGATGCAAAACGTTATGGGTAGATGCGATCATATTTCTTGTTTCCTGTAAGCACTCTTGCCGTGGCATTTTGTAACATCTGTCAGGGATCTGATGGTGGAAGTTGGGAGATTAGAGAAAATCAATGTCTGTAATATGACTTTGCGAAAGTCCTCTTGGGACAGCAAAGTCACAGTTTGTTATAGCCTGCTCTAATCACATTGTTGATGTGTTTTTTTTTTCATTGTTAAATTAAAATCAATTGCTATTCCCAAGTCTCAAGCAAAATCAACAATTTTGCTATTTTGTGATTGAATAGAAAAGACAGAGAGGAATTTGTTGTCTTTTTCCTATCTAGGCACAAGATTTCTGTTTTTTTGTAAGTTGAAAACCAATCTTGTGTGTGCTAGAAGTTTCTGAATAGCTGCAAAGTAAATTTTTAGTGTGTTAAGCGTGCGATCATTTGAAGCGTCGACTGGTATTAGAAATTGTACATTGTCAGAAGCATAAACATAAAAGTTTATGCCTAAGCCTGAATAATGTTGCCAATAGTGGAACATCAGTTTTCATAGTTGTACAGTTTGAAACATTGTTGCCTGTTTTTACTTTAAACGTTCTATTTTCTAGAAAAGAATTAAACCAATTGAATGCATTCCCACATAAACCAATTTCATTTAATCTCTGACCAAGAATGCGGTGGTCTACGGTGACAAATGCAGCTGATAGGTCTAATAAAATCAACAAGTATGCTTGACCAGTGTCAAATCCTTGCAATATTGAATCAGTCATAGATAAAAGTAAAGTTCCGTATTATGTTTTTTTTTTTTCATTAATCCAAATTGATTTCAGAAAAGAATATTTTGTGGTCCTCTAAGTTTTGGAAGATTGGGCTTCCAAATGGCAAGTGCAAAGTGATGCATATAGGGAAAAAAAATAACCCTTGCTGTAGTCACACTATTAAGTCGATTTTAAAAGGCCCGCAGGCGCAAATACCAGGGGTTACACGCGTGACCGGGCCCTGCGTGCGCCGAGCGCATTTTAGAAAGGGCCCGGCTACATGTGCAACTCCTCATACGCGCAGAAGTGCTGGGCCTGACGAAAGGGGCAGGCTGGGGGAGGGGTGGGCCAGGACAGCGCCATTAATCACTGTCCTGGGCAAGTGCGTGCTGGCAGCCGGCCGGCGCACAGAGTTTACTTCTGCTCCAGAGGAGCAGCAAGTATAAAAACAACAAAAAAAATGGTGATAGCTAGGGTAGGTTTAGGGAACTGGGACAAAGGCCCAATCACACCGCCACGCAATTCTTTTAAAATCCACCCACCCCCCATGTATGGAGGAGGCCGTCCGCCTACACATGCGTGCGCTGACATTAAAATCCAGTGCACGCGGGAATCGCATTTTGTAACATGCGCGCACAGACGCGAGGATATTATAAAATAGCCGCGCACATAGATACCATTAATTCCTGAACTGTTGGATCATTTACAAGGAGCTAAAGTTTTTACTAAACTCGATTTAAGAGGAGCTTACAATTTAGTACGAATTAAACCGGGAGATGAATGGAAAACTGCTTTTAATATCCACAATGGACATTATGAATATCTTGTTATGCCATTTGGATTATGTAATGCTCCAGCTGTTTTCCAGAATCTTATAAATGAAGTATTTAGAGATTTGTTAAACTCTTCAGTCATCATTTACTTGGATGATGTTCTTATATATTCTAAGGATCTTTCTCTTTAAGATACCGACCAGCTTCAAAAAATATTTCAGTGGATGCTCTCTCACGTATCTATGAGGTAGAAGATACAATCTTTTCACCTCAATTTATTACTGACCCGGCTAATATTTTTATAGCAAATACCAATTTATCGTCCTAAGGAAAGATTTTTGTGCCAATTCGCTTACGGAAACAAGTGCTCTCTTGGGCTCATGATTCTCTAACTGCAGGACAGCGGGGCAGAGCTCGAACTTTGGAACTATTGTCCCATTATTATTGGTGGCCAAACATTAACAGTGATGTAAGAAAATATGTAGATTCATGTCCTACGTCCGCCAAGCAAAAGCCATTGCCAGGTCATCTATGGGGACTATTGCAACCATTACCCATTCCTGTAGAACCTCACTTATCTACAGATTTCATTGTGGATCTTCCTCCATCAGAAGGAAAACAAATTATTTGGGTCACAGTGGATAGATTTTCTAAGATGGCTCATTTCATGGCTCTCAAGAAACTTCCTACTGCACCCGAACAACTGTTTACTGAACATATTTTCCACCTACATGGATTACCTCAACATATAACCTCTGATCGGGGAACACAATTCACTGCAAGATTGGAGAGCTCTTTGTAAGAAATTCGGCATCCAATTAAGACTTCACCATGGCATTCCATCCTCAAGGTAATGGACAGGCAGAACGAACATAGGTCTTTAAAGGCCTTTCGATTCTTCATAGGAGATAAACAAGACAATTGGGCAACTTTACTTCCATAGGCAGATTTTTCGTACAATCATCATACTCATTCTGCTACAGATTTCTCCATTTCAATTGGTTTTTGGAAAACAGTTAAAACCTCCTTTACCACCTTCCTTTCACAGTACAATCACCGGCAGCTCAACAACTTCGGTCACTTTGGGACTCTACACAAATTAATCTGATAAAAGCAACTAACATTGCTAAGAAGGCAGTAAATATCGACGTGAAGCTATCTTCAAATCTGGAGATAGAGTTTGGCTTAGTACTAGACATATCCGCCTTCAATGCATATAGCTCCAAAATATATTGGACCTTTTGCAATCACCAAACAAATAGGTACAGTGTCTTATCGTTTACAATTACCTTCAAGTCTCCGGATTCATAATGTTTTCCATGTTTCATTACTTAAACCATTGGTCATTTCAAAGTTTCATCCAGCTCCACCTGAACCAGAGTACAGCTGCTGACGTAGATATTGTCTAACAAGTACAAGACATTCTTGATGTTCACTTTCATCATCGACGTTGGGAATATTTGATTTCTTGGGAAGGTTTTGGTTTGGAGGAAAATACATGGTAACCAGCTTCTAATATTTTGGACAAATCTCTCTTAACTCAATTTCATCAAGATAACCCTAACAAACCCAAACCCCCGGGGAGGGGACGTAAGAAGGGGTGTACTGTTAAAGTTCCGCAATCGGAGTTTTTGCCTCGGGGTGGCTGAGTTTGGTGGGCTGGGTCGTTCTCGATCGCTGGAATTTCAGCTTGTTGGGGGGGGGGGGGGGGGGGGGGGGGTTTGCTGCGTGCTGGTCGGGTCGCGGAGTGTGACATCGAGATGCATGCTCATGCGCTGCATAGCGCATATGCGACATCATCACGCGTGCACAGGCCGGTGGGTTGGATTTTATATTTAGGGTCATGAGCATTGTTCATGGCGCAATTTGGGGAGGGACTGGCGGGAGACGGGGATCCCCTTGAGGTGTGACCTGAGCTGCACGTCATGACCAGAGATCGATATAGAAGTCCCAGTGAGGCATCAACATTGCCTTGGCAACTGAAACCAACTGTAAGAGGCTTGTACCGACTTTTATGCTGTCAGTTATCTTTTTCTTTATTTTTATAGTCTCAGTTTAGCTATTTGATTTAGTGTTTAAGTAATTATATTACTGGATTCCTCAGTTTATACTGAGTACTTGTGTAAATTGCCTGTTCAGAAATTAACTGTTTCCTGTCCTCATCTGACACACTGCTGTTTGGATTTCCGATTTGTCTCGTCACTTGAACTTTGCTTGGCTGTTCTGTCTTCAGATTCGTTCCAAGTTCTATTAAATACAAGTTACAGTATTTAAACTGTTTCCTGTCTTGAACTGCCTCTCAGCAATTCAATTCGTATTGATCAGCCGATCCAAGTTTTCAACAAATAAAATATTTCAAAACAAACATATCAAATAACATGCGATAATTAAAACAAAAAAAGATTTAAAAATCCCCCACTCTCCAAACATGAGAACTTAATTTCCAGTCATCTTTAAATTCCCACAGGACATGCAAACTTTCCCTTTCACTCACACACATCCTCATCTACTCACACAGGCTCGCACTGTATAAAGCTGCTTACTGAACTGTGTCCTACCAAGCTTGTGTGCCAATGTGTGTCAGTAGGTGCAGCTGCAGGATGCTGTCTGGTCAGCAAAAAGTAAAGGACATGGGAATGGCACACAGATTACATGTGTGGTCTGTGTGGAAACCAACTACAAAGGAAAGTGCAGATACCAATAAGAGATGATAGATGTCTTCCCTCAAGCCATGGGGAGGTAATACAGAAGGAGAACAAACATTTGGACACAAAAGAAAGAGAATACATGTTTAGTGCAGGTGGTGTAGGGAAAGGAAGCCAGGACAGAACGATGAATTTAGAAAAGATCAATAGTTGGCAAAGGAAATCAGGAAAAATGTATATAAGCCTTGTAAGATTATGACATATGCAAGGACGAGACGAGACTAAGGTGTCTAGTGGCTTGCTGAGGCTGCAGTCCTCCTTCCCAGACACTCATATTGTGTACCTGGAGTAATGTGTTTGGTTCTGGAGACCATATCTCAAAAGGGACAGAGAAAGGTTGGAGACGGTCTAGAGAAAGGCAACCAAAATGGAGGGAGGTCTCCATCAAATGACTTATGGTTGAAGGACCTAAATATGTATACTCTGGAGGAGGAATAGAGGAGATATAATACAGACCTTCAGATACTTGAAAGGTTTTAATTATGCACGATCAACAACAAACCTTTCCTGCTGGAAAGAATCCAACAGAACTAGGTGTCATGAAATGAAACTCCGGGGACGACTCAGTATCAATGTCAGGAAATATTTCTTCACGGAGAGGGTGGACGACACCTGGAATGCCTTACCAGAGGAGGTGGTGAAGGCAAACACTGTGCAAGGTTTCAAAAGGGCATGGGATAAACATTGTGGATCCCTAAAGGCAAGGGGGAAAAGGAATGAAGTAAGAGGCTTGGGGATAACTTGCTGGTGTGACAGATTCTACCCTTAACAAAATAAGCCTTAATACTGCCAACAGGAGAATTAAGACAACTGTAAGCCAGAACAGCGGCCTCATTACTGTAGTAGGTCATTTGAGGTAACATCTTCCTTCAAATGTATTTCTAAACATTTTATTAGATATTTATCATGATGAAAAAAATACAGTAGCACTAGCAACCTGATCAGAGCAGCCAGGTAATTTCATCCCATGTCATAGTACATCATAATAAATTTTATGCAGCAGAAAATGAGAAAAATAACTCATAGCCTTACAGAGGGCTAGTTTTCAAGAAAATGAAAACATGGCCTGATAAAAGTGAAGCAAGCTGAGTACTGTACACTAGTACATAAACATTTAAAAATTTCAGAAGCAGAACAGAGAACTTTAATAAAAAATACTTTTAGTGCAATGCAATACATTAAACTGCCCACCCACTTCAATTTTATAAAGACAACAGTGACTAGTAAGACAGTCTTGAGTCACACACTCCAAACCTACCAGGTAAAGGAGGATGTATGGTTTACCATATCTCCTAAAGCCATTCTCTCACAAATCTTCGGATGTCTCGCCTTCTTCTGGAGACCGTAAATAGCAGTACAGGCGCACATTATAAAATCGGCTGTACGTGCATATATGTGTGCACAATTTTATATGGTTGCAAGCATGTGTGCACAAATGCCGCTTCGAGCATGTAAGTGGGGGGAATTTAATAGATACGCATGCTGACAATTACCACTTTCCACAGTTCTCCCTTGTAAAGAACAGGACTTCCTAATCCCCCTAGCTAGCTTCTGTTTTACTCTATTAGCCCCGACCCTTCAAACCCCACCACCCATAGCAGAAGTTACACGGTAGGGGACCTAAACCTACGCACATACTACAGGTTACAGATCCGGAATGCCCAGGCTCCGCCCACACCCACCCCTTTTTCGACTTCTCGATTTGTACGCATACCAGGAGATGTGTGTATACTTGCACCCCTTTTTAAAATCCATGAGGCGCGGGTGCGGCTTCTATGTGTATCTCCCGGTTTTGGAATGCATAGGGTTGTTGACATCTAAGAATTCCATAATGATCATGGGAGGAATATCCCTGTACTACCTAGAACCAGAACCAGTCCTCTCAGATAGAGATCCTGGATGTGTTTCAGGGGCATGCTATTAACTTTAGTGAAGAGTTAGATTTGTTGGACTTTAAACACTTTCACACTGTTGAACTGTCCGTAGACCAGACTGCAGCTTATCACTATGAGGCCTGTGATGTGGACTATGTTTCGACATATGCCCTTCTTACTTTTGGTGCTCTTTTGCTCATAAAATACATTACTTTGTTTTTCATGAACTGAAAGCTTAAGGCTATGATTTCTTGTGGATGGAACTATTTTACTTCCATGTCATTGTGCTTGCAAGACTTAGCGGAACGCCAAGTTACTGAGTTGTGATATTACATACTTTAAGTTAGCTCACATAACATTTTAATTTTCACAATTATATATATATTTTAAATTTTTTATTTATGAGACTTTACAATAATTAAAGAATACACTTTGTATAAGACATGGTTACAATAGTAACAAGAAATTAAATTTTTTTTTAGGTAACATACAATAAACAACAAATTTTTTAAGGGAAATACATTCAGTCATGTCCCCTTATTACTATTAAACCTCAAAAAGAAAATATGGAGAGAGTATTTTCTACCTTTAGAGGAAATGACCAATACAACAAAAAAGAAAAAGAAAATATTACAGATAGGCGGACCAATACAATTTCCTTTCCCCCCCCAAATATTAACCTATGGCATTGTTCTGCCTTCTGCTAACTAGGAACTGCTTCAGGTGTTCCGGAATAAAGAAAACAAAAGTATTGTTTGAATTTTTATAATACAACGACATAGGTAACGAAGTTGAAATTTCGCACCAATGGCTATTACTTCCGATTTTAATAGCAAAAACTCTTTTCGCCTTATTTGAGTGGGTCTTGCAAGATCCGGATACAGTCAAATGGTTTGACCATGGAACAGAGCACTTAAATTCTTAAAATATGCTTTCATAATGAATGCAAAATCCTGTTCCGAGTAACATGACACAAACAATACTGCTCTATCCACTACCTCCAAATCCAAATTTTCAAGATATTGGGTCAAGTTAAGAAAATCTGGTTTTATCTCTCTCCTCTCTTGCATATTAGCAACTCTCTGAGTCAGAAAGTTTATCTTCTTAAACTGTGGAATTCATCGTCTGGGAGTTTTAAGACCTCTAAAATATCTTTTCAATGTAACCAAAGGTAATTCTCCCATTATCTTAGGAAAATTCAGGATTCTTATATTCAAATGTCTCAAATAGTTTTCGACCGCTTCCAATCTGCGCGATATGATGGAATTTTCACGGGCAAGCCCTCCAGTGGACTCCTGTATATTTTTAACATCCAGTTTAATTGCTTCCATAGTTTGTGTCTGCTGCTGCAGAACTAAACAATCATCTTATTACTAAATCCAATTTCTTTTCCACATTTCCTACCCGGAGCGTCTGTTCCTGTAGCAGTTTTGACATACCTGCCATGAACTCCCATAGGGAGTCCATTGTAACCACCTCCGGTTTGGTTAAATCTTCAAACTGAAAATTTGATGTCCCAGGGCCTCCTCCTTGTGCTCCTTCCCCCCTCTACGAGAGATCCAGGGCCTCCAACCGCTCCTTCACTCCCGGGGTCTAAGCGCGCCGAGGCTCCCAAAGCAGTAATTACTTCCGGGTTAACTTCGCAAATCCCAGCCGATCCAAGGTGTCCGGCGACAGCAATACCATCCCCCGCAGTTCCCAGTGAAAAAGCTAATGGAGGTGGTCTGGGGTCCGGCGGGGACAGCGTTGACATCCCCCGACAATAGTAAGTCTCCTCTCCTTACTCCGTCAATGGGGCTTAGCCCAGGCGTTGTCTGTATCGGCACGGTGTATTGAGAGATCACTCTCTGCTCAGGGATGTTAACGGGCTCTGTTGGGTAAACCCGTACCTTCCCCTTCCGTTTGTGCGGCATATTTGAAAAAAAAAAAAAAAAGAAACACACGATTCTCCAAGACCAGGTAATACAGGAATTCAACGAGAGCAGTGGCAACACAACCGTTCAAGCCTCCATCTTGATACCCCCCCCCCCCTCATAATTATATTAAATCTGAAGCGACTCCAGCAGCATGCTGTTCCAATCACCTGGGATAGAACTTCCTCCAACTCTGGACTGCCTGTTATGCTGGGTACACGAGGAAGCAGTCAGCGCCTCAGCAACAGGTCTCCTGGTGCCCTTGTGTTCCAGTGCGTGTTGCTATCCTTGTCTTGTTCCTTGCTCCTCTGTGCTCTCGCTTGCCTGTTCCTTCCCTTACTTGTCCCGTTGGTCCTTTTTTGTCTGCTCTGTTTCTCTCGGACTGATCTCCTGGATCCTGACCTGGCCTCTGTCTGCTACCTGCCCTGACCTCTGGCTTGTTACCTGTTCTGCAGTCTATTGCCTGCCTTGATCCACGCTTACTTGGTTTCTTCTCTTGGATTATCCTAAGTCCTGCTGGCCCCCGGAACCCAAGGGCTCAACCTGCGGGAAATGGGGCTGGTACAGACAAAGCTCCAGTTAGACCCGCCACATGGTTTCTCCGCCAGCTGACTGGGTGGGCCTCATAGGCTTGCTCACTAGGCAGCATCACCAACACTCAGAACTAGGAGTCCACTTCTCCAACGGGCATTACATATATTTACTCACATTTATTATTCATGCAAGATCAATTAATCACATTTTTGAGTATATTCAATGATGTTACACTGAAGCTTAATCAATAAAGATTGTTGCTTATTTTTCTTGATTTAAATTTTGCATTATTTATATTGTTGCATTTATCATTAATATCTTGTGTTACTCTGAATTCAACTTGCACAATTATTTTTGCTAGTTAGGTGTAAGAGGCAATGCGTCCTTTGCAGCATATTCCATCTTACAAGGGAAAAACTAGGGTAAATGCCAGTGACCCTAAATAAGGATGAGCATCACTGAACCTGAGGCCTGCTGCTATGCACACAGACTTAACTAAAAGCACAGGCTTAAGCAATACAAACATGGGAGTCTTTGGCCATGTGATGATTTTGGTAACGTCATATGAGGCTGTAATTCAAACAGAAGAAACCATGATTGTTCTTCATATAAGACATTTGTTAGCACCTCTCACTGAGAGCAGAAACCTTGGACAAGAACGAGTATGTCCTTGGTTAAAACTTTTTATCCAGCCATGAGACCAGCTATGGAGTAAGTATTATTCTAGCACCTGTTTTACTCTTAACTCCATTAACCCATAGTGGGAATATTCATATGCATCAGGACTCAGACAACATCATTTGCATCCCACCAATCCTGTCTATAGGCAGTGGCCACATCAATACAGATCAACGTTGGAGCCTATGAAACTGAATATGCAATGAGGCTTCTATCAGAGAAAAGGACTCTTGTTACCCTGATGGTAGCTTTCTTTGCTGACAGAACTGACTATGCAGGTCACAACAACTGTGATTTGTAAGTTAAGATTGAGTTTCAGAGTCATTATCTATTCCCTTGAAAGACTTTAGAAATCTAGTAAATCTTTACCCTGTTTCTGCCATCACATCTCATGAAGATATCTGTGAGACCTTTTGGGTTTTGTCTGTCATTCACCAATTCGGGGATTTGCTGGATTTACTCCATAATGCAACAGATTCCTGACTTCTGCAGGGCTGTGCCCTGGACTGGATAAGGGCAAGAATACTGAACCATTACTTTTCAGCTGGATTATTTAGATTGGTACTGCGTAAATACTAAGTGACTTAGAGATAACACTTATAAGTTCTGTTTATCTTCCATGACACTGATTTGAACTATACAACTAAACCAAAACAAAAAACATTTGTACCATTTTAAACTTTTACTTATGCTCTAATAAAAATTAACTTACTACCTAACAAAAGTATATTTAGCTGCTCTCTAAAATTAATGAATTTGTATTACAAGATGATTGGTTAAATCTAGTAATCTAATCTAAGGTATCAATACCAGATACTCCTACAAGCTGAATAACTTGTAGGTTTTCTGGCTAAATGCCTCTGAATATGGACCTGTAAGGGGTCTCTTACTTGAGCAATCTGGATGTAGTAAGCCAAACAGCTATTTAAAACATGGAATTGCTGCCAAGAGGAACTGTCCACATAACGAAAATTCACAAAAAACCCCCAAAAAAACCCCGCATCAGCTAAACACATACATTTGTTTAAACTAAATGCCACTGCTCTTAATAAAAAAAAAAAAAAAGCTTACAAGCAAAGACTTTAGTAGTTTTAAAATTGCATTAATATAAACTTTTCTAAAACTACAGATATATTCACTGAAAAACTACTAAGTAAAATTATGCATTTCAGACAACTTTATTGAGTAAATTAGTCTATTTACAGAATAGGGAATGCTGGCTGCGTTTTTTTGCAGTAATAAAAATGCAAAAGACAATACTGAAATTATATATCTATATCTATATTTCTCTCTCTATATAGATACAAATATACATACATACATTCATACACATGCACGCACATACACACACACACACACACACTCTTAGCCAATCTAACCATCTGTATCCTTACCTGTATCGGGAACATCAAGCGCAACAGTATCATAGGATACTAATTTAACTATACAATACAGAGGTCCATTAATACCCTGGGACTTTGCAGATGAAAATACAAAGAATTTAGATTTAAAAAAAAAAAGGAGGCAAAACCAGCATATGCACTGTCCGATATTAAACAGTACTCTCGAGATAAGTGGGTCAGTAAAAATCTTATCAGATCATCCATAACAATTCATAATGTGACCAGTGTTTAAGATCACTGAATAACAGAACCAAAATGGCTGACATTACATAATTCTTTAAAAATGCAACCACGATCTGATAAGGACATGACCTTATAGAACTCAAGTTAAAAGAAAAAATATTAAATTCAGAGCATAGTTCCTATTAGAACAAGCTAACCAAAAAAAAAACCCTCCTCCCAACCCCCCCCCCCCCAAAAAAAAAACAAAAAACCAAAACAACCCAACACAAACCCCACTTCAACATGAAGCTATCATACAATTTTTCATTTTGCTTTTTACAAGTTCAAAGGTGCCAGTTTAATCTGCAGATTTTAGTGAAAAGGACAGTTTTGGTCTGGATTTCCCCTTGCCCAGAATAATTTTTTGTTCCTCCTTTTGTTGGCGCTGTCTCTCTTGTTCTAATTTCATCCTCTCTTCATGAATTTTTCTTTGTTCTTCAACAATTTTCAATTGTTCTTCAGCCTGCATTAAAAATTGCAGAACCAGAGTCAATGAAACATCAATGTTCTAACTAAAATGTTAGCATGTTGAATCTATGAACTGATAAACCAGGTTATTTTACATAAATATGAGAAACTGGCTACAAAGTGTACATATATTATTGAATTATAAATCCCTAGGGCAGGGATGGCCAACTCCGGACCTCAGGAGCCACAAACAGGCCAGGTTTTCAGGATATCCACAATGAATATGCGTGGGAGAGATTTGCGTACGCATATTCATTGTGGATATCCTGAAAACCTGGCCTGTTTGTGGCTCCTGAGGTCCGGAGTTGGCCACCCCTGCCTTAAAGAATGCAGAAAGATCTGAATACTATAACATCCCGAACAAGATGAGTGTAAACTCGGTCCCTCTTTCCTCCCGAAAGTGTCTAATAGTAAGTACTACTACTATTTTCCACCAATAAATATAGGTGTTTGGTTAGCATTTTAAAACAAAAACATGGAAAGATTTTAGTTTGTGAACACGTTACCAAGCAACTGAATATGAACTGAACTTCTCAAAATCTGACAGGTAACTCCATATAAAACTGCAAACATTTTCTCAGGTGTTCCATCTTCCTGTCCTCTATTTCTATTTTATGATTATCACTTTACCCCTTTCACCAGTGGATATTTTTGGAGCAGCATTGAAATGGTAGAAAAGGCATGAACAGCTAGTGTTGAAGAGGAAAGCAAGATTTCCAGAACATTTTTTATGACAATTCACTAACAAACTGTGCTTTTTTTTAATAAAAGCATGACCAAGACGGAAAAAAAATGGCTGGGCAGCTTTTCTTCCTTATACAAGTAACTTCAATTTTGTTATAAATAATATAGAAGCTTTAAGAAAGTTGTTCAAATATAAAATAGAGGCCTATGAAAAATAAAACCATGTTTACAAATGTCTAAAGGATAAAGCAAAATTGCTTCCTGTATCAGATATTCTCTGAAAACAGGCATACAAGTCAGTGATGTTACAGGTAAGCAACTTCACTTTCTCTGAAGATAAGCAAAGTCACCAAGTCATACAAGTAAGATTCCCAAGCTGCCATACCTCTGATACCTTGAGCTTTGACTTGGCCCACCAGATTCAGACCCATCTAGGCATAATAGGAGAAGAAATCTGCTAGCCAATTTCATAAGAGTGTTTGGCAACAGAAATCCCAGGTTTGTTGGCATCAAAAGAAACAAAAAACTGGGTGGAATTTCTAAAGGCTTCAAATCTGTTCCAGACAGAAGGCTAAGGTTCTTTTGTAGTTCAAACTGTGCAACACTTGTTCACCTTTGTGGATATGTGGCTTAGGAAATATTGTTGAAAGGTCTATTAAGGTGGAAGTCCAATACTATCTCAGGTAGGAACTTAGGATATGTGCACAGAATTACCCATTTCAGAAAAAACTTTGTATAAGGTGGCCAGATCACTATGGCCTGCAGTTCAATGACTCTGTGGGCCAAAGTGAAGGACACCAAAAACATGACCTCCCAGCTCATGAGAATCCAGAGGCTCAAAGGGGGGCTTCCATCAGCTGAGTCAAAACCACATTAACTTCCAAAGACCCAGCAGGAGACTTGATGGGAGAATGAATTGGACAGGTCTGTAAAGAGATGGGCCTACTTTGTACATGGTGATTATAAATGCTAATTTTGCACTAAAATTAATTCTTGAGACCTGCCTCAAAGATTCAGAGGTTGTAGAACTACCCTCACTATCCAGGCAGTAAAAGCCAAGGACCTGATGCTGGGATGGCGCAAAAGACCACGATAGTGAGTGATGTGGATTAGGAATTCCCCAGCCTGACTGGATCCCTGATAGACATCTTTCTCCAGGAAGAAACCAAAATCTGTCTTGGCCAAAAAGGGCACTATGAGCATCATAGTCCCTTGGTCTCTTCTAAGTTTCAACAAGATTTTCACAACGAGAGGAACTGCAGGATATGCATACAGCAGGTCCAAGTTCAGGGCACAGGCGTTAGACCGGTTTGCTTTGAGATCCTCCCCCCTGGAGCAGAAGAGCAGAACCTTTTCTGCTCTGAGGGGATGAAAACAGGTCCACCACTAGAGGAGTTGCAACAGACTTCCACCTGATAGCTTAGTTTTCATGACATTTCAATCTCTGGAATTTGATGGCCCAGCTTTGTGTAAATGCCACAATGAGATATGTTCTAGCTACAGGTAACTGATGCAGACTTTGATGATCATCAGAAATAGACATCTTGAAGTTTTATCAGAGGCAGCACTTGGTGCTTTTCCCACTGTATGTTTGGAAAGAACAGAGGCTTCAACACAAAATCAAAACAGCAGATAGGCCACATCGAGAAAGTGTGGGGCCTAGCAACCATGTCAAAAAAAGAAGAGACTTGGAGGTCTGAAAAAAGGCTAAGGATAATACCAGGGTTGATGTGATAAAAAGCCAACTAAGGGAGCAAAACTGTTTCTCTTTTTTCCACTGCAGAGGAGCACACATCCAATACAGATTGAAGAAGCCTTGCAAAGCGATGTTTTCTATGGGAAATCCTTGCACAGAAAGGATGTTCCAAAACTCTGTGAAACCATATTGGCACCAATGCATGAATGTGGCAGAGAGCACTACAGATTTAACCCATTATCAATGTTAGTGCTAGAACCGTTTACAAGTGATTTTCTAATGCAAGAAAGATTATTCTGTGCAGCTTCACTCTTCACTTAATAGACCTTTAGAATTATTAATATGATCAAGAGAATAAATGATAGGAATCGAAGAAAAATGTAAAGGTAATTTCTCTTCGGCTGACTTTGCTACCTGATACATAAAATGAGCATATTAAAAACTGAGCTTGAATACCAACAGAATGGTACTCAATCAAGATAACACTAGCAAAGTCAGCTTAGCACGCAGTTAGTATGGGAATCTTTTAGTGAAGCTGGGCAATCTGAAATCGAAAGGGCGATGGCCCAGGTGAAGAACTATTTGTTCACTTGGCCCATGCACTCTCTCTCTGATGTATATTTTGATGAGATTATCAGACTACTAGTTAATTCCTCCTTGAAGGAAGGATTAACGCCCTCTTTACTGAAGCAAGCCTCTGTTTACCAGTTTGTAAGAAGGGAAATCTTCCTCTGGAATCTCCTAGTAGCAGCTATCGTCCAATTTCAAATGTTGTGACTTTGGGTAAACTTCTAGTCTAGCCTCAGCTATCACACTGAAAACCAGATTTTACATAAATATCAGTGGATTTAAGACAAAAACATAGCACAGAGATTATTACTTCACTCTGCTGGATTTCTTACTTTTGAAGCTTGACAAGGGAGAATCTATTATTGCCTTGTTTTGTGTGTCATCAGCATTTGATTCTGTATGCCATACCTTTCTACTTGAGAGGCTAAAAGGAATTGGGGGGAGCTGTTCTGGCCTGGTTTAAATCGTTTGAGTCTAGAAAACAATAGGTTCAGTCTTCTTGGCTTGAAATCTTCTGCAGGGTCCCCCCCCTCAGGGATCAGTTTTAACTGCGGTACTGCTGCTATGCTCACTACTGGACTCACAGTCTATAACTTAGGCTCTATGCAGATGATCTGTAATTGTACTTTATCATAGCGAGTAACCCCACAGCTGCCCTAGGCAGCACTGCAGATTGCTCATTAACGAACAGATTAAAAAAAAAAAAAGAATTATCTAATATTGAACATTCGGAAAACTGAAGTAATATGCTTCTCTCGTGATCTGGAATGCCTTTCAAGAAATATAGATTTTTTTTTTGTCATTACATGAAACTGACATTCAGTTTAAAAAAATTGGTGCATAATTTAGGAGTAGTGTTTGATAGCCAGTTAACATTTAGGAATCATCTCCAGAATGTTCTAAAAAGGGGGTAAACCTTAAACAGACTGTTGTGACATCTAAAATATGTATTTGAAAAGGAGGATCTCTGATCTATTGTCCAGGCCTTTGTATTGTCCACTGTAAACTACTGTAAAAGAAAATTACTCCTTACCTGCTAATTTTCATTCCTGTAGTACCAAGGATCAGTCCAGACAGTGGGTTATGTCCCCCGTCCAGCAGATGGAGTCAGACAAGGCTTCGAAGGGTGCTGGCATAAGTACATGTACACCCTCTGCAGGAGCTCAGTATAGAGTATATCAAAGCCAAAAACAAGCTAACAAGGCTGGATCAAGTGTAACAATCATAAAAAACAATAGCCCAAATGAGGCAACTGGCGCCAGAATTGAGAACTTGCAGAACGAACTAGAGAACAGACTCGCAAGACAACAGGAACTAGAAAGAAATCTGGCGCAAATGCCCAACAGGTATAAGAAAACGAGGTGCAGTGGAGATATCGAGCAGGTATGGTAACAAGAGGTGGGCGTCTGGACTGATCCTTGGTACTACAGGAACGAAAATTAGCAGGTAAGGAATAATTTTCTTTTCCCTGTACGTACCAGGATCAGTCCAGACGGTGGGATGTATCAAAGCTTCCCTACACTGGGTGGGCCCTTGAAAGCCCTGCTCGAATGACCTTGGTGCCGAAACACCCCGTGGACGATGAGGGTAAATGCAAATCGGTAATGGCGTGCAAAGGTATGGAGCGACTTCCAGGTCGCCACTCTACATCTCTCTTGTGAGGAGACGGACTGTACCTCGGCCCAGGAAGCAGCCTGAGAGCGAAGGGAATGTGCCTTAATCCCCCCGTGGAGGCTCCCGACCCGCACCTATGTAAGCTGAGACTATAGCTTCCTTGAGCCACCTGGCAATCGTGGTCTTCGAGGCCAGGGAACCCCTTCCTCGGTCCCAACCACAACACAAACAAATGGTCGGAGACTTGAAAATCATTTGTGATCTCCAAATAGCGAATGATGATCCGCTTGACATCCAAAGAACGCAGGTGCCCCAAATCCCCCTCTGGGAAGGAGGGGAGCTCGACCGTCTGATTGAGGTGAAAAGATGAGACGACTTTGGGAAGAAAGGAGGGTACTGTGCGTAGCGAAACCCCGGAATCCGTGAACCAGAGATAGGGTTCCCTACAGGAGAGCGCTTGGAGCTCCGAGATGCGGCGCGTGGAATTTATGGCCACCAGGAAAACAGTCTTGAGTGTGATGTCCTTAATGGAGGTGTTTCGACGAGGCTCGAAAGGAGGACCTGCCAGGGACCGAAGAACCAGGTTAAGGCTCCAAGAAGGAAACGGATCCCGAACGGGAGGCCGTGTTTCACTCCCTTGAGAAAACGGGTGATGTCCGGCTGTCCCAATAGAGATGACTGGTCCGCATACTGGAGAAGCGAGCCCAGGGCAGCGACCCGAACCCGCAGGGAGTTGTAGGCGAGTCCCTTATCCACTCCGCCCTGGAGGAACGCCAGGATCTGAGGAACGGAAGCCCTTGAAGTATGAGTATCATGCGCTGTGCACCAAGCCTCAAAAACCTTCCAGACCCGCACGTAGGTAACAGAGATCAAGGTCTTCCGGGCCTTAAGGAGCCTCGAAATTACGGCTTGAGGGTATCCTCTGCGGCGGAGACAACGCCGTTCAAAAGCCAGGCCACAAGACAGAAGCGTTCTGCCTGGTTGAAAAATATGGGGCCCTGGCGAAGCAAGCGTGGAAGATGGGCCAACCGAACCGGGCCGTCCACCGCCAGGTGGAGCAGATCTGCAAACCAAGGGCGCTGTGGCCACTCGGGAGCCACCAGAATGACTGGTCCCCGATGACGCTCTATTCTCCGAAGAACCTTGCCCACCAGAGGCCAAGGGGGGAAAACGTAGAGTAGAACTTGTTCCGGCCAGGGGAGCACTAGAGCGTCTACTACTTCCGCTCCATGCTCTCGCCGGCGGCTGAAGAATCAAAGAGCCTTGGCATTGAAGGACGTCGCCATGAGGTCCAGTCGTGGTGTCCCCCAGCGATGCTGAAGGAGAAGAAGTCTGAGAGGGACCACTCCCCGGGATCCAGTTGCTGACGACTCAGTCGGCCTGAATGTTGTCTACGCCCGCGATGTGCGACGCCACCAGGCGAGCTACGTGCTTCTCCCCCCACGACATGAGGCGGGCGGCTTCGAGCGAGACGTGCCTGCTCTTCGTGCCTCCTTGGCAATTGATATATGCTACGGTCATCGCATTGTCTGAGAGGATCCTCACCGCTCGATTCCGGACCAAGGGCAAGAACTGAATGAGGGCCAGCCGCACGGCCCTTGTCTCCAGGCGATTTATCGGCCAGGTCGCTTGCTCCTTCGTCCACTGTCCCTGGGCAGAGCTCCGGAGGCATACCGCCCCCCAGCCGGATAGACTGGCATCGGTCGTAACCGCCACCCAATCCGGGGTCTCCAGAGAGACTCCTTGGGCCAGATGAGGAGGATGCAGCCACCAGCCCAAGCTGTCCTTGGTGATTGCGGGAAGAGGAAGCACCACATGGTAATCCTGAGACACTGGTTTCCAACGGGAGAGAAGAGCCGCTTGCAGAGGCCGAAGATGCGCAAAAGCCCATGGGACAAGATCGATCGTGAAGGCCATAGAATCCAGGAGCTGTAGATAATCCCAGGACGTGGGATCTAGTAACACAGAAAAACGCTGTACTTGTTCCCGGAGGGATTGAGCCCTGTCCGGGCGTAGGAAGACTTTGCCCTGAAGCATATTGAAATGTGCTCCCAAGAAATCCAAGTGCTGCGAGGGGATGAGGGAACTCTTGGCGAAGTTCACCACCTAGCCCAGGGACTGGAGCAGGTGGACGACCCTGGAAACCGCCGACTGTCCCTGGGAGAAGGACTTCGCTCGAATGAGCCAGTCGTCCAGGTAGGGGTGGACAAGGATTCCCTCTCGCCTTAGAGCGGCCGCCACCACCACCATAATCTTCGTAAACGTCCGCGGTGCAGTCGCCAGCCCAAAGGGGAGGGCTTGAAACTGGAAGTCTCAGTTCAGGATCATGAAGCGGAGAAACCTCCGATGGGCCCTGAAGATGGGAATGTGCAGATAGGCCTCCGTCAGGTCGAATGAGGCAAGGAATTCCCCTTGGTGTACCGCCGCAATCACGGACCATAGGGTCTCCATGCGGAACCGGGAGACCCGTAAAGACTTGTTGACCTCCTTGAGATCCAGGATTGGGCGGAAGGAGCCGTCCTTTTTGGGAACGACGAAATAGATGGAATATGGCCCGAGCCCACCTCTCCGAAGGGGACGGGCGCGATGGCACCGAGTATCAGGAGCCTGTCCAAGGTCTGTTGTACCGCCCTTCTCTTGAGACTCGATCCGCAAGGCGAGAAGATGAACCGGTCTCGCGGGCGGTGGGCAAACTCCAAAGCGTAGCCGTTCTTTAAGATGTCTAGGACCCACTGGTCCGAGGTGATGCGAACCCACTCCTCGTAGAAACGCGAGATCCTTCCCCTGATCCGCGGCATCGAGGAGTAGGGGAGCGCGGTATCATTGAGCGGGCTTGGACGAGCCCCCGAGCTGTTCCCTCCCGGGCAGGCCTGCGGTCGCGAAAGGAACGGGGCCAGGCCTGGGACCTGGAAAACGGAGTCAGAGGCCCCTGCTGTTTGTAATTGCGGTAGCGACGTTGCCCCCGGGAGCGAGATCTGGAGGAAGTGAAAGTCCTGAAATTTCGCTGACGGTCTTCCGGGAGTTTGTATACCGGATTTTCCCCCAGGGACTTGAGCTGGTCGAGATCTTCCCTGAAGAGGAACCTGCCCTTGAAAGGAAGAGAACCCAGGCTGGACTTGGAGGAGGGGTCCGCCGACCAGTTGCGGAGCCAAAGGAGACGTCAGGCGGAAACCACGGAGACCATGGGAACGCGCCAGGACGCGGAACAAGTCATACAAGGCATCCGCCCCGTAAGCTATAGCAGATTCCCGCCGGTCTGCCTGTTGTGCCACTTCAGGTGGTAAAGCCTGCGAGGTGAGGAGTTGCTGCACCCAGCGGAGGCTAGCCCTCTGCGCCAGGGAGCTACAGATGGCGGCCCGGAGACCTAGAGCTGAGACCTCAAACACCCGCTTGAGGTAAACCTCCAACTTTCTATCCTGCGTGTCCCGCAGGGCCATGCCACCCGTCACCGGTATCGTCGTTCTCTTGGTTACCACTGTCACCGCCGAGTTTACCTTCGGGACCTTAATCAGGTCCAAAAAATCCTCTGGTAGCGGATAAAGTTTCTCCATGGCACGGCCTACCTTAAGTGAAGTCTCGGGAGTATCCCACTCCCTGGTTAGCAATTGCAGAAAAGTGGGATGATAGGAAAAGCCAAACTCTAACATAGGCCATGGAAGTAGAGGGCTTCAGAGCTCGTAATAGAGTAGAAATGAAATCCTCCTGATAACCCTTCTTCCTCTCAAAAGCCAGGCTACAAGACAAAAGTGATCTGTTTGATCCAAAAATATAGGGCCTTGATGCAGGAGATTTGGGAGATGACTGAACCGCAGGGGTCCATCCAGCGCCAGGTTGATCAGATCCTCAAACCACGGACGATGCAGCCTCTCCGGAGCAACCAGGATCACCTGGCCTGGATGAACTTCTATTCTCCTGAGGACCTTGCTGATCAAGGGCCATGGAGGAAATACAAAGGAAAACATCCTGAGGCCAAGGGACTACGAGCGCATCAAATGCTTCCGCTCTGTGCTCTCTTCTGTAGCTGAAGAATCGCTCTGCCTTGGCACTGCCCCGGGTTGCCATGTGGCTGACCCCACTTGCGGGAGATTAAGTCCAGGGCACTCTCCAACAATTCCCATTCCCCGGGATCCAGTTGCTGACGGCTGAGAAAACCTGGCTGAACGTTGGAGGTTCCATCTGTGTGTAACAGGCTGCAGAGTGGATGAGCAAACTAACGCGTAACCGTGTTCTATCACACACAGAACCCACTGGTCCGACGTGATTTTGACCCACTCCTGGTAAGAGTCTGCCGACCCCAGATAAGCGGAACCAAAGAGGGGGCCGGCTGATTCTCATTGTGATGCCTTGGTGATCCTTGCCCATGGGGCGGGCCCATCTCGTTTGGCTCTGCGGCCACGAAAGGATTGGGACCAAGCCCGAGACTTCCCCAAATTCTGCTCTGATGGAAATGCTGCTGGCCCCGAAAATGGGAGCGAGGTAGGAAGCCCTTCGAACTTTTCGGCCTGACCTCTGGGAGCTTATGTACCTTATTCTCTCCCAATTGTTTGATCAGCTGCTCAAGGTCCTCACCAAAAAGGAACTTTCCCTTGAAGGGTAACGCCCCAAGCTGAACCTTGGAGGAGACGTCTGCCACCCAATTATGCAGCCACAATAGCCTCCTTGCTGAGACAGCCGATACCATGGTCCTGGACGAGGTATGCAGAAGGTCATACAGGGCATCTGCTCCATAAGCCACTGCGGCCTCCAACCGCTCTGCCTGCTTTGCTTCCTGAGGTTGCAGATCCCTGGTACTATGCAACTGTTGAACCCATTACAAACTGGCCCACAGTAAATAGCTGCTGCAGACTGCCGCTCTAATGCCCACAGTGGAGACTTCAAAAATTCGTTTAAGATGGACCTCCAGTTTGTGACCCTGGAGATCCTTCACAGCTGCCACTCCAGCGACCGGAATAGTAGTCCGCTTAGTGACCGCCGAAACTGACATGTCCACCTTAGGGACCTTCAGCAACACTAGAATGTTCGCCAGAAACAGGTAAGTTTATCCATGGCTCTGCTGACTTTGAGGTCCGTCTCAGGAGTATCCCACTCTTGGAGCATCATCTGCTTCATCATCTCGTGAAAAGGGAAGGTTTGCGCCAGACCCCGCAAGACCGCCTTGACTAGATCCACTGTATCTGTGCTTGGCTCCACCAGTGGGGATGTGATGCCCAACTCCGCCAGGACATGCGGAATAAGGAGGGGCCAACTCATCTCGCTGGAATAAGCACACCACTGTAGGGTCATCCCCTTCCATGGTAGAGAACTGTACCTGGGCATCTCCAACACCTGGATCCACCGGGGAGGAAGAGCCTCAACCAAGTTCGCATCCGAATCAGAGCCTTCCGAGGAGACCTCCTGAGCTCCCCCCCCCCCCCCCCCGCACTATGGAGATCTGGACTGTACAAATCCAGTTGTCCAGATAGGGGATGAACTAGAATACCCTCCTTGCAAAGGGCCACCACTACTACCCCATGACCTTGGAAAAGTTCTTGGGCGCCATGACTAGTCCAAAAGGCAAGGCCTGAAACTAGTAAAGACTATCCAGGATAGCAAATCAGAGGAACTACTGATGTTCCTGCCGGATGGGAATATTGAGATATGCCTCCTTCAGATCCAGAGATGTGAGGTACTTCCCCTGCTTGAACAGCCATTATGACAGAGCACACCATCCCAAAATGCATGACTCAGATGTCAGGGGATGGCCTTGAGATCCACTTTGGGCTGAAACAACCCTTCCTTCTTAGACACGACAAAATTAATGGAATAATGGCCCGTAATTTGCTGAGGGAACAGGAATCACTGTTTTCATATTCAACAGCCGCTGTAATGTCACTTCCACTTCTACCCTCTTCTGAGGGGAGTTGCATGGAGAGACCATGAAGGCATTCTGAGGAATGCGAAGAAATTCTAGAGGATAACCATCTGTAACCTGGACCCCCTGTGATAAAAACAGGATAGGTAACCTATCTCCTGCACCATCAGGTGAGCCCACAAACTTTAACTGGGAAGACAGAGGTTTTACTTTCAGAGCCTGCATCCTTTCGAAGCCCTTGGGGGCAAAAGAACTGAGACCTGCAGAAGGAATGAGATCTCTGGGAAGAGCCTCCTTTATAAAGTCAAAATCTTCGGTAGTCTTGAGAAACCCAGACAATGGGTTTCTTGTCCTCTGGCAATCAAGGCACCTGGGTCTCTCCCAATTTACTTGCTAGTTTTTCAAATTCACTGCCAAACAAAAGTGAGCCTTTGAAGGACAGCTTAGTAAGATTGGACTTTGAAATATTATCTGCGGATCAATTGAGCAGCCACAGCTGCCGCCTGGCTGTAATAACTGAAACAGCTTCTCTGGCGGCTGTGTGTACCAAGTCACAGCCTGCATCAGCCAAGGCATCCGCCCCCTGGTTCTATCATAGATCCAAGATCGGATCCAGCACCACCTAGATTCTTGACAAAGATACAAGATAGCTCGAGCTATCAAGGCACAACAAGAAGCAATTTGCAAGTTTATTGTCACTGCCTCAAAGGTTTGCTTTAGAATAGCCTCAATCCTCCTATCCTGAGCATACTTCAGTGTCACACCTCCCTCTACCAGGACTGTGGTACATTTCATGACAGAACACACCACAGAATCTAAACTAGGGAAATGCAACTGCTATCTGACCTGCAGATCCAAGGGGTATAAACCTGCCAAGACGTTTCCCCCTTTAAAAGATGCCTCTGGTGCACTTCATTCCAGATCAAGCAACTCCTGGATTGCATCTAGAATGGGAAAAAAACAAGAAGCCTTGCGCAGGGTGACCAAAATAGGATCCTCCTTCTGCGTCCCCAAGGAGTCAGGCCCATCCACTCTGAAGGCCTTCGAGGTCTGAGTGATCAAATCCAGCAATTCATTGATCAAAGAAACAGAGTTCTAATATGGCTCCAAATCTGGGGGAATGTCCCCTTCCTCACTAGGAGAACCACCCCCATCATCTTCGGTATCATCATGATCCATCTGCATTCAAGCTCTGTCAGACCGCACTGCGCCACGACCGTGGGTACAGGTGGAGAAACACTCTAAGCACACGAAACGGCCTTAGTATGTACTGCTGATTCAGAAGACCGGCCCTGTAGAAATGTATGCAAGCCCAGAAAGAATTCTACCCAGGAAAAGGACGATGGATCCAATCAAGGCCCCAAAGGCCCAAATTGATGTTCTGAGAACTAATGTTCCCTGAGGACTTGACCTGTGGATCAATCAAGGGACACCCCTGCCATGTCTCCCTCAGTCCCATTCCCCTCAGACTGAGGAGATGGACCATCGTCAGCAAAAATCAGAAAGAGGCAAATCTCTGCGAGCATCCAGGCAGCGCTGACCCAGGCTTAAAGAAAGCTCCGGCTGAATGGTCCTGATGTGGCATGCAACACAAATAGATAGGCGCTTAGGTTTCTTACGGTTATTTACTCTTTCGGATAGTAGAAAGACTAGGGGCCACTCCATGAAGTTAGCATGGGGCACATTTAAAACTAAACGGAGAAAGTTCTTTTTTACTCAACACACAATTAAACTCTGGAATTTGTTGCCAGAGGATGTGGTTAGTACAGTTAGTATAGCGGTGTTTAAAAAAGGATTGGATAAGTTCTTGGAGGAGAAGTCCATTACCTGCTATTAAGTTCACTTAGAGAATAGCCACTGCCATTAGCAATAGTAACATGGAATAAACTTAGTGTTTGGGTAATTGCCAGGTTCTTATGGCCTGGTTTGGCCACTGTTGGAAACAGGATGCTGGGCTTGATGGACCCTTGGTCTGACCCAGTATGGCATTTTCTTATGTTCTTCACTGCGGGCGCTATGCTGTAAGCATGCAGGCCGATAAAGGCTCGCGCCTAGATTATCCATGCAAATAAGCCGCATCCAAGCAATGCGCCTAGGCCGCTCATGGAACTAGACGCCCAAACTGGATGCCCAGTACCAACGCCTAAGCTGGACAGATGAGAATGCACGCACTCATGGACATGCAAAGCATGTCAGATGGCCTGCAGCAAAAAATGCACGAAAATACCCCACGGCCTACTGCACACCAAAATGGGAGAAGCCTAGGAACAGGGTCTAGCCAAATGGTTGCTCAGCCTGCCATGACTGTGCTATTTCTTCACCTCACAGAACTCCCCAGTGACATGAGCAGGAAACGTCGAGGAAACAAACCCTTCTCCTGCTGTCTTCCTTTTCACTTAAAAAAACAAACACAAAAAAAAACCAACCTACCTGAGATCAGCCCCCTCCCCCCGGCTGACAGCAGGAACAGGTCCCGGCTATGGGGAAGAGGGCTAAAGCCTTCAAACCTCTCTTGGCCTGCAACTGCTAATTTTAATTTAGGTCCTAAGTAGTCAAGGCTACCGGACTGGAGGCACTCTATTAAGGGAGGGTCTGCACAGTATTGCCTTAGGAGGCAAGCAGTGCTACACAACATCTTGTCTTTCCGGTATCTCCTCAGAGGCAATCCTGCAAAGGAAAATGCATGTCCACTATCTGCTGGAGATGGAGAATACTGGCAGGCTGTCGGGGTGGGACTATATGGCCATGACATCAGCTTCTGCTCCATCTCCATCTGCTGGCAGAGGTGCATAACCCACTCATTGAGACTGACCTGCCCAATCGCTGAGGGCAGTTTGTTTATTCGTTCCACCCCACTCAAAATTTTAAAGAGCTCGATTATATCTCCTCTTAGCCATCTCTTCTTCAGGCTGAAGAGCCCTAATCTTTTCAGCCTCACCTCATGGAGAAGAGTTCCATCCCTTTTATCATTTGGGTCACCCTTCTCTGTACCTTTTCTATTTTTTGTTCTGCTTTGTTTTTTTTTTTTATTTTTGAGATGAGACGACCAGAACAGCACCCGAGATTCGAGGTGCAGTCGTACAAGGATCGATGCAGAGGCATTATGACATCCTATTTTCCATTCCTTTCCTGATAACACCACTTAACATTGTTTACTTTTGTGAGCACCACTGCGCAATGAGCCAATTATTTGTCCTGTTTGTCCATCTCAGATAGTAAGCTCTACAGAAAAGGAACTGTCTCTAATGAGTGAATTTGTACAGCATTGAGCATGTCTAGCAGCAGTATAAAACGTAGTAGTAGTAGTACAGTTAAGGTTTTAACCACTGCGCTGTGTACATTACTATAATGCCTTCTTGGAAATCACTGCTGTTAGGGAAAGGGAGGAAACAAAAAAAGAATTCCAGAAAGCAAGGGATAAGTGCAGTACATGTTTAGTTGTGAAGAAGAAAGGAGAAAGCCACAGATCAACTGGGGTCTATGGCACTGCACCACTGCAGACTAAATTAATCTTTTGGTCCTTATCTGCCACAAAAATATACAAAATGCCATGCTGAATCAGACCACTGGTCCATCGAATACAGCATCCCAACAGCGGCCGTTTGTGTCATTTGGAAATACCCAGTAAACCTCAATGTGAAAGTCTGTTTCATGATACTCTTCCCAAGAATTAAGGGATTGAGGTACCAAAGTCTATCTGGCTAATATTATTTATGGACTTACCCTCCAGATGAGTGTCCAAACCTTTTTTTTAAAAACTCTTGGTATACTACTAGTCTTAACTACATTTTCTGACGAGCTCTATAGCTTAATTTTGCATGGACTGAAAATATCCTCTTAAAGGCCACATTCTATGTGGTCCATATTCATACTGTCCAGATAGCAACGTCAGCCAGATAAACTCTGGAGGTATACTCAATAGTGCAGCCCCACAACTGAATACAGCCGGTTAACTTTAGGACAGCTTTCTGACCTAACCTCTCTTAGCTAAGTCATCTGGTTAACTTAGCCAGCTAACAAAGCCTCCCAGTTACGTCCCTAACTTATTAGCCAGTTAAATGTTAGCTGGATAAGTAACCAAATATTCATTTGGGTGGCTAACTTCTGAGTTAGCCGGCTAAATGCTTTTGAATATAACTTTTAGCCTTCCATACCAGTTTAGCCTGTGCTTCTGCAATTTTTCGGTTATTCTCTTCCAGTATTCGCTCTAGTTCCTCTCGTTTTGCACGTTCTTCCTCCTAAAGGGGTGGACATGATAAGATGTTAGAAAAAACACACACATTTCTTTGGTTCCGTCCTCTATTCTTCCTCAGTTTTGTGTACTGACTTAAGGGGGCAGCTGGAGAGCCACCTTTATTTCTCACAAATAGTAAAATGTGCAATCACAAAAAACACACCCTACAGCTAAATTTAACTCATCCCTCCCAGCAAAAAAACAGCAACCATCTAAACCCTCCCTACTCAATTTCATGATTATTACTACTAATACTTAAATATATCACATAAATCAACAAGGACAACTACAAAATTGGATAGAATTTACCAAATTAAAAAATAAATATAAAAAAAAAATAAAGTGAAGAGTTTGTCTCACCAATTATGTATACCTACGTATTCTTTACCTATACTCCTTTAATCAGCATTAAAAGTTGAATATTTACTGTCTTGTCCCGTGTCCTGCAGAGTGTGCTCCTCAGCTGCCATACGCGCCAGCTTCCTCTTTAAAATGATTTGTACTGTTAGCTTGGCAACACCTGCCATCAGCAGCTCAACCATTTATAAGAAACATACAAGGAAGGCTGAGCTGAGGAATGCAGATGTTTATGATAAGAAGGAACAAAAATATGCAATTCATCATTCCTAAGGCAAACAATTAATAAGAAAGATACATTTACCGTTAGTGAAAAAAAATACAAAGTTGTTATCCATATTCCAGGGAAGTAAGGGGCTTCTTCGGTGGACAAAATTTATTTTTACATTTAATCTGTGGTGATAAAGACAGATTAAACTGTCATTTAAGGTATGAAGTTGAATACAGGTGTCCAGGGATGATTTTTTTTTTTTTTTATAATCTCATATGCTGAATTTCATGTGACTTTCTAAAGCAGATCATAGAGTGGAATTTAATCCTTTACAAAGATGTTTATGGCAGTGTTTTAAGTTTACAGCACACAAATCCAAAATTATTTTACTTGGAAAATTTGCCATATTTGTGTGTTTATGAGAAAATAGTTAATATGAAATAAAATAACCATGAGATGAAAAAAAAATCTGAGCATAATTAGCAACTAGTTACTAGCTAGCACCTTTCACTCCAGGAGTTCACTTTAATTAAGCATCATGGATTCAATTCAGCAAGCTACGAAGTGTATCTGCTTATTTAAAAATGGTTTGAAGTGCACATATGGAAAACTAAGTACAATAGTAAAAACTAACAAAATTCAAACACATGAGATAAAGAAAGGATCTCTAGTAGCAAAGAAGTGAGGGGGAATGTCAGAGATCAAGTACGGTCTAAAGCAATGTACCAGAAAGAAAACTGAGCAGACTAGAGGGACTTTATAGTCCTTCTCTGTCATATTCTAAGTTTCAGTTAAACAAAATATAGTTAGCATATGTATGCCTTAAAAATGTTAATACAATTTTTAAGTTAGTTTCCTCCAAAGCAATAGCAATTTGTAGACAAGCTAAATGTTATGCATATTTGTGTGCTTCTATCCTTAATAAAAACTAACAGGCAAGCAGAAGGCCACATTGAACTGGTAAACAATGAAAAAAATACTGCAAACTGGTTACCGTCCATAAATAAAGTCAACCTGTTCCTTCAAAAGAACTAGGTGAAAGATGGGTTATTTGAACTAGAATGCTAAATCTGAAATGCAGATTTAACATCAATTCAGTTGTGTTAAGATCTTGTTCTTTAGAATTTCATTTCAAAACCTGGAGTGATTAGTGCAGACAACCATTAAATCATCCACTAGCAAATTACTGTCTGATAGAAAGGCATTTTCAGCTTTTGCTCCAGTTGCTGATCAAACAAAATCACATATTTAGCTCAGTTTTACATCTAAAAAAAATGTTTAAAAAGTTTGAGCCTGTACAAAGCTCGAGTGAAAAAAGGAAAACCATTGTTGGTTACTGAAAAAAGGATAGAAAATCTCTAGAGAGACTTCTGAAGAATATACTTTGAAATAAGAGAAGCCCATGGCTTAAAAGCTGGAAAAGTTATCTTGACTTCCACATTTCTTTCTAAGAAAGTATAAACACAACATATTTGGTAGAGGCAGGTTCTAAAAGTGAATGGACCACACTATGTAACTGTTACAGTCCAAGTGGTCTTTTCCAAGTGAACAAAACGGGTATAGTAAATCAGACGTGGGGTTTATTTTTTTTATTTTTATTTTTTTTTTAAGGTGTATAAATCCTGCAGCCATGGCAAAAGTTTCACACACTTTTCAAATATATAAGCCAGCTCCATTGCTCTTAATTATTCTTGTAGAGATTTTAGGAAAGTATGTTAGTGTTGGTGAGCATCTATGAACCAGCTGGAAATGAACTTTCACAGCAATAAGTTTATACATCTGAATTAGAATTCTGAGTTTCATCTCTTTCTCAAATGAATAATAGGTCCAACCAAATGAAAGTTTTGCCATGGACTGTTTCTACTTTCCAAACGACCGAGCGTTACCTCTCTGGCTTTCTGTGCTGCAAGTTCAGCTTGCCGCTGTCGCTCGAGTTCTTCGAGCAACTGCTTTTCCATGATGCGCTTAGCTTCCTCCACCCTGCGAAGAACTTCCCGTTCTATCTCATCTTTTCGTTTCTCTAGTTCCTCCTCCACTCGCTTTGCAACCAGCTCTTCTACTCTTCGTGCCGTCTCTTCCTCGATGAGCTTCTCTTCTATCTCTTGTTGACGACTAAAGGAAAAACATTTAAAATAAATTACTCAACTAAAAATGGGAAGAAAAAAAAATTCAAATGTATTTGGGATGCTTAATGTGCAAAACAATTTAAAACATAATTCAAACCAGATCAGTGCACAGTTTATTTTTTTATGTTGTAGGTAGAAATCCTGAACTGGAGGGGGGGGGGGGGGGGGACGGACGGACAACACACGCCTACATTTTACAAACTATTAAGTGTAGCAATAATCAACACAAATCAAGGATGCACTGTTGATATTACTTGTTTATCTCAATTGCCACAGAACTGTGAGCTAAAGTATACCTTTTTGAAATCCTAAAACTTAGCACCTGTATTCAGGGGTAGAACATAAGAGGATGTCAGTTTGCCTGGGCACCTATCTGCCCAAGCTGGTGGGTACATTGCTACAGGTTAAAATCAGACGGGAGCTGGAATTGCTATGTTGGCTAGGCTGCTCCCTGCCCACACAGAAGAGAAGGCAGTCGGGGGGAGAGAGAGAAAATGCAACTACTCACCTGCCACTCCCCTGCAAAAAAAACAAAACAAACACAAGAAAACATAACAGACAAAAGATAAAAAGGGACAAACAAGATAGAAAGAAAAAAAAAACTGGCTGGCTCCTAGGAGTTTTAGCTAGCATCCACATGTTGTAAATATTTTTTCATTCTTTTCTACATTAAAGTAACCATTTAGGGGAGAAAAGTTTGAAAAACTGTGGCTATATTGCATGTCCTGCAAGCTAATTCTCAAAAGGTAAAGGAAAGTCCCTGCAGACATTTCTTTGAAAAAGTAAGGTTTGTCAAAGACTGTGGGTTAAACATGCTCACAAATGTTGCATCTGCTTTCCTAGTACATCATAAAGATCATTTGCAAAGTGGAGAAGAGCAAGCTAATAGGTCTAAATGTTACAACTAGTTCTAGCACGAAGTACCATAAATTCTGAGCACTTGATAAACCTGAAATGCTTATTTCTTCTCTCAAACCCAAAATGCATATTCTTCCAAATACTAATTGTCTGTGTTCACGCTTGATTCATTCTGGTTCTGAAGCCAGTAAGTGTACCACTAATTTATTACACTCAAACCCTTATTTTGAACCAGTAACCTGAGTTTTTGTTTTGTTTTTTTGGGGTTTTTTGTTTGTTTGTTTTTTTTGTTTGTTTTGTTTTGGGGTTTTTTTTGTTTGTTTTTTTTTACTGTGGCTCTGTTAGGATTTAGGTTCCAAAGAAAACTTTCAAATAATGGTTCAGGCTATGTATTAGTTCAGTAAAAAATAAAAGTTCAGTCAGGTTTTTGGTTCAAGTTCATTGATGCCCTGCTGAAAACCAGACTGGTTACATTTGCCTCCAGGATAGGAATGGGAAATAGGGATGTGCATTTGAATCTGAATGGGAAACATCTATAGACAGCAGAAGGAATTAACTATGAGGAGGGTGATGTCATCCAACGGCATTGAAGGGAACCTTCTTCTCTTAACAGGCCAATGCAGTATCAGCTCATGTAAAATGGGTGCTCATGATTGATTGCCCACTCTCCTAATGCACACCCAACCACCTCTACTGGGTACGCGATGCATTATTTAAATGAGAGTTGCGCTAAAACGGAGGTGCTAGTGAAAACTGTGTGTCCCTAGCGCCTCCTCAGCATCAGGTGACCAGGAGAGGTGGCTGTCTGTGCTGGCTGGGAAAATGGACGTCTATCTTGGACGCCCAGCACTTTTTTTCCCCAAGACTTTTATTTTATTCTTCCAACTTAGTATTGCGACAATACTAAGTGGAAGAATCACAGAAAGCAGAAAATTTTCTTTTTCCAATGAGCCCTTGAACACAGCATACGCTTTACGCCAGCCCCGGGTTGGTGTAAGTTTGCTGCATTGCAATGGGCGCATTGGCCACGTGGGAAATTTTTTTGAGTTGCAGGGATTAGCTAATAGTCTCATCTACATGGAATTTAAATGTGATGAGCGCCATTAGCTATGTGCTTGATTGGACGCGCTAATCCCCGTACTGCGTCGGGGGTTATGGACGCACGTCCAAAACGCGTGTCCAATTGCGTGTTATGCCATGCGCTGGCCACAGTACTGCATCTGCCTGTTAGTGCTCCAAGCGGCATATATGGGAGTTCCCATGCAGGTGCTGCCTCTTGTGTCACTGAGTTGACTGTCGAGTTTAGCTTTGGTTCAGTAGTCAAATCTCCAAGGAGAAGGGCGATTAAGCATGGCTAATTCATCCTGTCTAGGGAAAACTGTTTATGGTAAGCAAGCCTGCCTTCTCCATCAACCTGTAGGACTGAATTAGCCATGACACATGGGGATTCCCAAGCTGAGGGTTGCAGTGAAACACTTATTGACAAAGCAACCGTGAAACCCCACCTCCTCCTGTGGAGTGTGGACTACTGGGTAAACAAGCCGAGCAAAACTGCCTTTCCAAGTTTACTGTCACTTCTTGAAAGGTTGCCCAGACAGGCATGGGGCATGGTGTGAATTGATGACCATGGTGCAGTTCTGCAACATCTTCTATAGGCACAACTTGCAGATGAGCCACTGAGGTAGCTATGATGAGCCTTGACAGAGCATAGCAATATGTAAACCAGTCTGCTAGCCAGTTGGAAAATGTTTGCTTAACAACCGCTATTTCTCAGAATCCTAAGAGATGAAAAGTTGAGAAGCCTGGTGATGCAGTTAAAAGTCCTTTTGAGATAAGCCAAGGCCCTTTTGCAGTCCAGTGAATATAGGGCCTTCTCCCCCTCATGTGCATGAGGTCATAGGAAAAGCATAGGCAATATAATGGCTTGATTTAGATGGAAGAGAAAACTTGGAAAGAGTGCAGAGCACCACTCTGTTGTGAAATAGTTTAGTTTATTTTTTATATACCGCCACATTGGCCTTAGCCTTCACAGCGGTTTACAGTTTTTACAGTTTAAATACAGTAAAGAAATACAATAAATACATTCAATAAGAGATAACAGCTAAAAGTTTAAAAGCACAATAATAAAGTTTAGCTGTTAAAAAGATAAGAGTTTAAAATTTAAGATAAAGCTATTCCTCAAAATATTATTAGAGATAAGTAAAAATCAAACAAGCTAAATAATGTACTATGAGCAATGGACTGTCTGCAGCTCTTCTAGCCAGCATGATCACAGCTGGACCACCACCTTCCAGGTGAAGAACTTAAAGGAGACTAACTGGTCGTAAGGCTGTTTCATGAGTTATGCCAATTTCGTCTTGAGATCCCACAGCACAGATGGTTTTGTGACCGGAGGTCTCATATACCAAAAGCCTTTCGTGAACGTTGACACTAAAGGATATATAGATAAAGAATGTCGGTATATAAAAATTAAAAATAAATAAATACATATCAGTTTGCCATCCACTTAAATATAATCTGCAAGAGCATGGAGATGAGCTTTGAGATGACGTACTGAGACCCAAAGAAGAGAAGGAGAACAGATACTGGAACAACTCCTTAGGCTTGCAGGTAAATGGGGCTAGGGAGCTTGCTCAACACTAAGATGAAAAGCTTTTCCATTTAAAACTGTAAACTCTTCTAGTAGAAGGCTTCCTAGCAGAAATCACAATCTCATCTTCCTTGGATAATGACAGCGATGAAATTAGCGAGAGCGTAACATCCATGCTGTCAAGTTGAAAGAGGAAAGATTCAGAAGACAGATAACCCTCTTGAGTCAGATCAGATGCTAGAGGGACCAGACAACTGACTGACAACTAGATGAGGTAGAAGAGTCACCCTTGTCTAAGGCCACGTGGAAGCATGCCCAATCCTTGACACTCAACGCACAATTAAACTCTGGAATTTGTTGCCAGAGGATGTGGTTAGTGCAGTTAGTATAGCTGTGTTTAAAAAAGGATTGGATGAGTTCTTTACCTGCTATTTTTTAAGTTGACTTAGAAATTAGCCACTACTATTACTAGCAATGGTAACATGGAATAGACTTAGTTTTTGGGTACTTGCCAGGTTCTTATGGCCTGGATTGGCCACTGTTGGAAACAGGATGCTGGGCTTGATGGACCCTTGGTCTGACCCAGTATGGCATATTCTTATGTTCTTATCCTGACTACTAATGGAAGAGGTGGAAAAAGCATACAGTAGATCTGCATCCCATTTGAGCAGAAAAGCATCTGAAGCGGACCTGAACTTGCTTTGAAGAATGAAGCAGAATTTCTACTTTGTCTTCTGATGCTAAAAATTTGATCAGCGGAAGACACCAGAGACTGAATAGTCTGCCACTGTTTCAGCCAGAGACCATTTGTGAGGACAAAACACTCTGCAGAGCTGATCCGCCAAAGTGTCGAGAGATCCCAGGAAGATAGATTAATTCAAGGAAAACTTTGTGGCTGCAAGCCCACTCCCAAATTCTCAGGGATTCCCGAGACCCCTTATTTGTTTACACTTGATTGCCAGTTTGGTTTAGAGTTCTCTTTCCCTGAAGATGTGAAAACACTCTTAATGCATGTCTAATTGCTTGTAACTCCAGAAGACTCATCTGAAATAGAAATTCTGCTGGTAACCAGGTTTCTTGGGTTCAGAGCAGACCCATGTATACATCCCAACCCCTGCTGGACGCATCTGTCAGTGTTATTTGATGAGGTAGATTACGTCGAAGAGGAGATCCCTTCTCCAGGATGCCTGGGCCTAGCCACCACTGGAGAGATCCCATCATTTCTGTAGAGAACCTCACTGGGCAAATAAGGGTTGAAGTAAAATTCTCTCACTTGAGCATGGAGACCCCACTGGAGAATCCACATGTTGAGGTGGGCCATGGGGATCACATGTATCGCTGTCACCATATGACCCGGGACAATCAACACCTCCTTGGCCTGAACCTGATCCTGCTGAAGCACACCCTGGATCACAGTTTGAAGACAGAATACTTGTTCTGAAGGAAAAACGCACTCTTCCACAGTCTATCAATAACCCTTATGAACTTGATTCTTTGGGTAGGTACAAGGCTCAATTTGGCAAAGGTTGACTATGAACCCCAGTGACTGAAGCTGAATCATCTTCTGCAGGGAGTCCAATACCTCTAACTGTGAAGGCCTGGTCATTAACTAGTCATCCGGTAGGGAAAGACGCAAATTTCTCTATAATGGAGCAGCACTGCTACAACTATTTAAAATTATTTGTAGCCCGCACTCTCCAAAGTTTGGGGCGGAGAACATAGTAACACATAAAAGTTAAACCATGAGGAAGACAAACATGTTAAAAGACTGTAGCATCCAGATGTCAACTGAATATCACTAAAAGGACATAAGACAAGAAATTAGCATTAGAGAGGTACCTAACCATCAGTTGAGCCCAAAGCAAAGGTAGCCACAAATAAATGTGTTTTAGGGCCTTCCTAAACTCTTTCAGATCATTCAAACTGCGTAAATGCTGCAGATGAGAATTCTAGAGGGTTGAGCCACCCAATAAAGAAGGCTCTCTCTCATATGAGTGATAATATGGCAGCAGAAGGGGAAGGAATTTTCAGTAGAGATTGAAAATCTAAAGGCAGTATTCTAGTCAGAATGCACAATTTGAGGAAGTTGCTGATCCACTGAGTTGTAACACGATGCAGGTAATTATGAATTATGGATGCAAGTTTGTACTGGATGCGGAGCTGAATGGGGAGCCAGTGTAAGGATTGGTATGCTATGATCTCTATCCTTAGTACTGGTGAGAAGAGATGCAGCAGTGGTCTGAAAGTGAAGTAAGGAACACTGGAATAGAGCTTTGCAATAGACTAGAGTGGTGACAATTATTGCAGGACAGCCCTGAAAAACAATTCTAGCAAAGGTTTGAGGTGGCAAAGACGTAGTCTGAAAAATGAGTAGTGTAGAATATTTGGGCGCACAAAGAGGCTAGACGACCCCCTTCTTGAGTTAACAAGGAGGCATAGGGGCAGATGGACAGTTGCACTGGGTATGCAAGCCACACTTAATTGGGCCACGCTGGTGCAATAAGTATCAGGCACGCCCAGTCTTTGAGCGTTTTTGCACCGTCATGTCTATGAGAGGATTTGGTGGAAAAACATGAGCAGAAAGGCATCCTGAGCGGAGCTGAGTTTGCTTGGAAGAATGCAACAAAATCTTTCCACTTTGTTTTCCTCCAATACGAAATGATTGACTGAAGGGTGTCCTCAGAAGTTGAACAGTCTGTTGGTTGCTGACTGATGTAGAGACCATTCATGAGGGCAAAACACTTTGCTGAGGTGATCTGCTAACATGTTGGCAATCCCTGGAAGAAACAGTTGTGCTCATAATTTTACTTACCCGGCAGAATTGGTAAGATGTGAAGCATTGTAAGAAAACATAAGCGATCAGACAAAACACGTCTGTTATTTAATATGTTTCAAATTAAAACTATTATGCATCACAGAATAGCACAATCATTAAACAAACCATAGCAATAAAGGAAATAAAATGGCCCTGTTCAAAAGTTTGTACACCCTTGATCGTTTGGGCTGATAATATACACTCGTTAATTCAGATTGAGATGGCAATGAAGGATAAGAATCCACACCTGTGTCTTGATTGTAATTAGTGTTGTGTATAGTCAATGAGTTTCTTAGCTCGAGAAACCCTTGTGCATTTCATCCAGGGCTGCACCCACTTTGGCGGTTACTGAAGCATGGGGAAAGCAAAAGAACTGTCAAAGGATCTGCAAGCAAAAACTAGTTCAACTTTAAATCAGGAAAAGGATTAAAAGATATCCAAAGATTTGAAAATGCCAATCAAACTGATCAAGAAGTGGAAAATTATGGGTTTTGTTAATATCAAGCCATGGTTAGGTAGACCAAGAAAGATTTCAGACAACTGCCAGGAAAACCCACAAGCAACTTCTATTGAAACATAGGCTTCTCTGAAACAAAGAGATGTGGGTGTTTCAGCATGCATAATAAGGAAATATTTGAACAAAAATGTGCTGCATGGTAGAATTGCCAGAAAAAACAACACAAAACAAACACACACTGCTGCACCAACGCCACAAAACAGCCTGCTTATAATACGCCAAACAGTACCTAGAGAAGCCTGGAACAAAATAATTTTGGAGTGATGAGACCAAAATTGAGCTTTCTGGTCACAACCATAAACGCTATGTTTGGAGAGGAGTCAACAAGGCCTATGAAGAGAAGGACATCATCCCTACTGTGAAGCATCAAGGTGGATCTCTGCTGTTTTAGGGGGGGCTGTGAGCTACAGCGGCACAGGGAATTTAGTCAAAATTGATGGAGAGACGAATTTATTTATTTATTTAAAGGCTTTTATATACCGAGTTCATGTACTAGTACATACCACTTCGGTTTACACAGAACCAATATTGGAAAATTACATCAAACAAGTGGGTATAAAATAACAAGGCTAACTTTGTAGGAACTTAGAACTTGAGGTAAAGGAGAGAACAGGACCAAGTGGTAACAGATCAATGTAAATAGCTAAATAATAAATACAAATTCTTACAATAAATACAAATGCTTACAGATTACAGTAGCATCTTATCAGAAAATGTAGCATCTTATCAGAATCTTATCGAATTTTAAATGCTTATCGAAAATGTAGAATCTTATCTTATGTAGAATGCTTATCGAAAATGTAGAATCTTATCGAATGTAGCATCTTATCAGAAAATATTGGAGCAGAATTTGCATTCATCAGCAGGAAGCTGCAAATGGGGCGCACTTGGACATTCTAACATGACAGTGATCCGAAACATAAGGCCAAGTCAACCCTTCAGTGAACATAAGAGCATAAGATATGCCATACTGGGTCAGATCAAGTGTCCATCAAGCCCAGCATCCTGTTCCCAACCATGGCCAATCCAAGTCACAAGTACCTGGCATGTACCCAGACATTAAATAGATCTCAAGCTACAATTCCTTACTGATTAATAGTTTATGGATTTTTCCTCTAGGAACTTATCCAAATCTTTTTTAAATCCAGTTACACTAACTGCTGTAACCACATCCTCTGGCAATTAATTCCAGAGCTTAACTATGCACACATTTTTCTTTGGTTTGTTTTAAATGAGCTACTTGTTAACTTGATGGAGTACCCCCTAATCATGTTACCTGAGTGAGTAAATAACCAATATACATTAACCTGTTCAAGTCCTTTCATGATTTTGTAGATTTCTATCATATCTCCCCCCTCAGTCGTTTCTTCAAAATGAATAGCTCTAACCTCTTCAGCCTATCCTCATAGGAGAGCCGTTCTAATGCTCCTTATTTTTGGATGCCCTTCTCTGCACTGGCTGCAGTAGAAATGAAGGTTCCGGAGTGACCGTCACAGTCTCCTGACCTCATCATTGAACCACTCTGGGGAGAACTCAAACATGCAATTCATGCTAGACAACCAAAGAATTTACAGGATCTGGAGGTTTTTTACCAAGAGGAACAGGCAGCTTTGCCACATAAGGAGGTCCTCATTCACAACTATCACAAAAAATGCAAGCTGTCACTGCTGCAAAAAGAGGGCAAGACACGATATTAAGAACTAAGGGTATGCAAATTTTTTAACAGGACAATTTTATTTCCTTTATTACTATGGTTTGTTTAATGATTGTGCTATTTTGTAATGCATAATAGTTTAATTTGAAACACTACAAATAACAGGTGTTTTGCCTGATCACTCATTTTTTCTTAAAATGCTACACATCTCTTACAAATTCTGCCAAAGGTATGTACACTTATGAGCACAACTATAGATCACTTGAACAGTTTGATAGTTGCACACCCATTCCCATATTCTTATGGTCCCTTAGCAGGGAGTCCATGATCCTGTGCCTCCTTGCTTGTAAGAGATAGTTTCTTGGTTATCATAAGAACATAAGGGTCCATCAAGCCCAGCATCCTGTTTCCAACAGTGGCCAATCCAGACCATAAGAACCTGGCAAGTACCCAAAAACTAAGTCTATTCCATGTAACCATTGCTAATGGCAGTGGCTATTCTCTAAGTGAACTTAACATCAGGTAATGGACTTCTCCTCCAAGAACTTATCCAATCCTTTTTTAAACACAGCTATACTAACTGTACTAACCACATCCTCTGGTAACAAATTCAGAGTTTAATTGTGCGTTGAGTAAAAAAGAACTTTCTCCGATTAGTTTTAAATGTGCCCCATGCTAACTTCATGGAGTGCCCCTTAGTCTTTCTACTATCCGAAAGAGTAAATAACCGATTCACATCTACCCGTTCTAGACCTCTCATGATTTTAAACACCTCTATCATATCCCCCCTCAGTCGTCTCTTCTCCAAGCTGAAAAGTCCTAACCTCTTTAGTCTTTCCTCATAGGGGAGTTGTTCCATTCCCCTTATCATTTTGGTAGCCCTTCTCTGTACCTTCTCCATCGCAATTATATCTTTTTTGAGATGCGGTGACCAGAATTGTATACAGTATTCAAGGTGCGGTCTCACCATGGAGCGATACAGAGGCATTATAACATTTTCCGTTTTATTCACCATTCCTTTTCTAATAATTCCCAACATTCTGTTTGCTTTTTTGACTGCCGCAGCACACTGTACCGATTTCAATGTGTTATCCACTATGACACCTAGATCTCTTTCTTGGGTTGTAGCACCTAATATGGAACCCAACATTCTGTAATTATAGCATGGGTTATTTTTCCCTATATGCATCACCTTGCACTTATCCACATTAAATTTCATCTGCCATTTGGATGCCCAATTTTCCTGTCTCACAAGGTCTTCCTGCAATTTATCACAATCTGCTTGTGATTTAACTACTCTGAACAATTTTGTGTCATCTGCAAATTTGATTATCTCACTCGTCGTATTTCTTTCCAGATCATTTATAAATATATTGAACAGTAAGGGTCCCAATACAGATCCCTGAGGCACTCCTCTGTCCACTCCCTTCCACTGAGAAAATTGCCCATTTAATCCTACTCTCTGTTTCCTGTCTTTTAGCCAGTTTGCAATCCACGAAAGGACATCACCACCTATCCCATGACTTTTTACTTTTCCTAGAAGCCTCATGAGGAACTTTGTCAAACGCCTTCTGAAAATCCAAGTATACTATATCTACCGGTTCACCTTTATCCACATGTTTATTAACTCCTTCAAAAAAGTGAAGCAGATTTGTGAGGCAAGACTTGCCCTGGGTAAAGCCATGCTGACTTTGTTCCATTAAACCATGTCTTTCTATATGTTCTGTGATTTTGATGTTTAGTACACTTTCCACTATTTTTCCTGGCACTGAAGTCAGGCTAACCTGTCTGTAGTTTCCCGGATCACCCCTGGAGCCCTTTTTAAATATTGGGGTTACATTTGCTATCCTCCAGTCTTCAGGTACAATGGATGATTTTAATGATGTTACAAATTTTTACTAATAGGTCTGAAATTTCATTTTTTAGTTCCTTCAGAACTCTGGGGTGTATACCATCCGGTCCAGGTGATTTACTACTCTTCAGTTTGTCAATCAGGCCCACCACATCCTCTAGGTTCACCGTGATTTGATTCAGTCCATCTGAATCATTACCCATGAAAACCTTCTCCATTACGGGTACCTCCCCAACATCTTCTTCAGTAAACACCGAAGCAAAGAAATCATTTAATCTTCCCGCGATGGCCTTATCTTCTCTAAGTGCCCCTTTAACCCCTCGATCATCCAACGGTCCAACTGACTCCCTCACAGGCTTTCTGCTTCTGATATATTTAAAAAAGTTTTTACTGTGAGTTTTTGCCTCTACAGCCAACTTCTTTTCAAATTCTCTCTTAGCCTGTCTTATCAATGTCTTACATTTAACTTGCCAATGTTTATGCTTTATCCTATTTTCTTCTGTTGGATCCTTCTTCCAATTTTTGAATGAAGATCTTTTGGCTAAAATAGCTTCTTTCACCTCCCCTTTTAACCATGCCGGTAATCGTTTTGCCTTCTTTCCACCTTTCTTAATGTGTGGAATACATCTGGACTGTGCTTCTAGAATGGTATTTTTTAACAATGACCACGCCTCTTGGACATTTTTTTACTTTTGTAGCTGCTCCTTTCAGTTTTTTTCTAACAATTTTTCTCATTTTATCAAAGTTTCCCTTTTGAAAGTATCAGTTTAAATGAGAATTCTCTTTCCCTCTAAGAGATGCAAGAAAGCACTTAAGGCATATCTGATCACTTGTAATTCCAGCAGGTTGATCTGAAACTGCCTTTCCACCAATTACTAAGTACCCTGGGTTCCAAAAGGGACCCGTGTGATCCCCATCTCTTCATGGAAGCATCTGTCATTAATGACACCTGATGAGGTAGTAGACTTAGGGGTGCTGTTTCTTATAAGATATAGGGGGTGTAGCCACCAATGAAGCCACTGCACCATCTGTTGCTGGACATTAATGTTGTCAAGAGTTGAGTTAATTGGTCTCACTCAGGATTTTCATGTGGAGGCAGGTTAGCATTGCTACAAGAACTGCTGCCACCTGTTTGTTCAGATAAACCAGTGATCCGAGGCAATTTGCTCAATTTGTTGGAAGAAAGATTCTGCAAGAAAAGAGCCTAACCATGCTCCAATAAATTTGATTGTCTGAGATGAGGATCAATTTCTCAAAATTCACTAGGAATCCCAGGGATCGTAGAAGTTGAATTGTCTTCACCAAGGAGAACACCGCTACCCAGGAAGTTGCTTGTACCCGCCAGTAGTCCAGATAAGGGAAAAAAAACAGATGCCCTGGAGATGGAGATGTGCTACTACTATAAACAGGCATTTGGTAAAGACCCATGGTGCCACTGATAGTCCAAAGGGGAGTACCTAATACTGTTAGTGGGAGGATGCCACCACAAAGTATAGATAATGCCAATGGGAGGGATGGATAGGTGGGTATGTGGGCACAGGCATTTTTCAGTTTCAGAGCACATATCCACTCCCCTGCTTGGATGAAAGGAAGAATGGTGTGGAGGAAGTTCATCTTGAATTTCTCCCATAATAGATTGTTACAACTTCTTAAATCCAAGATGGGTCAATTCCCCGTATTTCGTGGTGATAAGAAAATAGCAGGCGTTGATCGGGCGGAACATGCTCTGTTGCCTACCGTCTGGGGAGCAACTCCACCTCCAGGTGGAACTGTGTCGAGTGAGATGGATCTAGATTGAAGGCTAAGAAATGGAGAAGTATGGGAAATCAAGAAACATACAACCAGGAACCATATTCTACAATCTTGAACACCCATCATTCTTTGGTAATCTTGCATCATTTTTCTAGGTAGAGACAAATTCTCCCTCCTACCAGAGAGGGGGAATTCTGGGTTTTGGCTAAACCTGCTGTGTTCCTTTCAGTTGGGGTCTCTTATGCTATTGGCTTCGAGCCAGGAGTTGTTGCTGCTGGAATTTGCAGAAAGAGTCTCTAAAACTTTGACTGCTTGAAAGCAAAGTGGGGCCGCCTTGAGGTCGACTGACTAGATTGCAATGTTACTCACTGACCTGAGCAGCTGTTTCTTTGCTTTTGTCTCTGAAGATGTGATCTCCTAAGCAGGGAATATCCGGCTAGCTTATTGACAGTCACACAAACTGCTGGCCCTTAACCAAGTCATTCAGTGTACTCCGATACAGACTGGTGAGGATTAGGCTGTAATGTCAAACGTCTGTAAACTGACTAAGACAGTGTATATACTCTTCAGTGTCCATGTGCAGCTGCAGGTATGCAATCATGTAAGTACTGAACCAAAATTGTCCAGCAGTAAGGGATCTTTTCCTAGTAAAGCAGTGGAGAATATTTTCTTCTTTGTTTTCATACCCAATTAATGAGGCAGATGTACCACCCCAAATCCCAGAATTGTCTGGACTCTATATTTGAGGTCTAATGTCTTGGTTACTGGGGCACAAGAAATCAGATTCTCCTACATTCTAGTCTGCAATTCTTGCCGGATCAAATGGATTGGAACTGCTGCCTGTTCTGCCGGAATGTCTAAATATCTAGAGAAGGCCTAAGACCTCCGTGCAAAGATCCTTGTCCTTAAAGATATTAACTCCCAGCACCTTACTCAACTTATCCAGGAATAAGAGAGGTCCTCAAGTTGAGATGAATGTTCTGGAGAGGTATGAGAGTATTCCCATTGATCCAGGAACCCGATGATAATGTGGGCAACTGAAGGATCCTTGGCTGCCTCGAAGGGGAGTATTTCTGGTGAACACCCTCTAACTAGCTGGACTCCACTGCAAGAGACTAGCAAGGACTCAAAACTATCTTATGGGGATTCTGATGGAGTACCCCTTGGGTCAGAGATGTAAGTGCTCCTTTATGAGGGAGCAAATTAGTTATTCTGGAAAGGAGAGTTTGATGAGTGCCCTCTTTGTCCTTAACTACCAGTAAAGAAAGTTTTCACCAAATCTGTCACTTGGCCCAGACTGCCATGCTCTGAAGAAGGAATATCCTCTTCAGAGACCAAGATGGAGTCTTCTTGTAAACCCTCTGAACTTTGCAAAATTTTTCAGGGGGGGTGGGGGCACCACAGAGAAGACGGGATCTGGTGTATTCAGACGAAGGCCTTGGTCCAGTAACTTTGATGGGGACATCACCTGTAAAACAGGAGGTAATAAGAGCACATCTCCCTCAGTGCCACGTATTCCTTGGCCATTTGATGAAAAGTTGCGCCAGTAGAACTGAAGCCCAATGTACTGAAAATGCGCATCCTCAGTCCAAGGCTAGAGGGAGGAAGCATCAATGCGGCTGAGGCTTGATGCATTGACAGCACCAAGGCTTGATGCACCAGTGAATACTGCATTGACAGCTTCACTGGCGCCAACTACACTGTCAGCTCAGAGTGTTACTTTTTCTTAGGCCCTGAGGTGTATGCAAAGGACTTGCTGACAAATGAATGGCGCTTTTTCTGTCTACTTCCTCCCTGACAAGGTGGAGGAGCCCCAGACCTGCTCCAACAAGGGGAGAAGCTTGCTCAAGGAGCTCCTGCTCAATTCAGCACCTGGGGAGCCAGAAGAGGCTACAGCTCTTCAGACTTACACAATTCCTCCATCTTACAAGCTCTCAGAAGTCCAGAACTTGGAGACATCCAGCTACAGTTGTACCATTTAGACTGGTTGTGGTTCGATCCTAGACAACAGTAAGGCATATTTTCCTACCACACATGTAGTACCTGAAGCCACTGATAGTGGACTTCTTAGTACTAAACATTTTCTTTGAACAATCTTTTAGCACTAAAAAGTGCCGCTTCACGCACTGCCAAGGCAACGAGGCAACAAAAGAATAGAAAAATTAAGAAAAATTAAAGACACTACAATATCACCTAAATAAAGAGAGAGAGACAGGGTACACATTTGTGCTGAAGTTCAGACAAAAAAAAAAAAAGACTTGAGGGGCTCACAAGGCAAAACCTGTACAGAAACTGAATCCATTAGGTGCCGGATGACTTCACCACGTGACCTGGCTAGTTCTGCCCTGTTTGTTGACCAACAATAGATCATTTCTTCTTCTCCATATCTCAGAATAACTCTCCTCCCCCTTCTTTATTCTCTTCCCTCTCTACCCTCTATCCTCCCCATCCTCCTTCCACGCCTACCAGAGATTCCTTCATTTCCCTCCTCTTGAGATTCCATCTCCCTCCATTTTCAGATCTATTTCTCCCCATCCTCAATCACCAAGATCCTTTGGCTCTAAGGACAAAATAAAACAGAATATGTCATAATGCCTCTGTATCCCTCCATGGTGAGATCGCACCTTGAATAATGTGTATAATTCTGGTTGCTGCATCTCAAAAAAGATATAGTTGCACTGGAGAAGTTACAGAGAAGGTGACCAAAATGATAAAGGGGATGGAATAGCTCCCCTTTGAGGAAAGACTAAAGAGGTTAGGACTTTTCAGCTTGGAGAAGAGACTGCTGAGGGGGCATATAATAGAGGTGTTTAAAATCATGAGAGGTCTAGAACAGGTAAATGTGAATCGTTTACTTACTCTTTTGGATAATAGGACTAGGAGGGCACTCCATGAAGTTAGCATGTGGCACATTTAAAACTAATCAGAGAAAGTTCTTTTTCACTAAACGCACAATCAAACTCTGGAATTTGTTGCCAGAGGATGTGGTTAGTTCATTTAGTGTAGCTGAGTTTAAAAAAGGATTGGATAAGTTCTTGGAGAAATCCATTACCTGTATTAATCAAGTTGACTTAGAAAATAGCCACCTCTATTACTAGAATCAGTAGCATGGGATAGACAGTTTTTGGGTACTTGCCAGGTTTGGACACTGTTGGAAACAGGATGCTGGGCTTGAAGGACCCTTCGTCTGACCCAGTATGGCATGTTCTTATGCTGTTTCCTGTCTTTTAACCAGTTTCTAATCCACGAAAGGACACCTATCCCATGACTTTAGTTTTCTTAGAAGCCTCTCATGAGGGACTTTGTGCAACGCCTTCTGAAAATCTAAATACACTACATCTACCGGTTCACTTTTATCCACATGTTTATTAAGCACTTCAAAAAAAATGAAGCAGTATTGTAAGGCAAGACTTCCCTTGGGTCAATCCATGTTGACTGTGTTCCATTAAACCATGTCTTTCTATATGTTCTGTGATTTTGATCTTTAGAATAGTTTCTACTATTTTTCCTGGCACTGAAGAAGTCAGGCTCACTGGTCTATAGTTTCCCGGATCACCCCTGGAGCCCTTTTTAAATATTGGGGTTACATTGGCCACCCTCCAGTCTTCAGATACAATGGATGATTTTAATGAGAGGTTACAAATTTTAAACTAATAGATCAGAAATTTCATTTTTTAGCTTCTTCAGAACCCTGGGATGTATACCATTCGGTCCAGGTGATTTGCTACTCTTTAGTTTGTCAATCTGGCCTACTACATCTTCCAGGTTCACAGAGATTTGGTTCATCTGACTCATCACCCTTGAAAACCATCTCCGGAACCGGTATCTCCCCAACATCCTCATTAGTAAAACACAGAAGCAATGAGTCTTTCTGCAATGGCCTTATCTTCCCTAAGAGCCCCTTTAACCCCTTGGTCATCTAACGGTCCAACTGACTCCCTCACAGGTTTCTTGCTTCTGATATTTAGAAAAGTTTTTGCCTCTATGGCCAACTTCTTTTCAAATTCGCTCTTCGTCTGTCTTATCAATGTTTTATACTTAATGTTTATGTTTTGTCCTATTTTCTTCAGATGGATCCTTCTTCCAATTTTTGAAGGTTTTTTTTTTTTTTTTTACTAATATAGCCTCTTTCACCTCACCTTTTAACGATGCCGGTAATCGCTTTGTCTTCCTTCCACCTTTCTTAATGCGTGGAATATATCTGGACCGCGCTTCTGAGATTGTATTTTTAAATATCCATGCCCGTTGAACACTTAACCTTTGCAGCTGCACCTTTCAGTTTTTTTCTATTTTCCTCATTTTATCAAAGTTTCCCTTTTAAAAATTTAGTGTTAGAGCTGTAGATTTACTTATTGTCCCATCCAGTTATTAGTTCAATTTTGATCATATTATGATCACTATCACCAAGTGGCCCAACCACCGTTGCGTCTCTCACATATTCCTGTGTTCCACTAAGAATTAAATCTAAAATAGCTCCCCCTCTCCTTGGTTCCTGAACCAATTGCTTCATGAAGCAGTCATTTATTCCATCCAGGAACTTTGTTTCTAACATGTCCTGATATTATATTTACCCAGTCAATATTGGAAGAATTGAAATTGGTTAGCTTCCCTGATTTCTTAGCATTTCATCATCTAACCATTTTGTCCAGGTGGACAGTAGTATACTATACTCTTACCCAACACACATGGGATTCCTACCCATATAGAAGCTGGGCCAAACGCAAGTGGTACCCAGAATCCACAACTTCTAGTGATCTTCCATACTTCCAACCCAGTAACAGTACTCTACCAGCGAGGACTGTTGCCAGGTTGGCAAGGTGATCAAAAACTTGGTCCAGATTTTGGCTGGACTTGCTGCCTTGCTTTTGGTTGACTGCATTCACACTGTTGAATGAGAGTCTGAAGATATTGCTGTTGCAGAAGAGGTGGCACTTGGTATCGTTGGCGTTGTAGAAAAGGGCATCTCTGGAAATACAGTCTTTTAAAAACACAGTAAGTGTGCCTTGCAGAAGACTGTTGATCCAGTCCTGTGAAGAGAGACTGACCTGCCACATGCTGCTCCTTTATTTAAACCACTGTTTCTCTGGACTTTTCTTTGAAGAGGTGATCACCCAGAAAGGGGACATCCACCAATTTGTCATGGATGTCAGTGCAAAGGCTACTGGCTCTTAGGGACGTACACACTCTTCTGTATCCAAGAGTAGTTGAGGGTATGCAATTCCACGTCTGCAGGAGTTGAAAGGAAGGCTTTAGTATTTATATACAATCATTGAACCATATAAAATTGGTGAATGGAAATTCATGCATTAAGCATAGAGCTCTGGAACATCTGTTTCCCAAAATTGCAAATAGCCTGGAATCCTTCCCTGGTGGAGTATTCAAGTATATTTGTTTTCTTTGCTTTAAGAATTGATTCTACCATAATTGATTGGTGGGTTAACTGCACTGTTCCAAATCCTGGTGATTTGTGTCCTCTGTACTTAAGGTCTAGTTTTCCTTGCACCTGGTACACAGGAAATAGGATTTTGCTACTTTCTGGTTTTCAAATCTTGCAGGATATAATGGATCAGGATTGCTACTGGCTCTGCCAGTGTGTGCAGAATTTGGAGGCCAAAGATGTTTCCGCGCAGATCCTTGTTCTTATGAACATTAATGCCAAGTGCTTTTCCCAGCTTCAAAAAGGCCTCTAGTGGGGATAAGCATTCTGTATAGTCCAGAAGGGGGTCAGAAGGGATTACTGTCTACCCCTCTTCAGAACCTAGAGATGTAGAAACATTGCTACAGGACCCAAAATGATTAAGGTAGTGATTGAGAAGGGATCCTTGGTTGCCTTGGAGGGGTGTACTACTGGTGGACCTTCTCTGACCGACTAGACTCAGCTGCAAGCAAATGCTGTATGCTTGAACCACATCGCAGGGGTTCTAATGGATTATCCAGCCGAACTGGGGATACTGGGATTCTCTCTCATGGAAGCAAATCTGATATCCTGGAAGAGAGACTGGAAAGTATCCTTAGCCACTACAGAGGCAATGAAATCCTTCACCAGCTCCACTATCTGGTCAAGGAGCCAATGTGCTCTTCGTACTAGCGTGGGCCAGTGGAACACCTTCGGATATCAGAATGGAATCCTGCACATCATTTGGGTTGCAAAATTTGAACTGGAGGCTAATTAGATGTGAGAGGTACCAGAGAGCAAATGGGATCTGCTGTTTCCAGGCATAGCCCTTGTTCCATTAATTTTGTTGGTGCAAGAGCTCTGGTAATTGGTGATGGTAGACATGTCGTATCCCCCCTCTGCCTCTGTGAAATTTCTGTGTAGAACAAAAAACTAACAGGCCGATACAGTAAAGCGCGGTCGCAGTTACACTGTTTCTAACCCACAATTTGGCCACGTAAGTCTAACCCGCGACTCACTATCCCTTTTAACCCATCCTTACCGCTTCTTTAAATCAACGGGTATCCCTTTCCCCCGCGGCATGTATATGATATGTAAACGATCAGATTAGCTATTCCCTCCCATACAGTAACGTGCGGCCCGATTATCGCCTTTTTAACCCGCTAATTTACCGCCTACCCTGACCCTGGCATTAGAGGGATGTGACAGCAATAGGCAGGCTCCGGTCAAATAAGTGGGTGGGTTGGAGCAAGCAAGTAATGGTGTGGCCTGGTTCTCCTACGCTCGAGCATCGGGGATTGCCAGTCCTCTCTCCCCCCCCTCCCGAAGCAAGGCGCAGGGCAAAAATCGACTCGACATGTTATTAAAGCAAATAGAAATTGTAACAAAAGTAAACTTACTGCATGCTTCCAGCAGCCCCAGTCCTCTCTCCCCTCCTCCCGAGGCGCCCACCGCGGCCCCCCTGCCTCCCGGGGGCAGCCGGCAGCAAAAGCGCATGAACGCACGTCCAATTTGGGCGCTCAAGCAGCGAATGCGCATAAGCGCACGCTGTGACCTGAGCACCCGGATGGACGTCCGAGGTCATGGTGTACGCCTTCGCTGCTTGAACGCTCAAATTGGAAGTGCATTCATGCACCTTCGCCGACGGGGCTGTTGGAAGCCGCTTTTGCCGCCGGCTGCCCCCGGGAGGCAGGGGAGAGAGGACTGGGGCTGCTGGAAGCATGCAGTAAGTTTATTTTTGTTACAATTTCTATTTGCTTTAATAACATGTCGAGTCGATTTTCGCCCTGCGCCTTGCTTCGGAAGCGGGGGGGGGGGGGGGGAGAGAGGACTGGCAATCCCCGATGCCTGAGCGTAGGAGAACCATCCACTTCCTGGTACCTGTCATGTCAAATGACAGGTACCAGGAAGTAGATGGTTTTACTGTATAGTTTTACTGTATAGGCGCTGTATAGCGCTCTATACAGTAAAATGGATTGCGCTTCATGGACGCAGCTTGCATTTGCATGCCATTTAAATACTGTATCGAGCGGTATGTGATCCGAACTGTGCGCGCAGCAAATGAGCGGGCGCCCGGCACTGCCGCACTTTTTCTTACGCGCCCTTACTGTATCGGCCTGTAAGAGAGAGCATTACAAGCTGTCCCAAAATAATCTCGATAACAAGGGAGACAGCACAAATCTATAAAGTATTACATCAAGACAAGAAACGATATGATAGTGATAATTAAAGGTGTCTGTAAGCCAGTCAGTGTTAAGTCTCTAAAGGGACAACCTGGTCTTCTTGGTCAATTCACCTTATCAAGAGTATTCTTCTTTTCTTTACCAGCACATAAAAAACCTGACATTAGCTAATGTTTCATAATAAACTACATGATAGAAAAAACAAAACTAAACAAAAACAAACTGTCTGAAAACTGTTTCTGAGTAGCTGTCTGAGAGAACAAACTGTTCTCTCAGACAGCTACTCTTCTCAAACATTAAAAAGAGATCCTCCAGAGAAACAGTTCTCTAAACACCAAGTTCAAAAAACTGTAGATGTAATGACAGTTATAATGTGATGTTAGTATGGTACTTCCTGACTATAGACAATTTAAAGAACCAATTGATGAAAGTCCATATTATAAAAATATTGTGCAATCCAATTCAGAATTCAAACCATATGGGGATAAAAGCAAGTTTGCTTACTGTAAATGGTGTTTCCGTAGATAGCAGGATGAATTAGCCATGCTGTATGGGAAGCATTGCAATCCCGAGTAGGCGGAGTTTCCTCAGCTGAGCACAGAGTTTTTGACTCCGTGTGTCTGCGCGGTGGTGTTCCCGCGCGGTTCCCTCACCTCTTCAGTTTCTTTGTAGCCAAGCGAGAGGTAAGTTAGGAAGATATGCATGTCTACTTGTGACTGTCTAGGGAGGAGGGTGGGTCAGCATGGCTAATGAATCCTATCTACGAAAACACCGTTTACGGTAAGCAAACTTGTTTTTTCCCGTCGATAGCAGGGCTGAATTAGCCATGCTGTCTGGGACTCCCAAGCTCCAGGGTTATGTCCATGTATATTCATTCTTTGGAGGTTTGGACAGCAACCCCTGAAGTGGTAGACAGTCTCATATGCTTTTGAGTGATAAGACTGCTGTGCCTAGTGCTGCATCAGAGGTAGTTTGCTGTTGGAGGCAATAATGCGATGTGAAGGTATGAATGGACGACCATGTTGCCGCTTTGCAGATATCAATTAAGGAAAAACTTTGTTCAAGTGGGCAACAGATGCTGCAGTGGCGTGGATTTGGTGCGCCTGAGGCTTTGTGAGTAGTTTAATGGAACGTTTATAGTAGCAAAAAAGTATGCATTGTGATAACCAACTGGCTATGGTCCTTTTTGATACTGGTTCTCCAGGGTCATTCAGGTTAAAGAAAGGAACAGTTGAGGCCTTGAAGTTGATTGAGTCCATTTCTTATAGTAAGCTAACACACTTACTTACAGTCCAACGTGTGCAAAAGCTTTTCACATTCGTTAGTATGCGGTTTTGGCATAAAAATAGGTAGAGTTATAGTTTGACTGAGATGAAAAAAATGTTACCATCTTAGGTAGAAAAGAAGGGCAAGGACGAAGTGTCACCTTGTCATGGTAGAGTTCTAGATAAGGGGGAGTAGTGAACCAAGACTTGAAGTTCGCTGACTCTCCTTGCAGAAGTTATGGCAATGAGAAAAATTGTCTTCCATGTCATATATTTGATGTGGCTAGAGTCTAATGGTTCAAAAGGTGGAAGCATTAGTTGTTCCAGTACTACGTTTAAATCCCATGGAATTGGAGGTTTAGTCACCGGTGGGCAAAGTCATATCATTCCCTTCATGAATCCGGAAATTAACGGGTGGTTAGAAATTGAGAGATTATTAAAAGCTTCGTGAAAGGCTGTTATGGCACTGATATGAACTCGTACCGGTGGTGGTTAATCCTGCTTCGTAAAGCGTGTGCAGGTATTGTAATAGTTGGGTGGCAGTGGATGAAAAGGGATTTATATTTTTTGGACTACACCAGTTCAAGTACCACTGCCACTTTCCCTTGTAATTGCGTCTGGTTGAAGGTTTTCATGAAGCAATGAGAATATCCTCCAGTTGAGAAGATAAACCTAAGGGAGTCAGTATTTGCCTTTCAATCTTCATGCTGTGAGATGAAGGGATTGATTCGTGGGGTGAAGTAGGGAGCCCCCTTCCTGAGTCAGAAGATGTGGAAGATTTTGTAGTGTTATTGGTGGATGAATGGAAAGTCTCATGAGGTACGCATACCAAGGCTGACTCGGCCACGCCGGGGCTATTAAAATCATGCCTGACATGTCCTGGATGCATTTCTGAATCGTTCGAGATATGAGTGGAATAGGAGGGTAGGCATATATCAAGCCTGGTGTCCATGGAATGAGAAAGGCATCAGGAGCCTTTGATTGCTGGGATAAATTGAGCAAAAGGTTTAGACTTGTCTGTTGGCTTCCATAGCAAAGAGATCTATTATGGGAAACCCCCACTGTTTGAAGATGTTTTCTGCCAAACATGTATAGATTTAAAGATCTAAACATGTATACCCTAGAGCAGCGGTTCTCAGCAGGTATGTCGCGCACCCGCTGCTCGTCCCCTCCCTTTCACCTCAGCGAGATGAACACTGCTGCTGTTCCTGCCCGGGCTATGGAAGCCGGCAACAAGAACATGACCTTTTCTTCTTCCCGCCCGTGGCCCGGAAGAGGAAGTGATGTTTACCAGACACTCGGGAAGAAGAAAAAAGGCCATGCGTGCATGCTGTTGCTGCAGAAACTGCATCCCAAGGCTCTCCCCGGTCCCAGTACACTCAGCAGTTTGCCTGTGCAGAGATCATTGTGGCACAGAGCAGTCAGCTGAGAACGTAGCCGCCAGGATTTCCTGCTGCGCGGCTGTTGGGGGAAATCCGTCCATCAGCTGCCCAGACCCGGAGCTGAAGCTTGGTGCTGGCAGGCCACTATGCCAGGGAGTACGGTGCCACTGATCCCCCCAGTTCTGACCTCCCCTTCTCTCGCCAGCATGACACCAACAAGAAAATATAAAAATAATAATAAACTGCAAAAAAATAAAAAGCTGGGGTGAGAAGAAAAAGTATAGAATTGCATTCTCAGCTGACTGCTGTGTGCCATGATAGCAGCACACGCAAACAGCTGAGTGCTGCCTTCTTGCTGCTGCAGGCAGGAGAGGTCACTCCTGCTGCAGTTTCCAGCATACTGGCTACCTTGTGCTGTAGCTGCCATGTGTGATGGGGATGGGATTGGGCGGTGAGTTTGTAAGAGAGAAAACATATGAGAACAAGATATTGGTCAGGGAGGTGACTGGTGTGTGCGAGTAAGAGAGATTGGTCAGGGAGGTGACTGGTGTGTGCGAGTGTGTGAGAAAGATTGGTCAGGGAGGTGACTGGTGTATGCGAGTGTGTGAGAAAGATTGGTCAGGGAGGTGACTGGTGTATGCGAGTGTGTGAGAAAGATTGGTCAGGGAGGTGACTGGTGTGTGCGAGAAAGAGATTGGTCAGGGAGGTGACTGGTGTGTGCGAGTAAGTGTGTATGTGTTTGTGAGGTAGACTAGTCACGGGCCCTAAGGAAGAAGAGTGCAATGACAGAGCTTCAGCAGCCCTTGCTGCTTCTAGTGTGCGCTATTGGTCTAAAAGGGAAAGGAGTAGGAGAGTTACTGGAGAGGGTAAGTAAAAAGTGGCTTTTTAAAAACTTATCTTTCTTGATTGACTGCCATTTTAATTATTGGGTATTATGTGATGTGTCTGCTGTTAGAAATATTTTATTGGTGTTTGGAGAATTTTTCATAATTTTGAAAATTTTAATGATTGGTTGTTATTCCATTTATCAGCTGTTTTGAAACATTTATATTCTAGTTTTAGAATTTTATATTTCTCAAGGAATGTATAAATAGAAATGTAGAGATAAAAACTGAACTGAAAACAGCAAGAAGCCAAACTCTGTATGAAGTGCAGCAACACAAAAACATTAGCTTTATGGCCATTTTATTCTGTATTTAGTGAGGGTCTGTCTGTGTTCTGCATGTATGACCCAGCTAAAGGTGTTCTGCGAGTTTGTAGTTTCTTGGTAGGGGATCTATAGCAGCTAGGCTTGTTCTGTTTTCCTAATAGGCGGTGTATTAGTGTTTAGGACCTGGTGTAATTTCTGCAGTGCTGCCTTTTCATAGGTAGGGCTGTTACTGTTTGAGTTCCATCATGCAGGTGTAACTTTGTGCACATTAGTTTGTGTACATTATTGCAGATCCTGGAAGCCTGATAGGTGCTATAGTTTTGTTTTGCACAGAATGCAGTGTTTTTTTTTTAGTTTCCATATTTGTAATTTGTGGTCTTTCTGTACTTGAAGGTCAATTCTGCGTATGTGACCAAGGTGAAGTATTTTACTAGCATGTAGGCATTTGTATCAATATTATTTGTTGTGTTTTCTCAATAGGAAATGCATTGGTGGTAAATTACTGTTTTTTCATAACAAGGGCTATTGCACCTGGTAGGAGAGTGTTTATGTTGCTGTTACTGATATGATACCAGAAATATCTTTTTTGTATGGTAGATTGAATGGGGAATGTCCTAGTTCTGTTCTGTAGCCATTGTTGGGAGGTCAGAGTGGATCCTGTAGATACAGAGTATGTGTCTACATTTAGCCCCATGACGATCATGTGTTCAGTGTGTCACGCATGTAAGAACCAGTCATGTGTGTCCCGACAGAAAAAAAGTTGAGAACCATTGCCCTAGAGCAGGAGTGGGCAATTCCAGTCCGAGGGCCACAAACCTGTCGAGGTTTTAGGATATCCTAATGAATATGCATGACATGGATTTGCATACAACTGAGGCAGAGTGCATGCAAATCTCTCATGCATATTCATTAGGGATATCCTGAAAACCAGACTGGTTTGTGGCCCTCGAGGACCGGAAGTGCCCACCCCTGCCCTAGAGGAAAGGAAATATGGGGGCGATATGATGCATGTATTTAAATGTCTAAGGTATCAATGCCCAGGAAGGAGGTGGGCTTTCAACAGAAAGGACGCTCTGGAACAAGGAATCTTGGGATGAGTGTGTAAGCGGATAAACAAACAATCTAAGGAAATATTCTTTAAATAAAAGGGAGGTAGATGAATGGAATAGCCTCAGAGTGGAGGTAGGGAAGACAATATCTGAATTCAAAAAAGCAAGAGATAAGTACAGGGGACCTCTAAAGGAGTAACGGGGATTACAGAGCCGAATAGCTTGTATGGATAGGTAGACTAGCTATATGGTCTTTCTGCCATCATATCTCAGCTTATACAAGATACCCTATTTAGTTTACATCCAGCACATCTTCACATATCAAACCACAAAACGTTGTAATAATCTAAATAGCTGTCAATACCAGCATAGATGTTGCCAGAGCATGCAGCTTAGCATCTCAGAAACCACCACACAGTCAGTGTAATGTAATCTGATTCATTTGTATGCTCAGGTGTCATATTTTGCTCTGAAGAGAGAATAATTCTTGAAAGCTAGTCACAGATGTATTAATCAAATAAGAAGGTACCACCTACAACTTCTTTGCTGACCCTTAATTCCTTGTATCCAAGAGGATTTACATGGCAACCATGATGCTTTGCTCTGAACTAAGAGAAAAGTGTGCTCCAAAAACTAGCCAAGAAATATATAATTTGAAGTTTTATCCTGACTTTCCAAGTAAAGATGAAGGTGGCTTACATTAATAATGGAACAAGCATTCTTGCCCCAAACAGATTACAATCTAACTGGATATAAAAGTGTCTTACCCAAAGTGACCAGCACTATCAGTAGGAAAAGTGGGAATTGAACTCTGGTTTTCCTATTTCTCAGCTAACTGTTCTAACCATTATGCCATTCTTTAAGTACGCCCAGTAAAAAGGTATGACATTTTTCTTCATTATTGACCTTTATTCCCTTCATACAGCCATTTGGTGAAGAACAGTTTGTGTTGGCTATTAGATTGTTGATTGTTTGGACCTTCAGAACAGCTAATTGTTTTGACAGTCAAAAGATTTTGCTAACCCTTCTATAATGTCATTGTTCTCATGTTACATATTTTGGCCATTGTACATGTATTTGTTTTTACACACACATTCTGAAATATTAAATGTGAAATTGTGCATCTTTTTCTATAATTTACTGTATCCTTTAGTAATCTCCACCCTGCAGCCCTCATCCTCTCCCTTCTAGCATCAGCCCTGTTCTGCTTCTTCATGCTCCAACCCATCCAAATGCAGCCCTCACTTCCTCCTCTTCTCTATCCACCCCAGCTGCTGCCTCCCAGGCTTGGATTGGTACTGAAGAGCCCACTTCCCTCCTGAATCCTGACACCAGTGCTTCCTACCAGAGCAGTTGCATCACTAAGCGAAAACCCACTTGTATACCAACTTACCTGGGGTAGATTCAGGAACAACATAGTCAATGACAGCAGAAAAAAAAAAAAAAACCCAAACCAAAGGGTCCAGCCAAGGTGTTTAGGATTGTAACTGCCCTTCCATGCAAGTTGCAACTCTAGACTGAAGGCATGAGGGTAATTCCTGCTCTATGCAGTTACCTCCATGCCTTTCTTGGAAGCACAATACAATCATTTCAATGTGGTTTGGGGTTGTATCACTGTTCCATGCAGTGTACTCCAGTGTTTTGTTTCTATCTTCTGTATTTATCCCACGCCTTTTGTTCTATCACCATTTGTCTCCATCATCTTCTCCTGGAGAGTATCACCACCCTCTCATGAAAAAATATTTTCTGATATTGTATCTGAGTCTACCTCCTCTTGTAGTTTCAAGTTGCAACCCCTAGTTCTACAGCTTCCTTTCCGTTGGAAATAACTATTTCTGCACTGATCTCTCTTGGGCATTTAAATGTCTGTTTCATACCCCCTCCACCACCCATCTGACCTCTTCTCTACAATACACATGGTCAGGTCCTCAAGACTCTGTTATCTTTGTCTGTACTACCTCTAGACTCTCTCTATCCTTTTTCAGATAGAGCCTCCAGAACTGAGCACAGTATTCTAGTGTGACACCTCACCAATGACCTGACTCCTTTTTTTTTTTCCTGTTTATGTCTCTCTTGATGCTTACAGTTACACTGTTTCTTGAGATCAGATACTATCACCCAGTGATCTCTCTTCCCATCAGTGCACATCTCCCCCACACCCTCCACTTCCCACTATCATGTACAGCTCCTTTGGATTATTGTACTCCAACAGGCCAATGCAATAACAGCATGCGTAAAATGCCAATCCACCTCTCCTGGGCGCCCAATTTTATATTAATATTGGCTGCCATGGTAAAAAGAAGGCACTAGGGGAAGCTGTGGCATGGACAGTGTATATTGTGGGTGTATATTGGGTGCCAGAAATTTTATTATTTATTTTTTTTTTTAATAATTCCACTCTTGGTGGCCCCTCCTACTTAGTATCACGATGATACTAGTAGGAGGGATCACAGAAAGCAGGCATTTTGGGTTTTTACAATGCACCCTTGAGTGTTGCAGATCTTTACGCCAGTCCTGGGCTGGCGTAAAATTTGCCACATTGCAAGAGTGCATTGGCCCCTTTGGAAATATTTTGCATCACGGGGGATTAGCTAATAGACTAATAGACGTGTACTCTACATGTGAAGAGTGCTATTAGCTACGTGCTCGAATGGACAAGCGTTTTGGACAAGCTAACCCCCATTTCCCATCGGGGGTTATGGACATGCGTCCAAAACGCGCATCCCATTGCGTGTTGCCGCAGTGCATGGTATTGCATTGGGCCTGCAAATGCATGGCACTGCTCTTTTTTTGCACAGAACATAAGGAAAGATTTCACAGAAAGGCAGTAGATATTTGGAAGACTTTGCAGAGGAGATTGAGAAGTCCAGTATTAATTCAAGAAAATATAGGATTAGCACAGGGTTAGATTCGAGATTAGGTAGGCTCTGCAGCACTGCACCAGGACTGAGCAAACAGATGAGTCTGATGCCCTTATTTGTGTCATATTCTGTGTGTGAAGATATATCCCAATACAACGGCTGATACTCAACGCATGATGTGCTTTTTTTTCTCAGCATAAAGCGTGTGTGTGTGTATATACTTGTGCGCACCACTCACATTTTGGGCAAAGGGAAGCACTCCTTTCTTTAAACTAGAAACTCCCAATCGTTATACACCAAATCAAAAGCACTATTACTGATGCAGTAACCTAGAAATCGGAGATATCTAGGGGAAACCAGGGTTCAAAATCACTTATCCCTCCCACTGACAATTCATTTCACCCAAACAATGGCCTCAGCTACAAATTTGGGACTGTAAATCTTCTGGTGCAGGGTAGTACATCCAGTCCCCGATCTAGATTTCTAAACGCCGGTAATTAAGTTAAAAAAACAAATCCAAATAGGCAAGGGCCTGTTATTGACCCTCACTGCCATTCAAACCCATGCAGATACTCTGCATGTCCTTTCCCTTCTAGGCCCCCTCCACCTTCTCCGGCAAACGTTTACCTGGGGTAGATTTGGGGGGGGGGGGGACGGAGGCGCGCGCTCACTTACATCTTGCGCTGCCGCTCCATCTCGGCCTTCTTCTCCTCCTCCTCGCGCTTCTGCTTCTCGTCCAGGCTGCTGCGCTTGCTCACTGTGCGCCCGAATGTCAATGCGGTCGGGGGCGAGGCGGCGCGCTCGCGCCGGGACACCGCCGTGTTGGAGCGCGAGCGGGAGCGGGACTCCCGCCGCCGGCTCCGCTTGCCCTCCCGCGACTTGGAGCGCTTCTGACCCGCTCCTTCTCCCGCGAGCGCGACCGGCTCCGCTTCTTGTGTGCTTCCCGCTCTTCGCGTGCTTGGAACGCGACGAGCTGCGGCTGCGAGAGCGGCCCATTGCTCGCCGCCGCCGCCGCGGGCTTCGGCCTCATTCTTCTCCTTTTAGATCTAGATCTCCCCCCCCCGCCCGCCAGCCAAACCGTGCTAGCAGCACGCGCCGCAGGGAAAGCCGCCCCCCCCCCGCCGCGCGCGCGCGCGCACTCACAGAGTAACGGCTACAGCAGCGGCACGCGCGCACACACCCGCCGTTCTGGGGAGGAGGGGGGGGGGTTTGCTCGCTCCCTGGCCTCCAGCCAGCGATATCTGACGGATCAAACAAAACAGCAGCCGCTTCCCCCGCGACAGCCAAGATGGCGGCTCACCCTGCCGACCAGCTCTCTGCCTTCCCACAATGCACCGGTGCGAATTTACCCTGACTGCGGAACTGCGCGAGCGTGCGGGGGGGGGGGGACGGACGGACAGATAAGCGGTTAGCGGAACGAATAAGAGCGAGGTTACGTTCGAAAGCTCGAGATCATTCTAAAACAAATGATTCTTTGGGGGGTTTTGTTTTACTATATTGCACAGTTATTTCAGAAAATAAGTAAAAAAAAAAAGAAGAAAAATGGCAGTGACGGACTTGTTTTCACCAGGGCTTAAATCTGTAGACAGGGGCGAGATGGGCGAGGCCAAGGCTAGGTTTGAGTGCACATAGGGGCGGGATCGGGGGCCAGGTGTGATTTCTCTCTGCCTCACCCCCATTTAAAGCCACGTGTGCCCCTTGTGGCAGGGTAAGCAGCTCCAACACCGGCTGGGCTTGGGTTGCAACGTTTCCACACAGCGCGCGCTCAAGCTGGCGCACAGGTTAACCTGCGCTTGGATGCGCGTCCATAACCCCTGACAGGGCCGGAAGAGCCACTAGGCGAGCCAGGCCTGTGCCCAGGGCGTCCTGATTAGGGGGGGGGAGGCGCCGCGGCAGGCGTGGTAACATTTTTAAAGGGCAAAAAGTGCCCTTTCAAAATTCTGCCTGTCCCCCGCCTCACCGTGCCACCCTCCCGACGCCCCCCTCGTGTTCCAGCAGAGGGCCCGGGAGCGATCTGCCGCTCCCGAGGCTGGGCTAAAGGCCACGGCGCCATTTTGGTTAGTGGCAGCCCAGGCTCCTGGGCCCCCAACTTACTTTCAGGTCAATACAGTAAAGTGCGGCCGCGGTTACCCTGCTCCTAACCCGCTTTCTATCCACTTTTCGGCCGCGTTGGTCCAACCCGCGATACACTATCCCCTTTAACCTACTCTTACTGTAACCGTCTCTTTTTTGTCAGTAAGGAGGTCCAGACAACTGATCCGTAAAGATAGACTTTTATTGCCAGCAAGATGCATCTAAGACAACGGCTTAGTACAACTGCATGCCACGCCCCTTCGGAGCAAACCTTTATACACTTTACAGTTCTTATCTTTCACACATGCGTTCTGGTTTTGCTGAACAAACATTTTACAAACTGCTGACAAGCAATAGCTAAGCGTGGTCTCTAGTAGGTGGTAGCTTATGATCAGACTATTGTTTCGTCATTTAATTGACGGGTTAGATTATTCGCGACAGCGTTAGTATTACATACAATAACAAATATGAATCCAAAATGGAGTCACGTTCACTAAACGGTTAGTGTCGTAAGTACGTCATTACGTGTATTTGCGTTGCAAATGTTAGTAAATCAAGATGGCTGTGCGTTCACTGCAGCATGATGAGACGAGAGGACTCACAGCTATGCAGTCTTCAGGGGTTCATGGAATCGACTCCTTCATTCCCCCCTTTGATACTTCAACGCCGATGGAGAGTGGAAGTATCATTTGCAGCTGTTAAGTAACTGAAAGAGAAGCAGAATCAATACTAATAACTGTAAGAGTGGACCTAAAATGATGTACTAGGGTCGTTGGTTACTCACGGGTTGAGACGGATGGGCCCTACTGGCGTCAACCCCCTTTGTAGCCCGGCTTTCCCCTAGTAACAAAAGAAAGTGGTCCTGTCGGTGAATTAGGTGGGTTTAGAGTTTAGTATCAAAATAATCATTATCAGAATCAAAAGAGATATCATCAGAGTCAGATGCTTCAGAATCAGGGAAAGTAGAAATTGGACACATACTTATTGATCATCATAATATGAGCTGCAGCCCTGCGATCAGCAATGGTTTCAATCATAGATCGTAGATTTCTGAAAATAAGAGGTAAACAAAGAGGGAACAGAATGCAAGTTAGAATAAAAAAACAAAAGAGGAATGAAGATGTCCTTCAATCCGGGGATTGAAGTAAGCCAATTGTAGTGAGAAGTTCCAATCAAGGATACCGGTCCATGTTTGCACAGGGACATGAGCTATCGGATCATGCGATCAGTAATTTCCTCGATACTTTGCTCTTATCATCGATCTTGCAAACAACAATTTGAGAGGTTAAATTTTGCCACAGACCCCACCTTCTGTGCTAGGAGGTAGTCCAAGGCTAAACGATTTTGGTAGACAGCCTGTTATTATTCTGGTGGTGTTTGTTTGGCCAAGATATTGAGTGCCATAGCAGAGTCGTTAGTCAGGAGTTCTAGTACTGCTTGTAAGCGAATGATGCGATTCAACATGTATATTGGGTTCTATATCCATAGGATCCATCTTCAGCCCATGTGGCAGGGCCGTAGTATTGTACAATTCGCTCAGGGGGCCACTCCTGACTTTCCAATCACCAATAAGAAACTTTAGGGCTCTGCGACGTGTGTTTGGCTTCATAGGGCTATAGACAGGTACACCCAACGTTTCAACCCGCTGTGATTGGTAAGAGAAAGAAACTTGGTCGTATGGTGGCTAGGAAACAGGTGCCATACCAGTTGAGCGGTAGTAATTCATATGCCCGGCGGCCACAAACGAAGTAGTAACCGTCTGGTGCAGCGAAGAGGTAGTTGGCACTCCAGCAGCAGTCCACGTTTTGTTGAGGACTGTTCAGTCCACATGGTGTGGGCATTGTCAAATTCTCAGTTTGCCACCAGGTTTGTTTGGTTAGGTTAGCAGTAAGCACCCCGTACATGGGGAATTACCAACAGAGGTAGTATATACTCGGGAATGTTGTCGAGATATGCAATGTCTGCCAATGACATCTGTTGGAGAGCCCATTCATATGGGTGGTTTCCGTTTGTAAGTTATAGTCGTGTTCAATTGATTGAGATCGGTTTGGAAGACCTCTTTGGCTTCCCATGGCCATTGTTCTCCAGTGTGCGTTCCCCGCAGACAAAACAATTTTTAACTTCAAGAGAGAGAGCTATATTCTCAGCCAGATTGACAAACATATTCTTTGCTTGATTGGAGAATGCATGTTTTTTCAATTCTTCTGATGCGTGGGATATTTCATCAAAGAAGGACTGATAGCCTACACAGTAGTCTGATGAATGATTGGTCGAGGTTTGTCTCGACGCTGGGTAATTGTTATATAGGTCATGGGGTCTTTCCCTGTTCCATCGATTCCAAAGCCCCAAGTATCTTGCCAGGGATATCCTTCACCCCGTATGGGCCATTGTATGGACATGGTATTACCAGCTACTGCAGTTAACCGGCCAATTCCATGGCAACCATGATATCCTCCTCCTGTATAGTCACATACCAGAGCCCATCCTGATAAAATTAAGTCTCCTTGACAGGTAGCCATTGAGATGGATTGGCCACCCGATTGTAAGGGCAAAGGTACTTATGGTTGTGAGCATAGGCCTGTTTCCAGGCTTTGGATCCGCAGTGGAGGGCGTTCGGGTGCTTTCCAATGGCTTCACAGGCGTCGAAGGTAATGGTGGCAGTAGATTCTCCTCCAATAAGGACTTTGGTCGAGTTGATGTAGTACAGGATGCCTTTTCCTTCCGGAACGATGGTTGAGGTATAGCTCTTTGGTAATCCGGCGGTCAGGGTGATGTTATAGTACTTGGGAGTTGTAGGTGTATGACAAATGACCTTGTCATTTTGTAGGCACCGGTGAAAAGACTGGTATCCTTGAGTAGTATTCAATGAGCACGCAGGCTGAGTGCACATGAGTCGGTGGCTGAGATTGGTGTATAATGGTAGAGACAATCTGGAATCCATCTGAGTAGTGGTACGGATTAACTTGACACATTCAGTGCAGTTTTTGCTTAGAGGTAGAACAAGAGATGTAGCTGTAGAACAGGAAATAGTAGAATAACTAGTAGTAGTCTGGTTGTCATAGCCGAAAGTTGAGGGTGAACACGTTGGACTTGAGTTGTAAGTAGTTCAGTAGATTAATTCTGAAAGGAAGAAAAAATGTATATGTTAGTACTCTTTAGCAAAGTACTATAATCATCTAATCTGGACTATCTTGTTGCCTGTTTTGAGTGAATCTTAATTTGTGGTCTCCAATCCTGGAGACTTGCCAATTGGAGGCAGCAGGTTTTAGGCGAGTCCAGTGAATCCAGGAAGGACATCCAGAGACCTTTACAGCAGTAGGAGTGGTGAGTAGTACTGTGTATGGACCCTTCCAACGTGGTTTAGGAAATCGGATTCATCCCAGTCCTTCATCCATACAGAATTTCCAACTTGGAATGGATGAATTGGGGTTAACAAAACTAACGGTTCAACGTCACATGTATAGTCCTGAATTGCAATGACTGTGTTATATAGTCCTTTGAGCTGATTACTTAGTGACAACTCCCTTGTATCTGCAATGATTCGGGAAAAGAAGGGAGAGGTGGAGGTCTTGCATACATCATCTCATACGGTGTTAGCCCTGATCGTTTTGGACTGCATCTGTATATGTCTCAAGGCTAAGGGTAGGATGCTGGCCAATGTGGTCTGTGTTTCTTGAGCATAGTTTTAGCTATCTGATCTTCTTCAGCGTTCTGTTAGCCCGTTCAACAGATCCACTGCTCTGCGGCTCGCCATGCGCAGTGCAGATGCCATGTGATACCGAGGATTTTACTTAGTCTTTGGATAACATAGCTGGTAAATGCTGTCCATTGGTCCTGAATTGATTTGTCTGGTAATCCGTAGCGTGGTAAGATTTGGTGAGGAGCAGGACGCAACTTCTTTGGAGGTTTCAGTTCGTGTTGGTGTGGCTTCGATCCATCCGGTATAGGTGCAGACAGCCACCAGCATTGCTTTGTAGCCTTTGGACGAGATCATGTAGTAAGTCAATTTGGCAAAACTTGGAAAGGTGTAGTTCCTCTTAAAATAGTCCAGGGTGATGGACCAGGTCCACTTCTAGGATTATTTTTGGCACATGTGACACATTGGCTGATTGCGTGTTTTGTTAGTTGGATTATTTTATTGATGTAATACGTCTTTCCCAGCAACTTTACCAGTGCATCTCGTCCGAGATGGGTTTTGTTATGTGCTTCCTTTACAATAGTCCAAGCTAATGTTTCTGGAATCCATATTCTGTTATCTTGCAGAATCCACCAGCCATTGTGATGGTGGATCTGTTCAGCCTGTGCCCAGTCATTTTCCTCTGTCGAATAGGTAGGAGTTTCTGTTGGGAATTGTAGAAGTGGATATGTTGTAGTTGGGATTGATAATAAATGTGCACGGGCTGCTTCTTTTGCTGTTTTATCTGCCCATTGGTTTCCTTTTGCAACGGGATCTGACTTTCCGGTATGGGCTTTACAATGCATGACAGCTACCTTTTGTGGTGCCCACAGCATTAGTAATTGATGTATTTCAGATGCATTGGCCAATTGCTTTCCTTCGGCTGTTAGGAACCCTCGCTCCTTATATAGGGCTCCATGTACCTGGATTGTGAGGAAAGCATATTTGGAATCTGTATAAATATTCACAGTCTGTCCTTCTGCCAATTGTAAAGCTCGAGTGAGAGCGATTAGTTCAGCTTTTTGGGCTGATGTCCCAGGTGGTAGGGGCTCAGCTTCAATAATGTCGTCTTCAGAAACTACAGCATATCCAGCAACTCGAATTCCATCAATAACTTGGCTGCTTCCATCAGTAAATAATGTCCATGCTCCCTGCCATGGTTGATCTCTCAAGTCTGGTCTGCTGGAATGTATTGTAGTCATGACCTCCTCACAGTCATGTGCGACGGGTTCAGGTGCCGGCATAAGAGTGGCCGGGTTCAAGTTTTTGCTGTCCTGTATTTGGATTTCAGGAGTTTCACATAGCAGAGCTTGATATTTTACAAGACGTGAATTAGTCATCCATTTTGGTCCATGGTTTCTAGCAGTCCTTGAATGGTGTGGGGGTTGTTACATTTAAGAGTTTGTCCAAAAGTTAATTTGACTGCTTCTGGAATTAGTAAGCATGCAGCAGCACTGCTTCGTAAGACAACCTGGCCATCCTTTTGCAACATTGTCCATTCCTTTTGACAGATATGCAACAGGGTCGTGCCCATGAGCCTAAGGTTTGAGTCAATACCCCAATGGCCATGCCTTCTTTTCAATCGACGAATAGATGGAATGGTTCAATTACATCTGGCAATCCTAGGGCAGGTGGTTCAATCAAGGCATCTTTCAGTTGTTGTAAGCTTGTCATTTCATGGGTTTCCCACTGAAAAAGGCTGAGATTTCTGCCTCCTTTCCCCGCAGCTTGATCGTACAGGGACTGGGGCGATAACAGCGTAGTTAGCATCCCAGCCTACAGTAATTCCTGCAGCTCCAAGAACGCTCGGAGCTCGTTCTTGCAAGTGGGTACAGGTTGACCTCGTATTGAACTGGTACGGGATAGTTCCAAGGCAACGGGTACCTTCCGGATTGGAATCCCAGGTAGTCGACTTCCAATTCACAAATTTGCACCTTCTTTTACTTGCCACGGTATCCTTTGAGTACAACGTCTTTAATAAGTGGAGTGTGGCTATAGCACATTCGTGATACTGTTTCACGAAAACAACAGAAGGTCATCCACATACTGTATGACTGGCCCATACGTGACTTGGTACATCTTCAAGTCTTTTGCCAGTTGCTCCCCGAACATCGTGGGTGAGTGCTTAAATCCTTGCGGTAAGCGAGTCCATGTGTACTGCTGCTTGATTCCAGTTTGTGCATTTTCCCATGTGAAGGCAAAGATCTTCTGGCATTCTTCTGCTACTGGAACGGAGAAGAAAGCATCTTTGAGGTCAATGACACTGTACCACTTGGAGGTAGGGGAAACTTGAGCCAAGATTGAGTATGGATTTGGTACAAGGGCTACTAGATCTGCTACTTGATTATTCACTTTCCGTAAATCTTGTACAGGTCGGTAATCAGAAGAACCGGGTTTCTTTACGGGCAGTAGAGGGGTGTTCCAAGCAGATCGGATTCGCCTGAGAATTCCCAAATCATACAGTCTCTGCAGGTGTACTTCAATTCCTTCTCTGGCCATGTATGGAATGGGGTATTGAGGTTGATTGATCACCTGTGCATTCTGCTTCATTCTATCCATATGGGGGTAGCGTCGATAGCTATTCCTCCCGGGTTCTGTTCGGACCATACTTGGGGCACACTATCCATCAGTTGTCTGCGCTGTTCGTTAAGAGGGGTGTCCCCTTCGTATCGATGCAGAGTGATTTGTTCAAGAACGGGGAGATGTAGTCTCCATTCTTCTTGTAGTGGACATATCAGGGAAACTGGACTATCGGCAAAGGATGCCTTGATTTCACCGGTAGGTTCGAATTGCAAGGTAGCCCTTAATTTACATAGGAGGTCTCTTCCTATGAGAGGTACTGGGCACCCTGGCACGTAGAGGAATTGATGGGACACTAACTGTCCTCCTATTGTAACTTGCCGTTTTGAAGGAAGGGAGCAGTTAGTGGTTTTCCGGAAGCCCCAACTATAGAGATGTTTCTTGAAGTAGGCGTGGTGATGGCTGTGGTCATCACAGATCGTTGAGCCCCGTATCCAACAGTCCTTTGAACGTTTCAGCCCCCACTTTTATCTCCACAGGGGGTCTAGAGGAAGAGTTCCCCTTTCTAGTCATGCTTCACTATCCTCGCCGGAAGTTTCGCCTACAGTCATCTGCCATTCTGTTCTTTAGATTTGGGCGGTGCGTATTCGCCCGGCTTTGCTTGCCGGCGCACCGGACACTCAGACTTCCAATGCCCTTCTTGTTTACAATATGCGCATTGGTTGGTTCCCAATGGCATTTTCCACCTCTAACCAATCCTCCTCTATTCGCTCGTCCTCTTGGCAGCCCTCTTGATGGTGGGTTGCCCCTTCCTCGGAATCTGGGATACCCGTTATACTGCCTAGACGGGTTCCCGAAATTAGTTTCTTCCAACGCTGCGGCTAACAGACTAACACGTTCTCTTAACTTTCTAGTTTCTTTCTTTTCCTTGCTGTCTCCATCCGGTTCTCGGTTTACATACACTTTATCAGCCATTACCTTTAATTGGCTGATATTCATGCCCTCGAACCCTTCCTGCTTTTGCAACTTCCGGCGGATGTCTGGGCAGGACTGACTAACGAAGCTCATCAGTATGATAGATTGATATTTGGGATCCTCAGGATCAAATGGGCTGTATTGACGATATGCGTCCATTAATCGCTCCAAAAAGTTTCCGGGGGATTCATCTCTCTGCTGCACCACGTCTTTGATTTTTCCCATATTTACAACCTTCTGCTTCCCTTTCTTTAAAGCTTCAAGAAACGGTCTGATAGGCGGTTATGCGCTCCCGCCCTGCCGCAGTCTGGAAATCCCAGTTAGGATCCGCAGTCGGGGCTAAGTCCCTTACTGCGTCTTCGGGACGTCCGTCTGATCCGGCTCCTAATCGAGCTGCCTCTTCCATGTTTAGTTGTATTGCCGGCGTTCTTCAGTGGTGAAAAGAATAGAGGCTAGGTGCCGGATGTCAGCCCAGTTAGGATTGTGGGCAGCGAAAATGCCCCGTAAAAAGTCTACCATCTGTTCTGGCTTTTCAGCGTATGATGGCCCCAGCTGTTTCCAATTAAAAAGATCGCTGGATGTAAAGGTATGTAAGTAAATAATCTTATTGTTTGCGTAGTACGATGCTCGTTTTCTTCAGTTGGGACTACGGGAACAACAGTTGATGTTTCCCTGATTGGTAATTGCAAACTAGCTGCGGCTTGGGTCTTACTGCGAGTTCCGTCTGATACGGATGCCTCGCCGCCGCCTTCTTCCTTTGCGGTCGCCGTTCCGGTCGTTCTTCATGAGCTAGTGCCATTCTTGGATCAGCTTGCGCATTGGAGGGGACTGGGGGGCTTGGTGGCATGGATATGTGGGGGGATAAAGGGGCATATGGCGGCGGCAAAATATTTTCAGCGTCGGGCAATGCTGGAGGCGGCAGGGGTTTAATTTTTTTTCTGGAGTCCGTGGATTCCCTTGTACTACAAATATGGCCGCCTCAGCTGACGCATGCTCTGTAGAGTCCAATATGGCCGCTTTGCCCTTTCTCTTCCGGTTTGGGGATTTCCGGTCTCCCATCTTACATGCTTGAGCCACCATTACGAGGGCGGCTCCCTCCACTAATTTCTTCGCCCAGGATGGAGGATTTTCAATAACTGCGATCCACGCGGTTATGTATGGTATATCCTCAGGGCAACCCGGATTCCCTTCTCGTATAACTATTTCTGGACCCGTGTGGCCGTTTGGAAATTAAAGGTTCCTGTAGGAGGCCAATTTACACAGAAACCGGGCCATTTATGGGTGCATCGTTGAATCATTCCGGGTTTTGTACATTTATGTTCATCGAACACTTCGCTATAGTGTTCCGTCATGACTTTTAACGGAGTCGACCCGCTCCCTCCCATTAGGATAGAGTTCACAGACAAAGGAGGGAAGGGAAGACGGATAGGTAAGGGGTCCGTATCCGTCAGACACAAAGGGTCACAATTGCCCCGACTAGAACGCGGTCGCCCGGTCTAGAACTGCGAGGCCATTCACTCTCTTTCACACAACAAGAAACCTATTCCCACTGTCGTATACGTACTTATTATTTCCATACAGATTATCCGCGTGGTCTTCGGAGTAATTCCTACTAACACACTGCGTGGGGTGTGATCAAGGCCCCCTCGGTCAGCCAGAAAAGACCGGGCTATTTCCTGAGCTAGCTAGTCTTTACTTATTTCCAGATTCCCATAATACTCGCCTGCAGGGGTCTTCCGATCGTCAGAAAGCCTTCTTCCCGGATCATCAATCCAGAGGTCCCGGCAGAATTTCTGTGGAACGATCCCCTCAGAAACCTGATCGCTGAACTCAGCGGTGGCCACTCACCAGGTGTATCAGGGGGACTGCTCCGCCACCAAACTACCGGACCTTCTGGAGAGCTAAAATAGCGTCTCCGGTACCTCCTGGCTGGCTCGCCAATGTAACCGTCTCTTTTTGTCAGTAAGGAGGTCCAGACAACTGATCCGTAAAGATAGACTTTTATTGCCAGCAAGATGCAGCTAAGACAACGGCTTAGTACAACTGCATGCCACGCCCCCTTCGGAGCAAACCTTTATACACTTTACAGTTCTTATCTTTCACACATGCGTTCTGGTTTTGCTGAACAAACATTTATAAACTGCTGAACAAGCAATAGCTAGCGTGGTCTCTAGTAGGTGTAGCTTATGATCAGACTATTGTTTCGTCATTTAATTGACGGGTTAGACTATTCGCGACAGCGTTCGTATTAATACAATACAAAATATGAATCCCAAAATGGAGTCAACGTTCACTAAACGTTAGTGCGTAAGTACGTCATTACGTGTTATGTTCCGTTTGCGTTGCAAATGTTAGTAAATCAAGATGGCTGTGCGTTTCACTGCAGCATGATGAGACGAGAGGCATCACAGCTATGCAGTCTTCAGGGGTTCATGGAATCGAACTCCTTCATTATCCTACCGTCCTTAAATCACAGGGTAACCCCTTCCGTCCGCGGCATGTTATTACATGTAAACGATTGAATTAGCTATTCCCTCCCATACAGTAACGCGCGCCCCGACTATCGCTTTTTTACCCTGCCGTTTTGCCGCGCGTTTAACCTGCTAACTTACCGCCTACCCTTACCCCTGCGTTAGAGGCAGGGGTAAGGGTAGGCGGCAAACTTTCCCCCAGCCCCCGCTCACCTGCCCTGGCCGCGTCCATGGGTGCCGGTCTCCGGGGCAGCCCCAGTCCTCTCCCTTCCTCCCAAAGCAACAAAAGTGGAAAAAATCGATAATGTGAAAAAAAAAATAGCGAACAAAAAAAGTTGCAAGAGAGAGAGAGAGGAGAGAGGACGGGCAATCCTATGCTCGGGATTGTCAGTCCTCTCTTCCCTTCTCCCGAAGCAAGGCGCGAAAAGCAGCCCGAGACGAAGGATGAAATGGCACACCCCCCCCCCCCCCCAATGGCCCGGTGCAGGTGAAATCACCGAGGGCCAGGGTAGGGGGAAGGCAATAGAGGGTGAAGTGACTTGCCCAAGGTCACAAGGAATGACAATAGGATTTCAACCCTGGCTTCCCTTGTTTGCAGCCGCTGCTCTAACCACTCTGTTTTTGGGGCTGTTATTTTTCTTGTTCTCAGTCTTTGGCATCCACAATATAGGGAACGGAGGAGTCCAATTTTTATAACTATTGCCTGCCTCCCACATGGATCTGCCCCTGGGGGGGTGAGAGGTTGGTGAATGGTGGGAGTCTGTGTGTGTGACGCACTCTCTCTTAGGGCTGATACAAGGGTATTAGATGCCCCATACAAACCTGACAGCCTTTCATTCCCCTTCCCTCCTCTCCCCACATCATTAAAACTTATGCATTCTTTTCCATTTTAAAATGTATTAACTTCCCCAACCTAACAAGGCAGATTGCATATGAAACAGACATTCAAAAGTAAAAATATCACTTACAACAACATATATATTATCTAGGCATACACTGCAAAAAACACACTTTTAATAATAATAATTTAATAGACTTAATAAACTCCCTTTCTCATAGTAATCAAGATGGTTTACTGGATCCCATATGATATTAGGCCCATGATAAGTGCACAGGGTGAGGACTTGGCCCACAGAAAGCCAGGAATAAACTGAACTACAATTCCAATATAGGAAGCCTTCCATATCATAACTGCCAGCAGCACTCAACCTATGAAAAAGCCATACTGCAATATTACATCAGGCCCTAAACCCCATATATACCCCTCCTATTAGGAAAACAGAATAAGCCAGGTTGTTGCAAATCCCTACACAGAAACCACATGATGGCAGAATACCTAAAGCCTCAGTCACACAAGCAAAACACAGATACAGAATAAAGAGATCATAAAATATAAATGGAAACGTGCAAACAAAAACTGAACTGGAAATCACAAGAAGCCAAACTCTGTAAGTAATGTAACACAATCAAGAAATATAAAACATTAAACATACCAATAAAAAGGATGTCAAATCTGCTGATAAATTCAGCCAATTAAAAACACGTATAAAATGTTTAAAATATTACCTAATAAAATATTTCAAACAGCAGGTACATCACATCCAATAATTAAAACTAACAAGGATTAAAAAGAAAATCTCCTACTCTCCATACCTGGGAACTTTAGATTTCCAGTCCTGAGATTGTCGTAGATTGGAGGAGGGCGCACAGACTTTAACCTCTCTCACACACATATACAGGTACTCTCACACATGCATGCACATATACACACACAAAAACTCTCTTATACACACACACCCCACAACCTTCTTATACACACACACCCACCCCACCTCCCTCTCATACACACTCACTACACTACGCTGCCAGTCCTGTCACCAGAGTTTGCCTACATGAAGGCTGTGGCAGGAAGGTTTCAGGGGGCGATTTTGCCACCTCGAAATCTTGCCGCCTGAAGCGGCTGCCTCACCCTGCCTTATTATAGAGCCGTCCATGATTGAGGGTAGTAATCCCCATGCCTTCTGATAAGGGTAGTAACTGCCGCTCCGTGCAGGTTACCCCTATGCCTTCTGATAAGGGTAGTAACTGCCGCTCCGTGCAGGTTACCCCCATGCATGCTCTTCTTCATTTCCGTCCTCTAGCTTTCAGTGTTTATCCCATGCCCCATTGAATTAGTTGACTTTTTCCTTTTTCACCATGTCCTTCGAAAGGGCATTCCAAGCATCCACTACCCTCTCCGTGATGTTGGTTCTGAGTCATCCTCCCTGGAGGTTTCATTTTGTGGCCTAGTGTTGACCAACCATAGGAATGCTATATTAGATGGTAGTGGAGTAGCAGGAGGCTGTACGGCAGGGGCTTCCCAACCCTGTCCTGGGGAACCCCACAGCCAGTTGGGTTTTCAGGATAGCCACAATGAAGTGCATGAGATACATTTGCATATGCTGAGTCTCCATGACATGCAAATGTATCTCTAGGCTAGGGAAGCCCTAGCCTAGAGGAAGACAACGAGGATGAAGAGGAGGGGTCAGCAGTGCCCAATGCTGACAAAGAGGAGCATGAGAGGGAAGTGGATACAGATGCTGAGAGCCACCAGGCTTGTTGGAGGGGAGGAAGAAGAGGAGCCAAGGGTTACGTACTCCAGAAGTATTGCTGCATGCTGTAGATGAGGAGACAAGGTACTTGAAGAGGCATTTGACAAAGTTCCTCATGAGAGGCTTCTAGGAAAGTAAAAGTCATGGGATAGGTGGTGATGTCCTTTTGTGGATTACAAACTGGATAAAAGACAGGAAAAGAGAGAGTAGAATTAAATGGACAATTTTCTCAATGGAAGGGAGTGGACAGTGGAGTGCCTCCGGGATCTGTATTGGGACCCTTACTTTTCAATATATTTATAAATGATCTGGAACGAAATACGACGAGTGAGATAATCAAAATTTGCAGATGACACAAATTGTTCAGAGTAGTTAAATCACAAGCAGATTGTGATAAATTGCAGGAAGACCTTGTAGACTGGAAAATTGGGCATCCAAATGGCAGATGAAATTTAATGAGGATAAGTGCAAGGTGATGCATATAAGGAAAAATAACCCATGCTATAATGTTGGGTTCCATATAGGTGCTACAACCCAAGAAAGAGATCTAGGTGTCATAGTGCATAACACATTGAAATCATCGGTTCAGTGTGCTGCGGCAGTCAAAAAAGCAAACAGAATGTTAGGAATTATTAGGAAAGGGAATTGGTTAATAAAACGGAAAAATGTCATAATGCCTCTGTATCGCTCCATGGTGAGACCGCACCTTGAATACTGTGTACAATTCTGGTTGTCGCATCTCAAAAAAGATATAATTGCGATGGAGAAGGTACAGAGAAGGGCGACCAAATGATAAAGGGGATGGAACAGCTCCCTATGAGGAAAGATTAAGAGGTTAGGACTGTTCAAGCTTGGAGAAGAGACGGCTGAGGGGGGATATGATAGAGGTGTTTAAAATCATGAGAGGTCTAGAACAGGTGGATGTGAATCGGTTATTTACTCTTTCGGATAATAGAAGGACTAGGGGGCCACTACATGAAGTTTAGCAAGTAACACATTTAAAACTAATCGGAGAAAGTTTCTTTTTTCACTCAATGCACAATTAAACTCTGGAATTTGTTGCCAGAGAATGTGGTTCGTGCAGTTAGTATAGCTGGGTTCAAAAAAGGTTTGGATAAGTTCTTGAAGGAGAAGTCCATTACCTGCTATTAATTAAGTTGACTTAGAAAATAGCCACTGCTATTACAAGCAACAGTAGCATGGGATAGACTTAGTTTTTGGGATGGCATGTTCTTATGTTTTAAAAAAGGTGCTTTGCACACCAGCAGAGAGCCATATGCTGCAATTGAGAGAATGGAAGACCAGATTGCAGACCCATGGCAGGATATCCAGAGCCTGAAGGATGTGGTAAGATGGAAATGCAGGGTGTCCATTAGGAAATTCAGTGCCTTCACAGAATGCTTCAGGAGGACTGCAGGCCATGACTGCAATCTGGATGGAAGATGCAGCAGTCCATGCCAACTGCAGCCTGTTTGGAATGATCGATTGTAACCACCCTGCCCCTGGATGCTGCCTCCCCCAGCATTTGCTGTCCCACCATCCTGGATTGTTCCACTGCTTGCCGTAGTCTGCAAGCCCAGTAGAAGGCTCCCTCGGTGGGACCAGCACCACACATGATGGGGCCTCCTACTCCACTGGGTACACCACCGGTACCAATGCATTCCTCCAGTGACAGCTCCGCCACTCAGAGGAAGGTTCCCCCTTCTGCGAGTGCACAGGTGGGATCTACCCCCCCTCTGCTATCACAGGGATGTGCTGCTATTGCTGAAGAGGAGAGGCACATTTTAGCTGTCAGGCCTTTATCCTCAGCCACCCTCCAAAAAGAGGATGGTCTAAGAAACATTAATGTATATTTTCTGTGCACAGATATCACTTAGTATTGAAAATAAATGCAACTTCACCACTGAAAATGTCTTGAATCAGAAGGTTTCTTCCTCTGCAGCCTGCTTGTTAGTCTGGTCCATGCATTTCCTGCAATTCTGAAGTGCCTACGTCATGCCTCTTCCTCTTCCTCTTCCTCCTCAAATGATAATCTAATCCCTCTGGAGGCGGCAGGTTTTGGTGATGTATGAAGCATGCAGCAGGCTAGAAAACCTTTACAGACCTCGCTGGGACTGTAGAGCAGATCTGTCCAGGCAGCGGAAATGTATTATGAGAAAGCCAGAGTTCTCTCAATGTTATGGGGCCTCATTGTGGAGCCCATCTGCTACAGTCTGTGGGGTATGCCAGTGGGATCACGAGCCAGGTTTTCAGTAGATATCTTCTATCACCTGTGAGAGAAAAGGCAGAGAACTAAGTGAGATATCCATGGTGTAGGCAGTGGAAGCTACAGTGGGCCTAGGTGATAAACGTGCCTAGATATCATGGGAAAGGGGTACATGTTAGTAGCAATGAAGTAGTAGCAAAAGCAGTATACCTACTTAGAAGCCACCCCCCAGTGATGTAAATCTTCCTGGAAGTGATCATGAATTCCTGACTATGAGAGAGTATCTAGGCATGGTGATAGACACAACATACATGATGATCCCCTTGACATCGCAGACCACTTGCACATTGAGAGTGTGGAAGCGCTTGTGGTTATGGAACGTGGCATCATCACCTGTTGATGGCCCTTATAGGAACATGAGTGCAATCAATAGCCCCCAAAAACGAGGGGAAGCATGCAATTAGTATGATTCAATTATAATTTGTGGCTGTTGAAGGCAGCCAGAAAACTAATCAATACATATAGAGGTGGCTGACTGGCTTTATCTGGCTGAAGGCCAGTGTCAGTGGCCAGGGCCATAGTGACCTTGAGCTGTCCCAGGCAAGGGCATGACCTCTCCGCTTGGAAAGGCGCAGGCCCTGCTGTAACTGCTGGCATAGCTGTAATAGGGTTCCTTCCTGATTGAACCTGGTCCTTGTGCATGACTTGCTCCTCCTACAGATTCAAAACTGTGCCCTGGTAACCTCCTCTTCTGTTCTCTCTCCCTCCTCAACCGCTGTGTCATGAGTATCCATAAATTATATTCTCATTTTGGACTATTTTTCTCCAGCCCCATCAGCCCCCAGTGTAGGCCAATATACCTCAGATACACTCACTGATTCCCCCCAGTATGCCCAGTGACAATCACTCACCCCTCCAGTGTTCCCTAGTCTGCCTTGCTAAAATTTAGGCCATATCTGTGAATTTATTCATACACTTGTACACCTGCTGATTGACTTTCACAAGTAAAGGCAGACTTGTCTGTTGTCTGCACTTTTAGGTTGGAAGATGAGGTTGAAATGGTGGGGGGATTCAGGCTGAAATGCTAGAGAGTCCACGTGAAGTGAAGGGAGGGAATATGGTTACCTGTAGATGGTGTTCTCCATGGGTGATATCATCCGACGGTGCCATGTGAGAGTATCCCTTCCTCAAGCTCAGAACAAAGTCTTATCTATCCATTTATTTATCCATTACTAAGCTGTGAGGGGAGGTAGGAGGGACTGTGTGATTGTTCTGCTGTCCACAGAGAACATCTCCTACAGGTAAGCATATTCACTTCTCTGGGGGACGAGTAGGAACAAAAGTCAGCCACACAAATGTGGTCTCCCTAGCTAAGGGTTGCAATCTCAAGGAGCTCCTTTTCTCCCTTTTATATATTGCAACCTGTGGACTGCAGCAGATCTTCAAAACTGCCCGGCCAAATGCACTATCGGTATGTGCTTCTTCTTCTTCCAGACAGGAATCTTTCATGAATGTGTGTCTTGATGGCCACGTATGTAGCCCTGCAGGTATCTTGCAATTGAGGCTGTTTGTTGGTGCAGTTTGTTGGTGCAGTTGCTTACCCTTGGTGAGCTTTCATTTTGCTGTGGCAACATTAATTCCTGCTGTTGAAAAAGAAATGAGAAATGCAATGTGAAAGTCATCTTTAGCAACTGGAAGACTTTGCCCGGATCCTTCATAACAAAGAGGTAATTGTGATGCATTTCTGAAGGGTTAAGTTCTTTTCAAATTGAACAGTAAAGCTCTCCTGCAGCCCAGCATACGAAGAGCCTGGTGTACTGAGGACATGTGAGGCTTTGGAAAGAAATTTGGCAGTACAATAGACTGATTCGAAATGCAATTGTCACGTCTTTCAGTAAGACCTTGGAATGTGTAGGGTAACACAGCTTATTTTTTATAAATTTGGGTACAAGGTGCATAAATGCACCAAAGCCATGAAATTCACTGACTCTTACAAGCTAATTCCGGCACAGAATTTCCACGTCAAGGGGCTGTGGTAAACCTTCCATGGCTAATGCCGATCTTACCCGTGTAATTCAATAACGTGCTCAGTGCAGAAAAACGCGCGTCAAACCCGCTCAAAAACCCGCAGCAGGTTTAGTGCGAGTACATGCAAAATGCATGAAAAGGAGGCAATTGTTGTTAATGGGCAATGCAGCGAGCCACGCCAGCAGTGAGAACAGTTAGTGGGATTTTTTTTAAGTGGGGTTTTTAGCGCCTGTATCAGGGCTGAAGTTAAGTTAAAGCACCTGTCTGATGCGAAGAGTAACAGTGGCAGAAGCCTTTCGGTGCAGGCAGTTTCTCGCTGAAGAAGAGAGGAGGGACCGAGAGCAGGTTGCCTTAGCTGAAGCTGCTTGCAGAAGGGCACGTAGGCAGAGGATGTATTTATTTATTTATATTTATCAAGTTTTATATACCGTCGTTCGGTTTCACCATCACAACAGTTTTCACAGTTTTACTGCCTGAGGACAACACTGCCGGGGAATGCCAGAGACTGATGGTGCGTACCTATAGCGTGGGCTCTAACAGACGGTGGATGAGGTATTCCGTGCCTGGTCAAGCTTCTCAGAGCCTTAGTTTCCATTTAGCATAGGTCACCAGCTGCCACGCAGTCAGAGTCAGGTCATGAAGGGGTTAGACATTGCTCTAACCCACCTTCAGTCCCACTCCGGGACCACTAACTTCTTCACTGCCTTATGAAAGGGGAAGGCTCTTGCCCCGAGAATCATTCGCAGGTCTCCACACACGCCAATCGTTAATGCGGGTTTTCTGCCCGGGGTTCTATATAGAGCCTCAAGCCCGTGTATTTGCGCATTTATTTGGTTTGCACAGATTTTCAGCGCGTACCTCATTTGCATACCCTTCCTTTATTGCATCCTGCAGAGCTGTTGGGTTTTGCCACGCATGCTCAAAAAAAAAAAAAATACACACAGAAAAGTAGCGCCGATTTCAGCATGGGTCTTATTACATTGGCCCCGAAGAATTTTAAGTCTACAGTTGCTAATGCTTCATATGGATACTTCATTAATTGACGCAAGACCATATTTAGATTCCATTGAGTTGGTGGTTGTCTAATCAGAGTTTTCCAGTGATACAATCCCTTTATAAAAAGGGATACGAGGGGGTGTTGAGAAATGCCCAGACCTTAAGAATGCTGATAGCCTGCTGTAATCACTGAATTTGACTTCAGACTAGGAACTGATAGGTACAGAAGATATTGCAACAGACGAGATGGAGGACAGGAGACTGGCTTTCTAGCTGCTAGAAGTACACTTTTTACTCAGTTGGCAAGGACAAGAAATAGAAAACATGACGGCAGAAAAAGACTATTACGGCCTAACTATTCTTCCCAACCACACCAACTACTCAGCTTTATGATCTCTGTCATGATCTCATAAACTCCTTGTGATTACGCCATGCCTTCTTGAATTCAGATACTGTCTTTGTCTCCACTACCTCTATGGGGAAGCTGTTCCATGTATCCACTCTGTAAAAAATATTTCCTTATATTACTCCTGAGTCTTCTCCCTTTTACTCTCCTACCATGACCTTCGTTCCAGGATCTTCTTTCCTTTGAAAGAGGCCTGCTCCCTCCGTATGGCAACTGTGGAGGTATTTAAATATCTGTAACCTCAATTCAGGGTATGGGCTGAATTCTAGTGAGGCCATAAAAGTCCTGGGCTGAGTCGTAATGTCACAGTCAGTAGTCCTTTTGCCCTGGGATGTAAGTTCTTAATCTCTTGGGGAGAAGGATATCCTTGAAGGTCCAGGAAATAGGTGAAATCCCTTCCATGTGTGTTGTTATGACTCTTCTGGGATGGAACATCTCCTCACAGTACTTGAAGACCAAGGGTACTTCAAATCTCTGTCCTGGCCATATCCTATGCCTCCAGGGTGGAAACTCCTTTGGGGGGGGGGGGTCTCCAGATGTTTTTCACTCCTATTGAAACAGATGTCTGTACAGCTTCCTGGAGGAAAGGTCTCTCCTGGAAAACAGTTCTTAAAGCTTTCTAGCTCTGAAGGTAAGGAAAGGTGGCAGGAAAAGACTTCCTTCCCAAACTCGTATAGACAAAACAGGAAAAAAACTTCTTTTATCACCATGACAGTTGCTGCAACCCACCTTGGAAAGGTCCTACATGTATACAGCTTCCTCCTGACCTCCGGGGCAGGGGAAACAACCTCCCAGAAAGGCAAAGGTCTCACAGGCAAAAAGGACTGCAAAAAACCCTTCCTCTATCAAATTCCATTACAGCCCCACACGAGAAACTGGCGAGCCAGTGCCTGTCCCCTCCTGCTCTAGGCTGGGATCTAAAACTAGGTTAGCACCCCAAAAAAACAGCTTACTCTCTCAAAAGACAGGCCTGCGAGTGGCTCCACATACCGGCCCAACGCCGCGCTGCTGAGCCCGATGCCGCCGGAAGCCACCGATGCCTGCATCATCGTGGCCCGAGTGCTGCTGATGCCCTACTTCAGCGGGCTGCCAATGCTGCCACTTCCTGTTCTTCGCAGCAGTAACAGTTCCACCATGAGGAACTGCTCCCCTAATTCCGCACGTCTTGGAGAGTTGGGTATTGCTGTTTCTCTGGTTGATCCGAGTCCAGACAAACGGGAGTGATCCAGACCTGGCAGGGCTGTGGGGCCCCGCCCAAACCTTTCCTCCTCATGCAATGGTGCAACAGTTGATGGTCTGAGAGTGGGATACTCCTGAGACGGGGCTCAAGGTTGGCAGAGCCATGGATAAGCTCTACCCTTTGCCGGAGGATACTTTGGAGCTGATAAGGGTTCCGAAAATGGACGCATCCATTTCAGTGGTCACGAAGTGGACGACCATTCCGGTGGCAGGAGCAGCAGCCTTGAAGGATCTCCAGGATCGCAAGCTGGAAGAGTCAACTCAAGAGGATTTTCAAAGTTTCTGCCCTTGGCATTCGGGCTGCAGTTTACAGTAGCTACCTGTTCCGGGCGAGCCTCTGATGGTACAACAGTTACAAAGTCCAAGGATTTGGTGCCCCAGGAGGCGAAGCGGCAAAACTTCTGGAAGTGTCCATAGCTTATAGAGCTGATGCCTTGTATGACCTTCTATTCGCAACCTCGTCGTGGACAATTGTGTCTGCAGTCTCGCTAGGAGGTTGTTGTGGCTCCGAAATTGGGCGTGCGGATGTTTCTTCATAAGGCTCAGCTTGGTGCCCTTCCCTTCAAAGGCAAGCTGCTTTTTGGGAGGACTTGGAGCAACTAATAAAGCAGCTGGGAGATAATAAGTGCATAAGCTCCAGAAGATAAGCCAAAAGGGCAGAAAGCTGTTCTCCCTGGCTTGCTCTTGCTTTTCATAGCCAAAGGCAATTTTCGGCAGAGCAGGGCTTAGAGCGCGGGCCAAAGACAAGCCCCTGGGAGGTTCCAGTCTTGGTCGCAGATCTACCGCGGACGTCGAGCAGCCTGGGATGGCTCTGGATATGGGCCCAGCGGGGCCAAGTCCACCCAATGAGTTGTGGCCAACCCACTCCTTGGATCCTGTCATAGTAGGCTGGCTGACTCTCTCTTTTCGAGGAGTGGGTCAAAATCACATCAGAACCAGTGGAATTCTCAGCATTAGAATTTACTTGTCTGCTCCGAAACCTGTTTCTGGTGTCCCCTTGATGGGTCCTCTGGAAAAAAATGAGTTTGTCATTCGCCAACCCTTTGTCGACTCCGAAGTCTGGGGGGGGGGGTCATCGTTCCCGTTCCTCAGAGCACGGAACAGGATGTTACCTCCATTTACTTTGTCATTCCAAAGAAGGAGGGAACCTTTCGGCCCATCCTGGATTTAAGAAGGTGAACGTGGCTCTCAAGGTGCCCCGTTTTTGGATGGAGACGCTCCACTCGGTCATTGCAGCAGTATGGAAGGGCGAATACTTGGCATCCCTAGATCTGATGGAAGCATATCTACACATCGGGATCTGCCAGGACCATCAGAGCTTCCTCAGATTTATGATTCTAGGGCAACATTTCCAGTTTTTTGTGCTCTACCATTCAGCCTTGTCATGGCCCTATGGACTTTCACCAGTTATGGTGGTGGTAGCGGTGGCCCTAAAGGAGGGGATTCTGGTGCATCCCTATCTGGATGATTGACTCATCCGAGCGAAGTTGGCGGTCCTATGCTCACAGGCAGTGGATATGGTTTTACGACGCTTGAAGTTGCTGGGCTGGGTGGTCAACCCTCGCCAAGAGCCATCTTGCCCCCCTCCCAGGTCCTGAACTTTTTGGTGTCCCTCCTGGAGCCTGAATTTGGTTCTCCAGGGATTGTGCGAAGCTCCCTTTGAGCCACTCAGGAAGGCCACTTTGAAGGATCTCATGCTGAAGGTGTTTTTTTGGTGGCGATTTGTTCAGCCAGGAGAGCGTCTGAGCTTCAGCCTTATCCTGCAGGGAACCCTTTCTCCGCATCTCGGATTCTGGAGTTTCCCTACGAACGGTCCCATCCTTTTTACCAAAGGTGGTCTCCGATTTTTATCTGAATCAATCCGTGAAGCTTCCGGCCTTTACTGATGTGGAGCTGAGGGACCCTCATTTGAGAGAACTGAGATGGCTGGATGTCAGACTGGCCTTGTTACGCTATCTGGAGGCTACCAATGGCTTACATTTATAGTCACCTTTTTGTCTTGTGGCATGGTGCAAAGAAAGGACAGAAGGCATCTAAATCAACTATTTATTTATTTATTTATTTTATTTACGAGTTTTTATATACCGATGCTCATGAAAATCATATCGCGTCTGTTTACATATAACTGTAGTTGGAAGTACAATAAACAAGGGGACTTTAACCTGGAGAAACAACTCTAGTGAGAGTCACAAACAAGGATAGAGGTGGAGAAAGAGTAATAACATTAATAACATTAAGGTAACAGCAACGATAACTGTGTTAAATAATGTGGTGAGGTGTAAAGAGTCTTATGGCGTGCTTCAGTTCTTCAGGGAAACGCTTGGCTGAAGAGCCAAGTCTTAAGCTTTTTCTTGAATGTCTTTTGGCAGGTTTCTAAGCGCAGGTCAGGTGGTAGAGAATTCCATTGTGTGGGCCCTGCTGTGGAGAGGGTGCGTTTTCTGAGTGCAGTCTTGGTGGGAGGAGCATGGAGTGTGCCTTTGTGTGCTGATCTTATAGGTCTGGCAGACGTGTGTAGTCGAAGCGGGAAGATTAGATCCAGTGGGGTTTGCATGTGGATAGACTTGTGGATCAGCATTAGAACTTTGTGAATGATTCTGAATTTGACAGGGAGCCAGTGTAAGCTCTTTAGAACCGTAGAAATATGTTCATTTCTTTTGGTATTCGTCAGAATCCTTGCGGTAGAGTTCTGTAGCATCTGTAAGGGTTTTGTGGTGGAAGCAGGAAGGCCGAGTAGGAGAGAATTGCAGTAGTCGATTTTAGAGAATATGATAACTATCGCTCATTGGTTGAAAGATCTGTATATATCTGGTCACCCAATCCCAGAGGGTCTAAGGACTCATTCTACCCGAGCGTATGCAGCTTCCTAGGCAGAATAACAGTTGGTTTCCCAGCAGGAAATCTGCAGGGCGGCTACCAGCAAGTCTTTACACACCTTTGCTAGACACTACCATTTGTGAACGTCCAGGATTCAGACGTTGGCAATTTCGGTGTCAGTGTCATCCAAGCGGGACTCTCGCAGTCCCACACCAATTAGGGAAGCTTTGGTACATCACAGGATTTTGGACTGATCTGGGTATGTACAGGGAAAGGAAAATTGGTGCTTATTTGCTAATTTTCGTTCCTGTAGTACCACAGATCAGTCCAGTCGCCCACCCGCTGGGGAGGTCTGAGGTTGAGTAAGGAGAGCCCGCTCAATCTGTACTTTTAATCTAAGCCTTTTCCGAAGAACGGCATTGGCTTTTCATATTCAAGGACGTTCCATGTTTCACTTTCAAAAGTTTTGTTCCTCATCCTCTGCTCGTTCGGGAGATAAAGTTAGGTTAATTCATAAGAAGGTTGTTCTATAAGATTGTTCTGCTTGGGTACGAATAAATACTGAGGAGATGCAGGTGGCACACAGGGTTAAGAGGCGGTGCCTGTGAAATTTCTCTGCCTCCATCTGCTGGAGGGGAGGCAAAACCCAGGAGTCTGGACTGATCTGGGTACGTACAGGGAACACCCAAACACTTAGGCTACCTCCATGCCTCTATCACTAGCTAGATGCCACCTGACAGACGTCTCTATATCTCTGGTAACCTATCTATGGCCTTGCCACCCCCTATAACTAATGGGTTTCCCACTGATAGGAGAAGTTCCCATGCTTCCATCTCTCCCAGAAATGGAATGGCCTCTAACTGTACGACGCTGCACATCAAACCCTGGGGTACCCTGGCTAATTCATGATATTATCATGAGTGCCGGTATAGAAAAAACCTTAAATAAATAAATAAATAAATAAATAATGGCTTGACACACACGTTTTGCTCTGTTCGCCAATTCCACCAGCTGAGAGGAGGAAGCCCTCCACAGCCACCCCCACCACCTCTGGACTCTGCAGTGACATACCATCCACTCTTCCCTGCCTGACCGCACCCCCTGCCACCTCACCTCACCAACAGGACCTCTGGACGTAGGACCTGTGGCTGCCTAGCCTTTGCTAAGTGATGGAGGTGAGCAGCTCACAGGGCAGATTCCCCCAGGTTCAGGGCAGCACCCCCATGGCTGCAGAGATGGGCTTGGGGGAGCTGGAGCACCCGCTGCTAGCCCATACCTCTGTGCTCTAGTGGCTATAGAAGCAGCTCCTGAAACAGTGCACCCCCCCCCCCCCCCCCCCCCAGTCCGTCGGAGCCTAGTGCTAGTCTCAAGCAGTGCACTGAAATAACCAGCTGCAACCTTCCAGCCCCCCTTGCAGCGCAGTCTCTGAGTTCAAATTCCAAATCGCAAACTCGGTCTTAATCAGCAGGAACTTGTAATCCTCTCCCATGCACGTCTGTTCCACCTCCATGATAGCTGGAAACCCTAGATACTCCTCTGCACATTGGACTCTCCTTTCACTGCAAGCTACACTCTGTGTCCTTGGTAGCACGTCTGCTTGAAGCACAACTATTCTCCTTGGTAAGTACTGTGTGACGCACGTCTAGGAGAAGAACCTGCTGTTTCTCCTCTCAGCTCCTTCTGCTGTGACTCCTTCCTCAGATGACCAGTCCTGCGCCCCTGCACTGCTCCTTCTGTTATACATACACTCCTTTTCTATAACTGCAATTCACACAATTGGCTAGCAGTCACACTTGCCACTCACCACACACACACACTGCACACACCTTCAAGACCATCCCTGAATCACTCTCTAGAATATTCCTTATTTTAAGGAATAGAATAAACTTTTAACCTTTTTATGAAAAAACACACTGTACACACCTCCTATAGGAAGGGCTACCCACTATCTCTTCCTACTAGCCAACCTCCCTGAGATAACATTTAGATTAATCTCTATTAACCAGAACATTCTCATTTTAAAGTACAGGCTGAACTTTTGAAATCCCTATTAAGCATTCACAGTAAATACATAACCCTAATAATACTGAGCTACAGCACCATCTAGTGGCCTCTTAGGATTACATGTATAATACTAATGTGAGATTTGCCAGATCGAGTCACACCAAAGGTCCATCAAGCCCAGTATCCTGTTTCCAACAGTGGCCAATCCAGGTCATAAGTATCTGGAAAGATCCCAAAAGGTCAATAGATTCCATGCTACTTATTCCAAGGAAAAGCAGTAGATTTCTCCAAGTTTTGTCCAGGAACATATGTAAACCTTTTTTTAAACCCAGCTATACTAACAGCTTTCACCACATCCTCTGGCAACAAATTCCAGAGTTTAATTATGCGCTGAATAAAAAAAACATTTTTCCCTATTTGCTTCAAATGTATCATGTAGTAACTTTATTGAATGTCCCATATTCTTTGTACTTTTTGAAAGAGTTTACCTGTTCCACCCCACTCATTATTTTATAGACTTCTATCATATCTCCCCTCATGTATATATATAAATTTATTGGCATAATTGTATATGAATTTTATTCTAAATTAATATATACTTATTTTATTTATTTACAAATTGTATAGTCCACTGATCCTCAAAGCTCAGCGGATTACAAACCACATTCATAAAATATCACAATAAAATCGACAATTTAATTTAAAAAAATCATTTAAAATAGCAAAGGTACATACATCATCAATATAAAAAAAATTAATCAGAACAGGCATCATTCAGCAAATGCAAGAGTAAAAAAAAACAAACCACATGCTTTGAAAAGCTTAATGGTTCTTGCCCTACCACAAGACCCCCAGAGACTCCACCCCCCCCAACCCCCCCCCCACCCAACCCCTCCCCCTCCCCACCTTCCTAGTTCCCACAATGTACCAGGAAGGTCCATGATTGAATTCAGCCTGCAGGTCCCTCCAGGCCTGCCATATCCTGAAGTTTTTCTGCCTGACTCACCACCAGCCTAGACATATCCCTGGTGATGAAATTTAGCTGCCTTGCCAGGGGGGGCATCTTGGAATGAGCCTGGCTCGCTGGGCAGTTTTCCCCAGAAGTGCGCATGTACACGCCTAAAAACATACGTGTGCGCAAGTTTCTAGAAAAAGGTACTTTTCAAAGGTCTTGTGTATGTGTACATGAAACTAAATCGTACGCTTAGTTTCGGGGGCCACTGATACACATATTATGCAGACGCACCCGTACAGATTCTAAAATACAATGGCAAGTCTGCACGGACCATGTAGGCATGCGTGCATATGGACTCACACAGAGCTGTTTGAAAGTTATCCTCCCCGTGTGTATTTCTTACAAAATAGCAATTTCCGCACCTACTTCCTAATCCCATACTGGAGCATCCCTGGACCGACCCTTTTTTTTTTCCCCTGGTAAAATGTATGCCCGAAACTGAAAATAGGTGCTTACTCTCAGCATTTATAAAATAGCCCGTGCATGCTATTTACATGTGTGTATGCTATTTTTACACACAAAATCCCTTTGGAATTTCACTTCAAAGGGACGAGATTATTTTCCTTATCATCTTGAAATAGAGTAGTGCTGCAGGGGCTCTTGCACGCCTTTAAGATACATCATTCTACCTGCAATCTCCACCGGTCGGCAAGACACACTTGCAAACTGAGGTTTTCACACAATGGACAATGCATGCAATCTATTTTAAAGCAGGCTGAAGTCCAGAAATGCTCCTACTTTATTATGTTATGTTCCCTCTGGGAATGCCTTAAAAAAAAGGGCAAAGCCGAAAGATTTCCTGTAAGGCTAATCCCTCTCTGGGTCACATCATTCTTTTCAGATAGCATCTCAAAAGAGTCTTCTAATAACAATAGATGCTGCTGTTTGTGAACTCAAGAAAATCCTGTTGCTTTGGCGTTAAACAATGAGAGTGGAATTCCAGTGCAACATGGCTGCTTTCTTAATACAATAGTGGCTGGTGCATGCTAGACTTTTAAGTGTTAGTGAATCGGTGTGTGGGAAAATCTATATTACTGCAACTGAGTCAACAAACACATCTAAAGCAAGACTGCCTCCAGTTATAAAAGTGACAGTGCTACTGCTAAACCTCAGTGAGAAAGGGCGAGGTAGGATTCATCAGTAAATAAAATGGTATTTTGGTCCGAGAAAGAAAATATTATATATATATATATATATATACATTTACAACAACACGAAATTAATTACACTATAAATATTGTGAGGTACACATAATTTCTTTTTGCAGTTAAACATGTATACCCACAATAAACTGTGTGTTAGAAATTGCTGGTAAAAGTGTACGGGTGGTGCTTTCCGCATGGAAGTCCTAACCCCACACCTTGAGGATGCCAGCCCCAGGGACCCACAGAGCCAAGCGTTTGGCCTACACCTGTGGCGTTGCACCCGCCAGTGCTACCAGAGAGGCATTGCTTCTTTTGTACACCCCTTTCTGCAAGCGTTTCGGCCCAAACTCCAACCGGTTCTTCCTTGTATTCGAAGACGCAGCCAGCTATTTCGTTAAATAGTGTCCCTCAGCGCACCTTTCAGTCACAGCCCGGACACTGCAGTATTTGCAAGCCTGCCTGAAAGAGCTGAGAAACAGAATGCTTTCCGTCACGGGGCCAGCCTTCATGGAATTCAGTCCCAGATTCTGCGTGGGAAATTTCGAATTACACAGATTTTAGGAAGCAAGTCAAAGCCGTTTGTTTCGTGCCGGCCTTAACAGATATCTAAAGTGGGCCTTAGCTGTTTTGAATGTATCTGGCATCTTTACTTTTTAAACCTGGTTTTATTTTATTTCTTGTTTTTCGTTGTTTGATGCACTGTTAGGTATTTATTTTCGGTTATTTACTACGTATATTGAGTCTCTAACCCACCCAGAATAAGATGTATTGGATGTTGTGCAATATACGGATTTTAAATAAATAAGTTTGCCTTGAGGCAAAGCGTGGTAAAGTTTTATTCTTGCAACTTAAAGGATATTTTGGGTAAATCCCTACTGTGGCTCTGCCATTTCTCATTTATTGCTATATTATATCTGTTTCTTATAAACCCCTGAAATCTTTAGGCTTGAACCTGGATACCTGAGATCTGGGATATCCCATCGGTAGGGTCTGAACTTACCAACTCTGGGCCGGGTAAGTGGCACCATTTGAGTATCCGGGCTCAGCAGGCAGCTGCCACTTAACCATTTTTTTAAAAAAAATGCATTTATATTCTGCTTTTCAGCGCTTCAAAGCAGATTACGTTCAGGTACTGCAGGTATTTCCCTATCCCCAGAGGGCTTACTGTCTAAAGACCCGATTTAAACGTGTTCCTTGTGCTAAAAGGCCCATACACGCGAGTTATGTGGGTTGCGCGTGAGCAACGTGGATTTTAAAAGCCGCTGATGATTACTGTGCACCTGCGTGAGCTAAAAAGGGGCGGAAGAGAGCCAGGACGTGGGCGTTCTGGAACGGCGTCAATAGGTACGTGCATGTGGCTGAAGTTTAGAAAAGGCCGCTTCAGCACGCAGTATATTTACTGCTGCTCCTGATGAGATGCAAGTCTGCAGAAATCTCTGCTTAGGCCGAGATCGACCAGGTGAGAGGTCTGAATCAAATCTGAATCCATTTGAATAATAATAATAATGTGATCCCGGTTTTCTCTATCTAGGAGAGGGCTACAGCTCTCATAATATAGGAGACTGCACGCATCTTCTAAAGAGGTGTGATATCTCCAACTGAGCTGATCTAGGAGAAGCAGAGTCGGACTCAGGGGAAGCTCTAGTTTTACTGTAGTGGGGTGCTGCAGTGAGAAACGGACTGGATATATGAAACCATAAGCTTGCTTTATATAGCAAAGCTGATGACAGAACCCGCTGAGAAAGCTAAAAGAAAGGGGGTGACAAACAGCAGAGCTGCTTCTGAAGTGAGAGGAACACATTTTTTCCCTTATATCTCCCAATACATATTAACGTAGATTTGAACCACTTTACAGTTTTCTAACCAACATTCAACCTGTATTCAACACATAGTCACTATTATTATAATATGTTACCGTCCTATGTTGGCACATGTTTGATTTGTAATCTATACCAATCATACTATTTTTGTTGTGCCTTTCTGTAAACCGTTGTGATGGTGAATTAACTTAACCACGGTACAGAAGAGTTTTTAAATCAATCAATCAATCAATCAATCAATCTTAGGGGGAGATAGACTGACACTGTGAGTTCACTCTGCCCCAAGGTGAGAATACAGGCAGAGTACGTGGAAGTACAGATAATAGTGCTTTAATGCTTATCACATCCCCAATATGAGAATACTTGTTGGCACCTGCTCAGATTACGTATATAAACATACAGTCACTGGTGGTGATTACATATTGATGAGCATCTGAACCTTTACTCAGTGCAACAGTGCGAGAGGTGAGTGAAAGAAAGTGTGAAAATAATCCTCACCATGCACCAGCGAGCATCTGAATGTAATTCCTCTGCACTAGCTAGAATAAGGACATTTAATTATCTTTTGTTTTCCGCAGTCGGCTAGCCCAGTTCCTGTTAGTTGCCACGAATAAACACCGAGGGAACACTCCTAGTGCACCGCCGGAAGATAAAACGCGGTTAGTGTAGTGGAGGAGCACGCTATTTTGTTATTTATAGATAGGTCTCTGACTGCTCCAGAGACAACGTACCCGATACAGCAGGAGGATCGCAGTCGGGGAGCGACATCCAGGACCCTCTGGCACTCATGCCCCGCCCATGAGCAGCGTTGCAGCAAGCTACGCCCCCTACCAGCGGCAGAGGGTAGGAAGATTCGTCCTAAAGAAAGTCAGCTAAGGGTATACTTGCCACAAAAGTCTAGCTAGACTGAAACTTTTGGGTTTTTTTCTCATCATAGAGAACGAGTACAGAATTACTGCAGCAGCTGTCACACGTAATCGTGTCAGAGACATATATATATATGAAGAAGACGAAGAACAAAAGCCTCAAAATTCACATAGGAAAAAAACAAAGGAATAGACGCCAGATGTCCTTTGACGTATTTATTATAGTGGAGACGTGTTTTAAAGAATGCCCGACTCAGCCGAGTTTCGCCACTCCTCTAGTGGCTGCCTCAGGGGCTATGGTAAAATGGCATAGCATACATAAATTAAAAGAAGACATACATAACTTAAAAAAAATCAATTATATAAAATATTAATATACAAACATAGAACATTTAAAATGGTGACATGAAACAGAACATATAAAAGAGATCCAGAGCTAGAACAACTTCAATATGTCTAAAATGTGATAACTAAAAAACCTATATACGTCGTGAAGTAAGGTATTGAGTGGAGGTCTTGTCAAATTATTAAACAAACAAAAAAACTTTGAAAAATTAGTTAAAATATATATTGTTATACATAAGTTCTTGGTAAAACATCCGCGATTGGGGCATATCTGTAGATCACACATAGAATATATATGAGCAATCTCAAGGTATTCATAAGAATGCTACAATTGTGCTACTATGTTCACAAAAGAAGACCACAACCAGTTATTAAAAAAGTTTGGATTTCACTTTGAATTGTGAGCTAAAACATAAATCACTGTGATACTAAACATTTTTTGCAACTTTTTCTAGAGCCTTAGCTGGTCCCATAGGGGCGTAACCCCGAAAACCCTCTCCTATGCCGTAAGTGCCCGGAGGCTCTGGCCCCGCCCCCGGACCGCCCCGCCTATTCCCCGCCCCCTTTTCAAGCCCCGGGACATACGCGCGTCCCGGGGCTTGCGCGCGTTGCCGAGCCTATGCAAAATAGGCTCGGCGCGCGCAGGAGCGCGTTTTCGGGGTTACGTGCGTAATATACACGCGTAACCCTTTGAAAATCCGCCCCATTGTGTATATATACACCAATGCAACATGGACTATACAGCAAAATACACTTAGGGCTAGATTTTCTATCGTCGCGTGGCTCTTTGAATCGCGCGCTACTGGGGGCGGGCCTGCGAAAGCCGGCAGCGATCGCACCACCGCGGTGCTATTGCTGCCGGCTTTCACAAACCAATAGCGCCACCGTGAAAGGCGCTGCTATTGGGCGCGTTACTGACAGCGATAAGGCTCCTTACCTTTTCGCCGTCAACGATGCCTTCGCGGTGTCCGCCCCGACTCCTCCCCTTCCGGAGCGGACGCCGCCCGGAACCCACCCCGATCTAGGTATCGCACGCGAAAAGTCCCTTTTCGCGTGTGATCCCTTTAGAAAATGACCCCCTTAGTGTGTCCCTTGTCAAAAGACTACTAATAACTTAATGGCTGTCACGATGTATTACTCTAACAATTTAAAGTGTAACATTATACATAGCTTAAATCAAAGCAAGTTAGATTTACCGCTTAAGCCGCAGTCGGAAGTGCTCTTTTAAACAGAAAGTGCGCACATGCTCAGTGTTACCTTTAAACCCAAAATTTGGCGCCAAAATCTTTGTCAATCATTAAGGGGGGGTGTGTCAAAAAAGTGTGTTGATCTCATACATAAAGAGCTCTTAGATAAAAGGGAGGAACTATATTGCGAATATAAAGGATAACTAGTGAGACAAAGAATATTACATATGCTGTTTAACGTGTCAAAAATTAAATTAAAACTAAAAAACCAGTTGTTGGTCCAAAATCAATTTCAAGGCAAAAGGAGAAAAATAATAAATATTGGGTCAGATTTTTAAACTTATGCGCGGGTGCAGATTTGTTCGTGCAACCCGGCGCGAACAAATCTGCCTGGAGGGATCTTTTTTTGCGATCCCCCCCACCTTCCCCTATCTAACCCATCCCCCAGCCCTAACTAAATCCCCCCCTACCTTTTATTTCCGAAGTTCAGGCGTAACTTGCACGCGCCGGCTCACCATCCCCCGGCACAGGCCGCTGTACCGGAGGACTTGGGACCGCCCCCGGACCTCCGCCACGCCCCCGGACCCGCCCCCTGACCCGCCCCTTTTTCAAAGCCCTGGGACATACGCAAATAACCCTTTGAAAATCTGCCCCATTCTGTGTAAAATTACTCTTAGCAGAACCTCTAAAATAACTATAAAAAGTAAAATAATTAAATATTCATAAACAATAAGACGAATATCGGTTTATGTAGCACATTAAGATCGATTCTTAACAAGTTGTCTTAAAAATGATTATAAAAAAACAGAATAATCAATCTCAGCATTTAAAGCATATGGAGCAAGAGTAGTAAAATCATAGATGTATTTCTGTTCTAGTTGGAGGAGGAGTCTATCTAGATTACCCCCACCCCCCCAACTCAATACAGGTTGTTGTACGACGCAGAATTTGTAGTCATTAAATTTATGATTATTTGCATCAGAGAGTTCTACTAATGGTTTGGAAGGAATTGACCGATTTACACTGCTATGATCCTTTTATTCAATTCTCTAATTGTTTTGCCGACATATAACTTGTTGCAAGGGCAGATGGCTGCACGTATGACCCCCTTGCTTTTACAGTTGCTAAAGGATTCAAATTAAAAAAAATCCTCTGCTGTCCTGGGATCTTTAGGTGACCTGTTTTAATGTTTACATTGCATTACAGAACGTCTGCCACAGGGGTGGTGGCCTGGTGGACTGAAAACCGTGGCAATGCGGATGGCCACATCAGGTCTTTCCATGTTTATCAGCCACTAGCAATTCCTCATCTTCAAAGCTGGACAATACTTGCATTATAGGCCAATATTTTCTTACAATCTTTGCAATACTGTGTGACATCTGAGTGCAAGTGATTGGACACACTGGGGTACATTTTAAAAAACAGGGCGAGCACGCGTACTTTTGTTCGCACACCAGGCGCAAACAAAAGTACGCCGGATTTTACAAAATACGCGCGTAGCCGCGCGTATCTTGTAAAATCCAGGGTCGGCGCGCGCAAGGGGGTGCACGTTTGTGCAACTTGCGCGCGCTGCCTGTTCCCTCCACCCCCCGCACCTTCCCCTCCCTTCCCCTACCTAACCCACCCCCCTGGCCCTATCTAAACCCCCCCGTTGTTGTAAAAGTTACGCCTGCCTCTGGCGACCCAGGGGCTGTTCCGAAGGCCTCGGCCGCGCCCCCGGAACGCCCCAAACGTTGCGCTGCCCACCCGACGTGCCCCCGACATGCCCCCCTAGCGAAGCCCCGGGACTTACGCGCGTCCCGGGGCTTGCGCGCACCGCCGAGCCTACTCAACATAGGCTCGGCGCGCGCAGGGGGTGTATGGGCCAGGTTTTCGGGGGGGGGGGGGAGGGGTACGTGCGTATCTTACGCGCGTACCTCTTTGAAAATCTGGCCCACTATGCGAGGGCCTATACATGCCAGCTCCTGGGCTTCTATGAGACATTGTGTGAGTGTTACCATCAGGTTCTGTTCATGAACTCTGCATACCCTGCCTACTCACTATATCTTAGTTTCTCTTCACCTTTAGCCTCCAGGGATCGCTGTTCCAGTATCTGAGGGACTGCAGCCCAGCCGGGCATTCCAGCTCACTACTGCCACCTCTGGTGGTTCAGTATACTGTCTAATAAAAGAACTAGTGTGCGTCTGTCTCCTAACTCTGAGCCTGACCAGTGGTCCCTCTCGGGATCTTCCCACGGGGGCGTGGTCACCTGCCACCGGTCCAAGGATCCACCCACAATTCTCCTAAATACTATAGATTGCTAACTCCTATCTGATTGCTCCTCCCATCAGATAGCGGTTTCATTATACCGAGGCAGGGAGAGCAGGCCCTCGAGGAGCGAGTACCTGTTCCCTGTAAGGCACCTGAAATAAAGCAGAGGGCCCCCGAGGAGCGGGTACCCAGGTTAGCAGTTACCCCGAAGGGCAGAGAGAGAGCTTCCAGCGGCAGCACGGAAGCAGCAGAGTAGCGTAGACAGGAACGGAACGAATCCCAATCGAGTCCTTGCTAACTCAACGAGCTAGCAAATTCGAAGATGTTACATACCCGGATGGCGTGACATCAGGGTTCGCACCAAGGTTGGAATAAAGACGTGGGTGACGCCCGCGCACCCCAGTAGGTACCTGGGAGAAGCACGGCGGGAGGCAGCACCATAGCCGTTCCGGGGACGCCGGTCGGCTTGAAGACGCGGCGGTAGCCATCTTTCCTAGGTAAGTGGGAGGAGCCATGATAAGGTGAGGCAAACTGGGTGAAGCCGTTTAGCACAGACGGAAGCGACAAGGTTGCTGGGGCAGGATGGTTTCAGGGGCAACGTTGCCGCCTCAAAATGTTGCCGCCTGAAGCGGCTGCCTCGCCCTGCCTCATTATAGAGCCGTCCCTGCTCCCAGGAGCTGCTGCCCCATCGTGTTGACTCTGCTGCCGGTGGCGCCCCGGGTAATCCACTCTCACATGATCAGCTCCTCTTCATTAGAAACAGCGTTTGCAATCACAGTAGGACAAGTAAAATGTGAAAATAGCGTGAACAATTAAAAAGTAAAACAGGGAAAGAGATTTTTCTCAGGATGTGTGGTCTTCATAAAAAGTGTACACCTTGTTCACAAGTATAAAATATGAAAAATATCTGGACAAAAAAAAAAAAGCAAAGAGCTTTAAAAATAAGATCTTAAATTGAAGCAATAGAATGAAGTTAGTTAGCAGAAGTGATTTAAATAGTTCACAGAAACTATGTTGCTGTAAGTATTTGGCAATTTTATGTTCACACAGATCCTATTTTTTTTTTTTTCAGTTGTCAACTCTAAATGATTCACAGGCTCCAGCCACTGATTTCATGAGCTAATGCCATTTTTCCTGTTTATGAAAATTTATTGTTTCATTGTTGCCTGCAACTTCTACTCGGTTAAATTTCCCACACCGTAGGCAGGAAGCAGCTTCTGTGATGTTTGGCTTCCTCGGGCTGATTCTCAGGGAAGGCCGGGACCTGCCCACTCCTGTTCAACTTTTGTGATGTGACTGTGCGGGGATTACGGTTAAACCCGGCACTTGGCACTTCCTTCCCTAGGACCCGGCGCGGCCTAAGTTGTGTCCCTTCCAACTTAAAGAGTCTCCCACCTCAGCAGTGGGAAAATATCCCTCTTATCTGTGTTTGTCTCTTTTTCACACACACTGTATGTGTTTACTGGCTTACAAGACGTACTTATCAAGCTGGCAATAACAACTGCTATTAATACGATTAAGCATTAATGGGTAATGCTCTTGGTAAAATCGTTGAGTTAAGGAAAGACGTGACTACATCTGTTTACATATCTAGACTTACCCATGACACAATTTTAGAGTCAAACTTATATGTAATAAACCACGTTTAGTAAAAATGCCAAACCAAAATATTTTAATTGCAACAATAACCCTCATACGGGAGCCAACTCTTAATGTATAAGATGTATGTATTTTCTTTTTCACTTTAAATCCATGGGATTTTTAACCCAATCCAAAATGAATAGCTCACCGTATACATTGAATAATCATCGGGTTTGTTGCAGTGAACCCTAATCGTTTTTTCTTTTTCTTAATATTATAATTCACAATTTCCTCTTATTAATAAGAGTTCACATTTCAATTAAAGTGTTCTTCAAAAATATATATATATATATCCACAGATAAAAAAGCACTTATCATGATGTTGAACCATGTTGCAACTCCATATGCCCTCCTTAAAACACCCAGTTCTGTGCCGCAGTTTTAGAGTCGGCACAGTGTGCAGGCTGGGGGTCTCCGATCCCTTGCGGTGCACACTCTGGTTGTGAATGCACTAGAATAAAAATGAAGTTCGTACATTTTCAGTAACATTAGTGTAAAAAAAAAACCCCCCAAAAAAACTAAAGTTCCTAATATATCGCCATTCATTTTTTAAAAAAGTTCGTGCTCCCTAGTCCAAATGAAACCTCCGTGGTACTCTTGGATTCTTTCTCGTGATGAAAGTCTGACTGTGTTGTACTTACGGCGCAGTAAAATGCATTTCAGCGGAAGCACTGCGGTGGATGCGCTTTTCCCAGTTTGGCTTTTCCCAGTTTGGCCAGGAGCTCTGGATCCAGGGAGAGAAAAAGAAAAAAAATTATTCTCTGTCCCCACTGCGCAGCGAATATGCACATTTCCCAGCGTCACCCACTCCCTCCATAAGCAGCGGATATGCACATTTCCCAGCGTCACCCACTCCCTCCATAAGCAGCGGATATGCACATTTCCCAGCGTCACCCACTCCCTCCATAAGCAGCGGATATGCACATTTCCCAGCGTCACCCACTCCCTCCATAAGCTGCGGATATGCACATTTCCCAGCGTCACCCACTCCCTCCATAAACAGCGTATATGCACATTTCCCAGCGTCACCCACTCCCTCCATAAGCTGCGTATATGCACATTTCCCAGCGTCACCCACTCCCTCCATAAGCTGCGTATATGCACATTTCCCAGCGTCACCCACTCCCTCCATAAGCTGCGTATATGCACATTTCCCAGCGTCACCCACTCCCTCCATTAGCTGCGTATATGCACATTTCCCAGCGTCACCCACTCCCTGCATAAGCTGCGTATATGCACATTTCCCAGCGTCACCCACTCCCTCCATTAGCTGCGTATATGCACATTTCCCAGCGTCACCCACTCCCTCCATTAGCTGCGTATATGCACATTTCCCAGCGTCACCCACTCCCTCCATTAGCTGCGTATATGCACATTTCCCAGCGTCACCCACTCCCTCCATAAGCAGCGTATATGCACATTTCCCAGCGTCACCCACTCCCTCCATAACCTGCGGATATGCACATTTCCCAGCATCACCCACTCCCTCCATAAGCTACGGATATGCACATTTCCCAGCGTCACCCACTCCCTCCATAAGCTGCGGATATGCACATTTCCCAGCGTCACCCACTCCCTCCATAAGCAGCGTATATGCACATTTCCCAGCGTCATCCACTCCCTCCATAAGCAGCGTATATTATGCACATTTCCCAGCGTCACCCACTCCCTCCATAAGCAGCGTATATGCACATTTCCCAGCGTCACCCACTCCCTCCATAAGCAGCGTATATGCACATTTCCCAGCGTCACCCACTCCCTCCATAAGCTGCGGATATGCACATTTCCTGTCATCACCCACTCCCTCCATAAGCTGCGGATATGCACATTTCCCAGCGTCACCCACTCCCTCCATAAGCAGCGGATATGCACATTTCCCAGCGTCACCCACTCCCTCCATAAGCTGCGGATATGCACATTTCCCAGTGTCACCCACTCCCTCCATAAGCAGCGGATATGCACATTTCCCAGCGTCACCCACTCCCTCCATAAGCTGCGGATATGCACATTTCCCAGCGTCACCCACTCCCTCCATAAGCAGCGGATATGCACATTTCCCAGCGTCACCCACTCCCTCCATAAGCTGCGGATATGCACATTTCCCAGCGTCACCCACTCCCTCCATAAGCTGCGGATATGCACATTTCCTGTCATCACCCACTCCCTCCATAAGCAGCGGATATGCACATTTCCCAGCGTCACCCACTCCCTCCATAAGCTGCGGATATGCACATTTCCCAACGTCACCCACTCCCTCCATAAGCTGCGCATATGCACATTTCCCAGCGTCACCCACTCCCTCCATAAGCTGCGGATATCCCTGGCTCCCGCGCTTCACTTTCACCGCTCGGCCGACCTCCCCAGCTCCTTTTTTTTTTTATACTGGTGGGGGGGTACAAGAGAGACCTCTCTCTTCAGCTGTCTGTGGCTATCCAGCCGCTCTCTTCACTGTCTTCCAGTGCTCGCGGCCCGCTGGCCTCCCTTTTCTTCTGCTGCAAACGGGATGGGCTCCACTCGTGGCCACCCACCTTCCTCTCGATGGCACCCCCCTGCTGGCTGTCACCCAGGGCACACCACACCCCTGCACCCTCTCTCAGTACACCACTGTCCCTCTACCTCCCCAACTGTTGCGACTAGTGGCCCAAGGGTCGTGCTCTTAACTCCGGTCCCGGACCTTGGATACTCTCCTCTGCCACCGGGGAAGCCTCCCTGTAGGTGCACGGTGCATCGCCGCACTCAGCCGCTCTCCCTGCCGCTGGGCCGAGTTCCTCTGATAATGCAGCGGTCCCCCCTGGGCCGGCCCTGCTGCTGGCGCTGCTCCTGCCTCAGCCCCCTCCCTAGGGGCGGGCGCGCATCGACACCATCCCCTCTTAAAGGTACACAAAGATGACGACACCGACAGAGGCCTATAAGAGGCCACCTCAGCAGCCCTGCCTTGCCCCGGCAACAGGTCGACTCCTCCCGGAGACGTGATCTGCCTGCACTCCTGGTTCCCGATTTCCTATGTCCTGTTCTTGGTTCCTTGGCAGTCTGGTTGTCTCCTGAGTTGGTGTCTTGCTGATCAGTTTTTCCTTCATCTGTCTTCAGTGTTTCATCTTGCCTGGTGGTCTCTCGTCCTCCTTCCTCCTCCTCGTCTCTTGGGATTAGACCTCTGGCTTGACCTCAGACTGGACTTCTGGCTTTGAATGGCTTGACCTCAGATTGGACCTCGAAGCTGCTTGACCTCCACCTGCCCCTGACCTGTGGTCTGCTTCCGCTTCTGACCGAACTCTTGCCTGCCCAGACCACTGCCTGAACCACAACTCTGTAAGAGCACCGCCTAACCGACCACGGCCTGAGCCTGGCCCTGTTCACGGCTGCCTGTCCTGAGGCCGCTTCCTTCTCCGTGCTGGCCTGCAATGACCTCATCCTCACCTCCGCGGAGGCCCACGCCTAAGACCAGCCGGCCCCCGGCACCGAGGGCTCAACCTAAGGGGAACTCCTGCCCACTCTCTCACGTTGCCCCAGCCTCTTACGCTTCTCTCTCTCACAGGGACTGAGGCAATAAGATGTGCGAAGGGAACGGCTTAACTTGTATTGAGCGCCCGTCTTCCTGACACGCCTGCAGCCACATCTTCTGGATGCCCAATGCGGTATTTAAATGTGGGGGGGGGGGGGGGGCGGTGTAAGAAAACGGCGTGCCAGGGAAGAATTGTACATCCACAGCGCTCAATATGTGCCTGCATTTTTATCCTGCGCCTTCAGGCCAATTATTTTGTTATTTTGCTGAGGTTGCTGAAGCGTCTTATATTAAGCCTCTCTTTCTATGGGTGTTTAAATTGTGCATCCATAAGAAATTTTTATTTTTTTTTAATCAAGCCAATAAACATTTTTAAATTTGCCACGTTAAAAACTGTGTGTTGGGCGCCAGCACCTTCCTGTACCGGGGGCGGGGGTAATAGTTAATAGCCTCTTCTGCATGGAATTTACATGTGATTGGTAATATTGGCCACGCATTTGCTTGCTTGCGCATTTTGGATGCGCCCATCTCCTTCTTGCATCAGGTGCTGGTCCTGCGCGTCCAAAACGCACGTCCAGCTGCGTGCAAACCTGTGCGCCAGGTTGGGTGCACTTTATTGCATCGGCCCCTCCGTTTCTTCACGTTCTGCCAGCGTCTCTCTCCCCCCCCCCCCCCCATCTTCATACTCCCCCCAGCCTCTCTTACGCTCTGCCCCTAACTGCATCCCTGCCCAGTCTCTTTCTTTCTCCTTCTCCACATTCTGGCCAGCCCCTTAAGTCTCTCCCCCGTCACCCACCCTCTTCCCAGCCTCTCTCTCTCACCTTCCCCACACTCTGCTCAGTCTCTCACACTGTATCAAACGTCCCTGACTCTTCCCCCCCAATGCTGTTTCTTATCTTGCCCTGGCTTCCTCTTTCAAACTCCCCATGACTGGCAAGTCGGTCTTCAGCCCAAACTATAAATTTGAAAAAAACAAAACGATTGTTTTATTCTATTTAATCACTTGTTAGAGCAAGGTGGGTTTCCCCACTCAGCCTTAAGCTGGTAGAGGCCTGTGGCACCCTGATGCTTTGTAGCTTTTTGTTTTTTTTTCATTCTGACCACCCAGTCAAGGGAAAGAGGCCAACAGATACAAGAGAGTCGGCCTCCCACCTCAGAGGGAGAGAGAAGCAGCGAGACCACTCCCCATGGGCTCCCTGAAAGCACACCCGGAAGGGAAGGGGAGGGCTGTTGCATGCAGGCAGGAGCGAGGAGGGAGAGAGAGAGAGGTAATGACAGGGGGCTCAAGGCAGCTAGCAGGGCGTCTGGGTTTGCCCCCTCAGAACCTTTGCAGCTTTGAACGTAACTTTTTTCCCCTGGCTGCCGTCCGAGCTGCAATGCGCTGCGGGTTCTAAGGTTCCGGGCCCAACTTCAGCGGCAGAGTCCTTCCCAGGCTCCAGCGGTGGTCCGGTCGGCAGGTCAGCAAGATGCACACCAGAAGCAAAAACGGGCCTACATGTGCTCCAGGCCCTTTTTAAAACTTAGTGGCAGGAAGGTAGGTCTTTAAGATGTAATTTCCCCCTGCAAGCAAGCTGCAGTTCCAGCAGGAGGAGGGGTAGTAGGAGCTGTTGCTGCTTCTGCCCCCTCTGTTGCCAGGGGCGGCCCTTGCAATCCTCCCTATTCCTACGACCATGGCCACGCTGATGCCTGCCAGAGACACACAACACAAGCCAACACCGCCAGTGTTCCCTTCTCCCCCAGTTACACACACACATGCACAGATTCTGTCTCTCTCTCTCACACATACACACACAAACAGCTTCTCTTTCTCACACACACACACACAACCTCTTTTACACACCTAGACACACAAAAACACACAGGCTCACACACACTCTCATTTATTTATTTTATTACTTTTTAAAAATGTATATACCGCATCGTCTAAAATTCTGAGTGGTTTACAATAAAAACATGCATAATTATTAAGAACAAACCTTCATAAAATTCAACATAAAACAAAACAAAAATACAGAAAACAGAAAACATGTAAAATTTAAAACAAAATAAAAATAAAATCACCAACATTTGCTCACAAAGCTGATTAATATTCCTGCCAATCATATATTAAGAATGCTATCTCAAACAAATGTGTTTTAAGCTGTTTTTTTTAATAAACTTAGGACACGCCTGCTTACATAATGATAAAGGTAGCTTGTTCCACATCTCAGCATCAGCAACAGATAATTTTTCTCAGGAGTCTACTAGACAAATCATTTTTTGTGATTCACAATATCCAATAAACACTGCCCCTCTGAGCATAAATTTCTAGCCAGATGGTGAATTTTTAGAAGAATATTAAGACAAACTGGTGTGTCATGGCTTATGGCATTATTTATTAAAGTTAACATTTTGTCTTGAATTCCATCCCAGTTTAAAACCGGTGAAATGTGTTCAAACTTTGAAGTACACGTTAAGATTCTTGTAGCAGAGTTCTGAATCATCTGCAAGGGATCGCAAAATATATTTTGGCAACCCTAGGAATAAAGAATTAAAATAATCCAAATTTGAGAATATTAAAACTTGTAAAACCATACGAAAGTTAGAAAAGTATAAATAAACATTTCAACGTCTTAACAGCCTTGGTTTTCAGTATGACGTCTTAAACAGGTTTCCTGTGCAAATGGCCTTTTTTTGGGCTGCTTCTTCAGTTGCCAGCAAATGGGATCTGCCAGTGGCTTGCCGGGCCTCTGTTTCTCTCTTCGTCTAGCAGTGCGATGGGGGTTTGTTGGCAGTTGCTAGGTCGGGTTCCCTGTCTCTCTCTGTTTGGCCACTGTAGGATGGACTCCACAGTGGTCTGCCAGGCCTCCCTCTCTCTCGAGGAGCTTATAGGTTGTGGTAGTGATGTCACGTAATTTGGATGGCTCAAGGAAGGAGTCAGAGTGGCTACCAGTTGGGTGTAGACAAGGACAAGGTTCTTCATTGCATTAGAGCTTCATTATTAGGCAGTCAGATTTTCCTATTTGTTTAGTAATCACTAAAGCTTCAGCACCAGTCAGTGTTTAAAGATAGCAGCAACTCCTCCTCAATGACTGAAGGGGGGGAGTGATGAATTTGGCAGCCAGGTGGACAGAGCTGAGTGAGCGTGAAAGTGTCACTTTTTCCTATCTAGGGAATTGGAGGTGAGATATTCTGTGGCGGGGGGCGGGTGCACATTAAGAAGGCCTAGTTGAAGGGATGGAGGAGAGATTTGTTTGGGTTGAGTAGGGATCATGGGTTGCAGGGCTGGTAAGGAGAAGGTAATGTGCATGGTTTGGCTTTGGTGGTAAGAGATGTATCTACCCCACATAGTAGTGATGTTCGTTTCTTATCTCAGGTTCTGAGGGAGCTGCTAAGTTAGCAGGTAGAGTTTTTTTTCTTTCTGTCCTTTGAGGTGGGGAGGGGCGATGATGTTCCCATGTGGAACAATGATATTAATTTTAATGACTGTGAAGAATCCCTTTGATCATCATTAATTTAACGGAGTGCTAGTTTGATCTATCACTTGAAAGAATATTTAATAAAGGCTGCTCATGGGGGTGGATTAGGTGATGGTCGGGGACTTTACAGTGAGCAGGAATTTCCTTCCTGCCTCTCTCTGGTCACTTCTTCAGAGAAAACACACAGAGCTAAAACACTGCTTTCCGAATTCCAACTGCCACTCAGCTAGGGTGTTGTGTCCTATCTGTTTACATACAAAACTAGGGCCCTGCCTCTATTCAGGACTCAGCGCCCACTCTGATGTGGCAATCTGGCTTTATGCTGGCACGATGGGCATCTCAGAGACTTGGTAGAAGAAGGATAACCACCGGGACACTGTGATGCCAAGATACAAATTATAATTTATTTATTTAACGCTTTTCTATACCGACCTTCATGGCTGGAAGACCATATCAGATCGGTTTACATCGAACAGGGTAATAGTAACAAAAAACAGTAAAAATAGTAAAAAAAACCAGAAGAATAAAGTTACATTTAACAAGGTTGGTAAACTTGGAGCTAAATACTGTTGGAAGGAAAAGGCATAGGAACGCAGTAAACCAGAAGTGTAAACAATATGATAAAGGGTCATTAAGTGCTGGAGGAGGTACAGTGATTCATAGTTCAAGATGATGTTCGGTCGTCTAGTGTGTATCCGGGGGATCTGAGAATGCTTGGCAGAAAAGCCATGTCTTCAGTAATTGATGTGACAGGACAGATAAGATTGGTAGAGAGTAGCCTAGAAAACTGCATAAAATTGGTTAAGAATAGCGTAGAGTCAAGCAAGATAAAAGTTCTGCGGAAAACAAACCGTAGTCTGTAATCCTTATGGATAGAAATTCCAAGGATAAATTGGAAGATTGTAGAAGTGGGGAAATACTGCCACCATCTGGCCATGATGAAGAAACAGACTATAAAACGCTAATAAGAGATTAGACGGGCTATTAAAATGGGCAACACAATTATAATGGGAGACTTCAATTTACACCAGTATCGCCTGGATAAACGTCACATAGGACAAACAAGGGAAGTTAAGTTCTTAAAATGCCATCAATGCATGTTTCACGCAGCAGATGGTCATAGAGCCAACCAGAGGGTGAACTTTATCAGATCCAGTTCTCAGTGGAATGCAGGCCCTGCTGCAAGAGATTAAGGAGGGAGATCCGCATGGCAACAGTGATTATAATGCAATACTATTTGACAAATTCCCTGGAGAGTGAATACTAAGGAAAACTACTGTAGTAACTTTTAACAAGGGAAACTTACAGGAACATCGGTATATAAAAATTAAAAATAAATAAACTATGATAAAATGAGGAAATTTGTTAGCAAAAAAATATAAGAACAATGCACAAGGTTAAAAAATAGCAGGAGGCATGGTCACTGTGTAAAATTGCCATCCTTGAGGCCCAGACAAAATGTATTCTGTGCACTGAAATAGGTAGAAGGAAAGCCAAACAACAGCCAGCACGGTTTAATATGAGATAAAAGAACAAATAAAACCAAAGGACACAATAGAAATGCAGACACAAATGAAAAAAATTAAGGAAGAGCATAAGCATTGGCAAGATAGATGTAAAAAAAGTAATTAAGCAGGATACGAGAGAGTTTGAAAAGAAGCTTGACACAGAGGTAAAAACAAATACAATTTGTTTCAAGGACATTCAAAGCAAACAGCCTATGAGGGAGTCAGTTGGGCTGCTAGATGACCGAGGCCTCAAAAAGGTGCTCAGGGAGTCCAAGGAATTTGTTAATTTACTCTGAAGCCTCCCCAGTTAACGCCGTCATTTGAAGAAGAAAGCAGAGAAGAGGACCCATGAAGTCAGCTCGCCAGCCTCCGGGGCCTGGGCCCGACCTTAGGCCAAGGCTCTGGCATTGGGTCCTGGCATCAAGACACAGCCACTGGGCTGGGCCCTGCATCGGGCCTGGGCTGAAGCCCAGGCATCGGGACCTAGCTTCTGGGCTGGTTTTGGACTCTGCCCAGGCTCTGGCCTAATCTGAGGTCCAGGTGTCAGGATGTGACTTCCAGGCTGGGTCCTGGGCCTGGCCTAGGCATCGGGACCTGGTTTCCAGACCAGGCCTTGGCATCAGGCCTGGGCCCAGGTGTCAGGACCCCGCCTGGTCACAGCATCAGATCCCAAATAGATTAGGTAAATGGGGGTTGGGAAATTTCTCAACCCTGGAAAATTTATCGGGGGGGGGGGGGGGGGGGCTGTCAGGGCTCGCCTTATATATTCAAGGCTGGCAACGTCATCACTAGGGGCCATGGGAGCTTCTCCCACCACGGCCCCTTTAAATTCTGGCCGGCAGCGCGCACACGCGGTCCACGCCTAGGAGCATGGGCCAAGCAAGGCGGCTGTGACAGCAAGGACGTCAGGGCGTCATTCCCTCACCGCGGCTGAGAGGTGGCCCTTGCGGAGGTTGAAGCGGCGGCATCTCTACGCAGTAGAGAGAAGAGCGAGGAGCAGTCCTGAGCGGAGCCGGGGCGGTTACCAGGTGCGGCCGAGAGAGAAGGGCCACAGCCACAGTCCGGGCCCAGTGCTGGGAGGTAGGAACAGGCTTCTTGAGACCGGGAGTTGTAACACAGATGTCATATATAGAACGGTTATTGACTCAACCAATGTTACAATTCTCTCAATTTTTGTTAGCAACATCTTTGAAAATTACTGAGACGGATGAAAGGATGATTTATATTCAGCATCAACCAACAAGGAATGAATTACATAATCTGGGTAAACAAATAAGCATGGGTGTAGCTTGCTTGTTATGGCGGCGGTTACTACCCCGAATCAATTAAGCATGATACTTGACTTGGAATAAGTATCCAGCGCAGCTCACTGTTTCAACAACAGGGGGGAATAAAGTAAAGAGGATTTATATTCAGACAACCAACAATGGCTGAATTGCACATGCAGGGTAAACAAGCGTGGGAGTAGCTTGCTTATTACAGCGGTTACTACCCCAAACCAATTAGCTAGATACTTCACTTAGATGCAGCTCCAGCACTGCTGTCTGCATCGATGGTGGGGATGGAAGGGAATTGGAACCGAAAAGTTACCAATAAGGGCCCTGACCTCAGCGGTCAGAGTAACAGATAAGTACGAAAACAAATAGGTGTGAAAGCTTGCTGGGCAGACTGGATGGGCCGTTTGGTCTTCTTCTGCCGTCACTTCTATGTTTCTATGTGTTTTTATGAAAGATTAGAAAAAAATTGAGTCCTCCATAGCATCTCAAGGCTCTGAAGCTGATGGAAAATAAGTCTAGGTCAGCAGCCTGCGGCAATGGTCTGCAGACCACTGAATGTAACACAAATAGGAACCAAATATCCAGAATGAGTCTCTTCTTCGTAGGATTTGCCGTTGTGCATGAGATCTGGTCCATAATTAATAACTGATGTATTTTATTTCTCCAAAAGATGATCGATGGAGCTTCCAGTTGTCTCCAGCCATGCAATAGAGCTTGTCTTGCCAATATCATGAATTTCCTTATTCAGGCTCTTTACGCGAGAGGAGGAGGAAAGACTATCTCCAAATAGGATGGACCTTGCCTCAAACACCAATGATTGTGAAGTGATCCCATCCATAAAGGAGTATATTTCCCACCAAAATTGTTGCATCTTGCAGTAAAACCAAAATAAATGACCCAGAGTTCCAGTTGTGGTAGAAGTATTTGTGGGGGGCATTAAGGTAGGCAGCTGACACCTAGAAACTGCTGCTTAACCCCAACTGATTTATTTTTTTTGTAACCTTCACCGAGCAACAGCTGCAGCCCAGTGTAGCAGAGAAAGGGTTGTAACTGTGCTTCCTGGGAGGCATATTGTAACCTGCATGGAACAGAACTTGCAACCCTAAAAGGAGACACAACAGAAAGGTGGAGGGCAGTTTGATCTACTTTGGGAAGATGGCATCAAATCGCTGCTGGGCAGATGAGATGGGCCCTCTTGGTCGTTATCAGCTATTACTAGGTTTATGAGGTGAGAAGTCTGGGATTAAGGGCGTAGCTACAGCCCTATCACCGATGCCATTTTGCTCACTGACAATATGGTTCTTGTAGGTTTGGTTTGTGTGCTTCATTTTTGGGGGTGAGATCTTACTTTGAGGTTATGGGACAGCTTGCTCTGTGTAATTCTGACACACTTTGATCAGTTAAATGATTTTAAATAAACCAAGCTGATCTCTCATTAGAAGCTCAGTATTTTAGAGACAGTCATAATTTTAAAATTCCTTTATTTAGGGTTAAATAAAAACTAACAAGATGATGAATACAGGCAAACTTCAACTTGAGAAGCAATCCAGCAGACAGAATAGTCAATATGCAATGTACACCATTAACAAAGTCAAATATACATACAACAGGTCACAGCAGCTTGGTAACAGAGGCACGTGCTTGAGAACAGTGCGAGACTGTCACCATGTCTGGTTGTGGGGGGGTCACTGACAGAAACCTTGAAGAGAATAAGAGTTAACTTAAGGTAAAACAGCATCTCTCCACCAGCCCCTTCCACCTCAGTGGGGAGTAGTTGGACATGGGGAAAGAATTTTATAGTTTTTAAGAGTATCTTAGCACAGAATAGAAATACTAGACCTAACACTGGAGAAATTTTACTTTAGAAGGGAATTAAAAAAAAACCAAAAACGCTAGTGGAGCTTAGTTTAGATATTATTTAAATTCCCTCTTAGATTTTTGTAAAGCAAAAAAATGGTTCATCTTTAGTGGAAGGCATGATTTATGTTCCTTAGAAACAAAAGCAAGTTTTCAAAACCATGCATCTAATACTCAGGAATTCTATTTTTAACAGTCATGGCTAGTTTCCTTATTTTATCACCACTTTTCATAAAAATACCCTATTTTCTAACAGGCAGATGTTATTATATTAAGAACAGAAGGAAAAAATGAAAAAACCCCCACAGTTGTGTTAAACAGAGAAAATAAAAATGTACACATGTAGAAAAATATTTCTAATATACAGGTCAAGACCAAATATCAGCAGACCAAAATTTTGAATGCATTACATTTTTAGCCAAAATGGATTGGAGGCTATTTTACAAACATTTTCTTATATCTTTTTCATTTTAAATATGTCACCCCTGAAAATAAAGTCTCAAAAATTTGAGACTATTTCCTTTTGCCACCATGGTATACTGTGGAGGTAACCAATGGAGAGTACTCTACAACAAAACTGAAGAAAATTGTTTTTTTTTAAATTAGCTTTTGAGCCTTCTGTCTTTTTGTAAAGATGGAAGGAAAATTATATTAAAAGAATAAAGACTTGTTTTTTCATATAATAAAAACCCTACTTCCTAGCTATTTGACTACAAGATACTATGTTGTTAAGAGCTCTGGATCTAGAGATTTAAAAGTTTATTTTCGCGTATGCGCTAATACCAAAATCACTTGTTGATTAGCAAAAAACGAGCAGCTATATTACGACGTCAACAGCGTATACTCTAAATTAAATATTTGTCTTCACCCTGCCATTTGCCTTCTCTCACTGAATGGGTTACCCAGAGTTCAGAAACAATTTTGAATTTCTTTACAAATGTTCTCCTGAGAGCTTTTATTTTTGCCACACGCGTATGATCATCCCCAACAATTACATGAGACACTCCCTCTTCTAGACACGGAACAATATTTGCCCCATATAACCGCAGCTCAAAGGCCTTAATTTCCAATGCTGATGCATGGATTTTGGTGGTGGGATTATTGATGGCAGCATAGATATCCAAAAAAACTCTGCAGTGTCTAAATATATTGAAAGAAAGGTTGTCCCAAGAGTAACCCTGCTCTAAGTCAGCAATCATGCCGACAGGAATTATTTTATTAGTAGTCATTCTGTGGAATATATCCTTTAGCTGGGCCAGATCAATATCCATAAGGTAACTGTCACCATAGCGGTCATATTCTAAGGCAAAATGTTGCTTTGTAGAGGGACACATGTGAATCATATGACAAGGTAGCCATGCCACATGCTTGTTGGCATCAATACACTGCAGGAGCCACTCAACTGTCACAACATCATTTTTATTTGACGAGATGATGTTTCTTACTCTTACATTCTCTACCCCTGCGACAACACAGTAAGTATCTTGCCCAGGGTTTTGTACCACTAGGCCTCCGCATCCGGTTATCTTGTTCTCCAGCTCAGATTTTGAATGGTCATGAGTTCCACTCATTACACAAAACTCAAGGTCTTCAAAAATATCTGAAACTTTCTTTACCGTAGAAAGATCAGGGGCTTTAAGGTGCTCAATAATGTCTATCACTTTACTACTTTTCGTTACAGTTTTACGTTTCTTTTCATGAGGTTCATTGAGGACGTCTACGTGCCTGGATGCTAACTTTCCTGAAGCTCTGGCTCGGAGTTCATTCAGATCTTTCACAGTCATACACTCATGCCACTCTTTGTCTTCCCTTATCTTTTCGATACGAGGGAAACGTAAAGTGCAGCCCGTTTTGTACACGTCACTCGAAACTATTTCAGCTGCTTTAACTTGAACAATCACAGAATTGCAAGGCTCAATATATACTTCAGGCTTCTCAAGTGCACACAAAATACTTAAAGGGGGATTTTGTTTATGGTAAGGCTTCCAGTGAGGAGATAATTTCAAACTAAGATCATACAGTTCTTTCATTGTGTAACCAGAACCTACACGGCAAATGGAGTGAAACACTGAAGGTTTCTCACCAGCAAGGGGAGGGGCGGCCACAGCACACAGGAAGTGAGACATCATTCCACCACGTAATCCTTTGCCCCAGTACCCGCCAACAATTAAAATATCAAGTTCATCCATCAAACCGGTCACATACTCTGGCTTGATTTTCACCCACCCTTCTCCACGTTTGTCTGGCTTGTAAGTAGACATAGGATCTTTAACCATGATTCCTTCCTCCCTATTATCTATCGCTTCATTTAGAGCATCCACAACATTCTTCTGGGTGCTGGCATCACTTTTATGCACAATTTGAATTCTGCCAACTATAGGTGTAAACAGATCTTGGAGCACCTCGTATCTTTTCCTCAACGTCTCACGGGCCAACTTCTGGTCATTCAACATTAATACATCAAACACGCAATAGCATGTTTGCAGATCAGAATCATCCACCATTCTTTTAATATCAAATTTGCTTCCCTTTTGCATAAATGTTTGTGCACTGGGATTGTAAGCCATCACTTCACCATCAAGAATGCAATTTTGCACATTAGTTTTGAAAACATTATGAATAAATGGAGTCAAGGATCCCTCAAGGGGAGAAGCCCCAAACTGATGAGTGTAATCATACGCATTTCGAGAAAAATACTTATATACATCCCCATCTTTGTGCATCTGTAAACGTTCACCATCAAGTTTAGTTTCGATGTAGAAACTTTGATGGTGCATTTGCTTCTCAATGTGTTGAATATTAGCAATAGAAGCAAGCATTGGTTTAAAAGCAGAGAACAGCATGATGGATACGTCAGTAAGGGACACGGAAAGGTTATGCAATTGCGTGCAGACTTTTTCCAAGTCGGTTGTGACACTATGCAATTCAGCAGCATCTGGGTGAAAAACAGAAAATATAGTTTGTTGACTAATCCCAAGTTTCATGTCCTTTATAATCATTCGAATCAACCACTTCTGTTCAAGGGCAGTGCTCTGGCTTATTAACTTAAGGAGGCTATTCTTCACAATGTCTCGCTTTTTCAGGGTATTATTGTTAGCAATTGAATCTAAAACATCATTCACTTGTTGTATGGTCAGGGTGCCTTTTTTTGGGCATCTAGGCTTCAGCACAAAATAAGCGATCATCGCGAAGTCTCCAACCTCACCGTGTGAGCCAGTAGGGGCTCTGTAATTCAGAAGCTTTGATGCATCTTTGCCCTCTTTAGGTAACCCAAGTACTTCAATATAAAGCTTGGCGAGCATAACTTCTTTAATCCCATAAGCCATTCTCTCCCTTTCCAGCTGTGGAAGGATGAGTCGCATTGCAGGATAAAATGAGTCTGTAGTGCTAATGTCGTCTTTATGAAGGGCATCGTGGTAATCTCGCCATGCAGCTACAAATTCCTTAAAATGCTTAATTTTATCTGGTCGGGGTTTACTTTTTTGAATTTTCTCCAGTGTCCTACACAGATCCGCAAATGGCACTTGTGATGCCACAGTTCTCGTCACGGGCTCTAGGGCAGATGTTTCAGGCATTAGGATTCCGTATATTTTACTGTAAAAAAATATAGAAAGATATGCATTCATCGATTAGCAGCATGTACAATAGAAATCACTTTCTAACCTGATCCTAAAGTTAGAAAAGTTCTACCCAGTTAAAATAAATTCCAGACAAAAAACATCCCTTCTGTATTGGTAATACAGTAGAAACTATTATCTGTCATTCCTGTGAAAAGAGGCAGTGCTTAATCAAAGACACTGGTTAACAGATAGTAGCGCTCTGCTCCAGACTCCTGCCCCTCCTCTCCCAGGCAGCAGCATGCAGGAAACAGGAGAGAAAGGGTGGACACAGCACAGAGCAGAGAAAAGCTACTCCGTTCTCTAATCCAGTCATTTCTCCTCCTGTCTCTTCCATGTTTTGCAGGGAACAGGAGTAGAGGGGATAAGGCTACAATGAGCAAAACAGCAGAGAAAAAAAACAAAAAAAAACCCCTACTCAGCTCCCTAATAAAACCCCACCTCTCTGGATGTTAAAGTGCCAGATAATAGCGTTTTAACAGTATTTCAGTTTGCTTATTGTCCACTGTGAGGCAGACTACTAAAAACTATGAGTGAAATAAGTGTGTTTTGATGTTAGGTTCCATATTAGGAGCTACCACCCAGGAAAGAGATCTAGGCGTCATAGTGGATAACACATTGAAATCGTCGGCTCAGTGTGCTGCAGCAGTCAAAAAAGCAAACAGAATATTAGGAAGGGAATGGTGAATAAAACAGAAAATGTCATAATGACTCTGTATCGCTCCATGGTGAGACCGCACCTTGAATACTGTGTACAATTCTGGTCGCCGCATCTCAAAAAAGATATAATTGTGATGGAGAAGGTACAAAGAAGGGCAACCAAAATGATAAAGGGGATGGAACAGCTTCCCTATGAGGAAAGGCTGAAGAGGTTAGGGCTGTTCAGCTTGGAGAAGAGACGGCTGAGGGGGGATATGATAGAGGTCTTTAAGATCATGAGAGGTCTTGAACGAGTAGATGTGACTCGGTTATTTACACTTTCGAATAATAGAAGGACTAGGGGGCATTCCATGAAGTTGGCAAGTAGCACATTTAAGACTAATCGGAGAAAACTCTTTCACTCAACGCACAATAAAGCTCTGGAATTTGTTGCCAGAGGATGTGGTTAGTGCAGTTAGTGTAGCTGGGTTCAAAAAAGGTTTGGATAAGTTCTTGGAGGAGAAGTCCATTAACGGCTATTAATCAATTATACTTAGGGAATAGCCACTGCTATTAATTGCATCAATAGCATGGGATCTTCTTAGTGTTTGGGTACTTGCCAGGTTCTTATGGCCTGGATTGGCCACTGTTGGAAACAGGATGCTGAGCTTGATGGACCCTTGGTCTGACCCAGCATGGCAATTTCTAATGTTCTTATGATGTGTGCTTTATGGTTTCATACAATTATATTAACAAAAGTGTCTCTTTGAATTACATAATGTTCACAGAAACATCTTCACATACTTACATTCAGGGGCATTCATTTTCAAAGAAATTATAGGCCTACGCGCGCCTGTACCTATATGCTCGTTGCCAGGCTCCGCGTGCACATTTTCAAAGGCCTGCGGCCCCGTACAAATCTCCCGGTACGTATAGAAGAAAGACTTGCCGAAAAAGGAGTGGACTGGGAGGGAACAGGGATTAGGGTCTATCGCATCGCCATGTGCAGCTTTTTACATTTCCCCTCCCCCTCACACGAGCGGCTAGCAGATTTTATAATATGCACACGTCGGGAATATGATTCCACTATGCTGTCCCGTCTGGACATCCACACGACAATCAAGGATCATCTCACTAGCACACTGATGCAGCGCAAAAGGCACAGAACAGAATAACTGGCTAAAAATTCTAAAGTTTTCATCCTTGCATTATGTGTTTCCCCTCTCTCATATTCCAGAAAGTTTTCAGAAACCAGAATATATTCATAGCGAAAAGAGTCGAACCTTCTCTTTTAATGCATGCTCACATGAAGGCTCTTGTGCAATCATCTTTCTTCAAATTACGGCTCTTACAGCACCTGAAACCATTACTAGATCCCCCGACTTTCAAACGGTTCTCCAATCACTTACTCTTTTCTAGACTGGATTACTACAATTCTCTTTTCACCAGGTTCTGGCCTATACAAAAATTTACCCTCTACAAAATTGTTCAAAATTCCTCAGCCAGGCTGCAGACTGGAACATCTACATGCGACCACCTCTCTCCTGTACTGCAAACGCTACACTTGCTACCAATTTCATTTCAGATACCATAGAAGCTTGCTGTTCCTATTCATATCCCTTTACATAATATTCTGTCAGCATGGATTGCAGCTATGTTAGAAAGTCACACTCCTGCCAGAACCCTGTAATCTTCCAATCAAGGCAGGGCCGGTGCAAGGGGGGGGGATTAGGCACCCTAGGCATCTTCCGCCTTGCGCCTGGCCCCCACCTCCGGTCATGCCCCCACCCTCATTAAGGGGTGTCTCAAGGCAATGTACTGCCTTCAGCTCCTACCATGTGACAGGGGCTACCGGTGCCATTGGCCGGCCTCTGTCACATGGTAGGGGCAATGGATGACCGGCGCCATTTTGGTTAGTGGCAGCCGTCGGCCTGGAAGTGACAGATCGCTCCTGGGCTCCCAGCTGGACCACCAGGGGCTTTCGCGAGTCGTGGGGCGGGGGCGGAGCGACGGCCAGGTGAGGCAGAAGCTGGGCAGAATTTTGAAGGGGCACGTTTTGCCCCTTCAAAATTCTGCCCCCTGAAGTGGCTGCCTCACCCTGCCTCATTATAGAGCCAGCCTTGCCTGTGCCCCCCCTAATGATCGGCGCCCTAGGGCCAGACCTAGTTTGCTTAGTGGCTCCGCCGGCCCTGAATCAGGGACTACTGGGTGTTCATTCATGAGCAATTCATTTTGAAGGAAATGAAGAACCTGCCCTTTCTGCTGCTGGTCCTCTCCTATGGAACACCCTCCCAGAAGAGATCTGAAGAATGGCAGAACCAAAGTTTTCCAAAACGCTCTCAAAACCCACCTATTCAAAAAGGTGTACTCCATCCAAGGTGTACTCCACCCAAGGTGTACTCCACCCAAGGTGTACTCCACCCAAGGTGTACTCCATCCAAGGTGTACTCCATCCAAGGTGTACTCCAAAGTCACCATGGCTGATAGATAGCTGAGCCTTGTAGTGCTTTTGATGTATTTGGTGTTGTTTTTCTATCTGTTTCAATGTAATTTTAATATGAATGTTTTTTGTAACCCACTTTGAATGTAGGAAGGGCAGGCAATAAATATTTTAAAAGAAATAATAAAATAAGCAGCAGTGGGATTTGAATCCTGGTTCATGGTCCATTGCTCTAACCACTAGGCTACTCCTCCATTTTCTTCTAACCCTCCCAACCAAGTTCTTCTCCCTACTCCAAACTACACTTCACTTCCCTGGCTCTTGCAGCTCTCTATCCACTCTCCCAAACTTCCTCCAGGCCCTTTTCCCACCCCAAACCTTTTGTATTAGTACACACAGTTATCATGTACCCGCCTCTGTCCCTGAGCTGTCTTGCATCCTTCTTGCTCCCCAAGGACCACCATACTGTCTTTGGCACTTCCTTTATCTCCTTCCCTACAAACATAGAAATGACGGCAGAAGAAGACCAAACGGCCCATCCAGTCTGCCCAGCAAGCTTTCACACTTATTTTTTTCATACTTTTCTGTTACTCTTGTCCCTTTAAATAACTTTTTTGGTTCTATTTCCCTTCCACCCCTGCCATCGTAGAAGTAGTACTGGAGCTGCATCTAAGTGTCTAGCTGGTTTGGGGTAGTAACCGCCGTAATAAGCAAGCTACTCCCACGTTTGTTTACCCAGCCTGTGCAACTCAGTCCTTGTTGGTTGAATACAAATCCTCTTTTCTTCATTTCCCCTGTCATTGAAGCAGTGAGCTGTGCTGGATATGTATTCTAAGTGAAGTATCAGGCTTGATTTGGGGTAGTAACCGCTGTAACAAGCAAGCCACACCCATGCTTATTTGTTTTACCCAGACTATGTAATTCAGTCCTTGTTGGTTGTTTGAATACAAATCATCTTTTCTTCATTCCCCCTGCCATTGAAGCAGAGAGCTATGTTGGATATGCATTGAAAGTGACGTATCAGGCATTTTTGGTTTGGGGTAGTAACCGCCATAACAAGCAAGCTACTCCCCAGCTTTTATGTGGATGCTAATCCTTTTTTCCACATTTCCTCTTGCCGTTGAAGCATAGAACAATGTTTGAGTCGCATTAACCATGTGTATGTTTATTGAATAAGGATATTAATCTCCAGGTAGTAGCCATCATTCCCGCAAGCCACCCCATGCTTCTTCTCTTCATTCACATCCTCTAGACTTTATGGATCCACAGTATTTATCCCACACCCCTTTGAAATCCTTCACAGTTTTGGTCTTCATCACTTCCTCCGAAAGGGCGTTCCAGGCAACCACCCTCTCCGTGAAGAAATACTTCCTGACATTGGTTATGAGTCTTCCTCCCTGGAGTTTCAAATAGTGACCCCTGGTTCTACTGATTTTTTTTGCAACGGAGAAGGTTTGTCGTTGTCTTTGGATCATTAAAACCTTTCAAGTATCTGAAAGTCGGTATCATATCACCCCAGCTTCTCCTTTCCTCCAGGGCGTACATATAAAGATTCTTCAATCTCTCCTCATAGTCATTCGATGAAGACCATCCACCTTTTTGGTCGCCCTTCTCTGGACCGCCTCCATCCTGTCTCTGTCCCTTCGAAGATACGGTCTCCAGAACTGAACACAGTACTCCAGGTGAGGCCTCACCAAGGACCTGTACAAGGGGATAATCACTTCCCTTTTCTTACTCGATATTCCTCTCTCTATGCAGCCCAGCATTCTTCTGATTTTAGCTATCACATTGTTTCGCCGTCTTCAGATCATTAGACACTTATCACCCTAAGGTCTTTCGCCTGCTCCGTGCACATCAGCCCTTCACCCCCCCATCGAATACAGTTCTTCCGGATTTCCACACCCCATGTGCATGACTCTGCACTTCTTGGCATTGAATCGCAACTGCCATATCTTCGACCACTCTTCCAGTTTCCTTAAATCCAGTCTCATTCTCTCCACTCCGTTACAGATCTTAGTGCCATCCGCAAAAAGACAAATCTTACCTTCTATCCCGTCCGCAATGTCGCTCACAAATATATTGAACAGGACCGGTCCCAACACCGATCCTTGCGGTACACAGCTTAAAACCGCTCTCTCTTCAGAGAGAGTTCCATTTACCATCACACATTGTCTTCTGTCCATCAACCAGTTTGCAATTCAGGCCACCACCTCGGCACTCACTCCTAAGCTTCTCATTTTATTCCCCAGCCTCCTGTGCGGGACCGTATCAAAAGCTTTGCTGAAGTCCAAGTAGATGACATCGAGTGCTCTTCCTCGATCCAATTCCTTGGTTACCCAGTCAAAAAAGTCAATCAGATTTGTCCGACAGGATCTTCCCCTGGTGAATCCATGCTGCCTCTATCATTCCTCCACCCGAGCTGCCTCACAATGTGCAACAGCAAGGGTTGTAGGGAGGTAAAAGAGGCTTCCTAACACCCTTTCCCCAGAGCTACTCTACCTTTTCCTTTCCATTAATGGCTCCTGCACTTCGGTGTAACACCAAGCCACAGAAGAAAATCAGGAAGGCCGTGTGAAATGCCACCCTTCCTCTCCTCTGCCCCTCTATCCCCTCACTTCGCCCTTCTACCTTTTTCTCCCCCCCTCACCTCGTTCCCTTCCCTCTGCTCGCCACTCCCCCCTCTCCTCCTAGCACCCCTAAACTGCTTATCTCTTAGTGTCTTCCTTTTGTACATATGTATATATTTACAAACCTCGTTGATTATTTAATGCAAATTTCCCCTTGTTATTCACACCCTCATTTATTCATTTGTTAACTTGTTTTATTTGTTCAATGTAAAGCGCCATGCCTGGCGTTTGTTTGTGTTACACTGTAAACCGATGTGATATCCTGGATGAATGTCGGTATATAAAAATTTTAAATAAATAAATAAATAAAATAAATAAATGTTTCCTTCCATCTCCAAACAGAACCGCTGCGGTTCTATTGCCTACGGGCTAAGTGCTGTCAAACATACAGCCGGGGAACAGTGAGAGTGAAATGCATTTGCCTGTCCTTCGTCCCCCCGGATGCCTAGAAAGTGAAGGTAACGACCGATCAAGCAAGGTCAGTGGTGTTACAGCAAAAAAACAAAACAAACAACAAAAAAAACAACCAAAAAACAACCCCCCCCCCCCCAAAACCAAAAACCCAAACCGGCATCCTGGACGAGTCATGGGGTCTTCATGTACCGTTCTAGTATATGCGCCTTTTGCTCATCTTTTTTAAACAAAAAGCAGACTCAACAGTGAACTAAGCGTTCCCACTGGAGATAAGTGAAAATGAGCGCAATCTGTGTTTTTGCATCCCACCGAATACAATTTATAAAGCATAGCATGACTCCAGTGAAATAATTCACACAAAATACGCAGACGAGAATAAGCATACAAGTACAAACCGATCGGATTTTCCGGTTATTCTTAACCGATCGTGCCAATGCATGTAAGGGATATCCTTAAAACCCCCAACCAGCTCGTGGCCTTCCAGGGGCGGAAGTTATAGGGGCAAAAAAAAAAAAAAAATCCACCCCATGCGGAAGCAGAGCAAGGCGTGTCTGCACTTGCCGTGGATAAACAAAAAACCAGATCTCTGCCCTAGTACCGAAAGTATCTACTAACGCGGGTAAAATGCTAAAAAAAAAAAAAAAAAGTAATGCCGGTCTGTTCCCACTATGAAAATCGCTTCAAACGACGTCAGTGAAAACAGATACAATAAAATAGTGCTCGCCCTTAGCAATCCGCTTAGAAAAGGTTAACATTCACAGTACCTGAGCCTCGGTCACTTTAATCTTCCGGACATCAGAGCCTCTTACAACAGTGAGCGTTGTGCACCCAGCAGGACCTCGCAGAAGCAAGTCTGACCACCAATGGGCGCGCGCGGCCCTGATCTTCCAGCACGCGACCGCCACGCCCACCGGGAAAACCTTCAGCGTTGCGGGAAGGCGGCGGCTGCTGACGTCGTTTTAAGCTGCCCGGGCGGCCGTCGCAGGACGATGAATCGGCAGCAGCAGCAGCAGCCAATCGGAGGCGTCAGGGAACAGCGGCGCAGGCGCAGAAGGCGCTGGCTGCTGCAGAACGCGGAAGAAGAGAGGCTGATGTTCGGCCACATCGGGAGGAGCGCTTTCCCCCCTATTTACTGCGATTCCGTTTTCTTCGCGCTGCCGGTGAGAAAGCAGAGCTGTCTTGTCTACAAAGCCCGGCCTTTCCCCGCCCCCGCCTACCTGACTGCCGAAGCTGCCACTTCTGAACTCTTCTCCTGGCTTGGCCCTGAACCCCCCGAAGCTGCTGATCTGCCTACTTCATCTTGCTGAGCATCCCTAATCCCGTCGCTGCCTGGGAAGCGGAGACAAAACCTGGAAGGTTACCACGGGAGGTAAGAGATTTTATTTTTTTTTTGCCTGCTGCGGATTAGCCTCCTGGGGGACTGGGGAGAGGCAGCACCACTGTGGAATAGATGGGGGGGGGACAAGGAGAAAAAGGGGGGTGGAGGAAAAAGAGAGGATATTGAATACCATAGGGAGCAAAGACAGAAGTCAGTGGTGGTTACTGGTGCTGTAAAAAGGGGCAAGAGAGTGGGTGGATGGAGGAGGGCGATGGGAGTGTTTGGGCAAGAGTGAATGAGAGGAGGTGGGAGACAGGTGAGAAATGAGTTGGCAGCAGAGAGGGATGTATGGGGTGAAATGGTAGAGAGAGGAATGGCCAGTGTTGCCAGATGCTCAACATTTTTTCAGCCCAATTGGTCACCAAATCTAGCCCAAAACTCAAAAGTTGTGACATTTTTTTTTTATTCTGCACAATAGTACACAAATTCCTGCATTGTCTGCATATAAGTTTACAGAATTGACAATGTATATAAAACAAGTAAAAAAAAAAAAAAAAAGAGATTGATAGACAAGTATAAAATCAAGGTTGTTATGTTCAGTGTTGCCATAACATAAGGTTCATCTGAGAGCTGTGCCATTCAAGATGTATTAGAACTAATTTAGAAGCAAGTCCAGGTTGGGGACCTGACCACCCCTAGGGCACTATATATTTTTGCCTCGGCCATGCTGACACCTGCACATTCAGTGCAATATTGTAAAAAGAAGTGAAAATTTAAAAAAAAAAAATGTATGCATTGTGCAGATACTGAATTCTCGCACCAGTTTGCGTTTGAAAAGTATGCTGGCAAATATGTGGCGTGCATGGGAATTGGTCGAGACTCATTAACGGAGGTATAGAAGCGTCGCCTAAAGATCAAGGTTGTCCTGTTCAGTGTTGCTTTTAATCTGTACGTATTGGATGTAAAACAAATCAGCATAGATGGTGTTGGCTTGAAATTGTTACAGCACACATTTTTTTGGGACACATGCACAATGTGTAATATTGCCTACAGCAGTTCTTGTTGCATTGTTTCTCAGTTTTGTTTTGAACCTTTACCATGTGAGGTACACTCAGCTAAAACAATAAAACAAAACAATTAATAGATAGAGTTAAATACAATTTTAGAGATTTATTTAAAACTTTCCATAATTTTGTAGTTCATCAACACAGAGAACATGTGCATATAATATATACTGGCCAACCCCCTCTTCTGCCCAGCAGATTCTCCCTCTAAATGGTGCTTGTAAGGAGGGATTTTCTTTTTTTATGTAATAGTGTGGATAAAGACACAAGGGTGCAGAACGGGGGGGGGGGGGGGGGACAGCAGGCACGACCTTGTTCTCACTAGTTTCATGCCTGTGTTGATGCCCTGCATTCACCGTCATTTGTGGTATTCCTATTGCATGCATCAATTTTTTAATTTAAATATACTGGCATAGCTTACAAACACATCTCCAAAATGTGCCCCGAGAATGCCTCTCTCTAATGCAGCCAAAAGTGCACGTGCTATGAAAAGATTATTGAAAATCCATTTATGTAGATTTAGCCTGTCTACCAGGGTAATTCCTTATTTTATTTATGCAAATCTCAATTTCCGAAAAATGAGATACATTTTCTTGGGGATTCATATGTGAATTTTTCTTTTTTATATTGTTTCTATATTTGTGTACAACCTACGAAACATAATTACTGGTACAAGTATTCTTGTGTTATTTTGTTAAAATTCAATAAAATTAAATAAAAAAAAACAGAAGGAAAAACAGGCCGATACAGTAAAGTTCGCAGGAGAGCGGGCGAGCGTACAGGCCAGTGTCCTGTGCACGCGATACAATAAAACAAAATATTTAAATTAGGGCCCGTGGTAAAAAGAGGCACTAGGGACACTAGCGCGTTCCTAGCGCCTCTTTTTGGACAGGAGCGGCGGCTGTCAGCGGGTTTGACAGCCGACGCTCAATTTTGCTGGCGTCTGTTCTCGAGTCCGCTGACAGCCAAGGGTTCGGAAATCGGATGCCGGCAAAATTTAGCGTCCGATTTTCAAGCCGCGGGCTGATTTAAAATTTTTTTTTTATTTTTAACTTTTTTTTTACTTTTGGGACCTCCGACTTAATATCGCCATGATATTAAGTCGGAGGGTGCACAGAAAAGCAGTTTTTACTGCTTCTCTGTGCACTTCTCCGGTGCTGGCAGAAATTAACTCCTATCTTTGGGTAGGTGCTAATTTCTTGGAGTCCATAGCAGAGGTGATTCATCAAGGCAGCAGATATCAGTTCAGCACATGTTGAGGCTGTTCGGCCACATGGCTGCAACCATCCATGTTTCTCTCTTGACCCGTTGACATATGCACAGAGTCCAATGGACCTTGAGGTTGCAGTGGCTCCAGGCCACGCAGGACCTCCAGGTTCGCATCTGCATCACTCCAGCTCTCCGGGACTTCTTGTCCTGGTGGCGGGTTGTCTCAAAATTTGTGGTAGGGAGTACCTTTCCAAATTCCCCCACCCAAATTGTCCTTAATACAGATGTACCCTGCCTGGAGTAGGGTGCTAATCTAGACGGGCTCTGCATCCAGGGTCGGTGGTGCGCTCAGTAGCCTAGTGGTTGGAGCAGTGGGCTATGAACTAGGAGACCAGGGTTTGAGTCCTGCTGTTGCTCCTTGTGACCTTCGGCAAGTCACTTTACCCCCCATTGTCTCAGGTACAAATTTAGATTGTAAGCCTTCTAGGGATAGGGAAATACCTACAGTACCTGAATGTAATCCATTTTGAAGCACTGAAAAAAGTGCAAAAAGCAGAATATAAATGAAATATCAAATCAACTGCCTGGAGCTCTGGGCGATCAGTTATGCTCTATGGGCTTTCAGAGCTTGTCCAACAAAATTGTCCTGATTCAGCGAGACAACCAATTAGCAATGTGGAATGTAAACAAGCAGGGAGGCGCAGTGTCCTACCTCCTGTGTCAGGAAGTGGTCCAGATCTGGTCCTGGGCCCTGTCCCATGGGATGGCACTCAGGGCTATGTATCTGGCTGGAGCTGAGAATGTGATAGCGGACAGGCTGAGTTGAGCCTTCAGACCCCACAAGTGGTCCCTGGACCAGGGGTTGGTGAATTAGATTTTTCCATCTCTGGGGAAGTCCAGATGTTGATTTGTTTGCATTCCTCTGCAACAGGAAGGTGACTCAGTTTTGCTCCATATACAAGTCGGACGGCCAAGTCATCCTCAGACGCTTTTGCCTCGCAGGATTAGGGCAGGCTGCGGCATCCCAACCTCAAGGCGCTGTTGCTCACAGCCTGGATGTTGAGAGGTTAATTCTGCAACCACTTGATGTTTCCGAAGATGTCTCGGGACCTGGTAGCTTCTAGAAAGCCTTCCACTAGAAAGTCCTACGTTCTGAAGTGGAGGAGGTTTTCCCTGTGGTGCGAGCAAAAAACCCTAGACCCTTTCTTTTGTTCCACACAAAAACTGCTTACCTTCTGCACCTATTGGAGGCTGGCCTAAAAACCAACTCCATTAGAGTTCATCTGAGTGCAATTGGCGCATACCACCAAGGTGTAGATGGTCTGCCCATCTCTGTACAGTCTATAATTGTACGCTTCATGCGGGACCTGCTTCAACTGAAGCCTCTCCTGTGTCTTGGGACCTCAACGTGGTGCTAGCTCAGCTGATGAAAGCTCCTTTTGAGCCACTGCATACTTGTGACCTAAAGTACCTGACCTGGAAGGTCATATTTTTGGTGGCGGTCACTTCAGTGAGCTCCAGGCCTTAGTGACTTATCCAACTTATACTAAATTTTATCATGACAGGGTGGCATTGCGTTCGCACCCTAGGTTACTGCTTAATCTTAATCAGTCAATCGTCCTGCCAGCATTCTTCCCCAGGCCCCATTTGCACCAAGGCGAACAATCTCTTAGCCTTCTCCCTGGAGTGGACAGAAGCCCATAGACAATCCACTCAACTCTTCCTTTCTTTTGACAAGAATAGATTGGGAGCTGCCGTTGCCAAACAGACACTGTCCCGTTGGCTAGAAGATCGCATCTCCTTCTCTTATTCTCAGGTGGGACTGCATTTTGGGGGTCATGTCAAAGCTCGTTCTGTCAGAGCCATGGCAACGTTGCTGGCCCCCCCCCCCCCCCCCCAAGGAGGAGATATGCAAGGCTGCGATGTGGAGTTCTCGTCACACTGTTGTCTGGTTAGGGATGGCTGATGTGACAGTAGGTTCGGGCAGTCTGTCCTCCAGAATCTCTTTAAGGTGCAGACCCCAACTCTCCCTGCCTAGGGCCCCTTGTTTGGGTTCAGGCTGTCTCCCCCTCTGTGGTTGTGGTGCTTGTTGGTCCCCTTTTGTGTTGGGGAGCAGCCTGTAGCTAGGGATTCACCCATGGGTGAGGATTACTATTCTGCTTGTCCTAGGAGAAAGCCGTTTACTCCTGGGGGAATTCTGCACACAAAAACTTAAAATTCTGCAAACTTTATATTGGTCAAAATAACACAATTTACATGACAGTCTTTAAGTAACTACATTTTAAATTAATACAGAAAAATTTCCCTAGAAATTCACTGTAAGAGTGTCCCTTCCACATAAACACCCCCTCATACAGGCTCCCTCTCTCTTGCATACACACCCACACAAGCTCCCTTTCTCTCTCACGCAGGCTCCCTATGTCTCTCTCTATCTCACTCCTTCACACAGGCTCTGTCTCACACATACACAATCCCTTCACAATCTCCTCATAGGCTCCCTCTCTCTGAAACCCACACTCAGGCATCCCCACCCTGCTCTCTTACCACCCATGCTCTCTCTCACACCCTCCTGCTCTCTCACTCTCCCCTCCCCCTCTTCTCTCCCTCACTCACACACATTCTCTCTCACCGGGCGAATGGAAACGTCTTGCGGCACACGCAGGAAGCGCTCCGTTCTTTTTCACTCAACACACAATAAAGCTCTGGAATTTGTTGCCAGAGGATGTGGTTAGTGCAGTTAGTGTAGCTGGGTTTAAAAAAGGATTGGAGAAGTCCATTAACTGCTAATCAAGTTTCCTTAGGGAATAGCCACTGCTATTAATTGCATCAGTAGCATGGGATCTTCTTGGTGTTTGGGTAATTGCCAGGTTCTTGTGGCCTGGATTGGCCTCTGTTGGAAACGGGATGCTGGGCTTGATGGACCCTTGGTCTGACCCAGCATGGCAATTTCTTATGTTCTTATCTTATTTTATTTAAAAGTGCTTAAATACTAGCGCCCTCCATGGTTCAGGGCGGTTTACAATGGAACATGCATCCAAATTAAAATAAAGTGAGAAGTTAAAATTTAAAATAAAATTAGAATTTAAACAAATAAACTTAAAGCAATACTTGTTGGTAACTGTTTGATTTGAATTTCCTGCCGTTGATGCAGTAGAGTTTAATGGGGCACCTGTTTGGCTGAAGGTGAGTAACATCGGACACTTGATCTGTTGATTGTAGGACAGTAATATGCAATCTCGAATCCTGTATTGGTAAAACTAACTCGTGTGTTTACAATGTTTTCTTACAGGGTCCCTCATGACAGATTTGGGACATAGGACCCATGAGCTGTTCTATACATGAATGGTAAATAAAGGCTTTTAAATATTGCCCGGAGTCGTTATGTGAAAAATGCATTTGGGGGAGGTGATTACTTGACCAACATAATGCAGGGTGGGGTTATGAGACGTTGCCTTAACAGCAACAGTTACATGCATGCTTCTTGTTTCATTCTTCTTTCTTTCTTGTTCCTGTGCATCCACCAATGGTTAAATAATACACTAAGGGCCTGATCTTCTTTGTTTGTTTCTAAGGGGGAGGGAATGTGAAAAGGCCCTAAGGAGTTTTCTCTGCCTGTGGCAAGTATTTAACCAGTGCTACTTGCACAGTAGCAACATGCGCTAGCCTTAGAAGACCTGCAGGGCTCTTTATATTGCCTTTGAAATAGCTCATAACATTGTCAAACATGTTAACCCGGCGGTTAAAGTTTTGATTTCTTACTGGGCAGTGAAGCAGAGGCTTCAGCCTTTGAGGGAAGGCTTCAGCCAAGTATCATGACTGCCTGATTTTTACTTTGCTATTTATAATCCTTTATTGATTTATTTTATGCTTTTCCAGCTATCGGAGCTCAACATGTTAACAACACGTTTGTGTACACATTGAAGTACATGAGGTATGGCAATAGCGGATAACAGCTTGGTAGTTGAGAGGCAGAGTTGTCCCTTGGAGGATCACCTTGGATGTTAAAATGTTCTGCTTTGTTTGTTTTTGTTGTTTTTTTTTGCCTATCTACAGTATCTCTGCCTTTGTGCATGTCAAATGCCACTGGCCGAGCACCACCACCACCATTCCCCTGGCTGAAGACTGCTGCGAGACAGCCCCAACAGAGCCCCTCCTGCCGGGGCTGAAGACCGCCAGGAGAGAGACTTGGAATCCATCCCTCGGGGGCTGAGGACTTCTACGAGAGAGGGCCTGGGTGGGGGAAGAGGGAGCAGGATCCCGCCGAGCCCAGGTAGGAGAAGATGCGGCAAGTAAGAGTGTGTGTGTGTGTGTGTGTTATATAGGACCCAAATATGAAGTTCATTTTATATTCCACTTATAATTGAGGCACTAGTGTTACAATGACATTTTGTGCTTTACTAATTAGCTCTGTGACGATGGCATCTCTCTTATTCCATGGCAGAGTGGACGTCTTACTATGTTCTAATTACAACCTTATCTCCCTTTGAAATGTTGACTGTAAGGTATTTGCAAAGATGCTGAGCTCATGGGTTCAAAACCTTAACTCAGGTTGGACCCCCAGGTTCAGATAATAATAATAGTTACTGTTCTAAACCAGGCACGGGCATATTACAGCTTATGGGGGACCCCTTTCACCTGGCCTGCTGATCGTTAAAAACTGAATTGCTGCTCTCCTGGCAAACCTCCATTAAAGAGGTGGGTGACGGGGACAGCCATTTGGGTGGAAGAAGAGGAAGCTGGAGGAGAGAGAGAGAGGGAGGGAGGGAATGCTGAGATCTGGCTGAGAGAGTAATTCAGTCAGGCAGGAAGGGTGTGTGGTCCCTCAGTATGTTTTTATATTATAATCCCAGGCTATATAATTAAAAAAGAGGGCTTTGTGATGCTTGTCAATAAAACAAGACAAAATTATGTCTCCTGTGATGCTGGATGTATAAGTTGTGCTGTCTGTCTTTTTCTTGGAGTAACAACTGACTGGAGCTGTGAGGGAGGTCCCACCCCTCTCCTCTTCCCCGACCTGAGGTCTGAGTTGGCACCCGGTGCCACAAATGTGGCCTTACTTTTTTACTTAAAAAAAAAAAAAAGTTTGCCCACCGCACGTTCTGTATGCAAAGGGGTTAAACGTGATCCACTGTTGCCACCGTACGTAAGATTTTACCACTAGAGGGAAGTCTTGCACATCAGTTCTGGGATTTGTCGAATCACAACAAAAATTCCAAGCGAGCCCGGCACCGCTTACTCCTAATTCAGTGCAATTCCAGCAATAGCAGGGCCGTTTTATAAAACTGTTAGTTCTGCAGGAAGTTCTTAATGTAATTTGTACATGGTATTTCTCTCGGTACCTTCAAGGAGCAGTGTGTATCAGAAAGCAGCGTTTGTACTAAGTTATGCTGCTTCTCAGACCATGTGCTTCCCATTCCTCAGAGACATGGGGCCTGGCTCATAGGGCTAAATTCAACAATCACGATTATCCCCCCCTATGCAAGGAAAAACTGGGTAAAAACCCAAGATCCTAGTGTTTCTGAAATTGTGCCGGCCTTGTGGTGACAGCTGAGAAAACTGGCATCAACCAGACCGGAAGACCGTATTGTACTGTTTGATTTGCTGAGCTCTGCACGAGACAATGGTGAGGGGAAGAGGGCCTTAGATTTGTTGGAACTGGTGAGTGTTATGAGGAAGGGGAAGCGTATGCCAACGGGACGGGCGACACCTTAACCAGAGTAGAACAGGTTGCTGGCGTTTAACTTTTAAAAAGGAGCGAGCGAGAGCATTTTTTAATCGAGAATATGGAGAAAAGCCAATAAGTTGCTCAGCAGCACATGATTCGGAGAGAGGCATCTTCAAAAGACACTGGCAAACTAAATAAGTTAGGACGTCCCAATAGAGAGAGGGGGTGGTCAAAGCTGAAAAAGCCCAGATGTTTTTAAATACGGAGCATGCAGATGAAAATGACTCCAAATTTCCTGTATCTCCTGATAATAAGCAGGGTGTGGGTAGATATGCAAATATACTCCTCCATCCTACCTCTATATTTCCCAGACCCTGAGATCTTAAACTCTGGAGTGGGGGCTCTTCCCTTCACCCAGGGTTCCCTGTGTGTCTGAATTTTAAAGGGGCACTGGACAAGACAGCTCTGCCTGGTCCTTTAAGGTCATCTGAGGGAGTTTCCTATAGACTCCTTCACAACATACCCGAAGAGGGCCTTGGGGACAATGTTAATGCATGTGCAGTACTGGCCCTAGAGAGCTCACTGATGATTTAAAAGTAGAGTTAGGTTAAATATGTATAGTGTATTATTCTGAGGCAGTCCGCACTGTTTATAGACTTGTGCTTCTATATGTTTCTAAGAGCTTACTTACTGATGTCCTAGTTCTACTTTGGTGGGTCTGTTACTTAACAGGGATAGTTCTCTTCAGAAATCGATTCAAAGAGGCAGAATTAATCAGTACATAGGCCACACCCGTGTGAGGGGTTACGTATAATTTTCTTTTCTTTCCTTTTACACTGCTCTGACGTGTATTTTTCGCACTATCAAGCAGATATAGTAATGTTAGCAAGTTGTTGAATGCGATTTATCCAGATATCTATCAGCAGTTAGACCACAGATATCACAGGTACAACGAAATGTGTTTTTATAAACTCAAAGTGTTGATGTCATTAAGAAAATAGCTGACACATGAAATGTTTCGTACAGAAATGTAATCATTACTGTTTGGTCAATTAGCTTTTTCTAATATCCTATACATAGGGTCGCCCTGAAAATACACACGTGCTTTTCGAGTAATACAGCATATGGCAGCACGTTTGTTCAGGGGGTTAGTCGCGGCGATCAAAGTACACCTGAGCTTGCAGAATTGCATTGATTGCCCGTGAGTTATCATTTTCAGTTTAAGATTGTGACTGTTGTTCATAAGTTACTGTATGACGATAGTGTGCAACTTGTTGGGATCTGTATTTTATTGCTAATGTATGTTATGAAAGTATTACTGTAGGTCGCATTGATCATTTATTGTAGGTTGCGGATTATAAGACATTTTAAGTAAGATAATAAATATCTAAGAACAAAATAATGCTTCAAGGCTGTTTTAAAAATGTTTTAAGGTCATAAATAATGACAACTGAATATAAAATGCCCTGGCTGAACTTATAAACCTCTTTTTTCTGAAGTTTTGCAGAAATTAAATAAACTACTTTTGCCACCTAAGTAATCGCCTAGGGATAAACGTTGACTAGTGCACCTTAACTGCAAAGTTACACGCACAGCTTCAAGCACACACAAAACACCCTAATCCTCAAACAAACCTAAGATTTGTTCCTTCGGTTGGGTTTGAATATTGGCTTGTTCTGTGGCCGTATATACATACCTAAGCTTACCGTTCGCAGCACAGGACGTCACGTTATTATTGTAAATAGCATGCTGATCCTGGGCGTAGCTTCTGAAAATGTGTTACCTACTAGTAAAGGGTAACCAGGTCAGGCCCAGCAGCAGCCTCTGCCTTCAGCTTTTATCTGATGAGGAGAAGGAAGCAAGTGCAAAAATGTTCCAGATGTTAACCAAGAGGCCCCCTCTGCCCCAGAAATGCTTTATGCAGCCAAATTGCATGCACATTATGAACTTGGGGGTGTAGTTTTAAATAGCTGAAAATCCGTGCTGTTTATATGCATGCAACTATTTATTTTTACATGCATAGGACCTGATTGTAGCTTTTGGAAATTTACTCTAATTACATATTTGGATGACATGAGTACTTAAAGTAGGCACTGAATATATTTAGCAACTGCAATAGAAATAGTAACTTTTCAGATGCTGAATGTAGACATATAATATAGAACTTGCACACTAAAATATACACTAACATAATAGAATGAATGAGGGAAGCCTTAGAAGTACATTTCCAGAGTTTCAACACCTAGCTAAAGGAGCTACGCCCTTGAATAAGCCTCTTTGAAAATTGACTAGGGTCAGATTCATAAAATGCAGATGGCTGTGGTGGGAGGGTGTTAGGAAAAAATGTTAGGTGCCTTTAAAGATAGGAAAATGAATTGCAATCCTAAATTTAGGCTTCCAAGTTTTAGGCACCTAGATTTATTAGATTTTAAGATAGAAATGTAGGCACCTAAATCTGCTTAAAACTTAGGCAATTAAGTGAGTCACTGACTTTTTTTTTATGTTTTGGTTGCTTTAGTGCATCATTTTAATATTTTGGGCATGTGCAGATGATCCAAGGGAGGGGGATTGCTGCCACACTAGAGCAGCACCAAAGGTCCTACTCGAGGCTTATCTTTCAGTCTTCCTCTAACAAAGGGCCTAATTTTTAAAAGCATTTACATGCTTAAAACTAGGTATTACGTGTGTAAATGCATTTCACCCATGTGAGTGGGCTTTTGAGAATTGTCACAATATATGCCATTGAATTGGGAATAGGTTTTACCCACGTTAAGTGCACTTGACGTGGGTAAATGTCTTTTGAAAATTGCCTCGATGAATATTAAATCTGTTATGTGTAACTCCTTTGAAAATTCAGCTACAAGGGTCTTTCTGGGTCATTCATCAAAATGCATTATGGCATTTAATGCATACGTTAACGCATACGATAAGAACAGTAATGCATGGTGTGAATGCAAATTTTGGAAAGGGGTGGGATCAGGGAGGAGTTTGGGCGGGATTTTGGAAAATGAGGGGGCAATATCGCATCGTGCGACACCATAACGCATGCTATCGGAGGGATTTAATGCCGGAAATAACTACATCTTTTTTTCCTGGCATTAGGCTGTGTGATAAGCTCGAAATGGCCAATTCATGATACATTTTTAGAATTGCATTTTGGCCATTTCAAGGCTTAGGGAGGGAGAGTAGAGGAAAGGGGAGTGGAGTAGAGAGAGAGCGAGCCAATCGGGAGGCCCTCACAGTGTGCAACTATTTATATCTCTATAGGAGGGCCATCTAATAGGTCGAGGTGAGGTGTTGGTGGTGGTTTAGGGACCAGTTTCTCATGTAGAGTGAGATGTACGAACAGCACAGTACACCTTAGTGAAGATTTGACATCATTTAGAGTGAGGAAAGTCTCACAAAGATGAAATTTTGTACTATGTTATCTCACCCTAGCTTGATGGTATCCTGTATAGAGTCCATCAAGCTAGGGTGAGAGAACAAAGTAGAAATGGCAATTTTGTGAGACTTTCCTCGTTCCAAATGATGTCAAATCTTCACCGAGGTGTACTGTGCTGTATGTCTCACTCTACATGAGAAACTGGGCCCTAAACCACCACCACCACCTCACCTTGAGCTATTAGATGGCCCTCCTATAGAGATATAAATACTTTACTACTATGAGGGCCTGTAGATAGGTGCTTTCTCTCTCTCTCTCTCAGCACAAGATGCGAAAAATAGGGATTATCTCAGGGTGCGATAAGTTTTCTGTGCCACGCGATACTACCGATGCAAAGCTGTATGTTATCACTTGGTGCGGTGATTCTAAAATTTCCCTAAACTCGCCCCGTTTTATCGCAGTCGTTATCAATGCGTTAAAATAACGCATTTTGATGAATCTAGGAGTTTGGGTAATTATAGTAAGGAGAAGATTAAAAAGAAAATCTAAAAATTATGTATGAAGGCTGATATTCTGAATTTATTTTTTTTTGTCTTTTTTTATGTTTTTTTTACAGGATACTTAAGGTATAACAGGTTTTGACAGCTACAATGGAAAAGTCATGGAAGTTTTGGGCCTTTGCGGAAAAGTGGTTGTTAGTCTTGGCTTCCTGGTCCTGGGGTCTTTGTCGTATTTCTCTTTTACCTTTGATATTGACTTTCAGTATGTATGGAGGCATAATTTTGCTTATGTTGATATTTGTGTCCATGGCATGCATACTCTATAAATTCCAGGATGTCTTGCTGTATTTCCCTGAACAGCCATCTTCCTCACGCCTCTACGTCCCTATGCCGACCGGGATACCCTATGAGAATATTTTCATTAGAACCAAAGATGGCGTCTTACTCAATCTTATCCTGCTGAGATACGCTGGAAACAATGCAGCCTATTTGCCAACCGTCATCTATTTCCATGGGAATGCGGGCAACATTGGCCACAGGCTGCCAAACGCTTTGTTGATGCTGGTCAACCTTAAAGTTAATTTGCTACTCGTTGATTATAGAGGCTATGGGAAAAGTGAAGGGGAGGCCAGCGAAGCGGGCATTTATTTAGATTCTGAAGCTGTGCTAGACTACGTGATGACCAGGCCCGACTTTGATAATACTAAAATTATCTTATTTGGCCGTTCTTTAGGGGGAGCGGTGGCTGTTCATTTAGCTTCTGAAAATACCCATAGGATTTCTGCTATAATTATGGAGAACACCTTTCTTAGTATCCCACATATGGCAAGCACACTGTTTTCCTTCTTCCCCATGAGGTACCTCCCGTTGTGGTGCTACAAAAACAAGTTCCTCTCACACAGGAAAATCTCCCAGTGCAGGATGCCTTCCCTGTTCATCTCTGGGCTGTCTGATCAGCTGATTCCTCCGGTGATGATGAAGCAGCTCTATGAACTTTCTCCGTCTCGGACTAAAAGGTTGGCCGTCTTCCCCGATGGCACCCACAACGACACCTGGCAGTGTCAGGGTTATTTCCCAGCAGTGGAACAGTTCATTAAAGAAGTAATAAAGGATCATTGTACTGAAGAGGTGGCAAAAACATCTTCGAATGTAACAATAATATAGCGATTAAAGGTCATTTTTCACAGTAACTTCATTGTACATTGGTTTGTGAAAAGTGATTAGAGAATTTTTTTAAAATGTGTATTCTTTCTATACTTGTACGCACAGCATGAAATTAAACTTTGAGAGGATCTGAAGTAGTTTCTTATGATGATGATGATTCAGTTTTCACAATTGCAGTATCTTCCATCTGCCTATTTTATACCTGTGTTAATTGGTGACATCGCTCATTTGAGTAAACGAAACATTTATCAGAGGGCTATCCAACAATTTTAAGACACTGTGTATTAACCATTTCTCAAATTGTTTTTCATATTATAATTTTTTAAATCAGCACCACCAGCGTTGTGTCCTATTTAAATCAAATATAATAGTGGGTCTGAAACAATAGATAAGGGTTGCTGTCCTGCAAGCACTGGTTTCTCTCCACGTATACTTGCCAATGTCTGTGCCTTAAGGAATTCTACCCACAATATTTTTAAGTCTGTATTTGTCAGAAAAATACAATGGAAACTTGCAATACAGGATGTAGAATTCCCCCCCAGGAATACAGAACACCATACCTAGGGCTTCTGGCTTTCAGGTATTTTAATTTGGCAAGCTGTGGAGCCCGAGAAAGTCCCAACTGAAGGCCATGCCAACTTCGTGCAACCTGCAATATGAGAAGCAATACCACGGTCTCTGAGTCTCTCTGCTCGTTACTTCAAGTGACAGTAGCTGCAGGAAGTTGGTGCTGCATGCAGCTCCTCTTGGGCTTCATGAATTGCCAAAAAAACCCCAATAAATCCCTGAAAACTATATCATGTAATCTAGCATTCTTCCTCTCCTGCCCACACACAGCTTCTTCCCTTTACCTTGCTCCCTTTCTCTGTTCCTCAACTTGTGTGTTAATTCTGTTTGTCACCCCAGCACTGACTTTCTTACCCGTCCCCCAACTCATTCCCAACAACATTAACTCGCCGTTCCCCTCGGCTCGCTCTCTTCAATCCGCATTCTCCCTCCTCTTTAGCTGGTTCCCCCTCCCCTTCTACAGCTTGGAGGACTAGCCTAGTGCTTAAACCAGAAGGTTGAGAACTAGGGACGCCAGAGTTCGAATATGTTTTTTCCACAGATAACTCCTTGTGACTTTGGGCAAGTCACTTCACTCTCCATTGCCTCAAGAACATCTTAGATTGCAAATCTTCTTGGCCAAGGAATTAACTGCAGTACCTGGATTCTTTCCTGAAGACTCTCCTTGAACTCAGTTTTGGAAAAGGTGAGTAGTTAATTCTAAAACCCATCCATCTTCTTCCCAGCACTCACTCTCTCACCCCAGCTTATTCTCCCAAAGCTTTCCCAGCTCACATCTTCCACACACTCGCTCACACTCTCACTCACACTCTTCACTGTCAGCCAGTCGACATCCACTCATAAAAGTCAATCTCCTGCTGCCCCCACTATCACTACTAGTCTCTCTCCTCCTTGTTCAGACACTGCTGACTGTGGCCCCTGAAATAACTGTTAACTTCTGGAACCGTGAGGTGCTTCGTAGGATTGAGCTACATGGTCCCCCGAGAGTAGACAACAGGATCAGCTGTTCTGCGGGCCATGGCTGTGATTGTCAGGAGAAGGGACTGATAAGACTAGTCAGAAATGGGCCGGGCAAGGCGGCAGCAGCAGGTGGCCACCCCAGCATCTCTGTGTCCATTTCCCACCAGCCCACTGCCAAATTCTGCCTGCAGACTGAAAACGCTCTGCGTTGTGCAGTGACCAAGAACTACCCCCCCCCCCCCCCCCACCCCTGTGGTCAATTTTCCTTTTGGCAAAGAACCAGGAACAACAACTAGCAAAAGTACCCAAATATGTCTAGATGGTTTTGTAGGCTTCCTGCATAGAGAGAACTTTTTTTAAGATATTGTGCTTTGAAGATTGAAATAATAGCTCTTTGAAAGCGATCATAGTTTTATCTTTTTTTTTTTTTTTTGGAGGCCCAATAATAATTTGTACCTGGACTTTTGTGTTTATTATGTGATACCTGGGGTGGAAATTTTGAAAAATCTGAGTCCTAAAAGAAGGCAATGATTTATTATGTCCATTACAACATTGTTAAGCTGTAAAATTTACATGTTCCCTGCTCTCTCTTTGGACAATCATGGCTAGCAAAATAGATTTGTAATTATACATTCACTGCTCAAGTAAAGTTATTAGTATTGAAAAGTCAACATGCAGGACAGTCATTTTATTTTATTTGCATTTCATATGTATATGAAGTACACCTTAAAGAAAAACGAAGCAGGTAATCCATTAGAATAACCAACCAAGAAAAAAGGAAAAATAATGTGTTCAGTCACCTGCCACAAACAAAAGGGGAAACCTAGGAGCAAAGCTATAAAATCAGGCAATAGAAAAGGGTTCCCGAGAGAGCAATCCCTTCCCAAGAGAGCATTAGGTCTCTTATCATATAAAGACAAACTCGCAATCTTTCTTATCCAAGAAAAATTTCAATTTAGAGGGCTACCCCCCCCCCCCCCACCAGAAATCTAACAACACAAGTTGCACCAAGAGTCAACACTTCCTGGCACACAGAAACTTCGGTCTTCTTTTCCGAGTATCACGACCTACGTTTGGGAAAACTTCATATCTTCCAGGCAATTGACAGGACCAAAAATACAGCCTCATTGTATTACCTCTATGCTGAGAAAATGCAAATGTAGCTCTGATAGCCTCTTCCTCCTATCTGCTGAGAGATTCTGAACCCGCTCTCCAGTTACCCTTTCAGAGTTGAAACGATTATTTTCTTAAGATTAGGGTAAGGGGGAAAATTTTGCTCATGAGTGGAAATACCCAACATCTGGATTTCTCAGCACTTCTGTGCAATATGTAACTAACAATTCGTATGGAGAAAGGTGAGAGGATTTATGAAAATTCAGTAATCAGCTTTTAAAACCCTATTGAAATTCTCCAGTCTTTCAAGCCCATGATGAATAACAATTTTTATCGTGGATCGCAGTCAATCGAATAAATGTTATTTGTGCCAAGGATTGTTCCAATTTCACAATCCTCTCCACATAAGGTTGTACTATTCTTTTGGGCTTTCATCCTGGAATGCATATCTAAGGGTGGCCATAGAAGCCAAAAATTGTTCCATAGAAGCAAGAGCAGTCCAAATAGTAAATAAAGTAGTGGACTCAGGTTTCACTAAAGGAGACTTGGATGAAAGTCTTGAGGAATATTAATTTCATGTGCTGTGATTTGCCCCAATACATTTAAGGGATGCCTTTGTGGCAACAGCCATTCCCTCGGAGCACCCATCTCCTTTCAACTCTCTCTGCAGCAGTTGTTCCATCGGGGATCATCCACCTCTTGCAAAGCCTGGAGTTAGGGCATCCCTAAATGCCCGCTGCATCGATCCCACCAGGAAAGGCAATGATGATCCTCATGCCTGAACTGCCATGACCCTCGCTAGAGTTTGTGGCACAGTTTGACTGCTGATACTCTGACACCTTCAGGTCCAGCTGCTCCAGATCCTGACACGGCACCAGATGTCTCCAACAATGGGGACAGTAAAGCCACCCGTGAACTCTGGAATTGAAGCCTGACGTAGCTGGACTGTCGCAGGAGGAGCTGGGGATCTCCCCATGGTCCAACCTTTATGTTTTAACCATGGAAATAAGTAAGAAATTTTAGTAAAGTATTGATGCTGAGTGCCCCAAGCAGCATCTCTCATGATACCATCTTGAGCCTCCTTCTAAAAGTTTTAAATTCCTAGAGGTTGGGCAATCCTCAAAGGGAAAGGAGCATGGCCTAGCGACTAGAGCAGTGACCAGTTGAATGAAGACCTGTAAGTTCTGACAATTTTTTTTTTAAATCCTGTACTTTTAGCATCATTGACCATATGAAAATAACTCCAAAATATCTGTATACTTCCAATGACAACAAATTATAATTAGTTTTATGGAGAATTGTAAAGTGTACCAAACGTTTGAGCACCTAATTATTAACGTCTAGGGAGCAGGATAAAATGGCAGTGATGATGATCCTGCATTTGAATTGACTTCCAGCATCCTAATTATGTTGTTCCACTTTATATCATTGGTGTGAAGTCTGAAGTAAACATAATAATCATCATAACTATTTTAAAAGCACTTACTTTAATTTATAACTTAACTCTGTTAATTTGATATCAGGAAGTTTTCAATAGGATAATACATGCAGAAAGAGACTTATCTATTAAGGCAGGTAACAAGCACTTTAAATAAATAACCAATTATGCAAGCTGCCAAACATGAAAACACAATAATAGGAGATTTCAATTACCACAAGGTATGAATATAAAGCAGGAACACTGAAAAAAGGCACCCAATAAACCAATGTAAAAATAAAAGGGTTACCCAATATTAGGGAAAAAATTGAATCATAAAGAACTTCAAATATTGCAATAACGATCTGAACTAACAAATCAAAGTAAAAATAGTGAAAAAGGGCCAGTTCATACAAGCACTCTTCTTCCTCTAAGCTACTCATAAAAAAACAAACGGTGGTTCAAAACATAATCATCACTGGACCATCAATAACATTCTGAAAAAAATTAAAGCACCATGACTGCATGACACTTTTGCAAAGCCAAGTGCAAAGAAGTGCTGTGTTAGGCGAAGAGATTTTGTCTGATAATCTTCTATGATTTTCAGCATGTTTGATGTTTGTTTGCCAGTTAAAGTTTGCCTTTTGCTCTGTGTCCCCCCTGAAAAAAACATTGTCGGGTGAAACAGGAACTCTGGTGGGGTATTGGCAAATCTGTTACATAAGTCAGTGCTTTTAAAATGAAGACATTTTCCTAGCATGTAGCCAGATGGACTCAGGACCAATGGGTTATGCTCCCCTGCTAGCAGATGGAGACTGAGTCAGGTTTCAGTGCAGATGTCACCTTAGATACACCCCTGCAATGACCTCAGCTCTTCACTATCTCTCCGTTTCCTTTAAATTGAAGAAAGATTGAGCCCCACTCTCTGCAGTGATGCCTAATGGTCTCTCCCCAATTAAGAATTCCTGAAGTGATTTCCGAGATCCCTCAGAGCTGTGCCTTGGTCCGGTAGCCGGTTCCCGGTATGGACTTTGCTGCTGAAGCAGCTGAAAGGCAGCGGGTGTAGGAAGCAGAATGTGGTGGTGACGACCAAAACCCTCTTTCCCCCCCCACAGCCGGAGACCATCTCCATACTCAGCCAGTAAGTGCTGAGTCCAGGTAAGTGGGGAAAAAAAAGGATTTTCCCATTCAGACACATTGGAGGGGTTCGGTAAGGCTTCCTCCGGTCTCCTTGCTCGGCATACCATACTGACGTCATTCCCGATCCATTGCAGTAAAGAGAAATGGGCATCCGAGCAGGTTGAGCGGCCACCCCCCAAGTGGGCTAGGCCCCGCTTCAGGCTTGGTCGGCACATGGTAGGCTGCATCGGCACCATCTTGCGTGCAATTTTGTGCACCTTACATTGCCCTCCACACAGCCTTGGTATGTGCGTGCTGTGCGCACACAACTTCGCGCACAGTCTACGCACACAACTACTTCGGCATAGAGTTCCTGACTGCATAGGTTGTGCATGCGCCTAGTCATGGCTTGCTTAGGTGCTCAAAATCTGTGCGCACACACAGTCTTCAAGCACAAGCCAGCTGAATTTGCAGCTGCCTCCCTGGACCTCTCGGAGGCCTACCTTCATATTCCAATCCGACAAGAACATCAGCGTTTCCTATGCGTTGCAGACAAAACTAGGCCAGCCCTCATCCTCTCCTCAGTTGCTTGTGGCAGTTTGCCTTACCTCCCACAATACCGAGGTGCATACCGAAGTATTCTTGGACTCAGGTGCTGGTGGCTTTATCAATGAGGTTCTAGTTCATTTTCCCACAGCGATGCTGGATAAGCTGTTTACCATATCCTCTTTTATGGCGAGCCCTTCCCTGATCAGCTGTCCTTGGTCAACTTTCCTATCATGCTTCGAATTGGGTTCCTGCACAAGGAAAGAATCTCCTTCAATATTTTATCCAAAGCAGTCAAGCCAATCATCCTTGGGATGCTGGTGAGCACCAAGGAAGATAGCTGCTTAGTTCCTCAGCTCCTCAGATGATCTTGCTATTTTTCAATTTACTGTTGCCTTTTTTGCCCCATTGCCTCCAGCAATAATAGTACAGGCTTACGAAATGGCTACATCAAAATCTGGGAAGATTAAAGTGGCTTTGCTGTAGCTTTGGGGATAAAAAAGAACCAAATATGATCCCCCTTCCCCAGAGAAGGCATCAGCAGGGAGGGCACCATAGGCCCTGATCCAATCCTTACTGAGTTGCAGCAGCTAAAAGAAATGCTGGGCCAGAACATGGAAACTACCTGCGCTATTAAATTACAGCTGTCAGATTTGGCTGCTAATGTTGTGGCCTTACCTCCTTGTCTGGACTCTTTAGAGCGCAGGATGAATATTTGTGTGGTGGTGGTGGTTGCAGACATCCAGGCTATGACGCAAAATTGACTTCTCTTCCATGCGACTTTGAAGATCTCTCAAACTACAATAGGCACAATAACATTTGCATTCTTGGAGTTCCCGAAGGCAAAGAAGGATGTGACATTTTGCTGTTTCTCAGGCAGTTGATCTCAGTGAGCCTGGGCCTGTACTTTAAATTGCTATTGGAGATAGAACATGTACATTGTATCCCTTCTCGGCCAATGCCTTAATCTACGCAACCAAGGACCATCTTTCTGAAGATTTTGCAATATCAACAAGTGCTATTGATATTGGCGGCTGCCAAGGCCAAATCACCAGTCACTTACAAATCCATGCGCCTTACCTTTGTTCTGCATCTGGCGAAGATCACAGCTGCCCACAGGAAGACATTTTTGGTACTTTAACCACTTCTGCAAGAAGCCAGAGCTCAGTGTGCCTTAATGTATCCAGCCAGGATGTGGGTGACCCATAATAATTTTACTCACTCTTATGAGGACCTGAAAAACTGATTACATACTTGGATGGTTTAACATGGTCTTCTCCGATGGTCACCTGACTTTCTTCACCTTTGATGCCATTTTTGTTTTGTCTCTTCTCCTGTCGGCATCATCGTTTTCACTGACCTGCCGCCATGTTTGCCTATTGGCTCCCTCCTTGCCTTGCTCTCCTGTTTCTTATTTTCCTGCAATTCCTCGTTGGTCCAGGATCCCCAATTGTGTTTCCACTTCTCCGATCCCCGATGATGATCGTGGTTTTGCTGTTCTGCTCTCTATGTTGGACGTCTGGACCAGGTTTATGGACATTACTGGGACTGTTGTGATCTGCTGATTCTTACTTAGTGAATGTACATCCCATATTACTAAACATTTTCTCTCCTTGTCAGTTGTCACGAATGTTGTGGTCGGTATTTTTGCTTGCTTTTTTCTTTCTACTTTGGCAACAGTTTTCGTTTTTATTATTCCTTTTAATGTTGGAGGACTGAGCGGCCTGTTTCCTTGCCCCACCACCTCCACCTAGGTATTTTTCCCATTTCCACTGGGAACTTCTTAGTGCACCGAGCCTTTTTTTTGTCTGCGCTTTTTTCTTTCATGAATTTATTTTTGTCCCTTTCACTTATGTCCCGGGACCTTCCGTCTCAATTCTTAATTGCTGACTTATTGGGTTCATCTCATTCTCTGCGTTTTCTCTACATGTATTTGGCTTCCCATGCTCTACATTTGTTCCCTCTGATTTATGCTGGCTACTGATTTACATATTTTTACATTAAATGTTAATGTCTGAACCACTGCATCATGAGGAAGAAAATTCTGATTCACTTTAAATACTGCTGTACATGTTCAGCCTTTACTGAGTCTTCTTGGGAAATGGGATGGGTCCTTTGTCCCAGTGAAGTGCCGGAAATTACTGGGCCAGCTGTCATTGGCGGCATGCTTCACTATTGCTACCGTTTGGAATTCTACTCCTTCTTTGGTTTTTTCGTGGACCCAGGTCCAAGATGTTGCTGATCTAGAAAAGTTGCAGCTTTGACCTAAAAAGGGAATTTTATAAATATGAAAAAGTTATGGGGTCTGTATCACTTAGATTAAGGGTCTCCTGTACCTGCTATATATATCCATACACATACTAATTCCCTTGGTTAGAACAAGTATGAATAGATTATATTCTAAGTAATTAATATCAATCCTCATATGTTGTTGTATGTGTATGGTTATACAGAGTGAGGATAGTAGCCCTTTAATTTTTAATTACCTGCTATATATATACCATGATGTCATTTTTGTAATGTGCTGTGTAATGGATGTATATTGGACATATATATATGATGTATGCCCAAAAAGGTTTGTTAAATAAAGAGTTTAAAAAAAAATCTAACAGATTTGTAAGACAAGATTTCCCTTTGCAAAATTCAAGCTGGCTCTGCTCTATAAGTCTGTTTATTCAGAAGGTTAGTAATTTTGTTCTTCAGAGTAGCTTCTGCCATTTTGTGCAGTATTGAAATCAGGCTTTCTGATCTTTTTCCGAGATTACCACTGGAGTCCTTTATGAAAATGGGCATAATATTGTTTATTTATTTAGACATTTTATATACTGTCATTCCATGTAAAGATCACAATGCTTTACATTCATATTTATAATTCAACAAACAGAGAAACAAAGATTAGTTACAGGGATGGTATTCCTAGGCGGGCATTAATATCTACCAAGTTACATTTTTTTTTTCTAGTATATATTAAAATTTCTGTAGTACATATGGCAAAGAAGAGTATGGATAATTAAAATGAAATGATTAGTTTTCACATCTTAGTCAGTGGGTCATTTTGAGAGTCTCACATTCTCTTGTTTGATTTATTCTTAATGATTCGATTACCATCATCTTTTGTCCTTGTCTTTGTGGTTCTGTATGCTCTGATGTTTTTAAATTAAATTATATGTGTTTTTGAATAGCCATGTTTTTAATTCACATTTAAATCTCTTCCTGTCTGGCCACTTTCCAGTCCTACAGTAAAGTAATATAGTTTGTGTCTACTTAATTATACGGATGCAGGAATATGTGAACACATGGATAAAGAAACTTGTCATAGTGAGGATGTCAAACATGGGGGAAACTGTGATATTTTGACACCCCCTGTGCATACACCTGAAAGTGGAAGCCAGCTTGAAAAAGGGATTACATCAAAAGCCAGACAAGACTAATTTGGTCGCACACACAAAGGTTGAACAATGATTGCCTCAAAAGCCAGCCAAGACTAATCCAACTGAATTCACAAAAGCTGAATAATGATTTAAACTGGTACACAGCCAGACATGGTAGCGGTGGAAGATTGCATGCTGATTATCTTTAAGTAAATGCCCCATATGTGTATTTGCATATACTGCTTTCTTTCCTCACTGTCCTTTTTCCATTTGTTTTAGACTCAATCTGACATGTGGTTCCCCTGCCACCCTCCATTTTCTACTCAGGAAGGAAGGGAAAAGTCAATCTTTGGTTTTTTTTTTTTATTTTTAAATAATGTTTTCTAGGCTGTAGAATGTCTGCGTCCTGCTCATGGCTAGGTTTAATGATGTGTGTGTGTGTGTGTCAACGACGGGCCCGAGTGCTGGAGTGTGAATAGTCAGCAGTATAGTTGTATGATAATAAAAGAAAAAATGTCTGGATATATGAATTTTCAATGCTGATTATGTTAAACTTGGGAAATGAGTTTTCCATTGTCTTTTTGGGTAACTTCAACTTCTTCTAGCTCGTTGGAGGGGAGCAAGTTTTCTTAGAAGCTTGCTTAGAAATTTATGGTTGTTGTCATCTTGGCTTGGGTACTGAGGGTACTGAGGGACTGCCGATGGCACACTGGGTTATGTACAGTGTCAGTGAAACTTTATCTGTCTCCATCTGCTGGCAGGGAGGCAAAACCCAGGAGTCTGGACTGATCTGTGGTGGTACAGGAATGAAAATCAGCAGTAAAGAACCAATTTTCCTTTCTACTCCATTCCCTGTTAAAGTACATGTAACAATGCATATAGTTTTGCTTTGATTATTGCCCCCCTGTTAAAGTAGCTGCACAATTTGTATCTGCTTTTTTTTTTTACTGGTACATTTTTAAGGCACATTTACACAAGTAGTTTTTAATTATTCAAAACTATCTGTGTAAGTGCTTCCCCTAATCGATCTCCATTTTATATGGCTTCCAAACATATATGTTTTATCCATGGAAATGGCTTTGATTATTGCCCTCCGAGAGGTGCAAGCTGAGACCTTTCCCTTTCGAAAACTACCTTCCTGTAGACCTTACATACATTTTTTTTCTGTTGATAAACTTTACTGTGGAAAATAACATGCGTGGATTCGAAAATTCAATCTAAGCCCGCTGTTTTCCAATGCAAACTCATAACACACTTCTGGTAACCCTTCCTTATAATCCAGCTAAAAGTGCACATTGCTGTGAAACTCCAAACATAATATCAGCCTTACTGAGAGGAAACAATTTTCAGACCGTCAGTTTAGGGGCCTATTTACTAAGCCACAATAAGATGTCAATACATGTTAAAAACCATGTTAAGTGAGTATTAATGGTAACGATCAGGTGAGCATTACTGATATCACAAAAAAGAATCTGGCCCAAAGCGACTTATTAATATTAAAAAGCCTTATTGCATTAAACCTTACATTCCATGATACACCTTGGAAAGTTAAACTACCTCAGGGGGAGGGGAGGGGGAGTGACTGCTTTGGGTGCTATGGGTGAGGGAAAGCCCCATGCATGTAGTGTGGTGAAGGGGACATCACTGAGGGTTAAAGTTGGTGAGGGGGGGAGGGAGCAGCTGAGAGCGCATTTTGCATGGTAATGCGACAGCATGCATTACTGGCCTGAATGTGGGGTTCACTAAATTGCGGTAGTCCCCACGGTAGAGAAGTAAACCTGACGGCTAGATTAGCTGGCTGAAAGCCGCAGAAACATGAGTTCAAAAATCCCACTGCCACACCTTGAGACCTTGGACAAATCATTCCATTGCCTCAAGTATAATTTAGAGCAGAAAGGCCTCTGGGGACAGGGGAATACTTACTGAAGCCGAATGTAACTCATCCGGAGCTACCAAATAAATAGATCCCCTGAGAAGTAACTAGCATTAAAAGGGCTCGTTAATGTGCTTCCTCCCCCTCCCTCCTTTATTTATTGATTTTTCAACAAGAGCAATACAAAAACTGCATCGTAAATTCAAAGAAGATACAGAAAGTCTTGTGCGAACCCTTCCCTTGTGGCAATGCCCGGGACCCCTGAATCCGAGGATGCATCAAATCAAGTTCTCAGTCCATCAAACACAAAATCCCACTGTACCTTCAGCGGTGGATCTCCCTCATCGTGGTGCTCCAAGAGACATCGTGCGTGAATATCGTACGTTCAGCGCTGACAAGGTCCGACGTGCTTTTTAATGCAGATTAGTAAATAAGTCCTCAAACTGGGTAAACTGGTAAATTTATTTGAAAATTGCCCTTCACTCTCCTGGCTTTATATATTTATTTGACAAAAAAGGAAATTGTAGACTTTCTTTTTTGTCTATGCATAAGCTTAAAGATAATGATTTATTTGCCTCTATGTTAGTACATATAGCTCGTAATTAAAACTGTGATAGACAAAACACAAGGAAATATGACTATTTGAAAATTATTTTAAAGAAAAATATGAAGTCTTTTCAATTTATCAGATTTCAATAAACACAAATGTGGATACTCCTAATTCTGTTGCAATGGAAAAAACAGTATTGATGTGCAACATTTAGCCTTAGGTAGAAAGTCCATTTGAACAATGCTAGAGGAAACACAGTGCAAAATTTTATATATATGCTTTTTAATGTAACAGAAAATAAAATTATTCACATCAATATTTTAAACCATAGTGTGCAGTGCTGCTTTTACCAAACACCCCTGGAAAATGGAGGAAAAGACCTTTTACAATAGTGGTCAGCATTTTAATCAAAGACAGTTGCTGTGAAATTCATTCATTGGTCGGAATAATCTCTAATTTTTCTGTTTTTTGTTTTTTTTTCAAAATTATTTTTTAAAACTTCCAATATCTACTAGTTCAATATAATCATTTCAGAAATGCTATTTTAAACACATTGGGACGTGGATAATTTTATTTCCTGTTATATATATCACACATTTTCCCCCCTGTTTTTTTTAAGTTCATGCAGTATTTAATCCCATCAAGCTGACATTTTCTCCAAGATATTTTTTCATGAGGATAAATTTTCAAATAACCCATGCAGTTTACTAATCCAAGAGTTTTGGAGGAAAATATTTGTATCCCACCCGGAAAACCCTGCCAGAGGACAATTTACCCCTCCGGTAGGGCTGTTCCCTCACTGGGGATGCCTCCTTGCATTGCAGAGTGATAGCTAATAAGGCTCATTTCCCTGCAATTTGCAGCAGATTTGCTGAGCTTGCCATCATTTTTTTTTGTGCTAAAGCCCTTATTACATACCTGGGCAAGTTTAGTGCCAAAAAACCTGTGCTAAAACACAAGTAAGAAACCATGGTAGGCTCAGCCCGGCTTATTGCTAAGGCCCAGTGTTTTTACTGGAAAAAGTATTCATGGAAAAATGATTTGCATTATCTCCGTGGGTTTGCTTTCTATGGGCAATTTTCTTTGAGAACAGGTGGAAAGTTTCTCCCTTAATTTTGACCCCTGTTACATAGTTGGCTTAATTTCAATGTTAGCTGAATTAATATAATTACTTTTGTTATTTTGTCTTAAGAGGCTCCATGAATTTTATTTTTAACATCTTTCAGTGAATTTGTATCACATTTTGATTTACTTTTCATTTTAATAATTTCTAAGCAATTTTCAGTTCTTTGGATTTATATTTGGTACCATTCTTTAACTATCACATGCCATCCTCTGCTTACGAAGACGTTTCCTATTTTGAGTGCAAATTTTGTAATTTACTCAGGTCCTACAAAGGAACTGCAAAGTGAAAATATCACCAAGTGTAGGAGCTGACTTGGGCCCCGAGTACTGGAACAGGTGCAAAGCCCGTGCAATAAATTACGCACACGGATTTCAAAATGAAATCTGTGGGTGTTCATCGCCGGCCTCTTTGCGGTGTAAGTAAAAGCCCCTGAACTGTTTAAAGCATGCAGAGGGGAAGGGCAGCTTTTAAACCTTGGTTTTACCCGGGTAGCTGCTTAGTTACCCGGGTAAAATCCTCTAAAATCGCTTTCCCATTACATTCAGGTACTGTAGGTGTTTTTCTCTATTCCCAGAAGGTTTACAATTTAAATTTGTACCCAAGGCGATAGATGGTGACGTGACTTGCCCAAGGTGACAAACAATGGCAGTGGGGATTTGAACCCTGGTTCGCAGGCCGCTGCTGTAATCACTAGGCTGATTACATCTTTCATTTGCTTAGCCGAGATTCTGAGAAGCACCTCTAGCAAAACGTCTACACAGCCCAATATTTTGTGTAGATCTGTTTTGTTTAAAGGGACACCATCCTGTTTTGGAAAAATATAGATTCACACTTAACTGGATTGAATATGCAAATGTGTAAAATATCCCAATATCCTGATGGAAGCAGGACATAAGAACATGCCATACTGGGTCAGACCAAGGGTCCATCAAGCCCAGCATCCTGTTTCCAACAGTGGCCAATCCAGGCCATAAGAACCTGGCAAGTACCCAAACACTAAGTCTATTCCATGTAACCATTGCTAATGGCAGTGGCTATTCTCTAAGTGAACTTAATAGCAGGTAATGGACCCTTGTGGAGACCCTTGTGACAAGAATACAAATACACCAAGTTAACATTTGCTTATTATTTTGTTCCACGGTAACTGCACATTTGAAAATGAACAAAGTTTTAAAATTTCATTGCTAATCAAATTCATATAACTTTTGTGAATCCTTTTTATTATAAATGTTTTTTGGGGGTTTTTTAGGTTTAGACTAGGAAGTGAAAATTCCTTTGACCTTGAAATAAAGGACTACTAAGCATTCCATCCAAGTACAACATGCGTGACAAGAAGGTAACACATTCCACTGGTGGAGGAAACGATCATCATGGGGAATCCCAACCTGAGGATCAAAAGAAAAAAAAAATTCAAGACATGCATTATACACATGTAATATATGTTGTTTAACGTACAAGGAATTAGAGGAAATGATGAGTTGTAGGCATGCACTGAATGCACCTGTGGATGCATGCTTACTGTTAAATGCATTACAAGTCAGTATCATTGAAAGTGAAGCATCAGGCTGATTTGGTTTGGCGTAGCAACCGCCGCAACAAGCCAGCCACTCCCCACTTTGTGAGTGCAAATCCTTTTTTCCACATTTCCTCTTGCCGTTGATAAATATATGAACCAAAAAAGGATGACAATAATTGATGTTATTGTCAACTGATGGTTTAAATGTCACTAACCCATAAAACAGAAGGAGGATATAAATTTGCAGAGTCTGGCTGCACAAATTTAGAACAATGCATACTAATCAATTTAATATCCTATAATATCTAGAAGGAAAACAATTCCAAAGAAAAAAAAATCACGAAAGCTACGATTGTGCATAGAGCAAGGTGGGCATTTATCCTGTGGTGCTTTATGCTATGTTTTTTTTTTTTGGTCTTCCTGAAGTTGCAGGAAATTAAGTCCTGGGGGAAAAAAACCACACACTGTTTCAAAACAGTGCAAGCAAACTGACTTGTAGAATTTTCAAAAGAGTTATGCATGTAAATGTAATATAGTATCCTGAAATTTTAAAAAGCCATTTACCCACATTAAATGCACTTAATGTGAGTAAAACTTATGGACAATTCAATGGCATATTTTAGTAAATTTTCAAAAGCCCACTTACACAGGTAAAGTGCATTTAAATTCATAAAATGTTTGTTTATTAATACTTGATTAATTGCAATTAATTACAAATATAAAACAAAGCAATGTACAAATAAAATAGGCAAAGCTAACAAAGCAATATACAGATAAAATTAGTAATAAAAACAATAAATCAAATCTAAAAAAATACAATAAATAGCTAAATACACATACAATTCAAATAAGAAAATGTCAAACATATACTGGCTGATTTAGTTAACACTCCATTGTGAGAAAGCCTGTACAAACATAAGATTTTCTCAAGATGAATATATCTAGTTTTATGCATGCAAAAATCAGGTCCATTGTACTTCTTTTTTTTTTTTTTTTAGTTTTGGCCAAAACTTAGGTTTGACCCTGTATTTGTGGGTAATTATGCATTTCTTTACACTTCTAAATGTTCAAGAAAATACAAAGTTACCCTAAAATTCCACTAAGCAGTTTCACACACTAGTGATCTCTTCATTAGCACCAAATGTACTTTGAAGCCAGAAATACTACGGTATTTGAAAAAATTGTGAGCAACTTCTTTTATGAAATCAAAGAATTACCACAGATGAAGTTACCTGAAAAATTCCATGAAAGAGAAACCATAACCATGTTGTCCTGCGATTCCAGCACAAACAACATTTGCAGATGCTCCGATCAATGTTCCATTGCCTGTAATTAAAACAAGAAGCTAAATGTTTTCATTTCTGCTCCGTTTTGTTCCTTTACTTCTGAGTTCACGCAAAATGACTTTCTGTTGTAGGTTTGATGGTTAGAAAAACAAAAGTAAAATTAGAAGGAATGCATAGAAAGCATTAACACAATACCAACGAACAGGCAACAATTTACTCAATATTGAAATCAATTGCCGAAGATAAAATATATCTAACTGTTTGCTATGTTATATTGGGATTACTTGCCATACAACTGTTTTGTCCTTCTTAAGAACATAAGAAATGCCATGCTGGGTCAGCCCAAGCTCCATCTAGCCCATCATCCTGTCTCTGACAGTGGCCGGTCCTATTTCTTGTTGTTCACTCTCAGGGAAAGCAATAGCTTTCTTTAATCTACCTGGCTAATATTTTATGGAATTGTCCTCCAGGGACTGGTCCAAGCCTCTTTTAAAGCCCGCTATGCTAGTTGCCTTGACCACATCCTTTGACCACAGATTCCACAGCCTGGATGTTCGAAGAGTGATAAAGTACCTTCTATTTGTCTAAAATCTGCTGGTTGTTAGTTTCATGGAGTGTCCCCTTGTTTTAGTATTATTTGAAAGGGCCAACTGTCCTTTCTTTACCTGATCCACCCCACTTGTGATTTTATAGATTTCTATCCTGTCCCCTCTCAGCCATCTTCTGCAAGGAGAAGAGCCCTAACCAGCATAGCCTCTCCGTCCATTTATCATTTTTGTCATCCTTCTCTGCACCTCATCTAGTTCTTCTGACATGTTGGGGCAACCAGAATTGCATTTGGTACTCAAGGTGCAGTCGCAACATAGATCGACAAAGAGGCAATATAATAATATTTTCCATTCCTTTCTGGATCACTCCTAGCATTCTATTTGCTTTTTATGACTGATACCAGACACTGAGTTGAAGATTTTCAAGGAATTTTTCACAAAGCGTCCAGGTCTTTTTCCTGGCTGGTGACTCCCATTATAGAACCCATCATTATGCCCCTGTATTTAGGATGTTCACTATGTGCATTGCTTTGCACTTTTTCACAATAGATTTCATCTGCCATCTAGATGCCAATTCTTCTATACAAGGTCCTTCTGCAGTTCCTCACTATGTGCTGCAATTTTAGCAACTTTGAATCATTTTGTCATCTGAAAATCTGACCACCTTACCTGCCATTCCTTTTTTTAGATCATTTATGAATATTTTATAAAATTTAAAGACCACACTCTACATAAATGTGTGAAGCAGTTCACATGTAAAAATATAATTCACAGAAAAGGATACAATTACAAAGTTAAAAAAAAAACCCCAAAACAATCACAGTATAATTAGGTACACTTGCTCAGAGATTAAATATTATTTTGCATTATCCCAAAAAGCAAGGGAAAAAAGATAGGCCTTTAGTCTTCTTGAATGTCTCTGTACATTGCAGACTATTCAGAACACAGCAGTCAAATTAATTTTCATAAAGAAAAAATACAATTATGTTCGTTCTCTCTAGCAAGACTTTAATTGGCTTCTGTTTCTGTATAGAGTTTAAAATAGGATGTCTTCTTATTAAGGCTTTCTTATTTCAAACTCCCTTTTATTTAGCATGTCTCATAGAGGGTCATTTATCAAATTGCATTAGGGCCTTATGGCACGATAAATGGCGTCTAACATGCGATGTGCGCGCAATAATTAGTGCAATGCAAGCTAACATGCAAATTTTATTTCTAGTATGCAAGTGGGAGGAGTTAATGCAAATCTAGGTGTCCTACTGCATTCCACGATAGATTAATGCACACTAACATAAGACTTAATGTCAGAAATAACTACATTTTTTTTTTTTTTGCTGTACCAGGGACAAAAACTTTTTATTGCACACCCATGGCTGCTGTTGCAGATCACAATGATTATTGCAAACCCAGGAAAGAGATCTAGGTGTCATAGTGGATAATACATTGAAATCGTCGGTCCAGTGTGCTATGGCAATCAAAAAAGCAAACAGAATGTTGGGAATTATTAGGAAGGGAATGGTGAATAAAATGAAAATGTCATAATGCCTCTGTATCGCTCCATGGTGAGACCGCTCCTTGAATACTGTGTACAATTCTGGTCGCCGCATCTCAAAAAAGATATAATTGCGATGGAGAAGGTACAGAGAAGAGCTACCAAAATGATAAGGGGCATGTAACGGCTGTCCTATGAGGAAAGGCTAAAGAAGTTAGCGCTGTTCAGTTTATAAAAGAGACTGAGTCTACAAAATCATGAAAGGACTTGAACAGGTTGATGTAAATCGGATATTTACTCTCTCAGATAATAGAAGGACCAGGGGGCACTCCATGAAGTTAGCAAGTAGCTCATTTAAAACAAATCAAAGAAAATTCTTTTTCACTCAGCGCATAGTTAAGCTTTGGAATTCATTGCCAGAGGATGTGGTTTCAACAGTTAGTGTTACTGGGTTTAAAAAAGGATTGGATAAGTTCCTAGAGGTTAAATCCATAAACTACTATTATGGCAATTAAATAAGCAATAGTAGCTTGAGATCTATCTAATGTTTGGGTACTTGCCAGGTTCTTATGGCCTGGATTGGCCACTGTTGGAAACAGGATGCTGGGCTTGATGGACCCTTGGTCTGACCCAGTATGGCATTTTCTTATGTTCTGTCAGAAACACCAACCAGGCCCAATAAAAACACTAGCTCTTACCTGGCCCGTCTTCCTAAACCCATAATGTTTGTGGCAAGTTTACTGGTTGGGGGAATACTGGATGCTGGATTGTAGGTTTTCTCCTTATGTACTAAATATCACAAATTCTATCGAAACAGGCTATACCCGAGTTATTTTGGGTAGCTTTCAGCTCCATACCTTCACTTTCTCCTAGTATGGCTTCATCAATAATTTGTCGAAATCTGTGTTTGTTTATAATAAAAGCAAAACCAAAGGAAATGATGATACTATAGAGAATAGCAAAGGTTTCCTTAGAATAAAACTATTATGTGAAGCTTATCAATGATTTACCAAGGTACTTTCATCTTATTAGGGATCAATGTTTGATATCAAAAGCAAAATGCTGCTCCTCACCTCCGAGACAAGCTCCTAAGGCAAGTGCGAAAATCAGCGGCTTCACAGGCAAGTTAACATCCACGTCCTGGCCTAAGTTGAGAATCACAGGAATCTGTCATAAAAACAAAATGCAAAGAGAAATACAGCAATGAAAAAAAAATGTAATAAAAATGTACAATTACTGTTAGAGCCGAGCAAAACATGTTATGTGGTTTTATTAGTTTTTGTTATAACAATGCCTTCAAATATTGTTTTTTTTTGTTTCTAGTTTTTTTAGATTTTTATGTAGCGGATCCCCCGTTTCCCTGCTTTTATCCTAGACTAGGGGGTGCTACAGGTCCGGGTTCTCCTCCAGGCCTCTCTGGCGCTGTTGATCACAAACCTCTGTGACCATTTCACATTCTAGAGATCAGAGGCCTCCTGCAATGTATCACAGGCTGCTTGTGATTTAACTACTCTGAATAATTCTGTAGCATCTGCAAATCTGATCACCTCACTTGTCAGATCATTTATAAATATATTGAAAAGCACCGGTCCAAGTACAGATCCCTGAGGCACTCCACTGTTTACCCTTTTCCACTGATTAAATTGACCATTTAATCCTACTCTCTGTTTCCTGTCTTTTAACCAGTTTGTAATCCATGAAAGGACATCGCCTCCTATCCCATGACTCTTTAGTTTTCTTAGAAGTCTCTCATAAGGGACTTTGGGCCTCATTTCCTAAAGTATCGCAGGCCTGCGATACTTTAGGAAATGAGGGGCGGAGGGCTGAAATGGGGGGCGGTCCTGCGCTAGCCGGCAGCGATCGCACCATCGCAGTGCGATCGCTGCCGGTTTCGCACCCAATAGCGCCACCATAGGAGGTGTAGCTATTGGGAGCGAAATAGGACGCGAAAAGGGCCCTTACCTTTTCGCTGTCCGCGGCGTCGGCGCAGAGTCGGCCCCGGTGATGCCCCGACTCCTCCTCTTCCGGGGCCGACTCCGCCCCCATCCTGGTATCACGTGCGAGCCTCTTAGAAAATGAGGTCCACAGTCAAACACCTTCTTAACATTCAAATTCACTACATCTAGCGGTTCACCCTTATCCACATGTTTATTAACCCCTTCAAAAAAGTGAAGCAGATTTGTGAGGCAAGACTTGCCCTGGGTAAAGCCATGCTGACTTTGTTCCATTAAACCATGTCTTTCTATATGTTCTGTGATTTTGATGTTTAGAACACTTTCCACTATTTTTCCTGGCACTGAAGTCAGGCTAACCGGTCTGTAGTTTCCCAGATCACCCCTGAAGCCCTTCTTCTAGAAAACACCACAGCTTGGTTTTCCCAACCAACATCCAGTAGAATGAAATCCTCTAACAATAGCACTTCCCCTTTTCTTAGCAATTTAGGGAATATCCGCAATTACATTTCTCTCTCTATTCCTTCTCTTTCTGTGTTGTATAATACAACAATTTAAATAAATGTTCCATTTTCTTTTTCCAGAGTAACCTGGTGTCTCCTCCTTACCTCATAAGCACTGCAATTCTGTTTATTTAATATTTACTTTATATACATCATGGCATGGCTCCTCACTTTCGTGTTTCCTGGTCCTTCCTGAACAGACTGTGGTCTGGTATACCCCAGTCACTGTCTTCCATATACCATTTCTTTGTGACATCCAAGTTAGCCTCTTCCATGACTGCCTCTAGATCTCAGACTCTATGGCTCACACTATGAGCATCAGTGTACATAGTTTTCCAGATTCTCTTTTCTCATTTTTGTACAAAACTGTTTGTTTTACTTAACTGAGGACTTTCACTTACCATATGGCTTTGTTCACCCAGCCCCAATGAGCCTGGATAATTGTATTGGCTCACTTATAGAATCCATTTTAGAGTATGGTTATATTTATTTATTTATTTGTTCCATGTTATACATTTATTTAATTAAACATATGTAGTTTCTTACTTTACAGTCTGTATGTGCCACCTGAAATTCTGTATAACAACAGAAAATAATAAAATCAACTAGCTCCAAAGTCTTACCATTGTGGCAGTGAATGGGATGTTGTCAATTAGGGACGATGCCAAAGCAGAGATCCAAAGCACCAGAATAATAGCAATTGCAAGCCGATGGTCCTCTGGAACTCCCTAGTATAAAGACAAAGGAAGATTCAGACCATAAAAATGAACAAAACCTGTTTATAATGAAACAAGTCATACAGTTTGCCTCTTTCATTTTTAACAGTATAATTGTGTAGGCTCACAGTAATATATTAGCAATAGGGATGTGCACTTGTTTTTAACAAATGACCCCCAAAAACAAGTGCCACGAATGAAACATACATCATTTGTTTAATTTGTTTGTTTCCCCATTGAAAAGCAGTGGCTGCATTGAAAAGACAGAGCTTGAGGCTGGGCGGGTCATGTGAGAGTTTCTTTAGCAACCAGCCCTGGTGCCTATTATTCCATGAGTGAAGTCAGATAAGAACCGGGACTGTTGTCAAGGAAACCAGACTGACAAAGCAAGGGAACGTATCAGCGGGAAGCATTTTTCTAAATCAGCAAATCACTCCTGCGTCTATTCTTCTTATAGTATTCTCTGACCTTGCATTTGGATCTCTCTCTCTCTCATGGAGGATACATAGTGCTTTGCTTTTGTGTGTGAATTTTGCATTTTATTACAGTCTTCTGTATCAACATTGCTTTTGTTCAACATTATTTTTATTTTATTTATTTATTTATTTTTATACACCGACATTCGATCTCAATCGAGATATCACACCGGTTTACATTCAGGTACTGTAATCCTTTTAGCTACTGTCACACTGTATTTATTTGCACAGGTTTTTAATTTTTTTTTTTTAAATATCTCACTGTCACTTAGGGTTGCCAACATTTCCAGAGACCCTGACTGGAAACTTGAGGACTGGGGGCTGGGAGAGGAGTGATGGTGTCTGTCATTTGCATAAACTTTACATCCTACCAGTGAACTTCCTAAACACTGTTATCTGTGTATGCATTAAAGGGCAATAATGAATTGACAGGCTGTACATACAGGCAACAGTTTCTCTTCCAGCATCTCAGGGCCATGAAAGGGGGGACCCCTGACACTCAGCTGCTCCCCATTTCTTATCTCATGGATTATTTTTTAAACACAGCTATACTAACTGCACTAACCACATTCTCTGGCAACAAATTCCAGAGTTTAATTGTGCGTTGAGTAAAAAAGAACTTTCTCCGATTAGTTTTAAATGTGCTACTTGCTAACTTCATGGAGTGCCCCCAAGTCCTTCTATTATTCGAAAGTGAAAATAACCGATTCACATCTACTCGTTCAAGACCTCTCATGATCTTAAAGACCTCTATCATATCCCCCCTCAGCCGTCTCTTCTCCAAGCTGAACAGCCCTAACCTTTCCTCATAGGGGAGCTGTTCCATTCCCCTTATCATTTTGGTTGCCCTTCTCTGTACCTTCTCCATCGCAACTATATCTTTTTTGAGATGAGGCGACCAGAACTGCACACAGTATTCAAGGTGCGGTCTCACCATGGAGCGATACAGAGGCATTATGACATTTTCCGTTTTATTCATCATTCCTTTTCTAATAATTCCTAACATTCTGTTTGCTTTTTTGACTGCCGCAGCACACTGAGCCGACGATTTCAATGTGTTATCCACTATGATCCCTAGATCTTTTTCCTGGGTGGTAGCTCCTAATATGGAACCTAACATTGTGTAACTACAGCAAGGGTTATTTTTCCCTATATGCATCACCTTGCGCTTGTACTCATTAAATTTCATCTGCCATTTGGATGCCCAATCTTCCAGTCTCACAATGTCCTCCTGCAATTTATTTATTTATTTAGATTTAAATTCAATCCGCTTGTGATTTAACTATTCTGAATAATTTTGTATTGGCAAATTTGATAACCTCACTCGCAGGGCCGGTGCAAGGGTATTAGCACCCTAGGCAAACCTTACAGTCTGGCGCCCCCTCCCCAGACGCAATTTTAAATTATGCATTTATAACATGTTTTACATGAAAAATGACATTCTGAGGTAAAATTAATATACAAGTTGTTGTGATAATTTCATGCACTGTTGTGATGCCAACAAGAAAACTTTGCATCTTGGAATTCTTATGGCATCATACCTATTGTTATATATTTCAGCATGGTCCTCCCGTATCAACACAGCACTATCTGCCAACACTCAAAGAATAACAACCCTACCTATGAAAAACAATACCACAAATATTACACCAGAATCTAAAATATCAATACACCTCCTATCAGGAAAACAGAACAGGCCAAATAACCAAATAAGCCTGATACTTCACTTTCGATGCATATCCAGCATAGCTTTCTGCTTCAACGGCAGGGGAGAAGAAAAACGGATACTTCACGCATATCCAGCATAGCTCTCTGCTTCAACGGCAGGGGAGAAGAAAAACAACCAATAAGGGCTGAATAACATAGTCTGGGTAAAACAAATAAGCATGGGTGTAGCTTGCTTATTGCGACGATTACTACCCCTACTACCCCTAACTAATCAAGCTTGATATTTCACTTGGATGCAGCTCCATCACTGCTCTCTACATTAATGGTGGGAGTGGAAGGGAAATAGAACCAAAGAGCTAAGAGAAACAGATAAGTATGAGAAAAAAATGTGTGAAGCTTGCTGGGCAGACTGGATGGGCCGTTTGGTCTTCTTCTGCCGTCATTTCTATGTTTCTATAGGCCAAGCTACTACAGATCCCTACAGAGAAACCACATGCTAAAAGAATGCTTCATCTCAGTCTTTGCATGCAGAACACAAACCCTCACCAAATACAGAATAAAGCCACATGAAGTATAAATAGAAATGTGCAGACAAAAACTGAACTGTAAAACGTATCATGCCAGACTCTATATAGTGCAACAATGGAAAAACAAAAATTGCACCATTCCTCGTGAAACAAATTAATAAAATAAAGATATATAAATAATTAATCATAATTATAAAATCATACAAATAAAATAAATTTCAAAACAGCTGATGAATAGAATATCCAATAATTACTCATGCAAATTTTGAAAGCTTTACCAAATACCAATAAAATATTTCAAACAGCAGACACATCACATACTACCCAATAATTAAAATGATAGTCAATCAAGAAAAATGAACTTAAAAAGCCACCTTTACTTACCCTCTCCAGCAGTTCTCCTACTCCTTTCCCTTGCAGACCATACCAGAAGCAGCATAGCTGCTGAAGCTGTCCTCACAGACCTTTTCCTTAGGGACCACAACTAGTCTCTTCTCTCTCTCACACGCACACACCAGTTACACCCTCAGGACTAGTTTCTGTCTCTCACACACCAATCATCTCCCCAACCAGTCTCTCTCACACACACACACACCAGTCATATCCCTGATCAGCCTCTCTCACACATACACACGTTACCTCTCTGGCCAGTCTCTCTCAATCACACATGCTCTCGCTCTCTCTTACTTACACACAGGCTTTCAATCACACACATGCTCTATTTCACTTACACACAAGCTCTCAATCACACACATGTTCTATCTCACAAACAGGCTCAATCACACACATGCCCTCTCTCACAGCCACAAGCCAGCCAAAAACATGCTCCATCTCTCTCGCGCACACACATTGACGCACAGAAGAACCCTCCCTGATTCACATATACGCCACACACATACAGGAGCACCCTCCCTGTCTCACAAACACGAAGCACCTTGCTTTCAGACTTGCAGCATTTTTCACTTTTACTAAAAGTGAAAGTGATGCTCCCAACCGTTAAATAAGAAAACCACATTCCTATCAAAAGGCCAAATGACATCCTTCCTTCAGGTTCTGTCCTCCCAAGGGACAGCCACCCACACAGTACAGCTTCTCTTGTTTTACGCTTCCAGGCAATAAAGCAAGTGTCTTTCTTCAAACTATCAGTCGTATGATTATTCATGTGGGAGATATGGAACAGAAAGACATCCTTAGTCGGCTTCCCTTTTAAATGGAAGATGCCAGTCTTAGTCATTTAAAAATATACATTTTCTAAAGGCTTAAAAAAAAAAAAAAAAAGCAAAACATTTCAGATTCTATTCTAGTCTTTATGCTTAAATTATGCTTAAAAAAAAAAAAAACAACCCAAACTCCACCTGGCCTCAGTATCAAATTTGTGATTTTGCTGAGATGAACATTTTAAATACTTTCATTTTTTTTGCTTTAGTATTTGTCTCTACCCACTTTAAGTTAAATTTTATTTTCCAGAAGAGGGATGCTTAAAATTCAGTAATTTCATCTTTCATCCAACTTTTCAAAAGTTCAGGTACATGTATTATCATATTACATTTTTTTTAAACTGGCAGATTCCTTTCTCACATACACAAAAAGAAGATCGGCACAGAGATGTAGGGGGCGCCGTGGCAGGCAGCCAGCTCCCGATTCGCCCTGCCTCCGCCCGAGTGCCACCCTCCCGACACCCCCCTAGAGGTCCCAGGAGCGATCTGCCGCTCCCGGGGCTTCGGCTGCCACGAAGCAAAATGGCGCCGGTGGCCTTCAGCCCCTACCATGTGACAGGGGCTACCAGTGCCATTGGTTGACTCCTGTCACATGGTAGGGGCTGAAGGCCACCGGCGCCATTTTGCTTCGTGGCAGCCGAGGCCCCGGGAGCGGCAGATCGCTCCTGGGACCTCTAGGGGGGTGTCGGGACGGTGGCACTCGGGCGGAGGCAGGGCGAGTCGGGAGCTGGCTGCCTGCCACGGTGCCCCCTAAGTTTCGGCACTTGGTCTCCATCTAGGCGAGTCGAAGGCTGGCAGAATTTTGAAAGGGCACTTTTTGCCCTTTCAAAATTCTGCTGCCTGCAGTGGCGCCTCCTAAGTCTCGGCGCCCTAGGCATAGGCCTAGCTCGCCTAGTGGTTCTGCCGGCCCTGCTCACTCGTATTTCTTTCCAGATCATTTATAAATATATTGAACAGTAAGGGTCCCAATACAGATCCCTGAGGCACTCCACTGTCCACTCCCTTCCACTGAGAAAATTGTCCATTTAATCCTACTCTCTGTTGCCTGACTTTTAACCAGTTTGCAATCCACGAAAGGACATCGCCACCTATCCCATGACTTTTTAGTTTTCTTAGAAGCCTCTCATGAGGAACTTTGTCAAACGCCTTCTGAAAATCCAAGTACACTACATCTACCGGTTCACCTTTATCCACTTTTATTAAACCCTTCAAAAAATGAAGCAGATTTGTGAGGCAAGACTTCCCTTGGATAAATCTATGCCAATTATGTTCCGTTAAACCATGTCTGTCTATATGCTCTGTTATTTTGATCTTGAGAATAGTTTCCACTATTTTCCCCGGCACTGAAGTCAGGCTCACTGGTCTATAGTTACCAGGATCGCCCCTGGAGCCCTTTGTAAATATTGGGGTTACATTGGCCAGCCTCCAGTCTTCAGGTACAATGGATGATTTTAATGATAGGTTACAAATTTTAACTAATAGATCTGAAATTTCATATTTTAGTTCCTTCAGAACCCTGGCATGCATACCATCCGGTCCAGGTGATTTACTGCTCTTTAGTTTGTCAGTCTAGCCTACTACACCTTCCAGGTTCACAGTGATTTGGTTCAGATCAGCTGACTCATCATCCTTGAAAACCTTCTCTGGAACCAGTGTCTCCCCAACATCCTCATTAGTAAACAGAAGCAAAGAAACCATTTAGTCTTTAAGCCCTCTGTCATCTAATGGTCCAACTGACTCTCTCACAGGTTTCTTGCTCTTTTCAGTAGAGGTCATGGAAGATTATGGACAAAATTACAAAAGGAGACAGTAAAATAACTTACCTATAATAGGTGTTAGACAGTAGTAGAATGAGTCACACCAATTAATATCTTCAGAAGGAGAAGGAACTGTATTTGTCCTGCCCAAAAGAGCACTATCATGATTATGAATCCTGTCTCTCGAGTTTTGCTAGGGTTTTGGCTATTGAAGATATGCATATTGGAGACCTTTTTCTTTAAGGCACACTGCTAGCCTGCCTTCTAATCTCCACCTGATAGAGTAGTCTTGTAACTTTCTCTTCAGGACTGTTGAAAGCACAGGCAGTTTGCACTCAAAAAAAAAGAACCAGTTTGCTATATCTTGATGCAGAGAACATTGTTGGGTATGTATGTACTTGTCGAGAGATGTGTGCGCATGTGAGAAGGGGAGAGGTTGTTTTATGCATGGGGGTGGGGTGTGTGAATGAATGTTTGTGTAGAAATAATAGAATGTGGCGGGCTGCGTGTATGAAAAGTACCTGTGTGTTTTCAGAGGGGTGGCTAACTGTGACGTCTGTGTGTGTGTCGGGGTAATGCATGCATCTGTGAACAGGCTGTGTATATGTGGAGGATGCTGTGTGACGGGTGTACCACCAGTTCAGTTTCTTTTTCTCTGCCTGGCTTTCTTGCTCTCTCTCAAGTTGCTGGAGAGAGGAAGAGGTTTTTTTTTGGAATGGAGCAGTCATCAATATTCTGCAACCTTCAACTGCTGGAAATTTTTGGCAGGATTTGTTCTTTGAAAATACTGACCCGATGTGCCTGGCTTTCAAATTAACTGAAGATATTTACATTTTTCTTCTTACATGATAAAATTTGGTGACTGGAAAATTATTTTGCTCTCAAATGGATGGATAAACACAGGTCCCTTTCTATTTTTTTTTATTTATTTGCTCCCACTTAACTTCCTGCATATCCAATCAGACTCCAAGCAGGTCACAGAACATGAAATGCAGTTTATAGCAAATTACCATACAATACAACATGATACATACTGGAAAGTTTAATAAAAGATGTTTACCTTTATTAAGAGAGCTGTCTGTTCTCCAATATAGTCTATTAAGTGCAGATGAGTCAGAGCCTAAAATAGCAACAGCACCAATAAGTAAATGGTAAAATAAACCCCAACATTATAGATAATGTAACTAAAAGCTTGTAATAATCCCTCAAAAATGTAGTAAAAAAAGGGGATCTTAAAATAAAATACTTAAATCTTGTTATTGGACTCCATTGGGGGATCATGCTAGTGCCAACTAAAGCACCAAACAGTACCCTCTACTAAAATAATCATGCTGAACAGTGTCCCCTGCAAAAAAAGCTCTTTCATGTACATTATTTTACAATGTTATTCAATAATCTAGAAAAGAAAAAAAAATTGATATCACCATAAATGGCACCCAGCAGCAGTTGTTTTGCAGAAGGACTCCACATCAGGCGCACTTTGGAGATGATTTTCAAAAGGATTAACATGCTTAGGACTGGGCTGTACACGTGGAAATTCACTTTACTCACGCAAGTGATCTTTTGAAAATGGCTACAGTAAACGCCATAGGTTTTACCTGCATTCAGTGCACTTAATGTGGGTAAATGGCTTTTCAAAATGATGATGTCCCTTGAAAAATTCACCTGTTAATCCGTAGGTGTAATCTTTTCAACATATCCAGCACATTCTTCTTAATATAATACACAGCATGCAAATAAACATCGATTTTAAAATCCAAGGTCAAGTGTCAAAACCGTTTAACCAAAGGGCCTGATACAATAAAGCTTTTCCCCCCATTCTAGGAGACAACCCACACAAATTTGTGGGCCCATAAATTCACAAATTGCACTACACTTCAAAGTAAACGCATTCCTCCTAACTTAGTTGACTTTGAAAATTATCCCAGCAAAGCACAAGTCACAACTGCTGATTTGTGCACAGAGTTCTTCCAAGAAAATGTACCACAGGGAGGAGGACTTTAAAACATATACACAGCTGTACAGATGCACATGCACGCATTCTGGACACACATTTTTATATCCTGCGCGCAAATGTGCACACGCTATATAAACTACAGGTAAATCGACCCAACAACATGTTTGCATATTTTAAACATAGCCACATAAGATTTGCCTTATCCGGCTAAGTGGCAAAAATATCATGCTAAATAAATAAATAAATCGTGCTAAATAGCAGTGCGGAGATTTATGTGGCTACGTAGTGCTGTTTAAGACTTATCTGGCTACATAAGATAGCTGGGGAAGTAAAAGAACTACTTAAGCGGATAAGGAAAATGAATGGATAATTAGCGTTTGATGACTTATCCAGCTAAGTCAAAACTTATCCGGATAAGTTGCGGACATCTGCTATGAGCTCGTATTTGTGCTCCTAATTTTAATCATTCACATGAGGAAATTTAACTCACGTATTTTCCTTAGCACTTGTTGGCTTTTACACACGTGAATTATCAAATTTTATAATATGAGCGTGTGTAAGAAAATACCAGTTTAACCAATTACCAGTCTATCTGTAGGCCATCAAGGCCCCCCTTGGTTCTTCAGCCTTCATTCCCGCCAGTTTACCCAAATCCCTCACCCAGTCAGTATCTGGCTATAAAGAATTATATTCTGAATCACACCAGATAATTAGCAGGTGTAAATATGCACAGGTAACGGCCGTGTGCGCGTTGCTTTGGCAGGTTTTAAAATAGCAACTTATACGCGTAAATATTGACACCCCCCAGTCCTTTTTATTCGAGTAAATTTATTTGTGTACCATTACTTTCTGTTGTATGTTTGCACAAATATTTGCTATTTGTGTGGGCACACACGTTCATTTTTACACAGACACAACTCTTAAAATTCACCTCATACTTTTTAAAATCAAAACATATGCATATAAATCTAAATCCCACCCAAATGATTCCCCCCCTCAGAATTCCCCTACACTACATGCATAAAATGGTGTAGATATATGGTGTATATTGCGAGCGTGGGACTGCGGTTGCTTTGTTCGAGAGACAGTGAGCCTTGGATCATGGCACAACCTCAGGGCGAGGCTCCAAGATAGGCACCATGGGAAGTGAGCTTATCCAGGCTGGACATAGCATGGACTTGGAACGTAGCTCTCAAGCCTCCAGTGAACCTGCTCGCACAGAGTGAGACCCAACAACGCGAAGTTGGCCTCTGTGGCAGCCCTCCAGCCACTGGATAGCCCTTTCAGACCTGCCGCTTGGGAACAGCTTGAGCGTTAGGACAGACGAAGGCTGAGGACACAAGACATGGAACATGGACGAAGGATCAGGTTTGAGTTCAGCTTCAACAGGGCACTGCACCGCAATGCGCCCTACATAACCCAAAGGCTGATTGTGGACCATGCTGTCCCACTATATGCCCTACACAACCTGCCACAGACATGCTGGGGGCAGGACATCCCTTGGCATGAGTAACATGGCAATCTGGAAACTATGTCTCACCCACAATCCCTTGGCATGAGTAACATGGCAATCGGAAAACTATGTCTCACCCACAACTCTTAATACTAGCCAAAGCCTGGATACCTTTTCACAACAAGTAAAAGACCTAGGAGTCATCATAGACAGCGGATTCAGCCTCAACAAATTCGTCAATAACACTACAAAAGAATGTTTCTTTAAACTTCAAACCTTAAAGAAACTAAAACCACTCCTGCTATACAGAGACTTCCGCATGGTACTACAGGCCATCATACTCCCAAAACTGGACTACTGCAACTCCCTCCTTCTAGGCCTACCAGCATGCACCACAAAACCACTTCAGATGGTCCTTAATGCCTCAGCAAGAATCCTCTCAAATGCCAAAAAAAGAGATCATATTACCCCAATCCTCCTTCATCTCCACTGGCTCCCAATTAAATTCAGGATCCAATTCAAATCCTTAATGATGATACATAAAGCCTTGTACAACATCGCACCTCTCAAGCTAACATTCCAAATTCAACTACACACATCCGTGAAACCGACCAGAAGCGCTTATCAGAACAGACTAATCACACAACCTGCGAAATCCGTTCTGAGGAAACGTGCATTATCCACAGCGGGCCCTTCACTTTGGAACTCGCTCCCTCCAGACCTTCGTTTGGAACCATGCCACTCTACATTTAAAGGGAAACTTAAGACTTGGTTATTTAAACAAGCATTCCCGCAGAGCTAAGAGCAGGTCACATATCATCCATTTACCCCAGCATATTTCACATAACTTGTTATCTTATTCACTGTTACCTTTCATGGATGTTTAATGTTAGTTAGTTTGTTTTTTTTTTTCATTTTTTTCATTTATTTATTATTATTTATTTATTAATTGTTATTTTATCTATTTATTATTACTTCTTAATTGTTAACATTATTATATATTTTTTCCTGTTATTTTGGATTAACCATGTTCATTGTAAACCGCTAACTTGAAGCGATAGTTACTGTTCATTGTAAACCGGGGTGATATGTATATTATACAGGAACCCCGGTATATAAATCCTTAAATAAATAAAATAAATAAATAAAAATCTGCTGGCCGGACAAGCACCACAAGACCAGAACTGGGAACTTGACTTGGAACTTGGAAATCTAAAACAAGGATGGACTCTGAGGTCTTGACCCAGCGAAGACGGATTTGGAGACAGGCCTTGAGCCAAGAGGTGCCCTACACAACCCACTGAGGGCTGGTCACGGACCAAGATGCTGGCATGCCTGGAGAAAGGATGAGAGAAGAGCTGGAAGGCAGAACTTTGGAACAAGGACTGAAACATCCTGAACTTGACAGACTTGGATGAGGCAAAGGCTGAGAAGACTTGGATGAGGCGACGATGAAAGACCAAGAACATAGAGGTGCTCTCATGAAGAACAAGGCTTTGAAGAAGCAAAGACTCCAGGATCGAAGAGATGTCACAAGAACTCCAGGAGCAAGACAACCCCACCCCTTGTGAAGGCAAAGCTGGACTGACAGTGAAGCCCTTTTATAGGGATGCAGGAGAGACGAGGCAATGATGTCATCAAGAAAGTCCGCGGGGCTTTTCCCGCTAGGTGCCCTTTAAATGAAGAGCAGAGATGCGCGTGTGCCTAGGGAGGTTGCCTTTGGCAGTCATTAATTTCTGAAAGTAAAATGTGCGGCTTGGCTGCACATTTTGTAAGCCAGAAAATTCCACAGAAAATCTTGCCCGAAAAAAGCAGTGTGACTTTGCCCTGAGCCTTAAATATAGGTTTCAGACAGGGAGCTTGCTTTTGCACTGAATAATTATGATTTGTCTCCATCACTAAATGCAATCCTGTGTGTATGTAAAAAGCACGTGATCAGCATTGTAAAAAAAAAGAGAAATTGGCTGACGATGTATATCAAGACCTCGCAGGGAAGAAGTGAAACAGTTTGCATTCTATCACTTAGAAAAAAACGTCACACACGTTTAGCAGACAGTGTTTTGTTGGGATAAAATACAGAACTTATGAGTCAAATCTTGCTAAATTATCCGTAGGCGGTAGAGACAAAAGTGATATTCAAACAAGCATGGAATAAATTCAGGGGATCTCTGAGAGAATGATGGGAATTGTGCAGCTAAATTAGTTGGGCAGATTAGATAGGCCATGCGGCCTTTTTGTGCTCTCATATTTCTCTGATTCTTATGTTGAAATGCTTAAAAAAAAAATCTGTAATGTTAAAGACCACAGTAATTCATTTTACTCCACATCTTTCTTTATAATTAGTATTTACAATGCTAAAACTCCCTTTCACTCTTGCACATAAAAGTAGCCCAGAGGTATTTTTAAATAAACATCTGTCTGTTTTCAGAAACGTTACCTCCATCAGGACAAACAACGCTGCAAAGAACAGGAGGGTCGCCCATTCCACTCTGTGTAGGATCATCTCAAAATCATGGATGTCGGCTAATATGAGCAGCCATAAAGCCCCCAAAATTGCAATCCATCCTGTGGTTAAAATGAGCAAAACTAAATTAGTAATCTGAACATTTTGCCGCTGCCTGACACATGCATCATCATCCATATTAATATGCTTGGCTTTCTATGTCATCTACATAAAAAGGAAGTTATGATTCAATTTCAGAAATGAAAGAGTTTTTCTTCCTTTTTTCTGTGCAACAGATGGGTATTGTAGATTAATCCTTGTGTCATCTTCTTGGCCAGAGATAGCAAATGTTGCTTACCTGTAACAGGTATTCTCACAGGACAGCAGGATGTTAGTCCTCACATATGGGTGACATCGAGGATGGAGCCCAATCACGGAAAACTTCTGTCAAAGTTTCCAGAACTTTGACTGGCCCCTACTGGGCATGCCCAGCACGGCACCAACCCTGCAGCCAGCAGGGGTCTCCCTTCAGTCTTGTTACAAAGCTACAGGCAGTGCCGAAAAAAATAAGAAACACCGCGGGGTGGCAGGCGGGTTTCGTGAGGACTAACATCCTGCTGTCCTGTGAGAACACCTGTTACAGGTAAGAAACATTTGCCTTCTCACAGGACAAGCAGGATGGTAGTCCTCACATATGGGCGAGTACCGAGCTGAGGATGTCCAGATATGCACCAAATGTACCCAAAGGCTTGCAACCGGCACAATAACTGGGGTGGAATTTGGTAGAGGGCATCCTGAACCCCACCGGGCAGGCGGAAGGGTGATGGTACGTCACATTGGAAATAGGTTACACAATACAGAGTGGCCAAAGATGGAATCTTGTCTTCCGGCTTTGTCCAAGCAATAGTGGGCTGTGAAGGTATGGAGAGAACTCCAGGTGGCAGCCCTGCAAATGTCAGGAAGCGGCACTGATCGTAGGCCATGGCCCTTACAGAGTGTGCATTAATACGGTCGTGAAAAGGAATGCCTGCTTGCTGATAGCAAAAGGATATGCAGTCTGCTAGCCAGGAGGAGAGAGTCTGCTTACCCACAGGCTGTCCCAATTTGATAGGATGGAAAGAGATAAATATTTGAGTGCTTTCCCTGTGGGCAGTTGTACGGTCTAGGTAGAATGCTAGAGCCCATTTGCAGTTAAGGGTATGCAGAGCCTGCTCTCCTGGATTGGAATGGGGCCTGGGAAAAAAGGTAGGTAGTATGATGGATTGATTGAGATGAAACTCCGAAACTACCTTAGGTAGGAATTTAGGGTGAGTGTGGAGTACTGCCCGGTCCTGCAGAAGTTTAGTGTAAGGTGGATAGGTAACTAGTGCCTGTAACTCACTATAGTTTCCAGGATCGCCCCTGGAGCCCTTTTTAAATATTGGGGTTACATTGGCAATTTTCCAGTCTTCAGGTACAACAGATGATTTTAATGATAGGTTACAAATTTTAACTAATAGATCAGAAATTTCATTTTTTAGTTTCTTCAGTACCCTAAGATGCATACCATCCGGTCCAGGTGATTTGCTACTCTTTAGTTTGTCAATCTGGCCTACTACATCTTCCAGGTTCACAGTGATTTGGTTCAGTTCGTCTGACTCATCACCCTTCAAAACCATCTCTGGAATTGGTATCTCCCCAACATCCTCATTAGTAAACACAGAAGCAAAGAATTAATTTAGTCTTTCTGCAATGGCCTTATCTTCCCTAAGAGCCCCTTTAACCCCTCCGTCATGTACTGTACACTTTCAGATGATGACACCTTTTATTGAACCAACATATGAATTATGCAGTGATACAGATGTACATGAATTTTGAAACCACATAGGTCCTTGCTCTATCTTCACCAGAACCCATATAGCTACTAAAACTCTGCAATTAAGAATGAGGATGATATACAAAAAAGCTGAATCCCTAAATTTAGGACCTTAAGTTAGATACCTAGTCAATTTTTGGCTGAAAATGTACCTAAATGTAGGCCTGCCGTTCATTTGCCTAGATGTAATACCCTAAATTAGGGTGGCTATTGTTGGAAATTGATGTAAGAGACCCATTTTCCCCTGCCCTATATCCACCCCCATAACCAACTACCTTTCATGGTCCTAAATTTAGAGTCCTCGTATAACTACATTTAGGGACATAGCCCTAGTTCATTTTCAAAGGCGTCAATTTAGGATACTGCCTTCCAAAGTTAGGGAGCTAAATCCTTTGAAAATTTAACAATCAGTGTAAATTAAAGCAGTGGAAATGACTTACCAAGCTCCAGGTGGATGCTTGAAACAAATGAATTGAGGAAAAACATGAAGATAACAAAACCCAACACAGTAAGGCATTTGATGAGAAGAATCTTGTCTGCTATCCCGTGCTGTAGATAAAGCAAAAACTATAAGAAAAGAACTGATCCTGCAAATATGCCATCAAACTCTCAAATTCATACGGAGCAGATGGCCAAAAAAAATATTTAGTGGCTAAGATAACAGTTTAATTATATTTAGGTGATTTTTCATCTCAATCTAACTGAACATTTGATTAAATCTAGTCAGTTAACGTTTGCTTGGTTAGATTTAGTAAATTTAGGGGCCGATGCACTTAAGCCAAAAATGGCTTTGCAAACGCAGTTTTGCATAAATAATGTGTTTAATCACATTTGCGAATTCTGGATGTGGATCCTTGCTGGTTTAGCAGGCATAATTTAGCATTTGTGAACCTAGTCACAAAAAAAATATTCTGAGTCACTTAAGAGCTGAAAAAATCATGCAGATCAGCAAAGCAGTGATTCAGCATTAGCTAAATCCCATGAAAACAAAAATCACAGAAGTGAAAGTGAAGTACAGTTTCATGCAATTAAGTTTCTTGCCAGACTTAACTGCAAGAAAAATGCCCCATTTGTAGTTTAAGGTTATTTAAATGAACCAGCATCATAAGAAAAGCATCCTGTAGTGCCAGTTTATTTTGGCATAAATCTTCAACATTTACTCGATGACTCCCTTAGCCAGTTACTGCTGAAATTCAGCAATAATGGGCTTAGTCCTGTTAAAACATCCCCCCCCCCCCGATCTCCCTCCCTCCCTCCAGCCCAACACGACCGGAATAATAAAAACACACGTCCCCCAAGTTCTTCATCCCTTTCTCTCCCAATACCCAAAAAATAAAAAAAATAAATCTTCCCCCCCGAGTCCCAATTGCCTCATTCCCAAGACTCAATATAAAGAAAAATCAAATCCCCCAAATCCTTCTTTCTCTCCCCTAGTGCTCAGTGTTAAACTCTCCCCCTTCTGACAAGATCCTAACCCTTTCCCTATATTCAAATCCTTCAATGCCCCCGCCCCAGACCCAGGGCCGGTGCAAGACGACTATTTGCTGCCTTAGGCAAACGTTCCTTCGTGCAGTCCCTCCCCCAGATTATCTATTGGCAGCAGCTCCAGCGCATCCCTCTCTTCTTTGGTGTTGGCTTGGCCACAGCACCCCCTCGGGGGCCTTCTGCTGGCTGGAGTCTGCACCCCCAAAAGCTTATGCACGCTAAGCAATTGCCCTAGTTTGTTGCACGGGACCTGCCCGGATCCCCCTTCTAATCCCATTACCCCTCCGGAACCTGTCCTTATGAGGGTCTCCTTCACTAACTTGTAAGAATTAACTTGCTGGCGTTGTGGGAATGAACCCGGAAGCAAAGAAGGGGGATTTACTTGGCGGAACTTGTGAAGCCAGGCTGTTTGTTGAGTTTGTACCGGTGTTAACAACAAATGCTCCAGTTTAATAAATGGTCTCCGGTCTCTTGTGCATGAATGGATGATGTGCATGTGTAATCCACCTTTAGTGAACTGCTCCTTATAACACTTTAGGATGGCAACCAGTGTAGTATCTCTTTAAGGGGCTGCTGGAACGGTGGGATTTCAAGACGATACAGAGGTTGGGATAGGCAGACCATTGGAGACAGCCCCTACAGCAATTGGCTGCTCGCTTTTGCCCTGCAACTGAAAGCTAATTGAATCTGCTCACTACCAAGGTGAACCAGCCTCTTATTTTTCTATCCTCAGAATTCGATTGAGATCAGCTACGAAGTGATTTGTAACAGTCCAGTACTGTTAATTCATATAATCAGTGCAGAATTGTTTTGATTTGTTGCGTTAGCCACTCTTAGAATTAAGCTGAGACGGTATGTTTGGCTTCGTAAAGATGTGATGATAACTTGGTGGTACGTCTTAATAAAGGAAAGGAAATGGCATGAGGCAGACCACGAGACACGACCTCTACCGCAACAGGCTGCCTGCTAATTTAATCTGTTTACTGCCAAGGGACTTGTGCTATAGGTAGACAAGTGACTGAACTCATGGATGGCACAGGGACCTTGATTGTGAGGCCTGCTTCACCTGCCTCCCGCCTCAATTTAGACGCCAAGATAAACAACAGAGGCAAAAAGGGACAACCTTGGCCAACTCCACATTGCAAAACCAAAGAGTCTGACAGGACTCCATTAATGAGGATATGGGCATTAGGGTTACCTGAGAACCCATCGTGGGACAGTACCCAAACCATATAGTCCCACGATAAAGAACTGGATGCTTTTTCTGCATTTAGGCTGTAGCAGTGGAACTCAACACAGTAATCAGCCTGCACACATATATTTTTACCCCCGTCGTCCTTTCACAAAACCCATTTGGTCAGTATTAATCACTTGGGGGAGGACACTGTTTAATCTATTAGCCAGAATATCAGCCAAGATTTTCATATCAACATTAATCAAAGAAATAGGGTGGTAGGAGCCACCCTTTTAAGGCAACTATTTAGTTTGTCAATCTGCCTTCTTACATCTTCCAGCTTCACCATGATTCGTTTCAGTTTTTCTGAATCCTCACTACTGAATACAGTTCCTGGCACAGGTCTCTCCCCAACATCCTCTTCAGTAAACACCAAAGCAAAGAATTTATTTGGTCTCTGTTATGGCCTTGTTTTCCCTGAGTGCCCTTTAACCCCTTGATCATCTAAGGGTCCAAACTGATTGCCTCACAGGCTTCCTGCTTCAGATATATTTTAAAAAGTTTTTATTATGAGTTTTTGCCTCTTCTGCCAGCTTTTTTCAAATTCTCATTTAGCCCACCTTAGTAATGCTTCATAGCAATGTTCTGCAGGTAGGCTTACAATTCTTAACAAATACTAACTTATACAAAATCACAACATTAACCCAAATTCCTCTTTCTAAACTCACACAGTTCTTAATATTGGTAAATAAATAGTAGCTTAAAAAAGCTAACACTCAGTAAACACAGTTTAACCATTGAAGAATGTTCTAGAAAGATTTTACGTATTCTTTCCTAGCAAGTCCAACCTATTACCAGCAGATGAAGGTTCTGCAGTAAGCATAGACTTAACCACATTGAGGGAGGGCAACAATTGATGCAGTGAAACCAGCTTCTGCCCTTACAAATCACTTTGAAAATAACCCTCCCCAATTTAAAATGATTGCATATGTACCAAACAGTGCAAATTTTCAGATGTGTCAATGCCTTCGTCCATAGTATGTTCATTAACATGTGTTATGTTAACAGCAGTTATTGTGCATGTTAATATATTACATAGACCCTATAGAGAAATTTCTCTAGGAGGAAACATTTTATATATAGTTTTATCAGCTTTCATTCCAGATTGAATAAAATCATATTATTGATATGAGAAGGACCTCAAGGCAAGTTTTGTAGAAAAAAAGAAATATATAAATGTCTTGATGTCAACTACTTACTGTTTTCTGGAGTTCTTGAATGTTTATTTCCCAATTTTTATCTTCTTGTGAAATTTGTCTAAACGAAAATGCAATTTTATAATACCCTTGTTAGTGGAAGATTAATTTAAGATGTGGACATTTGAAAATATTTGTACCAAAGAATATGCTCTAGTTACAATAGCTCAAAACTGTTATCTGCTTTTTATTTCCCAGATGATGCACTAATTGCATCTGTAGCACAGGTGCTTGCAATGATTCTGGAGGCCGTTTGCAGGTTGCACAAAGTTATCGGATTTCACATACCAAGCAGAAGGTGATATTTATATTAGTAAGTAAGTGGAGCTTAGATTAGTGTTGTTAAATCATTGGTGTCACTATAGAGGGGGGACGAAGGTTTCTCAAGTCCCTATCTGACACATTAAATAAATCCCAGGCCTCGCTTTCGGCCTAGAGGCCATAGAAAAGGAAAACAGGGGCCTTGGACTGCATTTCCTAAGTTCCCTGCTACCAACTGGGGCATCTGAGAAAGGAAGAGTTGGGGAGGGGGGGAAGACCAGGTCCTCCAGACCCTGTTAGGCTCCCAGGTGAAATAAATCGAGAAAGTTTGCAGCTGCAGAGAAGGCGGGACACTTGACAGTTATAGATCCCATGGAAAATAGAGGAAGCTGCAAAGCTGAACTTGGAACTGGATTCAAGGTAGGCTACAAAAGCTAACTTTTCTGAACCCATAAGGGTCTACTGGTCTGCCTGTTTTGACCTGTTACTTACTGGTTATGCTGTGCCCATAGTCCTGCTTCCTTGATGCTGTCTCCAGTCACAGTCTTGCTGGTGTCTCTTCTCATCTTATCCTGCTGCTGTGTCATCTCCTGGAGCTCCTGCCTCCATGCAGTTCTATCATCTCCTGGTCCTGCTGCCTCCTAGCTGAGCTCTCCAGTCATGGTCCTACTGCCTTCTACTTGAACTGCTGCCATGGCCCTTAGGCTATCCCCCTTTGAGGGCACTCTTTCAACATGGGCTGTCTGGACCTTCGCTTACCATCACATATTTGTGCTGGCATAAGCTCTGAGGAGCCCTGCAGGTCCCCACTGTTGGCAGGCAAAGCTGGCTGAAGTAGAGGCTCAACTGGAGGTTCACCACTACTAGCTCACATTCCCCTTAAGTTGAGCCCTCGGGTGCTGGGGCAGCTGGTCTTAGATGCAGGTCTCTGTGGAGATCAAGATCCATTGAAATAAAGTTGTTGCAGGCCAGCATGAAAAAAGAAGCAAAGTCGGGCAGGCAGCAATCATCCAGGGTTAGGATGTGGTCAGAGACAAGCAGCGTTCTGGCAGTGTTGTGGTCCAGGCAATGGTTGGGGCAGGTGGAGTACAATCAGAAGCAGGCACTGATCAGAGGCAGGCAGAGGTCAAGCAGTGTTGAGGTCCAAATCAAAGTCAAAGCCAGGAGTCCAATCCGAATGAGATCAACAAGGAAAGACAAGGAGTCACCGGAACAGGATGAGACACTGAAGAAAAGCAAAGAGGAGACTGAACACAAAGATGAGAAGGCAGAATACAAACCAGACTGCCAAGGACCAGGACACAGGAGCTCAGGAAGTCACACAAGAGAGGGAGCGAGGATCAGGAACCAGGAATCAGGACTGCAGAGGCAAAGCACTACTCCAATGAGTCGACGTATTGCTGAGGCAAGGAGCAAGTGCAGCAGTGGCCTCCAGATAGTCCCCCAAGTGGTTATGTTATCACAGGGAACCGTTTGCCTGTTCGTGCCACTGGCCCTTTAAGAAAGGCAAAATTGGGGACGTGTATCTAGGGAGGGCCCAACCAACTTTGGCATCAAAGGCCAGCTGAGCACAGTGACCAGTCGTGGGCAAGGAGGAGGCAGCATTGGCACTCAGGGAGAGGGGGCAGAAGCAGAAGCAGTGTGGCGACTGACCACTTCTCTCCCCTAGTATCTCCCCCAGCATCCGGCTGCATTGGCACAGGACCCAGGGCTGGAGACAGAGATGGTGCTCCAGCCATAGATGGTGGCACAAGCCATAGGATGGCTCCTGTTGCATAGGATGTGGTGCACCCATTCGGGCAGGCTGGAGGTGAGATCGGTGATCCACTGGGATAGCCTGCGGACCACTGATCTTAACAAAATGTTTTTACTAAAGATGTTGACTTGCTTTGATTCTTGTCACTACACATGTTGTTTAATAAAGTGGTCACATGCTTTGAAACTTCACTTTCTGGTTGTATCTTTTCATTGGATGGCTTTTGTCTTAAGGTTCATTAGGTAAAAGATTTGGGACCCTCATGACCTTGCATGCTAGAGTGCCATTGACCATTCTAACTAGGCATAATTCTCACATGGAAGACCATACGGCCTAGGCCACAAAACAGAAAGCTCATTGTACGCTCCCAAGGAAGACTGAGCAAAACAGAAAACTTCTTACTGTGCAGCTTCCCAAGTGGCTCGTGTTGCCTTCTCCAGAGAGCATACTCTTAGCTAACTCTTGGGTACATGAACATGCATATGAGATGGGCACTAGCTAGCTAGTGTTCACCTCCATATGCTGTCCAGTGGAATAGATGTAGAAATGCTTGGCTAGAGGTACTGTAGCAAAGTCTTCACTCTGTGGGTGACCAATAGCTTGTAATAGCTATGCTAATGTCATAGTGCAGCTATAGCAAACCACTGGACTCTTCTACTGTGAAGATCTATCATCTCTGACCAAACAATAGGCCTTCTTTCTGGGTCTAGTACCTAATGCTGTCATCACATAAATCTTTAGTCAGAAGCTTACTTTAAAAATACATAAAGCACTAGGTCTTGTTCATCTTTAGAGAGCAGAAATGTGCAGCTGCAGGTGCCAGGTCCCTCTCCCAGTCCTTGCATATTAGTCTACAATCCCCATCACATACCACTCTTTTGGGTTACTGCACCCTCAAATACATGACTGCACTTCTTGGCATGGAATCCCAGCTGTCAAATATTTGACCACTCTTCAAGCTTTCTTAAATCATTTTTCATTCTCTCTACTTCTTCAGATCTTAGTATCATCTGCAAATAGACTAACTTCACCTTCTAGCCCTTCTGCAAAGATAATGAACAGAACTGATCCCAAAACCAATCCCTGTGGCACTCCACATAACAGCGTTCTCTCTTTAGAATAACTTCCATTTATGTTACACACTGTCTCCTGTCAGTCAACCATGTTGTAATACACTTCCAACACTTTGGCACCCACTCCCAAGCTCCTCATTTTATTCATGATCTTCCTACGCGGGACCGTAGCAAAAGCTTTGCTGAAATTCAAAAGGATCACATTGAGCGCTCTTCCTTCATCTAGTTCTCTAATCACCCAAACAAAAAAAAATCAATCAGATTTATCTGAAAGCACCTTCCCCCTGGTGAATCATACTGCCTCGGGTCCAGCAACCCAGCGGACTGTAGATAGTTCACAATCCATTCCTTTAGCAGAGTCTCCATTAATTTTTCCACCACAAAGGTGAAACTAACTAGCCTGTAGTTTCTGGCTTCCTCTCTGCTACCATCCTTGTGAAGCGGGACCACCAACACTCTTTTCCAATCTCATGGAACCACTCCTGTTTCCAGGGATGTATTGAACAGGTCTTTCAGCGGTCATATCAACACATCTCTTAGCTCCCTTAGTATTGTGGAATATACATCATCCAACCCCTGGTTTTTCCACTTTCAGTTTTCCCAGCTCTTCCCATGCATTCTCTTTTGTAAACAGGGTTGCATCTACCCCACTTCCATCCATGGTTTTGTGAACCAGCAATGGTTCCTCGCCAGGATCTTCTTTAGTGAACACGGAACTGTAGTATTTGTTTAATATTTTTGCTATTTCTTCATCTTTCTCCACACATTGCTTCTGGTCACCTTTCAATTTCACTTTCCCCACCTCAGGTCTTCCTCCTTTTTTTGATATATCTAAAAAAAAAACGTTTTAGTTTGTGCTCTGCTTTTTTTGTCAAATAAAAAGTGTTGTAGCTCTTTAATTACATATGGCCCTTAATGGTAACCGATAGGCTTGCATTACCACTGACACCAGAACAACCATTTAACATGGGAAAAATAATAATAAGATGCATCATATGTGCATATCAGCTTATAATAATATTAAAAGGCATAATCCTAATTTTGTTAAGCCACACAAATCTGTTTTAACTCAAAAACATGAACTACAACTCAAGAGACATAGTTGGAAACATGCTAATTTTAATGTGGAAAAGTGCAAAGTGATACATACAGAGAAAAATAATCCCAACTACAGGTGAGTTGAGTATTGGGAGTCATAACACAGGAATAGGATTTTGAGTCCTTGTGGACATTATGTTGACATCCTCAGCTTAGTCCATGGTGATGGTCAAAAAAAGCAAGTAGAATGTTAGGAATGAACCAACAAGGAATAGAGATATTGCCTTGCATTTCAACTGACACCAAAAACATCCCTTTAATGTGGAAAAATAATAATGAGATGCATCATATATAAGTATGTGCACATCAGCTTATTAATATTAAAAGGCATAATGAAAATTTTGTTAAGCCACACAATATGTTGTAACCCAAAAACATGAACTTCAACTCAAGAAACCATAGTTGGAAACCTGCCGATTTTGCTAATCATGTTATCAATGTCTTAGCCACTCCCCCCCTCCAATGTGCAATATGTACCATCGGTATCCTGGTTTCCCCTCCCCTTAGGGTCACAAGGCTTCATGCCCTGATCGGGAGGTTGTTAAAATCTTCCCCGGGTCAACAAGGCGCTCAATGCCCCAGATATTAACCCCTCCCTATGTTCTCCCTCAGTTCAGCAAAGGGGTCTGAGCTCTGAGATTCCCCCCAGCCCTACCTATCTAAGGTGATGGTTTCAACAGGTCTGCGGGGGCATAAGCAATCCCACTTATCGCTATTTCACTTGCAGCAAAGCTCACAATGGATCTGACTTTCTCCAATACCTCACGCTAATGTACTCTTATATTGCTCTTCAGTAAAAGGCCGCTTGATTTTCTACAGTTGTGAAAGCAATATCCTTTACAAGCATTACATTTAAGATATGTTTCTCTTATCATTACAAGTGATAATTATAGTAAAAGAAACACAATTTTGCTGCAGTAGTTTTTCCTACATTATACTAGATAATACAAATATTGAAATAAGCAATGTATAATTTATTTTTAAAAATCCTGGCTTCAAGCAGCTAACTTTAAAAATTATTTAGTTATACTTTATTATATAAATGAAGAAAATGTCTTCTAAAATGCATGGCTGCATTGGACTAAAACTGCTCCTCTGCAGTTTGCTATAGTTTTATGGAATTTTAATGCAATTTACCTCTGAAACATTCTGAGATTTTTCCTGAGCAAGTTTTCCAAAGTGAGGACTTTCTGCATCAGGAGGCACTTCACTGCTGTTTCTTCTCGAGTTGCAGGATTTATGCGTTGTGCTGTCATTCTCCAAACATAGATCTCATGTTTTAGTTCTATAAAAAAAAATGGAATAGCATAAATACAAAACTTGTCTTTATATCAGGTGCGATATCTACAACATTTTTAGGGGGAAAAAAGATGTCAGCTGAGTTCCCTCTTGTTTCTGGGCTGCTATCCTGCCTGCAAGCTATCTCCTGGTAGTTTATAGGGACACTGAGGCCCCACAAAACCCAGAAGTCACACATTTCCTAGAAAAGTGCCTACAGACCAAACACACAGAAATGCTGGGAATACTAATCAGTCACAGCAAAAAAGCTACAAAAGTAAAATTAAACAGTGCAAAAAATGAACAAAAAAATGTACTTGACAACAGTCCACAACTTTATGCAGGCTGTTACAAAATTACCCCAGAAAATGCAATGTCCACAGGCATTTACCTAGGTAAACAGATAGGGCTAGATTTTAAAAGCCCTGCGCGCGTAAATCCTGCCGGATTTACGTGTGTAGGGGACTTGAGCGCCAGCGCGCCTATTTTGCATAGGCCACTGGCGCGTGCAACGTCCCAGGATGTGCGTAAGTCCCGGGGCTTCGTAAAAGGGGAGGGAGGGGGTTTGGCTTATAAATTATATGCAGATGATGTACAACTTTTTATACCTAGTGTGAAAACAAGTGAATTTCTAGATGAAGCATTTCAGAAATGTTACAGGAGGATTAAAGAGTGTTTTTTGTCCAATCAATTAGTGCTGAATGACAGTAAAACCAAAATTTTATGGGCAGCTCTTTGACTAACAGCTGGATATTCAAACACAGTTTATGCAGGTATCTTGTGTTTGAATATTGGATTGTTTTGTGCAGGTTTAAAGAGAGGTATATAATTTTCAGTTAGGAATGCTACTGAAAATGTACCCCAAAATGTTTCAAAACTTGTACAAGTTCAAGGGTAGTACTTGCCTGGTTTTAAGTTTTCAATATGTTAATAAAATTGATACAGAGTGAAATACACAGAATATTTGTTGCAAAGCAACACTCAATGCAGGTTTTCAATACAATTTATTAATCCCATTTTCATTTAATTGTATGATGCACTCATGGCCAAACTTACCAACAATCTCACTAGGTTCTTTGTTGTATAACTTTTTGTTCCAGTATAGCAGTCGGAGGAACGGTACAGAAACGAGAAGAACAAAACAAATTCCAAAGAACATGTATCCAGTAAATCCAGCAAAATCCAATCCCTAGGAATAAAAACACAACATTACTACAGTAAGATAGTTAATGAGGGCAGATAAATCCCTAGGAATAAAAACCCAACATTACTACAGTAACATAGTAAATGAGGGCAGAGAAATCCCTAGGAATAAAAACCCAACATTACTACAGTAACATAGTAAATGAGAGCAGATAAATCCCTAGGAATAAAAGCATAACATTACTACAGTAACATAGTAAATGAGGGCAGAGAAATCCCTAGGAATAAAAGCATAACATTACTACAGTAACATAGTAAATGAGGGCAGATAAATCCCTAGGAATAAGAGCATAACATTACTACAGTAACATAGTAAATGAGGGTAGATAAATCCCTAGGAATAAAAGCATAACATTACTACAATAACATAGTAAATGAGAGCAGATAAATCCCTAGGAATAAAAATGAGGGCAGATAAATCCCTAGGAATAAAAGCATAACATTACTACAGTAACATAGTAAATGAGGGCAGATAAATCCCTAGGAATAAAAACCCAAAATTACTACAGTAACATAGTAAATGAGGGCAGATAAATCCCTAGGAATACAAAACCCAACATTACTACAGTAACATAGTAAATGAGGGCAGATAAATCCCTAGGAATAAATGCATAACATTACTACAGTAACATAGTAAATGAGGGCAGATAAATCCCTAGGAATAAAAACCCAACATTACTACAGTAACATAGTAAATGAGGGCAGATAAATCCCTAGGAATAAATGCATAACATTACTACAGTAACATAGTAAATGAGGGCAGATAAATCCCTAGCAATAAAAATCCAACATTACTACAATAACATAGTAAATGAGGGTAGATAAATCCCTAGGAATAAAAACCCAACATTACTACAGTAACATAGTAAATGAGGGCAGATAAATCCCTAGCAATAAAAACCCAACATTACTACAATAACATAGTAAATGAGGGTAGATAAATCCCTAGGAATAAAAACCCAACATTACTACAGTAACATAATAAATGAGGGCAGATAAATCCCTAGCAATAAAAACCCAACATTACTACAGTACCATAGTAAATGAGGGTAGATAAATCCCTAGAAATAAAAACCCAACATTACTACAGTAACATAGTAAATGAGGGCAGATAAATCCCTAGGAATATAAAACCCAACATTACTACAGTAACATAGTAAATGAGGGCAGATAAATCCCTAGGAATAAAAGCATAACATTACTACAGTAACATAGTAAATGAGGGCAGATAAATCCCTAGGAATAAAAGCATAACATTACTACAGTAACAGTCAATAAGGGCAGATAAATCCCTAGGAATAAAAACCCAACATTACTACAGTAACATAGTAAATGAGGGCAGATAAATCCCTAGAAATAACAACCCAACATTACTACAGTAACATAGTAAATGAGGGCAGATAAATCCCTAGGAATAAATGCATAACATTACTACAGTAACATAGTAAATGAGGGCAGATAAATCCCTAGCAATAAAAACCCAACATTACTACAATAACATAGTAAATGAGGGTAGATAAATCCCTAGGAATAAAAACCCAACATTACTACAGTAACATAGTAAATGAGGGCAGAGAAATCCCTAGCAATAAAAACTCAACATTACTACAGTAACATAGTAAATGAGGGCAGAGAAATCCCTAGGAATACAAAACCCAACATTACTACAGTAACATAGTAAATGAGGGCAGATAAATCCCTAGGAATAAAAGCATAACATTACTATAGTAACATAGTAAATGAGGGCAGATAAATCCCTAGGAATACAAACCCAACATTACTACAGTAACATAGTAAATGAGGGCAGATAAATCCCTAGAAATACAAACCCAACATTACTACAGTAACATAGTAAATGAGGGCAGATAAATCCCTAGGAATACAAACCCAACATTACTACAGTAACATAGTAAATGAGGGCAGATAAATCCCTAGGAATAAATGCATAACATTATTACAGTAACATAGTCAATGAGGGCAGATAAATCCCTAGGAATACAAACCCAACATTACTACAGTAACATAGTAAATGAGGGCAGATAAATCCCTAGAAATACAAACCCAACATTACTACAGTAACATAGTAAATGAGGGCAGATAAATCCCTAGGAATACAAACCCAACATTACTACAGTAACATAGTAAATGAGGGCAGATAAATCCCTAGGAATAAATGCATAACATTATTACAGTAACATAGTCAATGAGGGCAGATAAATCCCTAAGAATACAAAACCCAACATTACTACAGTAACATAGTAAATGAGGGCAGATAAATCCCTAGGAATAAATGCATAACATTATTACAGTAACATAGTAAATGAGGGCAGATAAATCCCTAGGAATAAATGCATAACATTATTACAGTAACATAGTCAATGAGGGCAGATAAATCCCTAGGAATAAATGCATAACATTACTAAAGTAACATAGTAAATGAGGGCAGATAAATCCCTAAGAATACAAAACCCAACATTACTACAGTAACATAGTAAATGAGGGCAGATAAATCCCTAGGAATAAAAACCTAACATCACTACAGTAACATAGTAAATGAGGGTAGATAAATCCCTAGGAATAAAAGCATAACATTACTACAGTAACATAGTAAATGAGGGTAGATAAATCCCTAGGAATAAAAACCCAACATTACTACAGTAACATAGTAAATGAGGGCAGAGAAATCCCTAGGAATAAAAACACAACATTACTACAGTAGCATAGTAAATGAGGACAGATAAATCCCTAGGAATAAAAACCCAACATTACTACAGTAACATAGTAAATGAGGGCAGAGAAATCCCTAGGAATACAAACCCAACATTACTACAGTAACATAGTAAATGAGGGCAGATAAATCCCTAGGAATACAAACCCAACATTACTACAGTAACATAGTAAATGAGGGCAGATAAATCCCTAGGAATAAATGCATAACATTATTACAGTAACATAGTCAATGAGGGCAGATAAATCCCTAGGAATAAATGCATAACATTATTACAGTAACATAGTCAATGAGGGCAGATAAATCCCTAGGAATAAATGCATAACATTACTAAAGTAACATAGTAAATGAGGGCAGATAAATCCCTAAGAATACAAAACCCAACATTACTACAGTAACATAGTAAATGAGGGCAGATAAATCCCTAGGAATAAAAACCTAACATCACTACAGTAACATAGTAAATGAGGGTAGATAAATCCCTAGGAATAAAAGCATAACATTACTACAGTAACATAGTAAATGAGGGTAGATAAATCCCTAGGAATAAAAACCCAACATTACTACAGTAGCATAGTAAATGAGGACAGATAAATCCCTAGGAATAAAACCCAACATTACTACAGTAACATAGTAAATGAGGGCAGAGAAATCCCTAGGAATACAAACCCAACATTACTACAGTAACATAGTAAATGAGGGCAGAGAAATCCCTAGGAATAAATGCATAACATTACTACAGTAACATAGTAAATGAGGGCAGATAAATCCCTAGGAATAAAAACCCAACATTACTACAGTAACATAGTAAATGAGGGTAGATAAATCCCTAGGAATAAAAACACAACATTACTACAGTAGCATAGTAAATGAGGGCAGATAAATCCCTAGGAATAAAAACCCAACATTACTACAGTAACATAGTAAATGAGGGCAGAGAAATCCCTAGGAATACAAAACCCAACATTACTACAGTAAGATAGTAAATGAGGGCAGAGAAATCCCTAGGAATAAAAACACAACAGAAGGCATTGGGGTAGCCTGCATGAAGTGATTGCCATTACTTATAAAAATAAATTAAAAAAAAACTGCTGAGCAGACTGGATGGACACGTGAGCTTTTTTTTTTTTAACCATCACTTATCATTTTACTATGAGAGAAGAGTGAAAAGTGGAGTGCCTCGGTGATCATTTATTTATTTATTTATTTTTATTTTTTTATATACCGATGTTCCTGTATAATACACATATCACACCGGTTTACAAGGAACTGAAACTGTGGATACATTGAAACCAATTAACAATAAATAACATTAAATAACATTAAAAGGCATAAAAGGCATAATATAACTGAGATATATTGCCTATTTAATAGAACAGGCCATTTGTGGCCTGTTCTATTAAATATCTTTGTGAAAGCATTAGAAGGAATAGTTTGTCTTTTTGCAGGTTACACTAAGATCTGCAGCAGAGTGTTCAGGCTTGATTGAAGGTGTGGAAGAAAAAAAAAAAAGAAACAATCTAAGAAAGCTCAAGGAGGGGGTGGAAGGATTGGCAGCTGGAATCCAATGCCAAGAAATGCAACGTTATGCAATCGCAAGTACATTTTCAAAGGGCCACGCGTATAAAAAAAAACACAAAACAAGGGTTGTGGGTGGAAGGGCGGGGCCCTGAGAAAGGGGAGGGCCAGGGGGGTGAGGTCTGGGTGGGGCGAGGCGGGGTGGGATGGAGGCCAGCCTCCCAGGCAATTAGGTATTCCCACCTCCTGTGATGACGTCGTATGTCCAGTATTTCTTTTACCTGATACGACTTTTCTTCAGCTGACAGGTCCTGGGGGTTCCGGGATCTCCCGCTGTGGCCAGGAGGACACCCGGGGGCTTGAGGCACGAGACGTGGAACGCGTTGTGTATTTTTTTTTTTTAAAGAGGAAGGCAGCCTCGAGCAGTAGCTGACCGGATCGATTCGCTCTGTGATGGACCAATGTGCGCTGATATAAAATCGGCTGCGCACGCGTGCAGTGGATTTTATAACATGCACGTCGGCGCACACGTGTTATAAAATTGGCGCGTCGATATGCGCGCGCCAGGAACCGCCCGTGTGTCTTTTAAAATCTACCCGTTAGTGAATAGGCCCTTCAGGGTGTTAAGCACCTAAACCAGCCCCTCTGAGAGCACCTAACTTTAGAACCATATCATCACTAGGAATCCTAAATTTCAATGTCCCAAAACTGGCGGCTACAAGGTTGGGAGTTAGGGCAGAGCAAAAAAAACAAATTTAGATTGTCAGCATTCATTTTCAGCACTAGGCACCAAAATCTAAGCAAATGCAATGCAGTCCTCAATCTACACCCCTAGCGCCTTATTTTCAAAAGCGTTTGCACGCTTAACAATGGGTTTTACATGTGTAAATGTATTTTACGCACGTCAGTGGGCTTTTGAAAATTGCTGCAATATATGCCATTGAATTGTCCACAGGATTTACCCACATAAGTGCACCTGACACGGGTAAATGGCTTTTGAAAATTGCAAACCAAACGCAACAAAAAGACACTGTATATTATTTCTCCGTGCGTAACCACCAATTATTATATAAGGTTAAATTAAATAGAATTAATAGAATGATACCGCATCAGCAAGCCAGACGACGGTAGTATTACAACTTGCCGTCCGGACCACTCTTTTGAAAATTGCCACAACAGTAGTTACATTTACACATGTAAATCCTTTTTTAATTACCCCCAAGCTTTAGGTTCCTATATTTAGGTACATTTTCAGCTAAACGTAAGTAACTAAATTAGACTGAAAAAACACATTTATTTTAAAAGATTTTTAGGTTGCACTGTCCTAGGTTCTAAATGTAGGAACTGAGCATTTTCTGAAAATTGATCACTTAAGCTAATATGCCCCATAGCTTTTATGATGCTGCAATGAGACTGATGTTAAATGAAATTTTCATAATACTATATGTTAAAATGGCTCCAGACAGCTTAGAGATGCCTCCTAATTTCATTCATTTATCCTACTGTATTCTGGTACTTACCGTCTTCCTTAGCTCCTGACTGGAAATAATAATCACATTTGGTGGATCTCCAACAGCCGTGGCAGCTCCTCCAATATTTGTGAAGATGACCTCCGCGATCAGGACCTGCCTAGGGTCTAGATTAAGCACTTCACACAACCTGCGGTAATGAAAAGGAAAACAGGAGCAGTCACGGAAGCATAAATTGTCCCCCAAAACATGGGTGGTATTTCCGGGGTGAAAGAAAGGATTTAAATCAGATATAAACTGGATTTTCGGCGTTCATGGTTTAGCTGTGTACAGTTATTGTGTTCCTCCGTGTGTCGGGCATTTGGGCGCAGTTGGGGGATGTTTTTCAGCACTTAAATTTAGGCCTGCTGTTTCAGAGGGTAATTTTATAACCGTGCGCGGAGGAGTGAGATTTGTACATATCTTTTAAGCAGAAACTTTACCCTCAGTTTTCAAAGCAAACTTATGTGCTTACGTTTGCATTGAAAACTCAGACGTAAGAGACAGATTAAAGCCGCACCTTTTTGTGTCAGAGGATGGAATTTATGCAGTTAAATTTACACATTTAAAGGTCAAACTTTAAAAAGCGACGCGCATGGCAAAACCGGGAGGTGCGCACGCATTTATCGTTTAAGCGCACCCAGTCGGTTTTTATAAATCTGCCACATTCGCATGCAACTACCAAAGAGTGAATATCTCGCATCTGGTTAAAAAAAAAGGGGTGTAATGTGGGCGGGGAATGAGTGTTCTGGGGCGGGACCGTAGAATGTGGGCGGGGAATGGGTGTTCTGGGGCGGGACCGTAGAATGTGGGCGGGGAATGGGTGTTCTGGGGCGGGACCGTAGAATGTGGGCGGGGAATGGGTGTTCTGGGGCGGGACCGTAGAATGTGGGCGGGGAATGGGTGTTCTGGGGCGGGACCGTAGAATGTGGGCGGGGAATGGGTGTTCTGGGGCGGGACCGTAGAATGTGGGCGGGGAATGGGTGCTCTGGGGCGGGACTGTAGAATGTGGGCGGGGAATGGGTGCTCTGGGGCGGGACTGTAGAATGTGGGCGGGGAATGGGTGCTCTGGGGCGGGACCAAGAGATATGCGCATATGTGCAATGGGCACACGTCCAGGTGAATTTCAGCGCAAAGTTACTTCTGCTAATGATGAGGCATACGTCTGAATAAAACTATTTCTAGCCAGATATGAACTGCCGGAGGGATCGGGCTCAGCTGTGGGGAGTGCAGGCTAAAGAAACAGGGGTGGGTCTTAAGGATTATAGCTATAGACCGGGCAAACTGGTGGGCGAACTGGTTAAACTGGTCATTTCCTGGACGCACGCATGTTATACAATTCCTTTACGTATTTGTCTAAATGCAGACATTTCCCTGCTGTTCGCAGACACGCTTAAAATTAGGAGCGTATATACAGGGGCCACACCTATTTTATACCACACATCCATATACATGCATACATGGGTGTTTGCCCTTGCTTTAAAGTTACTGTCCCTGGGGATAATTTTCAAAAGGATTTGCACTAGGGATGTGCATTCGTGGGTCATTCGTTTCGCAGTACGCACATAGGTTTCCCATTGTCCAAGCGTGAACAGTTACCCGCACACTAGAGACATGCACCAACTGCGAAATGAATGCCGAACAAATGCACATCCCTAATTCACACGTGTAAATATAACTAATATTTTGGCAATTTTCAAAAGCCATTTCCCTGCGTAAAGTGCACTTACGTGAGTAAATCCTATGGACAATTCAATGGCATATAGTGTAGCTATTTTCAAAAGCCCACCTACTTGGATAAAGTGCATTTACAAGTATAAAACGCATTTTTAAGCGTGTACATGTTTTTGAAGATCAGACCCATACTTTTTAAAATCAAAAAGTATGTGCCTTAAGTTCCAGCTCCGCCCTGACTCCACTCCCTGAAATGCCTCTCTGCAGTTCAGGATAAAGCACGCATATAACTGGTTATTAACTGGCTATTATATATTAATTATATAAACATGGTTATTCAACCTTGCGTTTCCAGAACCCTCATTTTAGCTAACACATGCTCTCCATTTCTCGCAACATATCCCTCCTCATTTCTCTTCACAATTATGATTTGGTTTGTTATAAGTTCTCTTTCATTTTTCACTTTTTCTCTAACTCATGTTACCTTCTAGAGACCCTCAGATACCCTTTAGTCTTTTTCTGCCTAATGGATCCATGCTCAATCAATTGGATCGACCGTTTATTGTGACTTTTATTACTATGTAATGCTAATTGTTTTCCTGGTCAATTTACTTTATGATTCTGTTACCCAGAGTTTTTTCTTATACGTTCATGGTTCCATGTATCGCCTACAGGCAAGTTCTTTGTTCATTGTAAACCGGTTTGATTTGTATCTAATGCAAGAAGATCGGTATATAAAAACTAAAAATAAATACATAAATAAATAAATATAACTGAGTTGCAGGCATACTTTTACCTGCACTAAGCCCCAGGTTATTTTATAAAAACCATTTATGCATATAATGTATATAAAACAAGAGTTTATTGTGCAGAAATTTCTTTGCAAATTAGGCCCTAAGTGGGTTAAGGAGCCAGCCTTTCAAAATTTACACATCTTTATCCAGGTAGTTGTTTTTTTTCTGGTTGAGTTCCTGCATGGAATCTACTTGGTGGCAGTATTACAGGCTGAATATTTCTTCTTTGGCATTTTTGGGGGTCATCCAACACCAACAGGGCCTAATTTTGGGGGGGAGTTGTAGGCAAGGGGGAGGTCTTGCTACTGGGGGGGGGCTTTGCTTGCAACAGGGGGTTTCTGAAAAGGGGAGGGTTATGGGAAAGGGGTGGGGCATAGCCACACAATTCAATTCTATTTTTTTTTTCACTTTTGGGGTCAACACCACTTCTAGAGGCTGCAGGGGTCTTGCTAGATCCTGAGGAGGGGGGTTGACACATCCAGAGAGGGTTTTGGGCCACTTGACCTTTTAAAATGATAGTAGTGCCAATGCAAACTGGGTCGCAATCTTGCTTTTTGCAGTTTCTGCTACATTCTTTTTTTCCTGCATAGCTTTTCAGCAATTAAAAAAAGAACATGCCGATAGTACCGTGATATTCTGTGGGGGAGGAGCAAAATATTGCAGGATCACCCTCTGTAATATTATGCCCCCCCGTGATAAAATATCGCGGCATGATAAATTTCTCCCTTTTGTCAGCAGTTAAAAGGTTAATATTCAAAGATTTTTTTTTCTGGGTAACTTTTCAAGTTTATTTATTTATTTTATTTATTTGACAATTTTTCTATACCGTCGTTTGGGGTGCCATCACAACGGTTTACAGTTCACATAAAAAACAATCTTATCGATCAAATAAATAAAATCTAACTAAAATCATAAAATCATCAATTAAATACTAATATCCAAATAAAACTTGAAATTCATCAAATTTAAATACAATCACTAAAAATAAAGTAAAATCCAATAAAATAACAATATAATTCCTAAAAACTTTATAAAAATATCACTTACCGTATTTTTCGCTCCATAAGACGCACTTTTTTTCCCCCAAAGGTGGGGGGAAAATGTATGTGCGTCTTATGGAGCGAATATAAAAAAAAAACCAAACAAAAATCTAACAAACACCCCCCCCCCCGACTCCCCCAAGACCTGCCGACTTAATTTCCTGCAACCCCCCACCCTCCTGACCCCCCCCCAAGACCTGCCAAACGTCCCTGGTGGTCCAGCGGGGGTCCGGGAATGATCTCCTGGGCGCGGGCCATCGGCTGCCAGTAAACAAAATGGCGCCGACGGCCCTATGCCCTCACTATGTCACTGAGACCGACCGCTGCTATTGGTCGGTCTCAGTGACATAGTGAGGGCATAGGGCCGTCGGCGCCATTTTGTTTACTGGCAGCCGACGGCCCTATGCCCTCACTATGTCACTGAGACCGATCGCTGCTATTGGTCGGTATCAGTGACATAGTGAGGGCATAGGGCCGTCAGCTGCCAGTAAACAAAATGGCGCCGACGGCCCTATGCCCTCACTATGTCACTGAGACCGACCAATAGCAGCGGTCGGTCTCAGTGACATAGTGAGGGCATAGGGCCGTCGGCGCCATTTTGTTTACTGGCAGCCGACGGCTCACGCCCAGGAGATCGTTCCCGGACCGCTCCTGGACCCCCGCTGGACCACCAGGGACGTTTGGCAGGTCTTGGGGGGGTCAGGAGGGTGGGGGGTTGCAGGAAATTAATTCGGCAGGTCTTGGGGGGGTCAGGAGGGTGGGGGGTTGCAGGAAATTAATTCGGCAGGTCTTGGGGGGGTCAGGGGGGTGGAGGTTGTTAATTTAAAGGGTTGGGATGGGGGGGGGTTTTGGGGGTTCCCACAGAAAGAAAAATTTTCTGATCTGGGGAGTGGACCGAAATGGCCCTCCCCAGACCCGAAAACAAAATGGGGAGAAAAAAAAAACCTATGCACTCCCCTAATTTGCTCCATAAGACGCCCAGACGCAGAGCCGGTTTAGCACAATTTTTTTTTTTTTTTAAATTTTCCCCCTCTGAATCCTAGGTGCGTCTTATGGTCAGGTGCGTCTTATGGAGCGAAAAATACGGTATTTGCTCTTTGATTCTTCCATTTGTTTAAATGCCTGGGTATATAACCATGTTTTCAGTTCCTTTTTATATTGCTTATGATCCTGCTGCAACCTCAGATTAGTTGGCATTACATTCCAGACCTTTGAACCAGCTAGTGAGTTGGCCCTATCTCTAACCTGTGTAAGGTGTGCTGTTTTTATTGATGAACTGGTAGTAAATCTTTGTTTGCCGATCGTAGAGCCCTCTGTGGAGTATGTAATCGTACTGTGGTATTAAGCCAGCTAGCATGTTCATCCTATATCAATTTGTGTAATGTACTTAATACTTTATATTGTATATGGAATTCTACTGGGAACCAGTGTAGTTCCGCTAATATTTGAGTGATGTGATCTTTTTTTTCAGGTTCCTGTTATTATTCTTGCTGCCATATTCTGAAGTAATTATAATGGTCTGATTATGTGGATAAATCCTGACATTTGAAAATTATTCCTCACTGACTGGCAACATTTTGTCCAGGTAAGTTATTACATGTACAAAATTCAGCCAGAAAGAAAAATGTTGTTAAATTTTAGTGAACACTGATATTCAGCACTAGCCAGATAAGGTTAGATGGTTACATCTGGTGAGAAAAATACCTGTGCTAAAGTTATGTAGATAACGTTCCCACTCATTAGCTTGCTAAATATTGGCTTCAGAGAATAATAACAAGAGCAGTCATGGTTTGCCCACTGAATTGCATTACTAGATACTCAGTGCCCATCTCGTGTATTGAATGCCGTCTTCCACTCGTCTCCGGGCAGAATCCGAAGTGGATTGTAGACATTGTGAAGGTCCAGTTTAGTGAACACACTTGATCCTTGGAGACAGTCGAATAGTTCGGTGATGAGCAATAAAGGGTACAGGTACTTTTTGGTAATAGCATGTAGCCCTCTGTAGTCAATGCACGGGTGCAGTGAACCATCCTTCTTCAAGACAAAGAAGAAGCTAGCCCCAGCCAAGAAGATAGAGGGTCAGATGAAACCCTGGTCAAAATTTTCCTTGATGTATTCAATAATCACTTTAGTCTCCAGGATGGATAATGGGTACACCCAGCCACGAGGAGGTTCGGAGTTGGGGAGCAGATTGATGGCACAGTCATAAATCCTATGAGAGGACAGCATCTCAGCCTCCTTTTTAGAAAAGAATTCAGCATAGTTAGTGTATTATTGGGGCAAGTACACTAGAGTGGCTGCTAAAGGTAAGTGGAGAGGAGGTTCTACTCATTACAAACACTTGTCATGGCAATAAGATCCCCAACTAGATAGCTGTAACTTGGCCAAATCACTGTGGATGGAGTTGTAGCCATGGAATACCCAGCATGATGGGGTGTACAGCCTTAATGATGATGAGAAATACCATGCTCTTCACGTGAAGTAAACCAGTGCATATATGCAGGGGAGTAGTGGCCAGCGTGATTGAACTGGGAAATGGCTCTGAGAATAGATGAAATGACAAGGGATGTTTTCCTGGTGACTGGGGGAAGATGTAAATAGTCGACAAGGTCTTTTATTATGAAATTTCCCCCAGAACCAAAGTCGACAAAGGCAAGAGTAGGGAATTCCTGGTTACCCGCAGCAATGGTCATCGGGAGTGTCAGTTGAGGAGCTAAAGTCATGAAACCTAGGATTATTCCCCCATCTGATCCTAGGCTTCAGCAGGCAACATGCAAACTGGTGCCCAGTCCCAGCACAGTAGAAACAAAGTCTCATCTGACGTCTGCTGAACCTTTCTTCTGGGGTGAGAAATCCCTGGCTGAGCTGCATTGGCTCCTCCGAACTTGCCTGGGCTGAGGCTGTCATCAGAGTGGGAGAGAAAGGGCATTGAAATTGAGGGGTTAGCACAAATGGTCTGCATGGGGGGTGGAGATCCCTGGTCTATTGCTAGAGGCAGCAATTGATTCTCCCAGCCAAGACGATAAGACCATTCAGAGATTCTGGGAGCTTGCGGGTGGCTAGATCATTCTTCACCAGGGAAGACAGCTCCTCTATAAAAATGTCTGTCCCTGCTGCACATCCCTATAAACTGCACGTATCATATATGCATGAGTTATAAAATATGTGTATATCTACCCTGCAACATTCACGCCCATGAAAAAAGATATGCATGAATAGATATTTAAGTAGTTGCATAAGTTCTGACTTATCTAGCTAACTGGCGGTATTGCCACTATTTAGCCAGATAAGTCTTAAAAGTGCTACTTATCCGGAGTTTATTAACTCCTTCAAAAACGTGAAGCAGATTTGTGAGGCAGGACTTGCCCTGGGTAAAGCCATGCTGACTTTGTTCCATTAAACCATGTCTTTCTATATGTTCTGTGATTTTGATGTTTAGAACACTTTCCACTATTTTTCCTGGCACATGCTTGTGAACAGAACCATAGAAACATAGAAATGACGGCAGAAGAAGACCAAACGGCCCATCTAGTCTGCCAGCAAGCTTTCACACTTATTTTTTCTCATACTTCTGTTACTTTTGGCCCTTATTAGTAACTTTTTGGTTCTAGTTACCTTCCACCCCCGCCATTGATGTAGAGAGCAGTGCTGGAGCTGCATCAAAGTGAAGTATCTAGCTTAATTGGTTAGAGGTAGTAACTGCTGCAATAAGCAAGCTACTCCCACGCTTATTTGTTTACCCAGACTATGCAATTCAGTCCTTGTTGGTTGTTGTTGTCTGAATGTAAACCATCTCATCTTCATTCCCCCCTGCCATTGAAGCAGAGAGCTACGCTGGATATGCATTGAAAGTGAAGTATCATGCTTATTTGGTTTGGGGTAGGGATGTGAATCGTTTTAGGACGATTAAAATTATCGTCCGATAATTTTAATATCGTCTTAAACCGTTATGGAACACAATACAATACAGATTCTAACGATTTATCGTTATAAATCGTTAGAATCGTGAGCCGGCACACTAAAACCCCCTAAAACCCACCCCCGACCCTTTAAATTAAATCCCCCACCCTCCCGAACCCCCCCCCAAATAACTTAAATAACCTGCGGGTCCAGCGGCGGTCCGGAACGGCAGCGGTCCGGAACGGGCTCCTGCTCCTCAATCTTGTCGTCTTCAGCCGGCGCCATTTTCCAAAATGGCGCCGAAAAATGGCGGCGGCCATAGACGAAAAAGATTGGACGGCAGGAGGTCCTTCCGGACCCCCGCTGGACTTTTGGCAAGTCTCGTGGGGGTCAGGAGGCCCCCCACAAGCTGGCCAAAAGTTCCTGGAGGTCCAGCGGGGGTCAGGGAGCGATTTCCCGCCGCGAATCGTTTTCGTACGGAAAATGGCGCCGGCCATACGCGTATGGCCGGCGCCATTTTCCGTACGGAAAATGGCGCCGGCAGGAGATCGACTGCAGGAGGTCGTTCAGCGAGGGTTCCGGCGCCTCGCTGAACGACCTCCTGCAGTCGATCTCCTGCCGGCGCCATTTTCCGTACGAAAACGATTCGCGGCGGGAAATCGCTCCCTGACCCCCGCTGGACCTCCAGGAACTTTTGGCCAGCTTGTGGGGGGCCTCCTGACCCCCACGAGACTTGCCAAAAGTCCAGCGGGGGTCCGGAAGGACCTCCTGCCGTCCAATCTTTTTCGTCTATGGCCACCGCCATTTTTCGGCGCCATTTTGGAAAATGGCGCCGGCTGAAGACGACAAGATTGAGGAGCAGGAGCCCGTTCCGGACCGCCGCTGGACCCGCAGGTTATTTAAGTTATTTGGGGGGAGGTTCGGGAGGGTGGGGGATTTAATTTAAAGGGTCGGGGGTGGGTTTTAGGGGGTTTTAGTGTGCCGGTTTTTCGATTTTTCGATTTTTAACGATGTTCCGGCGAGGGATGGGGTTCGGGAGGGTGGGGGATTTAATTTAAAGGGTCGGGGGTGGGTTTTAGGGGGTTTTAATGTGCCGGTTTTTCGATTTTTCGATTTTTAACGATTTTTAACGATTTTTCACGATATTTTACCCCCCCAAACGGCAACAATACGATTCCCTCCCCCTCCCAGCCGAAATCGATCGTTAAGACGATCGAGGACACGATTCACATCCCTAGTTTGGGGTAGCAACCGCCGCAACAAGCAAGCTACTCCCCCACATTTTTGTGAATGCAAATCCTTTTTTCCACATTTCCTCTTGCCGTTGAAGCATAGAGCATTGTTGGAGTCGCATTAACCGTGTGAACGTTTATTGAATAAGGATATTCATCTCCAGGTAGTAGCTGTCATTCCCACAAGCCACCCCCATGCCTCTTCTCTTCATTCACATCCTCTAGACTCTATGGATCCACAGTATTTATCCCACTCCCCTTTGAAGTCCTTCACAGTTTTGGTCTTCACCACTTCCTCCGGAAGGGCGTTCTAGGCATCCACCACCCTCTCCGTGAAGAAATACTTCCTGACATTGGTTCTGAGTCTTTCTCCCTGGAGTTTTAAATCATGACCCCTGGTTCTGCTGATTTTTTTCCAACGGAAAAGGTTTGTCATTGACTTTGGATCATTAAAACCTTTCAAGTATCTGAAAGTCTGTATCATATCACCCCTGCTCCTCCTTTCTTCCAGGGATTATTTCAACTACTGCAATTGTCTTAATAAAATTTAATTTGTACTCTTAGAATGTCATTGCTCTCTTTCTTTAATATCCCTTTCCAGTTCTGACAGATCTGACTTCCTCTCTTTATTTCTCCCAGCAGTATAATTAATAATGGCTTTTTGAAATCATCCTATTTTACTGCCATAAATAGTGGAGAGTCCTTTTTAAAAGCAATATATACTTCTGCCACTGTATCAATTAGGGCTTTGAAGTCTTCCTCTTTCAACATAAGATTTAATCTCATTTGGCTCCTTTATTAAATCAATGAAAAACAGTTGCTTGATATGAGATTAAAATACCTTGAATCTCAGTATTAATCATCACTGGCATCAGAGGCTTAGAAATAGAGAATTAACTCATTCTAGCATACATAGTCCCTTTCCTTCAAATTCAATTGAGGCCGATATTCCCAAAAACTGACCTTCAAAATTTAGGACCCTAAGTTTTCAGCAGAAAATTCATATACGTTTAGGGACCTAAAAATTAATATCCTAGCTATAGGCCTGCTATTCATTTTCCTAGATTTAAGGGCGAATTTTGAAAGTCCTACACGTGACAAATCCGGGAGATACGCGCATGACTGGGACACGCGCAGGCCGTACGGGTTTTAAGAGGCCCTCAGACTGCGCATATCTCCCGGTACGTGGATAAAAAAGGTTTGGTGAGAAAAGGGTGGGGACGGTGGGGGAGGTTTGTGCATGGGAAGGCTGGGACTGCACCCATGAAGTCAATTACGCGCACTAGCGTGCCGGGATCCCACAACTGCGAAACTTGCTTCCAACTATGGACAGCGAGTAAGTCATTAAAAAAAAATAAATGGTGGTCAGTGGGGTTTAAGGGGTCGGGTAGTAGGGTAAAAGGGAGGTAAGTTAGGTTAGGGGGGTTTAGGAAGTCCGTTCCTTTACTGGAGCAAACTGGGAGGGAACTGGGAAATAGGCCTATTGCGTCACTGCGTGTACCTACTAAAATCCCCTCTCTTACGTGCTTGAGATGGGATTTGCACGCACATGTGCACGTCAGTATAAAATTGCGCAGGCAGGTAGCCAATTTTATAACATGCAAACATAAATGCGCGCTTATTATAAAACTGGCGCGTCCATGGGCTCACAACGGCATTTGCACGCAAGACTTAAAATCTATCTTGTAGGCTCCTAAATTGCTGAAAATCAGTGTTAAGCTCCTTCGTTCCCCTGCCCTAACACCATTCCCATAGCCATTCACTTTTTAGGCCCCTAAATTTAGAAACTCTAGTGAAATTAGAATCTTACATTGAGGTAAACCCTATTAAGTTTTCAAACGGGCCATTTTAGGAGCCCAACTACAATAAGGAGCTTAAACTCTTTGAAAATTGGCCCCATATTCATTTTCTCCTATTTTATCAACCCTGTGTCTGATCGCTGAGAAATCAGCTGAACATCGGATGACCTACTACATAGCACTGCCACTCCATTTTGTAGGCAATGCTGACAGAAAGGCGCAAGCATTAACCCAGCCCCTACTTTAATTCAGTGTAATTTAGATGAGTTTCCTGCAGGAGCACAATGTCTGGATTGTTGCAGGGAACAAAATTCAGGACCTTACCTTCTTTCTTTTAATTGGATTGCTAATGCCATTTACATTTAAGGACATAAACCTGACAGGTTAACACAGCATTACTAGACGTGGCATTTAGCACATTAATCACATTCACAGGGCCTATTCTCAATTATCTGTACCATCTGTTTTCTTACAATACAGAATAAACCATGCAATTAAACCAAGAGTAATAATAAATACACACATAGGGTAGATGACCTTCAAGGAGGGTACATCCAAAAGGGATCTCCCAACATATAAAACATCATCGTGCTTAAAAAAATATCAATCTGGGCAATAAAACATGCTAATATTCCCAATTCTCCTCCCACATTTAGCTACTGGTTACATATCCAACCACCCAATATCACTCCTATTAATCTCCATATTCAAACCCCCAGACTCCTCAAACACACACCTCACCTGAGGAAAATAAAGCAAACCCCATGTACTTTTTCACTCAGCACTTAACTTCACACAAACATCATTTGCTGCACCAGAATTCCATTCACTTGCACATCTGCCTGATGCTCTACTTCCCACACCCCCGTACCCCACAGGGAATACCGTGTTCATCACACCTCAGTGTCGGCCCATATCTTCAGGAGAAACTGAAAATGTCAAATGCAGAATGAATACGAAAGAAATGTTCCTATTACGCCGCCAAAACAAAATATTGTCTGGCAGTAGCAGGTCATATGCGCATAATCACCAGAAAAAAAATAAATCATGCTCTCCATTTGAGCGAAAATGAAAGTAAGCAGGTTCACATAGCCGATTAAACCTGGACATCAGCAAGGGCTGTTCACTCTTTCAAATCCTAAACTCTGGACAAAAAAAACAATTTTGAGTCAGTGAAAAATTCATCCAAAATCTCCATCAATGGCCATGTTCTTGTCTGGTCTTTCCAACAAGTAAAGAAGCCCAAGGTCCACAGCCGATAGGATTCAGATGGCAATTTACTATCCTGAGCACTTAGCAAAACCTGCATTACACAACAGGAACCCATCACAATATACACATAGAACCAGCTGTAGTAGCAAGCACTTTTTCCATCAGCACAAAAGAATACAATTCCTTTAGACTCCTATCCCACAGCAAGCAAGCAACATTTCATTTCTGCAACTGAAAACAAATGCAACCAATGCAATACAGTGCATGAATAATATTAAACGTACATACGCACCTTATGGTTACTGGAGTGAAGAGAAGCATCGTGGTAACATTGTCCAAAAATGCAGAAAGCATTGCCGCAATAAGGCACAGAATGATTATCATCGCCCACACTCTGCCTCTTGATAACTGGTATGCCTAATATACATAAATATGAAAAAGTCAGCTTTTTACACTAGAAACATCAAGGCAACCTGATCAATATATATATATATATGCATGTGATGGAATTTTCAAAGAATTATGCAGGAGTTTCATACATAAAAACAGTATATACGAATGCCAGTAGCATTTGTGCACACATATATATCTATGCTATTTTATAAAACTTAAGCATTTGCATGTACTTTGGGTGGAAAAAAAAAAGAAGTGATTTAGGAGTATTCTGGGGTGGGATTTGGAAGCACTTCCACAAGTTTTTAATATGTAAGCGATATACATACAAGTGCATAAGTATATTTCTAAACTTATCTAAAAATTTTACACCTGTTAACAGGGGTGGATTGCGGGAAAATATCAGCACGGGAGGCTTTTTTTCAAAATCAGCCCACGGGGTATCTGATGCCGTCATGCACTTTCCCTGCAGCGCATGCTTAAACAATTCCTAAAACCACGCCAAGTTAAACCTGGAACCTGGCAAAATTAAACTAAAATATACTTATTTATTTATTTAGTTGCTTGGTTTTATATGCCGGCATTCATGTAAAAACATATCATGTCGGTTTACATCTCAGATTAAGCATCGGTAATTGAAATTGCATTTAAAATTAAACATTAAAAAAACTAGTTACATATTATCCATTTTGCTTAAAATATCTAAATAAAAGAAAAATAAAAGAAATAACTATACATTGAGAGATAAAATCATAAAATCATCATCTTTTCTAAATAACTAAGAAGTTGAACACATTCTACACCAGGGGAGAGCAGAGCTGCAGCACCTGTTCCATCCATGGAAATCGGTTGGGCCCCCTACACATCTGCTTAAATCTCTTATAGGAGATATATATCCTGGATTCCCAATCCGGCTTTTGAACCAATTGTAAGTAATTATACTGCCAGCCAGTGTCAGATACACACACACACACTCAGTCACAACCAGATTTTTAGACTGTAGAAATCTTATTGGCACATACACACTAAGACACACACAGACATATACTCTTTCTCAGATCCAAAGACACACACCCACACACAGAGTGTGGTTCTGTGTCTGTATCAGAGAGAAAGACACCCTCACACATACTCTCTCTTACAAAGTATGTATGAGCGTGTCTCTCTCATTCACTCTCTCTGACACACACACAGACATATACTACTCTTTCTCAGATCCAAAGACACACCCACACACAGAGTGTGGTTCTGTGTCTGTATCAGAGAGAAAGATACCCTCGCACATACTCTCTCTTACAAAGTATGTATGAGCGCGTCTCTCTCATTCACGCTCTCTGACACACACACAGACATGTTACTGTTGTGCTGCTGCTTATGTGCTCACACACTGAGTGCCCCCAGTCCAGCGCTGCTGCATCACGGTGTAAAGCTCTTGCTTGCTGCCAGCCCTTCCCCATTCTGCAGTAGCCCCCTCCCTTTCCCAATTCCATTCTCTAGGCCAGCGGTTCTCAACCGGTGTGTCGCGACACACCAGCGTGTCGCCAAGAACATGCAGGTGTGTCGCCACACTTCCCGGTCCCCCGCTAACCCAGCTGCTCCCCCTACCCAAGCGAAGTAGGTCTTCCGCCCAGGCTTAAAAACGCTGATAGCCCGGGCAGAACGCGACAGGAGAGCAGGAGTCAGCGGCACCGGCATGTTCTCTTCTTCCTGCCCCCCCCCCCCCCCGTGGCCTGGAAGAGCAGCGGGTGAGCAGCGGGTGCGTGCATGGGAAGACCATGCTAGTGCAGGCATCACGAGTTTATTTAAATCTGCTACGTTTTTTGATGGGATTAATAAACATGTGGATAATGGTAAGCCAGTGGATGCGGTGCATTTGGATTTTAAGAAGATGTTTGACAAAGTCCCCTTTTGAGAGACTCCTGAAAAAATTAAAAATTCATGGTATAAGAGGCAATGTCCTATTGTGTACTGAAAGTAGTGAAAAGATAAGAAACAGAGGATTAAATGGTCAGTTTTCTCAGTGCAGAAAGGTAAATAGTAGGGTGCCACAGAGATCTGTATTGGAACCGGCGCTTTTTTAATATATTTATAAATGATCAGGAAAGGGAGAACAGTGAGTGAGGTGATCAAATTTTCAGACAATGCAAAATTATTCTGAGTTGTTAAATCACAAGTGAATTGTGAAAAATTGCAGAAGGACCTTGCTAAACTGGAAGATTGGGCATTCAAATGGCAGATGAAATTTAATGTGGAAAAGTGCGAAGTGATGCACATCTGGAAAAGTAATCCACAATGTAGTTACATGATATTAAGTTCCATATTAGGAGTTATCTGCCAGCTGCATATAAAATGATAAGTAAATAAAAAAAATAATAATACATTTATATTGTATATTCCAGAATGCTTTGCTTCTTACACTTGCAGACACAACTCCTAAAAGGAGTGTTAATGAAATGCTGAATAATGTGGTTCAATTATCACTAATTTCTTCATTATCTGAAAACCCATACACAAAGCTTTTCAATTAATTATTCATTGTAAACCAATACTAACCTGCTTTTCTACATTTAAAAGAAATACAAATCAGTTCTGAGAAATGGCAGCAAATTATTTATGCGTACGGTGGTCGGTGACCTCTGTGGCACATTAAACACCTTCTTGTCAGCATGTTGCTTCAATTCTTGCCGAAGAATGTTAACACCGACAGCTCTTGCAAGAGAAAAGCATAGCTATCCTGTAAGTTTTAAAAATGCTCACAGTGCCATCATTTTTCACAGCAGATGTCGAGTGGAGGGTGAATCAATGTTGGCAACTACGGCCAGAGTTAGACCCTTTCCCCCGGATTTATCAGTTCTACAGTGGCACTGCAGCAGCTCTAATACTTGCAGTGTCTCGTAGGGTTTTTTTTGGCAGTAGACCACAAAAGATTGCCGGCCTCTGTATTAGCTGATATTATACTGAGAACCTACCTTTACAGCACAATAATCAAAAAATCCTGTTTCAGAAAATACTGCCACTAAAATCATCTGAAAGAAAGAGAAATATTTAAAGCAAGTTAAAAACCATAATAAAATACAGTAAGCCACTGCAATTACTTACATAAGAAATTAAGCAACATGAATCCAATGTACTCTCATCATCATCATTTGTTTCTTACATACTTTTCCAACTAAAGATCTCAAAGCTAGTTTCAACAAGTTAGAAAATATGTAAGACTATAGTACAGCCAGGTAAAGGCATAATGAGCACAAGGATAGAGTAATTAAATATCTGAAACATAGCACCAGGAAGGTGAGGCATAAAGACAGTTACATTGATTGAGTCCAGTTTTGCTACATCATTAAATCTCTGAAATACAATACCAAAAGATAAGACCTCGTGACTATTTACTAAACTGCATTATTTTTTGCCATTAACGCATAGTAATGGCAGATTTTACCATTCGTTAAGGGAAGAACATTCGTGCAGAATTTACTAAAAAGGGATATGTTTAAAGTAACATAATGAATGCAGCATGCGTTAGTGCTGTTTACGAGTGTCAAGATAGTATATCTAATGCACACTAATAATAGCAAGTATTATTTTTTAATGTGTGTTTGCCATCAAGCGTGCTCAGTGCAGTCTTTCTTAAAGCCATGCAAACCCAGATTTTCCCCTCGATAGCTGTCAGAAATTGGATTCAGGAAAGGTGGATTTCTGGACAGAGGAAAGATTGAATTGAAAGATAGTTGCTTGATTGTCTAATATCTTTTCCTTTCTGTGCTCTTGTCAGTGAAAGGAGAGCGTGTTAGCTTTGGTAGTCTGCTTTTTGTCGTCTTGTGTGCGCGAGGTCAGAGAATGGCGAACGGCAGGAATGTGAGTAGGGCATGTTAGAGATGTGTTGGGTTGTCTGGAATTAAGCAGGGACACGAGCAGAGAGACAGAGGATTTGTAGAGGTATGCAGGCAGGAGTAGAAGTTGAGTGAGAGGCAGCAGTCAGCAGCAGGGGGCAGAGCCTACATCGATTTAGCAAAAGGAAAGCTTGCCTTACAAAGCTGTTAGATGTTTTTGAAGGGGTTAATAAACATGTGGACATTCCAGGGTGAGTTGGTGGATAAAATGTAGCTGAATTTTCATAATGCATTTGACAAAGTCCCCTCATAAGTGACCCATCAGCAAATTTAAAAGTCCAAGGATAGGATGCAATGTCCTGTTGTGGCTGGGTGGTAACTGGCTAAATGATAGGAAAGAGAGAGTAGGATTTCTGTGGATAACCAGATGCAGGGGGCTTCAAGCTCTTGTAGTGTTTACGTTTCTCTCTTTTACCTTTTCAGCTAGTTCTATAGGAAAAAGAAGATGCTATGGTTTTCTAAAGAGGTAGCTGAAAAGATAAGGGAGAACAGATTTGCATTCATAAACTACTTGAGATGCCAGAAAGAGGAAGACAGTGGTGTGGCGAGACTCAGAGATGAAGGGGGCGGAATATGTACAGGCTGATGAGGAAAAACCAAAAATTGCTTAGCAAATATTTCTGATTGGTGTTGACTATGGATGGGCCTGGAGCAGGACCACATAAAACAAGCACAAATAAGATGAGAAGTAAGGTAAACCTCAATTGATTTTCAGAACAGGGTGTTTGTGAGGAGTTAGCAAATCAACTGGACCGGATGGTATGAATCCCAGGGTTCTGAAGGAACTCAAAAATGAAATTTCAGATCTATTATTTAAAAATTGTAATCTATCATTAAAATCATCCATTGTACCTGAAGACTGGAGGGTGGCCAATGTAACCCCAATATTTAAAAAGGGCTCCAGGGGCAATCCAGGAAACTATAGACCAGTGAGCCTGACTTCAGTGCTGGGAAAAATAGTGGAAAGTGTTCTAAAGATCAAAATCACAGAACATATAGAAAGACATGGTTTAATGGAACACAGTCAACAGATTTACCCATAAATCTACCCCATTTTTTTTGAAGGGGTTAATAAACATGTGGATAAAGGTGAACCGGTAGATGTAGTGTATTTGGATTTTCAGAAGGCATTTGACAAAGTCCCTCATGCGAGGCTTCTAAGAAAACTAAAAAGTCATGGGATAGGAGGCGATGTCCTTTCGTGGATTACAAACTGGTTAAAAGACAGGAAACAGAGAGTAGGATTAAATGGACAATTTTCTCAGTGGAAAAGGGTAAACAGTGGAGTGCCTCAGGGATCTGTACTTGGACCGGTGCTTTTCAATATATTTATAAATGATCTGGAAAGGAATATGACGAGTGAGGTAATCAAATTTGCAGATGATACAAAATTATTCAAAGTAGTTAAATGGATTGTGATAAATTGCAGGAGGACCTTGCGAGGCTGGAAGATTGGGCATCCAAATGGCAGATGAAATTTAATGTGGACAAGTGCAAGGAGTAGCATATAAGGAAAAATAACCCTTGCTGTAGTTACACAATGTTAGGTTCCATATTAGGAGTTACCACCCAGGAAAAAGATCTAATCATTGTATATTATACATTGAAATCATCAGCTCAGTGTGCTGAGGCACTCAGAATGGAAAATGTCATAATGCCTCTGTATCGCTCCATGGTGAGACCGCACCTTGAATACTGTGTACAATTCTGGTCACTGCATCTCAAAAAAGATATAGTTGCGATGGTGAAGGTACAGAGAAGGGCAACCAAAATGATAAAGGGGTTGGAACAGCTCCCCTATGAGGAAAGGCTGAAGAGGTTAGGACTTTTCAGCTTGGAGAAGAGACGGCTGAGGGGGGATATGATAGAGGTGTTTAAGATCATGAGAGGTCCAGTGTCCTGGTGTCTCATCTTGGCCTTCTGCTCCCTGATGTTCCAGGTTCCTTGATGTCCTGCTCCTGTGTCTTCATCTTCAGCGCTCTTGAGCCTTCTGGTACCTGTTAGGCCGGGGGTCCTTTGGATGATGTCTTGCCCGAGCGTGGACTAGCCTACAGGTGGACTGGTGTCCTGTGCTCCTGAGCCGTCATGTCCTGCCAGCCGTTGGTGGAGCTTCGGACGACATCGGCTCCGTCATTGGGAGTTCTGCTTCGACTGGATCCTTCCCTGCGCTTGTCCCGCTCCCAGCGTGGTCCGTGACCAGCCTCCTCGGGCTGTGTAGGGCGCGCAGTGGGACAGGGTGGTCCATGACTCAGTCCCGCGGGTGGGCTGAGTAGGGCGCCCTGAGAGATAGTGCCAATGTCCTTCCGCCCAGCTTCTCGTCTCGTCTGGACTTTGTCAGTTCCTCGTCTTGTCCTGGATGGGAGCACATGTGCATTTGAAAGCATGTGTGCATGAGAGAGAGGAAGCATATGTGTGAGAGCATGTGAGCACCAAAGCATGTGAATATGAGAGAGAGGGAGCACATGTGTATGTGGAAGCATGTGCGTATGAGAGAGAGGAAGCATATGTGTGAGAGAATGTGAGCACCAAAGCATGTGAAAATGACAGAGAGGGAGCACAAGTGTATGTGGAAGCATGTGTGTATGAGAGAGAGGAAGCATATGTGTGAGAGAATGTGTGCACCAAAGCACGTGAATATGAGAGAGAGGGAGCACATGTGTATGTGGAAGCATGTGTGTATGAGAGAGAGGAAGCACATGTGTATGTGGAAGCATGTGTACATGAAAGAGAGGGAGCATGACAGAGTATTGTGATTCTGCTCGTGGGAGGACCCGCTCTCTCACCCCCCAACACCAGCTTTCTCTGTCAGCACTGGTGGATAATGTCACCCATTTGTGTGGCTGATATTTATCCTGCTCGTCCATGGAGAATGTCATTTATGACTGCAATACCACTTTTCCATCATTCACTAGCAAGTTTACAAATAATAAATAGTGGAATTATATCCTCTCCCCAGAAATAGGTGGCTCATGACACTTCCATGACGTGCGGCCCCTTTCCCTGAAAATCAGATAAGAAAATGTGCAAACAGTTTAGAGGCAGAAAGATATACATAAAGCATATTAATTACCATCCCAAACAGCAGTGCCAGTGTTCCATAATCAATCCACTCCACGATATTGATTAGGCTTGGCCTCTGCAATCCAAAAAATAAGATTAATAGTCAATACAATGAGTCAACAAACTAGTGATTAGTTGCTAAAAGCAAACTCCGTTCCCTTGTAAGCTTTTCACATATATTGTGATGAATATTAATTAGGTGAAAATTATTTCTTTTCACAATAATTTAAAATACTGGCAACAAATTATTACTAAAAGCACATGCATTACGCCAATCTTTTGCCTGTTTCTTCACTGCAGAATACCGAGAATAAGCAGCTATATCTCCCCTGCGCCTATACAAGCAGAACGTCGTCAGATCCACCTTCCTCAGCAACATAGTATAAAAGGCTTTTAAAATGGGTAAGAAAGGGTTCTTCACAGCTAGAATGAAGGCAATTCATTTTAAGCAGGGTCCTACAACTAAGGCAAACATTTTACAAAATATCACAGAATATGACTGACACATTAACACAACAACCTAATTAAGAGATCACAACTTTTGCCAAAACATTTAAACATGCTTAACACATTCTCACATATGTTTTTACCTCTTAGAAATCCCAAACCCTTCTGCTTATGACAAAACTCAAATTTGCTATGAGTAGACAGGAGGGAAATAATTCTAAAATAAAACAAAACAATTTCTTGACTTTATTTGGAAGTGAGAAAATGGACGGCAGGCTGGCGTCCCTCTTCCTTCAGGCGTGGTTTAGGACAGAGCTGGGCAAAATGTTTGGTACTGAGGCCCACGTTACATTCATCTGCAGAGAAGGCCGGCGGGAAGGGGGGGGGGATCCCCTGTACAGCAGGCAGATGAAGTTTCTTTTCCCCTCCTCCCCCCCCCTCCTAGGTTTGCTCTCTTCCCCTCTTCTCTTTCCCCAGACTCAATGCTGAATTTGCCAGCTTCACCCTTCTGAGGCTCAATCCCTCCACTTCCATTCCCCCTGCCCAGCCTCCTCCATTTCCCTCTCTTACCACTCCCCTGATTCAACCCTCCCCCCCCATACACACACTTTGCTCTCTTCCCCTCTGCAGTCTTGATCCCCGTGTCCAGCTATCACTTCTAGCATCCTACAGGATGATGCTGCCCTTTTTCATCTTCTGGTACAAAGCTGCTGCTGCTGCTGTCACCTTCCTCCCTCCTGCGGTCCTCCAACCTCACGCGGGCTGACACGTCGTCTCCTCCTCCTCCTCCTCCTCCTCCCTTCTAACCAGGCTGAAGCAAAGCTTCTGCTCTCTCTCTTCCTAGTTCCATCCTAAAATTTCTGCTGCTGCTGCCTTGCCTTCTCTTCCAGCCTGGTGCTCCCCACAGGTCCAACTGCTTCCAGATCCCCCGAGGTCTGCTTCTCACCAATGCAGCAGCGCTGCCCCTACAGCTCTGTGCAGCGCGGTGGAACTAGGAAGCAGAAAAAAAATGCTTTTCCGATGGAGCTGCAAACTTGCTAGTGAATGATGGAAAAGTGGCACTGCAGTCATAAATGACATTCTCCATGGACAAGCAGGATAAATATCAGCCACACAAATGGGTGACATTATCCAGTGCTGACAGAGAAAGCTGGTGTTGGGGGGTGAGTGAGCGGGTCCTCCCACAAGCAGAATGACAATACTCTGTCATGCTCCCTCTCTCTCATGTACACATGCTTTGGTGCACACATGCTCTCACACATATGCTTCCTCTCTCTCATACACACATGCTTCCACATACACATGTGCTCCCTCTCTCTCATATTCACATGCTTTGGTGCATACATGCTCTCACACATATGCTTCCTCTCTCTCATACACACATGCCAATACATGAATGCTCACTCTCTCACATACATACATACTCTCTTCTCTCATACACACATGTTCTCACATGTGCACTCACACATACCCACTGGCTTCCAGTACTACAGCAATTTAAAGCCCACATTTGTTCTAACATAAAAAACCATTGGATCCAGGCGTCACATTTTTTTTTTTTTACAAGATCTGCACTTTTTTGTTCTTGAAATGGTTTGTCTCCCGTTGTTGGGAGGCAACTATTCTGAGTTGTTACTGAAGCGGGAACAAAAATGGATTTATTTATTAGACACAGTTACACCTAAAGGATAGAACGCTGAATTAGAGTGGAGTTATTTTATCTGACGTTCCTCTGCAGTGATTGGATTGGCTGTCCTTTCTGCTCTTTCATTGGTTTAGAATCTTAGCATTCTGATTGGCTACTTTTCCTTCTCTCTGAGCCTGCTGTATTTTTCGCACCAAAATGTGGACTTTAAATTGCTGTAATACTGGAAGCCAGTGCACTCCCTGGAAACTTTGACTTACAACTAATACGGTATGTTGATAATGTATTCTTATTTCTATGTCAGCTTGCCCTCTCTATTTTGGTTCTGATGTATATATTTATGTTTACAGAATGCTGGTATAAAGACATCTGTCCCTCCCGATGCAGCCTGACGGCGAAACACGGGGTCCGTTTCGGGGGACCCGTTGAATTGTTATTATAAACCCAGTGGAGTTGCCATTATAAGAAATATTAATACATTTGATGATTAAGTTGATAAACTTTCAGACCTGCAAGCTTATTCTGTACTTTTCTTGTATGTACTCAAATGAAGAGTGACATCCCGGACGAGCCCTGTTTAGATTTAGTTTTTGGGTCATTGCCAGGTTCTTGTGGCCTGGTTTGGCCACTGTTGGAAACAGGATGCTGGGCTTGATGGACCTTTGGTCTGACCCAGTATGCCATGTCCTTCTTCTTATGAAATGAAACATTACATGGAATCATGCCTCATCTGTGCCAAACATAAGAGCTTTCATGCTCACCCTGGGGGACTGTTACAGCCATTGCCAGCCCCTAAGAAACCCTGGACCCACCTGTCCACTGACTACATTACAACCTCTCCCTCTCTAATGACCATGCAATGATATGGGTCATGGTAGATTGTTTCTCTAAAGTGGCTCAATTTACACCTCTAGCAGGCCTCCTGTCTGCACCAGAATTGGCTGGTCGCTTAATGCAACAAATCTTTTGTCTCCATTGGGTTCCCTCTTACATTCTCTTTGACCATGGAGTTCAATTCACAGCGCAATTCTGAAGAGGTCTGTAAAATATGGAATCAGACTGGACTTCACATCAGCATATCACCGGCAAGGTAATGGTCAGATGGAAAGGGTCAACCAAATCATATGTTAATGACATGATGACTGGGCTACTCTCCTCCCTTGGGCAGAATTCACCATAAATATCACATAGGGAGTTGCACTGGGTTGTCACTGTGTCAGGTCATCTATGGCAAATACCGTAGGATACTCTCTCAATCCTGCTTTTGGTATCTTGCCCAGTGGCCCATGCTATGAGCCATGATCTCCAAGCCCTATGGCAGAGGACCAGTCAACTGCTCACCATGGCAGTTAACCAATTTAAAAAACCAGGACGACAAAAAGCGAAGACCCGCACAACAATTTAAAGTGGGAGATCTGATATGGCTCAAAATCTTCAGCTTAAAATGTCCTCCATCAAATTCACACCAAAGTATATTGGACCATTCCCCATTCTAAGGCAGGTAAGGACTGTGGCCTACCAAATAAAGTTGCCACCCATGCTGAAAATACATGTTTGTCATTACTGAAGCCACTAATCCTGTCCTAGCTGTCATAGCAACACCTCCAGTCCCATGGAAGTGACATCCAAGATGGACACAGAGTTCGAACCTAGGAGAACCTAGGCTCCAGGAGAGGCCAGAATAGATTAGAATACCTTTCCTCCTGGAAGAATTTCGGACCAGAGGAGAACATGTGGATGCCAGCAGTCAACCTTCAAGCCCCTCAGTTACTGAAAGACTTCAATCAATGCTTTCCCCAGAAGCAAAGCCTAGAGGCCTGCGGAGGGGGTACTGTAACATTTCGCTGCTCAGAGGATGACCCCAACATACCAAGCTCTCTCCAGTGGCATGGATACTGCCATGCTGTTTCTCCGGACACCAGCCCCACTAGGTGCAGGCGCATGCTGTGCGCTATGTTAAGAAGGCCCTGCAATGGGAAACCTCAACCCTGCACTCCCTGATGATTTCAACGTAGCTGGATATTCAAATCCGGCGTCTCAGCAACAGGTCTCCTGCCTTGATCTGCAGAGTGTGTTGCCACTGTCCCTGTTTCCTGGTTCCTGCCCTGCCTCATCCGACCTGTCCTTGCCTCCCCTGCCTGTTCTGTCTAGTCCAGACCTCCCTGTCTTGCTCCTTCCCTTCCTAGTTTGTTTCATGGCTTGAGGGGGTCTCCTGCCAGCCACCATACTCACCCCAAAGCGGCCGGGTCTCCTTGACAAATGCAGCAGTAAACCGCTATCCCCGCCAACATAGCAGGATGCTGCCAGTTCCCTCTTATGCACATGTGTGTAGATGCTCCTGGAGTTAAAGGGCCTGCAGTGGAAAAACCCATCTAGCACCCTTAGATAACATCACCACTTGCTCCTATATAAGGGCAGTCCAGACACCCTTCAGACACCTCAGCAACAGGTCCAGCTACATTGTTGTGTATGTCGCTTCTAGCCCAGCCTTCATCTGCCCTGCTTATTCCTGTCTTGCCTACCAGCCTGTCTCCACCTTATCCATCTCTCTTCCTCTCCCTTAGTGGGTATTTGGCCTTGTTGGACTCTTGACTTTCCTGAATGCTGCCTACCTCGACCCTTGTTTCGACTCTCAATTTGCCTGACACTGCCTACTCCTGGCCATAACCTGCCCTTTGACCATAGCCTTAGTCTACAGCAGAGATCTTCGCCTAAGTCCTGCCCCAGCACCCAAATATTCAATCAGAGTGGAATGTGGGCTGATATAGGTGAAGTTCCTGACTGGTCTCTGCTTTGCCTGGGTCCACCTATTGGTGGTGAGGACCTGCAGGGCTCCTCACTGCAGGTAGAACCAATCTCACCCCAAGGGTCCACAGACACAATAGTTTGCTGAGGCCATGGATTCGTCACACTTGACTTTGCTCTAAGCCATCCCTGGTTTAGCTCGCAGGCTACAACGTCAACAAGGTGCCTTGGAGTTCCTTGCTACAGCTACGGATTGCCTCACTACCTGCCTGGACGCCTGACTTCTCCCACCATACTGCTTCCTCCTATGCCAGTGCCATCCCTTTCTTTAGTACCCAGTTGGCCTGTTCCTCAGTTTCCAGCAGTGTCAGAGATTTCTCAACCAGTGCAGAATGCACTTCCACTTGTAGGCTTCTCTGTTTCCTAATGACCAAGCCAAGACAACCTATAATCCTCTCTCTGCTAGATAGAACAGTGCTGGCCTGGGCTTCTCCCTTCTGGGAACAAGGGAACCCCATCCTACTTGACCTTCAGCAGTCCATGGAACAATTCTAATCTGTCTTCGAGAAGCCAGGGCAAGCAGCTTCAATGGCCTCTGATCTACTCAATCTTTGCCAGGGCTCCCGAACCTTAGGCAAGTTAGTCATGGAGTTCAGAATCCTGGCCTCTGAACTAAATTGGCAGGAAGACAGCCTACTCACCATCTACCTGGAAGACCGCTTGGGGAAGATTAAGGATGAGATTGCTGCCTGGGAGCTTCCCAACTCCTTGCAGGCCCTTATTGCCCTAATTGGCAAGATAGACCGACATTTGCAGGAAAGGGCCCAGGAGACCCATCCAGCATGCAGAATCACCTTGGTCCCTTGCTTTCAATGCTGCTCTCACCTGCTACCGCTGCACTCTCAGCCTCTCCTCCAGAGGAGGAACTGAAGCAAATGGGCCTCTGCCACCTAACCCTAGGAGAGAGAGGCTCATCACAGGCAACAGGGTCTCTGTCTCTACTGCATGGCCCGAGGCCATCTCTTGACTCACTGCTTTTAGGGTCGCTCAGGGAGATGACCCTAGGTCTTACTGTCCCTGCTCCCCTACTCCTCTAGCCAGTTACAGTAGATCTGGACCCAATATGTTTCTTCACCCAGGCCTTTGTAGACTCTGGCTCTGTGGGGAACTTCATTCTGCAGGACCTGGTCTGCCAGCTGCAAATACCTACTATTCAAATGTCTCTGCCGCTTGTAATATCTTCAGTCTATGGGGATCCTCTCATGGGATAGGTTATTTGGACCACCAAGCCACTAACCTAACATGGAAGCTGATTTTTTCTCTTGCACAAGGAGAAAATCAGCTTCCATTTTATTCCCAAAGCCGTTAAACCCATCATAGTAGGCCTGCATTGGCTTCAACAACATCAACCTCATTTTGATTGGTCCACCTTGGAGAACCACTGGGGCATGGGTATACAGATTCCTGCTTGGTATCTGTGGGACCATCTCACCAATGATATGCAGAGTATACTCTAAAAAGAGCGCTGACCCTGCTGTCTCATTATCCATATAACTGCGGCATTGAGCTCATTCCCAGAGCTATGCTCCAGTGGAGTCAGGTCTACTCTTTATCTCCACCAGAGACACTTTCCATGTCAGCCTATATTCAAGAAAATCTGGCACAGGGATTCATCTGGCCGTCCTCTTCTCCGGCAGGAGCTGGTTTCTTTTTCATCACAAAGAAAGATGGATTGTTCAGACTGTGAATAGATTATTGTGGTTTGAATGCTTTTATTTTATTTATTTATTTATTTATTTATTTAATGTCTCTTATATACCGATGTCCGTTTGCACATCGCATCGGTTCACAGTAAAACATGAACTTTATGGGCGAAGCCCTTACAAGGAACAGATAAATACAGTTAACTTTAGGGCATAGCCCTTAACAAAAACCAAGGAAGAAATACATTGGAGGGGGGTATTGATTTACATACTATAACCTATATATATGTATATATATATATATATATATAAATAAATATAAACATAAATATTATAAATATTATAAAAGGACAGGTTCCTCCTGCCATTACTAACCAAGATCGTTAATCATCTACAGGGTGCCAAGATATTTATAAAATTGTATCTCCATGGCACGTAAATCTTGTCCGCATCAAGGCTGGAGATGATAGAAGATCACCTTTAATGCACACAATGGGCACTATGAGTATTTGAGAACGTCCTTTGGAGTTTGCAACATCCCTGCAGTCTTCCAAAAGATGGTCAATGAGATCTTCTGTGACCTACTGCATACCTGCATGGTCATATATCTGAATGACATACTGATTTTTTTCCCAGACCATCGTAGAGATATTCAGACCATTCTTCAGTGTCTCCAAGAAAATAACCTCTGCACCAAAGTGGAGAAATGTCTCTTCAAGCAAGAGAACTCCATTTCCTTGGTTATATAATCTCTTGAGAAGGATTTCAGATGGACCTGGCCAAGGTAAAAGTTGTCCTGGAGTGGCCACACCAGGTTGGGTTTTGAGCTTTGCAAAGGTTCTAGGGTTTGCTAATTATTACACCAATTTATCTCTAGCTACTCCTTCTTGGCAGCCCCCTTACTACCCTTACCTGTAAGGGTGCCAACACCAAAGTTTGGCCGCCAGAAGCTACTGATGCTTTTCAGAAACTAAAGGATGCCTTTTTTCACAGATTTTGTCTATGCCGCCTGAATCCCATGTGACCCTTCATTATGGAGGTAGATAACTCTATCCTTGAGGTAGGGCAGTCCTCAACCAACAGAACTCTGAAGGTGCTCTTTGACCATGTTCCTTCTTCTCCAAGAAGTTCTGTATGGCTGAGCGCAACTACAGTATTGAAGACCGGGAGCTGTTGGGAGTCAAGCTGGACCTAGAAGAGTGTCATCATCTTCTTGAGGGGGGACTCAATATCGCATCACTATATATATGAACCACAAGAACCTTGAATATTTACATCCAGCTCAGCAGCTCAACCCTAGGCAGGCTCTCTGGTCTTTGTTCTTTGCCTGTTTCAATGTTGAGTTTTGATACTTCCCCCACTCTCAAAAATCAACTAGCAGACTCCCTCTCCTGTTCTTTTCAGATAGAGGACATCCCAGAAGCTCCAAGACATATCATTGATCCCACTAAGATACACCTGGCCACTATGGTATTCATCCCTCCAGGGAAAACAGTAGTGTCCACCAGATTGTATGAAAAAGTGTTAAAATGGGCCCATGACTCCCTTATAGCAGGACACCCTGGATGGGCACAAATTCTTGAACTGCTTCAATGGCACTACTGGTGGCCCCAAGTGAAGCAGGATGTTAAGACCTATGTCGACTCATGTCCCACCTGCGCCCAGCAAAAAGCCTTACATGGCCGACCCTGGACTGTTGCTGGCCCCCAGGGAACCCTGGACCCACTTTTCCATGGACTTTATCATGGACCTCCCTTTCTCTATCAGCACCACCGTGATATGGGTGATAATCATTTCTCCAAGATGGCATACCTCGTCCCATTGCCGGGCCTTCCTTCTGCACCTCCACAGAAGTTCAATTTACCACCCGATACTGGTGTCCCTCTGCAAGAAATTTGGGATCATGCTTGACTATATGACAGTCTACCACCCATAGGACAACAGGCAAGCGGATCGTACCAGTGGCGTAGCCACGGGTGGGCCTGGGTGGGCAGGTGCCCACCCAACTTAGACCCAGGCCCACCCAACTGGCACCGGAACTGCAAGGCTGTCGCGGGATCCCATCCCCGCGACAGCGAACAAGAGAACCCACGCCTCGCGCGCCATCACGGCACACGTGGGGCAGCGCTGCTGCGGCCGCATGGCCAACCGGTCTTCCTGTTCGGGGGGGAGCGGAAGCGCCGCGCGCAACTTCCGCTTCCTCCCCCAGAGCAGGAAGATCAGCTGCCTCTCCTGCTGCCACCCGTTCTCCTGCTATCTTCGGACCAAACGGCCTGCCGAACTTCCTGTTTGGGGGAGCGGAAGCGCCGCGCACAGCTTCCGCTTTCTCCCCCAGAGCTGGAAGATCAGCTGCCTCTCCTGCTGCCACCCGTTCTCCTGCTATCTTCTTCGGGCGTCGGGCCGTACTGCGCGCCGATCTTCCTGCTTGGGGGGAGGGTGGAAGCGGATGTTGTGCGCTGCGCTTCCGCTCCCCCCCCCCCAACAGGAAGTTCGGCGGGCAGTACGGCCCGACGCCCGAAGCAGATAGCAGGAGAACGGGTGGCAGCAGGAGAGGCAGCTGATCTTCCTGCTCTGGGGGAGAAAGCGGAAGCTGTGCACGTGCTTGAATGTGTATGTGTGGATGAGAATGGGAGTGTGTGTGGGTGAAAACTGGAGCCTGGGTGTGTATGTGGGTGAGAATGGAAGCTTGAATATGTGGGTGAATGGGAGCTCGAATGTGTGTATGTGTGGTTGAGAATGGGAGCCTGGGTTTGTGGGTGGGTGAGAATGGGAGCTTGAATGTGTGTATATATGGGTGAGAATGAGAGCCTGGGTTTGTGTGGGTGGGTGAGAATGGAAGCTTGAATATGTGGATAAGAATGGGTGCTTGAATGTGTGTATGTGTGGGTGAGAATAGTACCTTAAATGTGTATATGTATGGATGAGAATGGGAGCTTAAATATGTGTGGGTGAGACTGGGAGCATGGGTTTGTGGGTGAGAATAGGAGTCTGGGTTTATGTGTGTGGGTGAGAATGGGTGCCTGGATGTGCGTCTGTGTGTGCATAAGAATATAAGCCTGGGGAGGGGTGAGAAAGTGAGAACTTGAATGTGAGCTTGTGGGGGGGGGAGAGCATATGAGAGTGACAGCTTGAGTGTGTGAGAGGGAGTCTGTGAGAGAAAGCGTGTATGTGTGTGTGTGTGTGTGTGTGTGTGTGTGTGTGTGTGTGTGTGTGTGTGTGGAAGGGAAGAAGACAGTAATAGAAGAAAGACACTGAAAAGGAATTAGGAAATGAGCTATAAGGGAAAAAATGGGAAAAAGAGACCAGGACCAACTGATTAGAAAAATACAAAGATCAGGCAACAAAGGTAAAAATATATATCTATATTTTGAGATGTTAGCAATTTAAATATAAGCAACACAACCGCTCTCTCAAAATTTATGGACAGGTAGGAGCCGTGTATAAAATCGTAATAATAAGAAGGCTAAAGTACCACAAATCACCGTGAATTATGTTTGTATTATTAAGTAAACCTCATACTTAGGCGTAGATGTGAATGCTATGCTGCATAATTTGGCATTATTTATCAGTAAAAAAAACAACTAGTAGACCTGCATGCCTACAGCCCACCCATGTTAACCTTGTGCCCACCCAAAAAATCAATTCTGGCTACGCCACTGGATCGTACTAACCAAACTCTTAAAACATTCCTGCACTCCTATGTCAATGAATGCCAGTACAATTGGGCTGACCTCCTGCCCTAGGCTGATATCTCCCACAATAACCATATAAACACAGCCAACGTCTTTGTCCTTCCTGCCTCCATTGCCAATACCCATGATAATCTCTTCACCCACTGCTCAACTTTCAGCACAAGAACTATATAACCTATCAAAGTGAACCAACCAATTGATTGAAAAGGCTGCCACATGAGCCAAAATAACAGCTGATGCCTGAAGGATGCCAGCTTCCCAATTTAAGATGGGTGAAAAAGGTTTGATTTTAAGCACCAAACATGCCTGCAGCTTCTCTCATTACGACTGGCACCCTGCTTTATTGGTCCATTTCCAATGTTATGGCAAATGGGCCCTGTCCCTTATCAGTTAAAGCTACCACCTACCTTAAAGTTTCACAATGTGTTCCACATTTCACTGCTTAAACCATTGGTGCTTTCCTGGCCCTCCAGTGTACTGCCCGACCACCAGGAGGTCATAACAAAAGAGGACTTTATCTCCTGGAAAAACTATGGCCCAGAAGAAAACTCGTGGGAACCAGCATCCAATATATTGGACCCCAATGTGCTGAAAGTGTTCCACAGCAGTACCCCTCAAAACCCAAAGCCTTAGGGAGGGGGCTTGAGGGGGGGTACTGATGCATTTCATGGCTTGCGGGAGTCTCCTGTAAGCCGCACTACTCACCCCAATGCACCCGGGCCTCTTTCACTAATGCGGCATCACACCGGTTTCCTCTAGCTCATGCTCGCTCAGATGATCTTGGAGTTAAAGGGCCCACGGCGGGAAAATCCCTGCAGTGCCTTTAGATGACATCACCAGTTGGTCCTATATAAAGGCAGTCCAGACTCCCTTCAGATACTCAGCAACGTTGTAGTGCATGTTGCTTCTAGCCCTCGTCTTCCCAGTCTGTTCCAGCCTTTGTAGGGAACAGACATAAGGTAAACCTTGCTTGTTCCTGCCTTGCCTGCAGCCTGTCTCCACCTTATCTGTCACTCTTTCTCTCCCTTGGTTGGATACTTGGCCTTGACCCTTGCTTGGACTCTTGCCTGAATGTTGCCTGCCCTTGGACCATGGCCTTAGTCTGCAGCAGAGACCTTTGTCTAAGTCCTGCTGACCATGGCACCCAAAGGATCTTCCCAAGGGGAACATGGGCTGATATAGGTGAAGCTCCTCTGATTTGCCTGGGTCCACCTGCTGGCAGCGAGGACCTGCAGGGCTACTCCCTTCAGGTAGAGCTAATCTCTCCTCAGCCCACAGTCACAACACTTGCCTTGTGCTGACTTCTCAGATCTGACCACTGCCTGCACCTACTCTTTTGCCTGCAGCCTGCCATTGACTGCCGCCCAGATCTGGACCACGATTGCTCACTGCCTGCCCTGACCTCAGCTTGGCCCTGGACTCTCTCTCTCTCCTTGCCCTGTAGGACCATTGCCTAAGTCCTGCTGGTCCCCAGAACCCAAGGGCTCAGCCTGCAGGGAAACAATCATTTCATTGATTTGTACTAAAAGAAATGCAATTAATCAAATAAACTAATTATCTGCATTGGGCCAAGAAGCAGCATCGCAAAGGAGGGGTGGGCTGCTGTCATAGTGGTACTCATCTTTGGTCCACAGACCATGCGTGAAGGAGGGGACACTCATTATTCATATTTTACATTTATCAGTAAGACATCTGAAGAGGATTAAAAAAAACAGAACCATGGTTTACTTAGAGTCATAACTGTGGGAATAGCTAAATAAAATAAACTTTTAGAAACTGTATACACATCTCCTCATAAATAAATTAAAAATCCGAACAAAAAAGGGTACCTTAATGATATCATTTGCTTTAGCTACTGCCTGTTTTTTTTAAAAATTAATGTTGCTATATAGGGATCCTCTGTAGTAAGCTTTTTTTTCCCCAAAGACAGAAAATTAGAACATTTTTAGCATAGGCCCCTAAATCAGGATTGCATAGTCATAATTCTCTTAAAACATATTTTTATTTTTAACTTTCTGAAAAATTCACTTCATTTTACATGCCAAATGTCTATTACTTAAATTATTTGTGAGCTATAGCATTTCAATATTATACTCTGCTGCTGTGCAAATGTACAACAGTTATAGATTAAATGTTGCAACTTACCTGACCTACCACAGCCAACGCAGCCAAGGCTGCCAGCGAGCCCAGCATAGCTGCCAGGGTTCTGTGAACAATCTAAAATGAAAATAAAAGGACATTGTTACATACTGATGGCTCTTGCATTGGAAGTAAGCATTATGAACTGAAAATATCATCAGCAAAACTGACTGATACATGGTGGGGTAACCTGCACGGCGCAGCAGATACTACCATGGGAAGCTTGCTAGGCAGACTGGATGGACCACTGGTCCTTTTCTGTCATCATTTCTAGGTTTCTCTGTTAAGGGGAAGTTTTATTTCAAAGAAAATAGTAGAAAACGTCTTCTAACCAGTTTGCTGGCACATTTTGAAAAGATTTTTCTATTTTATAAGGATTTGCCTTCTTGAAACTTCAGGAAGGGATAAAATTCACAGAAAATAAAAATATGCAAGCAAAACCTTTTGCAAAATGCACTGAATGACTTTTGCATAATAGGGTTAAATTTAAGAATGTTTGAGGTCAATATTCAGAGACACTTAGCCAGATAACTTTTAGGGTATCCATCTTAAAGTCTTTAATACTCCTAGCACTTATCTGACCAAACTTTAGCTAGATAAGAGAGTATCCAGCAAAAATTTATCCGGATAAAGTAAGGCGTTTCGAGAGTATTCTGGAATCGAGCTGAGATAGCAAAATAGCTTATTTGGACAACTCTGATATATCAAGATGTCGGCCAGTGGAGAAGTAAAATCATCTTGGAATGAGTTCCGGGATAACTAACTTAACCGACAATATTTTAAAAATATTGTTGGTTAAGCAACAATTATAGACAAAAAATATACTTCCAAGCAGGTCTCGCACCTGATCCCCCCCATCCCAGTGAAAACAATGCAGGTCCTGCTGACCAATCTCTGAGGCCCCCCAAAAGTAAATATTTCAAGTTGCAGGCTTTTAGGCCCCAAAAGCCTACTGTCCCCCTTCTCTTCCAAAAGCCATAAAAGCATTTAATGTCAGACTACAACATTATATCACCCTACTCTCATCAACTCAGTCCTGACTTTCCCACCCTACTCTCATTCCATCAGACTTCTAATTGCAACCAGGAGCTTGGAACTTAAGTGCAGCTCCTGGGTCCGTCCAACGTTGCTTTGACAGCAATGCTGGCCACTCAAGCTATCAGCCCAGCAATACTCTGACAGTAACACTGTTAGCTTACGTGACCAGCATTGCTCTCAGAATAATACTGGATACATTGGGAGCTGGATGCAAGTTCCAAGCTCTCAATTGCAATTAGAGGTTTGGGGGTGCGGCAATACTCTAGGCACTCACTCCTTAGAAATAAAAAATTCCTGACTCGTTTTGTGTAAAGAGAATTTGCCGACAGACCAGGCTCAAAACAAACCACACTGTATCCTGACAAGCTTCCTCATCCTCGAGTTTTCACATACTCCTATGCTGGCATTAATCTACTTTTGAAACGCTGTACTGAAATGATATTAATCTCTGACCCCTCGTGGTCCCATTTTTGCTGGTAGCTTCCTTCATAATGCTGCCTCCAACCAAGATATCATATATATAACTTTCACATTGCTGAGGTACTGTGATGGCCAGAGAAACTCTCCTTATCTTGACTTGATGTGAATGCTCGCCATCCCCCTGACGCAGCCTTGGTGCAAAACACGGCCGTGTCTGGATATTTCTACCTTTTCAGAATAAGAGTATATTGTTTAAACAAGTGTTCTTTCCTGTTGGCCTTCAAACAAATAAAGCAATTAATATATGTATTGAACAGTTTATATTGTAGTGCCATACATTATTTTGGGATTCATATTTATGTGAAAAGGACCGGAAGCGCAAGCCTATTGGCACGCGAATCAAACCCTTCAATTATTTGAGTGAAGATCAATTTAAAGTTGGTTAAAGAGGATTGGTAAGTATTTATTTATTTATTTATAGTTTTTTATATACCGCGGAACGTAATACACATCACCTCGGTTTACAGCAAACAGTAATTCAGCCAAAGGCTTTACAATAAACATCAGAGGAATAAGTAATGTGCTAAATTAACAGCAAAACTAGAAGTATACATATCAAATATATATGAGTAATGAGAGGAATGGGAGTAGGTGGGAAAGGTAAGGCAGTATACAAGAATCAAGAGTTAGTTGAGAAGCGAAGTATGTAATTGCATAATTTACATCTATCAGAGGAAGGCCTTTCGAAACAGCCAAGTTTTTAAGTTCTGCTTAAATTTTCGGTGGCAGGGTTCTTGGCGCAGATCAGAGGGCATACTGTTCCACATTTTGGTTCCTGCTATAATGAGGGAACGTTTTTTTGTGGATGTAAGTTTGGTTAGTTTAGGAGAAGGGATCGGTAGTCTGGCCTTATGTTGAGATCTGATTGGACGGTTTGTTTTTTGGAAATACAGGTGCTCGGGAAACCATTGCATGTTTTGGTTGTAAATGGCCTTATGAATCAGAGTCATTGATTTGTAGATGATCCTGGATGCAACAGGTAGCCAGTGAAGTAATTGAAGCACAGGAGAGATGTGATCGTAGCGGTGCGTGTTGGCGATGATGCGTGCCGCTGCATTTTGAAGCATTTGTAATGGCTGCAATGTGTTTTTTGGTAGTCCTAATAGCAAAGCATTGCAGTAGTCAAGTTTTGATAGAATTGTGGCTTGTAGAACCGTGCGGAAGTCGTATGGGTGTAGTAGAGGTCTAATACGCTTTAGTGTGTTAAGCTTAAAAAATCCGTTTTTAACAGTGTTAGCGATGAATTTTTTAAAGGTAAAGTTGTTGTCTAATATAACGCCAAGGCTGCGAACTTGCTGTGCCGCCGGAGGGTAGCCTTGGGGTAGGACTGTTGTGTTCAGTGTGGAGTTGTTTGCAGGTGATATGAAGAGGAGTTCAGTCTTGTTAGTATTGATAGCTAGAAAGTTGTTGGTGAGGAGTTTTTTTTATTTCCGTGAGGGCTGCATTCCAAGTGTTCAGAGCATTTGAAAGAGAGTTTTTTATAGGTATGAGAATCTGCACATCATCTGCATAAATAAAGTGTTGGAGACCCAGTTTAGATAGGAGGCGACATAATGGAGTGAGATAAATATTAAACAGCATTGACGAAAGTGCAGATCCTTGGGGTACTCCTTGTGTGAGGCTTCTAGGTTTAGATTCACATTGACCACTTTTTACACTGTAACTCCTGTTGTTCAGGAATGATTGGAACCAAAGTAGTGCAGTGCCGGAAATACCTATTTCAGAAAGGCGTGTGATAAGTGTGTTGTGATTAACAGTGTCAAAGGCAGAAGATATATCCAGTAGGGCAAGTATGTATGCATGGCCAGAGTCAAGGGCTTTCAGGAGTGATTCTGATAGTGATAGCTTTGGGAAATCTTTGGACTTATAAAAGTTCCTGTTGGACTCTATGTGATATAGTGGGACATATTCTTTAGAGTTTGTGTGTGTCTGAGGTAATAAGCGAGCCAGAGGTAGTTAATTCTAGTGTCTGTTTTTCCCACCCACTCAACCCTTGATTTTTAGGCAAGACACACTCTCTCATTAAAAATCAATCAGGCTCCTATCTAAATCATTCCACTAAGCAACCCCCTGATCATAAATGAAACTTCATCTCCCAAATTTCTCTCATCAGTTACATGTCACTTTAACTTCTCCCTTCCCCTATCTTCCCATCAGTGTTCTTTAAGGATATTACGATTCGTCCCCTCTCGTTCCCCCTTTTTACCCTCCCTGCCCTCCTTGCTCAAGGCACGCTACCTTTATTTTATTTTAATTTTAATTAATAATTTGTTTTTAGCTAGTTATCATCTAGCTATTTAGTCAAATTTATGTATTTAAGTTTATTTTAGTTATATTTTATTTTTATTTTTAACATGTTGTAAACCGTTTTGATAAAATTTTATTTTAAAAAACGGTATATAAATACCTTTAAATAAATAAATAAAATAAATTGTACCAGCCCTTATTGAAAGTTTAATCATCCCCTTGTAGGACACTAACTGATTGATTGGTAAATTCACCTGTAAATATAAAGTGCTCTAATTCCCTTAGTATCCTAAACTTAACTAGGAACTCAATAAAATTAAGATGAAGGCAGCAGTCCAGCAGCAAAAGGGGAGCTTTCTAGTCTTTTGCATTGAGTGTCACATGTATGAATTTTACCCGCCAGTGAGAGATTATATGTGTGCACTCGGTGCAAAGAGCTCCTGGCTCTCAGGGAATGAATCTGATCTCTGGAGGCTAGAGTAGCAGACTTGGAGGAGCTGAGGCAGAAAGAGAGGTATATTGAGGAGACCTTCAGGGACATAGTAGCCAAGTTTCAAATCCAGTCTGGCAGCCTAGTGTTGCCTTGGATCAGAAAGGTCTCCCAGTAGGAGAACATCACCCTGGTGTAGCAGGAAGTGATCTTGAGCAGGGACCTGCTCTCCAGGTGATGTATTGTCGTCTCACACTGAGGACAAGTCTCCCAGGGCTACTGCCCAGGAGGGAAGGGTTAGGTTAGTTGGTGATTCAATTATTAGAAATGTAGATAGCAGGGTGGCTGGTGGACGTGAGGACCGCCTGGTAACTTGCCTGCTTGGTGCGAAGGTGGCAGACCTCACACATCACCTAGATAGGATTATAGATAGTGCTGGGGAGGAGCCAGCTGTCATGGTACATGTGGGCACCAATGACATAGGAAAATGTGGGAGAGAGGTTCTGAAAGCCAAATTTAGGCTCTTAGGTAGAAAGCTTAAATCCAGAACCTCCAGGGTGGCATTCTCTGAAATGCTCCCTGTTCCACGCATAGGTCACCAGAGGCAGGCAGAGCTCCAGAGTTTCAATGCGTGGATGAGAAAATGGTGTAAGGAAGAGGGATTCAGTTTTGTAAGGAACTGGGGAAACTTTTGGGGAAGGGGGGAGTCTCTTCCGAAGGGATGGGCTCCACCATAACCAGAGTGGAACCAAGCTGCTGGCACTAACTTTTAAAAAGGAGATAGAGCAGCTTTTAAACTAGAACAAGGTAGAAAGCTGACAGTCACTCAGCAGTGCATGGTTCGGAGAAATGTATCCTTGAAGGATACGAATGAAACAAGAGAATTAGCGCATCCCAATAGAGAGGTTCCAATAAAAGCAAACGTAGTCCATGTGCCTATATGTAAAAAATTACCTGAGCTAAAGAATTCCAAATTATCCCTTAGAACTGAAAAGCAGGTTGTTAATACAAACAAAAAACACACTGAAATGTCTGTATTCCAATGCCAGAAGTCTAAGACATAAGATGGGAGAGTTAGAGTGTATAGCAGCAAATGATGAGATTGACATAATTGGCATCACAGAGACTTGGTGGAAGGAGGATAACCAATGGGACAGAGCTTTATCAGGGTACAAATTATATTGCAATGATAGGGAGGATTAACTCGGTGGGGGTGTGGTACTTTATGTCCGGGAGGGTATAGAGTCCAACAGGATAAAGATCATACAAGAGACTAAATACTCAGTAGAATCTATATGGGTAGAAATCCCATGTGTGTTGGGTAAGAGTATAGTGATAGGAGTATACTACCATCCACATGGACAAAATGGTCAGACAGATGATGAAATGCTAAGAGAAATCAGGGAAGATAACCAGTTTGGCAGTGCAGTAATAATGGGAGATTTCAATTACCCAAAATGAAGAAGAAGCACGATCCTTGCACATCCACAAGTACTAGAAACACTGGTGCAGGACAAATCTTACACCCACCAACAGTTTCAGTAAATATTATTTTATTCCAAAAGTATTCAGTGTATCAGAATTTTTATATTGGCAACTCCGTAGTTCATAGCAATAAGTTATAGAGTTCATAGCAATAGATTGTAGCAGTCCCCCGACACGGTCCCGTGTTTCGCTATGGCTGCATCGGGAGGCACCCAAGTACAATTATAGTCTTAGACAACAGTAACCCCACTATTGACTGGGTAAATGTAACATCAGGACTTGCTAGAGACATAAAGTTCCTGGATGGAATAAATGACTGCTTCATGGAGCAATTGGTTCAGGAACCAATAAGAGAGGGAGCTATTTTAGATTTAATCCTTAATGGAACGCAGGACTTGGTGAGAGAGGTAACGGTGGTGGGGCCACTTGGCAACAGTGATCATAACCTGATCAAATTTAAACTAATAACTGGAAGGGGGACAATAAGTAAATCTGCAGCTCTAACACTAAACTTTCAAAAGGGAAACTGATAAAATGAGGAAAATAGAAAAAAACTGAAAGGTGCAGCTGCAAAGGTTAAATGTTCAACAGGCTTGGATATTGTTTAAAAATATAATCCTAGATGCGCAGTCTGTTATGCGTCCTGTCCGCAGCCGTCCCACACACAGGCCTGCTCACCTTCACGGTCCCATGGTAGGTCCTGGGTCGGCCTCCCTAGCGGTAGTTGCCAGCTCCTCTAGGCCCCGGCGTCCCGTGGCAGCAGTCGCCGGGCCTTCCACTGCACGCCAGGCCTCACGCCGAGGCTCCTTAGCGATGTTGGCCACGCCCCTATGCGCACGTGCGGACCGCCCGGCCTCTTGTAGGGCCAAGGGCAGGCCTTAGCTCCACGGCACGCCCTGATTGATCCCCCGATATAAGGAAGCTCCTGTCTGTGCTTCCTTGCCTTGGCAATTGGACCGGCTTGTTTGCTAGATTGCCTCTGCGTTTGTTCCTGCTCTTGTCTTGTTCCAAGTCTCGTTCCAGGATCCTTCTGTTCCTGCATCCTAGTTCCTGCTTGTCTTGTTCCTGGGTTCATCTGTACGTTTCCCCAGGTAATACCTCCGGACTATCTAACTGGTACTGACCTCAGCTTATTCCTCGACCTGCCTGCCTACTTGCCTGCCTCCCGACTTCGGTCTGTCTGTGACCTCGTCAGACCTCTGGTATCTGACCTCTGCCTTGTTGACCATCCCACAGACTGACTTCTGGACTCTGACCTTTGCTTGCCTGACCTCGTCCCTAGATTCTGGCTCTGTTCCTCACCTTGTCATCACCTACGCTATTCTGGTCCTCCTTGCTCCATCGGACCTCTAGTCTCAAACCCGATCGCGCTTTCCCTGTGTCTGTGGGCACACCGGACTTCTACTCTCCCAGGAGGCTCTGCGAGGCAAGTCCAAGTGGCCCGGGTCCCACGGGTTCCTCCCGGGGGGACCTCGGGCTTCCAGTGGTGAAGCTCATCCCAGCCTCTGTCTCCTCCAGTCCGCCGGTATTCAAAATGGCGCCGATAGCCTTTGCCCTTACTATGTCACAGGGGCTACTGGTGCCATTGGTCGGCCCCTGTCACATGGTAGGAGCAATGGACAGCTGGCACCATCTTGTGCTCCTATCATGTGACAGGGGCCGACCAATGGCACCGGTATCCCCTGTGACATAGTAAGGGCAAAGGCTATCGGCGCCATTTTGAATACCAGCAGCCGATGGCCCAAGTGCAGGAGATCGCTCCAGGACCCCGCTGGACCACCAGGGACTTTTGGCAAGTCTTGGGTGGGGGGGTAGGAGGGTGGGGGGTTGTAGTTAATTAAATTTAAAGGGTTGGGATGGGGGTTTTTTCAACTTTAATGGGAAACGAATACCATATGTAACTAACGAATACGAATACCAAATCGGACGAATCCGTCCCTGCTGCACATCCCTAGTGAGCATACTGCCTTTAAAATCTACCCCGTAATACTCAAAAAAATTCAATGTTAAAGAAAACAGTTTATTTAACAGTTTTGTTTACCAAGAAAGTAGAGTAAATCAGCAATTCAAATTCTTGTGAACATTTGAAAATAACATTCAGAGCAGAAAATACTGTTTTACAATAGTGAATAGCGCTAAAACTTTTCTCTCTTTTCTTCCTAGGATTCTTATTCCATGTCTGGTACCAGTATCTGCTAATATGGAACATAAGTACACCTACCTGGACAGAAAGAAAACCCTGTAACTAAAGTCAGATGGAAACTCATCATTTTGGACAAAATGGACTTTATTTAATTTTATGAATCATTTAACACCCAGACCTGGTCCTGCCTGAGTTCTTACAGCCTCTCACCCCCATGAGAAGCACTTAAAGTACAGCACAGACACAGGCGACCTCTTTTCATTGTCTGGGGAATGCACAGACACAGGCGACCTCTTTTCATTGTCTGGGGAATAAGCGAGAGCTTCCCCCCATAAAAAGAGTCACCCCCGGGATTAAGAGTTCAGCTTGGGAATGAATGGCTGCGGCAGCCCCAAAGATATAAATAAGATTGTGTTCCCTTGGGACTTAATACACCCCATTAAGGGTTACATTTACATAGCAATTTTAAGTGCCTCCAATTTCAACAAAAAACAAAAGGGGGGTCATTTATCAAAATGTGTTAGGGCGTTTCGAGCTAGGTAGAGAGAACATGGTAGAAGTCTACTCTTCTTTTACCTTTCATCCCTCCAAATCAGATTAATTCTTCATTGATAACTGTGCTGTTCGTACGTATGACTGTGCATGTAAAACTGCCCCCCAGAATCCACCCCACCCCACAAACCTCACCCTGAGTTATTGGTGGCCCCCTTACAGTGGTATAAAAAGTTAACTGCTTGGAGAGCCTCTGTGCTCTCTGTAGCAGGAGCAGCCCAAAATGCGATCAAAGCCTGTCCGGGGACTTCTCAGCTTGCGAGGTGAAAATAACGCAGTCGTGATAAATTTAACCGTAGAACTCTTTTCCCTTTATAAAAAAAAAAAAAGTAGAAAATAAAAAAACGGTACAAATTTTACCTTTAAATTTATCCAAAAATGTCACTGGCAACTTGTGAAAACAGGAGGTATAGAGATTGTCATGTATGGAAGTATGCAACAAGGTAAAACGTTGCAATGATGATTCATGAAGTAAAATTGCAACATCTTATTTAGCTACACTAGTGGCTAGCGCAATCACTGCACTGCAACGGGGGGGGGGGGGGGGGGGTGTGAAACCATGTAATCATTCAATGCCTCTCCTCCCTCCTCCATTATTCATCTTTTTACTCCTCCTGTGTTCCTGCAGGCTTTCCTTCCGGCTCGCATGACTCTCCGTTGGAGCCACGCAGTACCTGGTACTTCCATGCAATTTGTCGATCAAGGCGAGCACAGCATGGGGAGTATATTAGATACGTAGTGGCTCATAGCTCCTGAGAACCACAAAAAAAAAGCCTAGCGTCATCACCAGTGAGATGCTGCAGTGGCACGTGTTTCAGCTGCATTGTGTGCTGCGAGACGGCACGCTGGAATCCGATGCCATTCCACGCCAGCTATGCCCCTGCGCAGCTAGCACAACCATGCATTCGCTTTTAATTCTACAGAGAAAGAGGATTATTGCCATCACGTAAGTCTGTGGACAAAAGTAAAAGTGCTGGAGTAACAGAAAAAATGGTATTTACACAAGTGTATCAATTAAACTGTAATGGCATATATAAATATATATATATATATATATATTATATGCAATTCTGAGAGAAAGAGAGAGAGAGAATGCATGACTTACCTCAAATATGATAAGCACATATACACTTGCTAAAACAACTGCAGCAATGATTACTTGAGTCTCTATGTTTGCATAAAGGTACTGATGAGCCATGGAAAGAGGGACATTTTCAGTCTCTTGCAGGATAGCCTGAATGTTTATTGAGATTAAATCACTAAATGAAAGAAATAGTAGTAATCAGATTGCAAGTCATATCAATAAAGCAATCTAGAGACTTCTGCACACTTTAACATTCTTCAGATCATATTTGAGCAGCAAGCTTTGTGGAACTCGGATGTTATCAGTGCACAGATTCCATGCAACGGCAGCCATTATTGATTTAGAAAAAATATAATAGGTAAAACTAGAGTGCTTGGTGAAGGAGAGATCTTACTTTGCTGTGTAAACTCCATTCATTGATTCAGCACTTTTCCTCACTGACTTTGAAATCAGCGTTGCATTCCAGTGTACGCTGTATATACGTATAATTATGCAAAAGGCCATGAACTAAATTCATATGCAGTTTACATAATCTAATCAAGGTGCTTCAAAAGTTTGGCACATTATGTTTGCAGGTGGTTGCAGAAACCACAGATGCATTTTCCCCTTCCCCTTTGCACCAGTTCACTCATGTACTTTTCCTTTCAAAAATTACCTTGGGAAAAAAGTTCTAGCAGATATTTGCACCTACATTTCCTGCAGGCATTTTTCCCATTCAGAGCAAAGTGCATAGTTTTGAAAATACAAAACTACGTTAACTGTTGCATTTCCCTTCCCTGTCCCGAGAATGCCTCCTCCTCTCTAATGCAGTTAAAAGTGTGTACTCTGTTTTACAGTGCATTCGCTTTTACCCAAGGGAGGGTGGGCAATTTTCAGAAAGCCCTTCTTATGCAGGTAATTAGTCATTTAACTAGTTAAATGGCTTTAAGAAATTGTTCTCTCAGAGGCAGGGGCATAGGGTCAGTACTGTACAGTGGTAAATATGCATCACCAAGTTGCAAAGAAATGTGTGTCCTGCAACCATAAACTGAACATGTCAGCTTCCGACAGCCATATAAAGTTACGTTGCTCTGAATGGGAAAAATGCCTGCAGGAAATGTAGGTGCAAAGTTAAGTTTCAGCTGCAGGGGCCATAAAAAAAGAGAGGTGCCATTAGGGAAAACGGTGGAGCATTTGGACACAGTGGAGGTAGTGGTCAAGGTTGGGTGGGAAACAGACCGTGAGCGTGAAGGCCTTGAATCATGTGGTAGACAGGCAGCACCCCTGAGCTATGGCGCCTACGGCCTCAGCCATATTGGCCATAAGCTAGCTTTAGCTCTGGTTGATGCAGCCTAGAAACTAAACTTACTAAGCCCATGCTGACAGTTGGCAGACATTCCCTTGCTGGGACTAAGTGGGAGCTTCCCCTATAGCAGCCGCATTCCTCACAGGTTGAGCCCTTGGGGTCCAGGTCTTAGGTGAGTATCCCTTAAGAGCAGTCAGCGAGAAAGAGTCCAGGCACGGGCTGAGGTCGGGGCCAGTGGTGAGCAGACAGTAACCAGGTCCGGGCCAAGGGTCAGGACAGGCGGTGATCAAAGATTAGTCGAGCTCCATAGCAGAGGTCAATACCAGAGAATCAGGCTAAGACACCAGGGGACAAGACAGGATGGACCAGGCAAGAAAGGGAGACCAGCAAGGCATGGACAAGACAAGATCCAGAGCAAAGCAAAGGCAAGGCAAAAACAACAGCAGAGGCACAAACAAGGCACAAGGACAAAGCAGGGGACCTGTTGCTGAAGTGTTGGAAGTCTGCAAGAGTGAGGTTTTAAATGGTCTGCAAGAGTGAGGTTTTAAATGGCCCCTGTGCCTGATGTCATCAGATAGGGATGCCACAATACTTCCCACCACAGAGCCCATAAGATCCAGGGGCAGCGTGGTGCTGCTGGAAGGAGGTCCGCTGGCAGTCTCCCCATCATGAGGAGGAAGTCTTAGCATCAGGGTAGATTGGCAGCATCCAGATTGAGTGCAGCCAGTCATTGGAGTCACGGAAATTGAGGAAAAATTACCTTTTTCTGGGTTCTTATTGGTCTCTATATTAGTAAAATGGCTTTATGTAGGAGCACAGTAGATTTATAAGAAAAAGAAACATTTTATATTTTTGTAGAGCTTAGCAAGCATGTTATTGTTCTGAGTTGCTATTATCTCAAGTAGTGAATGCATTGTTAGAATTTCTTTTAAACAACTTGTAGTCAAAATATGGAACAGGCTATATGCTGACTTGAAGAATGGGTTGTGCAATTTCCATCAGACCTTGCAACTGACATCTAGCATGATAAAATTGATGACACCTAGTACGTATGAAAAATGGGCGTCATTTAAATATTTGGACGGTTACAATGGGACAATAAATTATTTTTAGCAGACCCTAAATTAGGTCTGTGATTGGACAAATTATGTGTCAATAAGAGTAATGATGTGATATAAGAATGCTTGTCATCAGGGAATGAAGCATGGATTGGTTACATGCCCTGTTAATGAAAGATATTAGGGATGAGCCCCGGGGGCTGAGAGGGAAAGTGGATGAATAGAGCAACTTTGCCATGGCCATGTAGAATTTTATCTCAAATAAATATAATGAAAGATGAGGTTTTGCATATCATTTCTTTCTCCTCTAAAAGAAAAGGGAAATAAACAGTTGCTCCATGGAGATGTTTAACAAACAGGTGCTCCCATACCTGAGATTAGGTCGGGAGGTTATTTTTGTTTGGATCGTAAATCTTGTTATATGACAAAGCCCCCGCCACGACCAGCCAAATGTTACAATATGTGTGTGTGTGTGTGCGCGCGCAAGAAAGTTCCTATGTTTGTGCATGTGAGTGTGTGTAGCAAAGTAAGAGCCTTTGTGACTGTGGTTGGGGGTTTTTATTCAAAATATTCCAACTAATGATAATAAAAGCAAGTACTTTGCTTGTTAAAATCATCTGCATTTGGTCCTTATACTATTGTTATGACTCTTACTGCCCTCGACTGGTAAAGGTGGTTTTGCTGGAGAGTTCTGCAATATGGTGACACTTAGTTGAATCCTGAAAGCTCATAGAGTGGATGAAATAAAAATGGAGGGGACTCACATGGCAACACCAGGACAGGAAACCCCTGAGCATGCTCAGAAGCTTTGACTTTTTTTTTTTCTTCTGAGCTTTGTGAGAGCGTGCTCTGTCCCTGCACCACAGGAGGACGCCACCCACTTGTGCAGCTATTTGTCTGCTTGTCCACATTAAAAATATATTAGGCACACAAGTAAGGCTCCTTTCACTTTGGAAAGTAGACTCAAAAAACATTCTCTTTTGGCATTGTTCTATTTTTCTCTTTAATCTTGATATTCTTTTTTGTCTCTTCATCTCATTCTCAAATCTTTCCACAAAATGCACATGAGTCTGAATTACAGATTCTGTACTGAAGTGGCATGCTTAATTAACTAACCTAGCAAGGCAATTTCATAGCTTACTTCCAATATTAATCGGAACCCATGTATATAGTGCATGAAACTGATTATTTAATATTTTGAAAATTGATAAAAACCATCCTTTTTAAACAAGCATGTGATGATATATAGTTGATTTTATTTCAGATAATATTGTGATAAAAGTTTGCTGCACAGTTTTTAATATGATCTATTGTTTTATTGTATGAGTGCTGTTTATATAATGTGTATTTAAAGTCTGAGTGTACTAGTATGAGTTGCATTGAACATAAAAATGAATTTTGTGGAATATAAAAGCAATAAATAATAAAGCTTGTTGAATGTGGTGATATTGAATATATAAACTAACCTTTTATGTATTTCAAAAGTTCTGCTTCTAGTAACTTGGTTTCTTCTTCTGGAATTTAAAGGTATAGTCCAATTATAGATAACCTAAAAGAGATTTAACCTATGTTATAAATTATATACAATATATAGAAAATCAACTGGAAATGAGTTATGCACATGTGGTGATGGGAGAGATGGACTATAAAAAAACACTATTAGCAAAGTAAAAAAAAAGTGCCTGGCAACTTTGTAATTCTTCTGTTTATCTCAATATCTTTTAAACTGAGAGATAAAGTAAAACATATATAGCTGTTAGACTAGCAAATTAGCAATATTGGATACTACTGCTATTGAACCTCAAGGTACAGCCATCTTTCTATAATTCTAGCAAAAGACATACCCTTCTCCGAAAAAAATTAATTTAGCAGGTCTTGCCAAGAACCATAAAGGAAGTACTCTGGAAATTGTTTTAAAGTTTTATTGTACCTCAAATGCATTGATATGCATTTGATATGCATTGATATGCATTTGATATGCATTGATATGCATATATGTATCATATGTATCTAGTTAAAAACCCCAGCTTCTTTTCTCTGTTCCAAGTTATTACTACCCTGTTTTATTGTAACTGCAACCCTTAACTTTCACTTGTATATTGTTACTTTACTACTACCTTTTTTAATTTTTGTTATTTATTGTTATTTATGACCTCTTGTTACCTCTTCACTTGTTAATTGTAAACCGACATGATGCGATACTCATCGCGAATGCCGGTATAGAAAAACTTAAAATAAATAAATAAATAAATAAATAAAAGCTGTCGGGTGAATACAATTACTTGAGTTTAATTTGCATACATATTCAGAGAGAAACAGTGACAATTCTCCAACTTAATTAATATGGGGTATTCCCATTTCTGACATTCAACACAGAAAGATTACAGCTTTTGTAGATAGAAATAAAGGTTAACAAATAAAAACAAAGTATATATATATTTTCCAAAAACACCAGACAGTACTAATATCCTTATACAGAATCCTCCCAAAACATTAATATAACATTTATATATGAAGATAAATGTTCTTTTCCCAAAAATATTTTATTTATCACATCAACCACATATCCATATGTATATTATGTATTGGGAATACAATTTACTGTGATTTCAGTCACCGCGTTTGAAAAGCTGTGAGAATGGAAAATGGAGGGCTGAAGGAGTAAGCGTCTTGAGGAGCAACTGCCGTGGATAATAAGCAATGGAAGGATGAAGATGTGAGATATGCGGAGGATATCGGCAGCAGCCATAAGAAGAAAGGTGTCTGGTGGTAACTGAATGCCGGGCGCTGCAGCAGAATTGAAGGAAGAGAAATCATGCATTTTTTGATGTTCGATCTGAGGTTTGAAAACAGCGGTCTGTGATGATAAGTGCAGACGAGTGAATTGATTTACAATAAAGAGAAGTTGGAGCTTCAAGAAGGACCAGTGGTGTATCTACAAAACGACAGGATATTTAACAAATAGTGGGAGGATAACAACATTGGAAGTACATGGTTTTGAAACGAATGCATAAACGAATGCCCCTAAGTTGTTTGGAATAATATCACATTGAATATTCGTGTGTGTGAGAATAATGGTTTTCAAATTCTCCTGAAGAAGCCGTGAGGTGAAACGAGGGCCCTGTTGGGATTGGTGGAAAGATTAAGGGATTGATGTAAAGATAAGAGATTGGGGGAGTGGCGAAAAACTAAGGGATTGATAAAAGAAGGTACTGGTGTAAAGATTAAGGGATTGATGTAAAGAAAAGATTAAGCAACAAAGTGTACCATGGTTAGATTTGGTGGGCTGTAATATAATAGGATGCTTTGACTTGAAAGGTTTTTATGAGATATGAGTGGGCATAGATTTTATAGAAAACTTATTGTGAAAAGAATATAAGTATCAACAAATTATATAAGTATTAATTGTACATTTTATGAATGGTAAATGGTATATGAATGTCTTTTTTGATATCTTTTGAAGTATAATAAATTGAAAAGTTTTATATGTGCTTGTATTCCACTCCACTTGGAGTGGTTTTTTTGGTATTGATTGTTAAGCACGAAGGAACAGGGATATTGCCTAAAGTTTGGGTTTATATATATATATATATATAGTGATACGTTTGGTAGAAACCTTTTAATTCATCAGTTCTCCTTTAAATAACTAAGGAATAATTGGGGTGTTACCTCTTTAATGAAGAATAGTTACATTAAACCATTTTTTACAACAAAGGCAAACAATAAGTGATGAGTTTCCAGTGGCCTCAAGAACACCTCCTGTTTTTCACCAGGAACTAGGTTGGTTCTTCCTGGACAAGGCTCATTCTTCCATTACGTGAAGTGGGTGGTCGCCTAAGAAACCACATTTTGGGGATGGAAAAAAACTCTGTAAGCCTCCAAGCACCACTTACCCACTTTTAAGACCCAGCACCACAAGAGATAAGGGAATGGATGTTGGATAGATGTAGGAAGGGGGAGACAGAAAGTAAGCTGGGTGAGTGGAGAGAACATTCTGGGCAGATAGAGAGTGAGTGGAGAGGATGCTGGGAACTACAAAAAAAGGGGGCAAACAGATGCTTATGTGCTGAGCAGGGGGAGGGGGTGAAGGGAGAGAAAGGAGAATGCTGTCGGGGGAGAAGAAGACGGGAGAGAGAGAAGGAATACTGGGCTCTGTTGGAGCAAAAGAAGGGGGATGCAGGACTTGGCAGAAGGTGAGAAGAAAGTGAGAGGTGGATGCTTAGTGGAGCAAAGCAGGAGGAGGATGTACCAGAGCTGCCGCTGATAAGAAGGTGTTGTAAGGGGATGGTACAAGATTGAAAGTTCACCTTAGGGCAGTGGCATTCACTCCCAGGCCTCAAGAGCCATCAGCAGATCGGGTTTTCAGGATACCCCTAATGAATATGCATAAGATACAATGGAACAAACCAAAAAACAAAAACCACAAATGTAGGTAATATCTAAAGTACTTGGTTTTCAAAAAAACCCACATTGCTACAAATTCTAATTTACCAAAAATGTGTTATTTAATTATTCAACCCTCCTGTGACTCAAAACGAATTTAAAAAAAAACTTATTGTCAAGGAAAACATTTTTTAGGAGAAATTGAATCAAAGGTTCAAACCATCCAGGTTTCCCCCATTCTTTTTCTAATCACAAACATACAACCTCCCCCTTTATTGTTGGTTTTTTTTTTAAATATTTTATCAAAATTCAAAAACTAAACCTTAATTCAATGTGCTTAAATTAAATTGATATTATAAAGAAATGGGAATTGTCCACCCTGTAGTGTCTAAATTGGCTTAGCAGTGCTTACTTGTATCGGGATGGTTCGTGATGCCAAAATGTCCCGTGGTTATGCACACACAAATTAATAAAACTTAGCCAAATAGACCCTGTAACATTACTTGATGAAAATTGCTTCATGAGACTTTCTCCCGTTGTTTGAACAGTGATACTTAGCTGAATAAACGCTGATGAAATTTAGCTGGATAGGACGCTGAAAGAATTACTTGGTAGCACTCTTTCCCGACGTGGCCAGGTTTCGAAATTAATCCTTCATCAGGGGTAACAGCTCACCAAATAATCAAAAACGTCTGTATTAAGAGCTTCTTGAATCCAGCTTTGTCAAATCTCTGCTCACTCCCCGAGTGCTGCAATCAACTTCTTTCAAAATGGCGGACAACAGTTCCCATTCACGGGGTCCTCTTTTTAAAGGGACTGAACCATGTGACCCCCACAATGGCGTCGATGGCCACAGCATGTACCGTATCACAAATAGCGGAAATCTCAATCCCAGCAGGGATGACCAGTCTACCTGGTCATTTAAATCTAACTTTTCCTTTTTTTTTTTTCCCATATCCTACTCTCAGAAAGATCTGTACGGAATTTATTTCACTGTGTCCCGTACTCAGTGTGAAAGAGTCCTGCTTCAGTAACAGAACGTGTGTCGGGATCTCTCTGCTGGAGGTTCACTGCCTGAGGCAGTGGTACGGGACTGCGAGGCTGGATGCTGAGCAGGACCAGGGCAGGGTATTTTGCATAGACAGCCTCCTCTCCCCGCAGGTTGAGCCCTTGGGTCTCTGCAGGGGCAACTGCACAGTAAAGTCTACGCACAGGTGGGAGCAAGGCTGGTCAGACAGGAGCAAGGCATGGAGTGCAGCGGGCGAGACTCGGCACTGGCTGGAAGAGGTGAAGCTTGGTTCTGCAGCGTACTCAGTCCCAAGGGCGCACACAATCACATTTATAATCTCTGGGGCTGCTCCGGCCAGCCGACCTCTTCCCACCCAGCTGATCCCTGGGTGGGGGATTCTTTCTATGGGGGGGGGGAGACTCATCTATGGCCCAGACAATGGGAAAAAAAAAGTTAGCGTGCTCCTTGTGTGTATTTGTAGCTGTGGCATCCTGTGGAGGGAGATGCTGTGAATAACCAGAGCCAAACAGGACCAGCTGCTGGGTGTTAAATAATAATTTACTGATTGCTTTAAGGCAAATAAAAGTCCATCTTTAAATACTTGTGCAGTTTCAGATGTTTTCTTTACAGATAGAGCGTTTCATTGTAGGTAGACGTCCTTTTCTTTCACACTGGTTCAGCTTCCCACGGTGAGGTAAATTGTGCACTCAAAGCTCTCCCAGTGGCTTAACTGGGATTCTAGGTCAGGGGTCCCCCTTCAAGCATAGAAAAATCCTACCTTACAGTCCAGCGTCTTCCCGAACACCCAGCCTTGTGTCCTGGTGCCAACTTAATAGAGTTCTGAATGGGGTCTCCTCGCTCTTCCTCAGCTCTATCAAGCTGCTCTTGAAAGGGTGACTCCTCGGGTTGAAAACCTGCTGATCCAGCCAGGCTCCCGGTGAAGTGGGGTGGCTTAAAACCTCTTCAACAACAAAAAAAAATTGTATTTTCCTTCTTGAAAAACAGGCTACGTTTTGGCCATCAGAAAAATCTGTCACAGGTCTTGCCCACCTAGGGAGTAGAGTGGTGCTCACAGTCCTCTGCTTGAAAGCCTTTTTCCCCCAAAGGGAAATCCAGCAAAAAACCTATCTCACAGAACTAAAAGCTTAGCATTCCTGGGAAGTTTTGAATTCCAGTCACCCTGAGATTGTCGTGGATTAGCGGGGGAGGGGGTATACACAGACATGTTCACTCACACACACACACACACACACATATATACTCATTCTCCTATAGACACTCACTCTTATTCTCCCACACATGCTATCTCTCTTCTCTCCCTCTTTCATGCACATGCCCACTCGCACATAACCATTCTCTCTCATACACGCCCACACCTTCCCAAAGTCTCTCACACACTCATGCCCATACGTACTCTGTCTCTCACTCACTCTCACATACAAGCTAATTCATCCCCTCTCTCCATCCTGATTCCACAAGGAGCAACAGCTTCTTCCTTCTCCTTTAGGCGGCTTGCGGGGCAGCAGTAACTTCCTCCTCCTCCTCCTGAGGCACTGGGGAGTTGATCTGGGGGCCGTCATGGCCCATGTTGGAAGATTCCAGGATCCTGGGATATCCCCGGCCTCGACTCGTGGCTGCGGGGGCAGGACAGAGAGGTGCTGCCAGGGAGAGGCTGGGGTTGAGAGAGAAGAAGAAGGCAGCCAGCTGATCAGGACCGCAGCGAGGGTTCCCCGCCCTGCGACTCCAAAGGGAAGTGGGGGGTCAGCCATCAGGCCGCAGCGGTGAAGAAAGTGTCAGGGGAGGAGGGGGCGAGACGTGAGCCGTGGATCATCGCAGCCGAAGTGAAATTGCCGCCGTGACTATCAATGTCGCAGCGGCCGCCACTGCTCTCACTGCTCTTCCTCCTTCCTGCCGCGCGACCGTCATCCCCCTCCTCGTTCAGCTCCACGCGGCCAGAAAAAGTTACCTGGGATGCGTGGGGCATTTTCTCGGTCCCACCCGGAGTTTTCTCACATTGGCCCGGAGACCCGAGAATTTGTTCAGAATTCTGGAGTCTCCGGGCCAAATCCTGAGAGTTCCCGGCTGATACTTGGGGGGGATCCTCTGGCAGGTTGTGCACAGAAGCCAATCCCCTACAAAAAAAAAAAAAAAAAAGTGAATCCTGATTGGGCAGGAGGCTTCAGCAGGGAGGGTAAAAAAAATCCTACAACTTGCTTCTCCGGTGTCTGCTCTAAAATGAAAAGCAGCCACACCTTAAACCACAAAATAGCTGGTTATAAAGGGCATGAGTAGCCAATCCCTGCTCTCCTAGGTGGGAGGAGGGCAAGAGGAGATGGATAACTCAAGGTAAATGGAACTAAGGCACAGTATGATGGCCTAGGGGGTCCGGTCAGACACACAGAACAAGGACGGGGGCTGCAACGGAGAGAGAGACAAGGCAAGGTAGCGAGCGCAGCCAAGGAACAATTCAAGCAAGGCAGGGCACTGGGTAAGAATAGCGTTTGGGAGTTATTTTGGGCTTGTTTTGAAAGTCAGTGCTTTTTTTTTTACAATGGGCACTTTCTGGGCAAAGAACATTCTCCAGGAGGAAATGCCATTCTCTCGGCTTCCTCTAATCCAAACGACATTGGACTTCACGAGAAGATCTTTCTTTCAAACATAGATAAATACGCTACATTTTTTTTTCTTTAAGTCTAAGAGAAGAATTGCATTACAAAAGCAAAGTGTTGACAGTGAATGCTGTGCCTTCAACACATCAGAGCTCTAGGCCACCGATTCCCAAACCCGTCCTGGGGGAACTCCCAGCCAACCAGGCTTTCAGGATATCCACAATGATTATGCATAAGATAGAATTTGCATGCTTTGGAAGCAGTATATGCACATTTATCTTATGCAAACTCATTGTGGATCTCCTGAACACCCGACTGGCTGGGAGTCCTCCAGGACAGGCTTGGGAATCTCTGCTCTAAGCCCTTCCTACTTGCCTCATGTCAGGTAATAGGAGTCCAATGAAAACGGCTTTGGAGCACAGCTATCTTCCCCAGTTAGACTACAGCAGGGCTCATAATTTACACCATATTAATGTATACAAATTATAGAGGGGAACATTTGACTGTCTATAGGTGTTAATAGAAAACAAACAAAACATAATTATTTTAGAGGTACCTACCTTGGTTCTGGGCCTCTTCATTGGTCCAATCTCTTCAATCTCTTCAATGGTAACCACAATATATTCTTCTGCCCGCCTATCAATTACGTCAGCTATAAAGGGTCCACCAATATCTATTTTTAAAAGGGCAGACTCACCATAATCTGTAAGATTCACAGCTGACGGTAAACTGTTAAGGGGTTAACGTATCAGAATGCATGATGTGGCGTGGGACAGTTTCTTTAGCTTAGATATTTCTTTAACTCACAAGGCCTGAGGTATGGACCATGAACAGTTTCTCACAGATTTCTGTGGCACGGAACGGGAAATGGCTGCATCTCTCTTTGCTGGGTGCAATAGGTTGATGTCAGAAGACCTACATACTGATAAGCACAATAAAGTAACAAGACTGTAAACTGTAAACACAATGGGGGCTTGATGTAATAAAACCTGTGCAAAAACCAGCACTATTTTTTTTTGCAATGATTTTTGATACCGGTGGCCCCTGCTCAGCTTAATAATATTATGGTATGCAAATGAGACCCGCAATAAAAATCCACACTAGGTAAAAAAAAAAAATATGCGCCAAAACCCACGCTAAAGCCCCGATGCAGAAAACCACAGGAAGAACGGGCACTAAACCATTGCTAATGTAAAAAAAGGCTGCAGACTCTCTTATTGGCCGTTTAAAGTAGCACGGGCCAAACAGATGTAATTGGGGTGCATAGATAGCCATTAAATTTTCTGGGACACTCCTTTTTTGCAGAGGAATAAAAGGCAGCTTCTTCCAGGGCCATAGGCAAGATGTTAGTAGTTTGGAACTGTTGGAAATGTGTTCTTTCACGATTGCTCTCTCTTTTCTTTTGTCTTGTGTCTGTGTTATTGAGTAAATATATCTTTTGAGTGCATCTGGTTGTTGGTCTATAATTGTCTGTCTCTCATGTTTGTCGCTTGTTTCAGTTCCTAAAGAAAGCAGAGTATTCGTGACTGTGGTGAGAATAGAGCATGACAGAGGGGGGCGAGATCGGAGGAAAGGATGAGCATGACAGGCGGGTGAGGGGTGACAGAGTGGGTAAGAGAAGTGTGGTGCGTGAGTCAGTTGAGCATAGCTAGGGAGAGGAAATGGGCTAGGAAGAGGGAGGCTGTGCATGAGGTATTTATTTATTTATTAAGTTTTATATACTGTCACTAAGACAAGCCATTGTAACGGTTCACAAGACATAGCACAAAAATACAACAACAAAAGCAGTCATAAAACTCCTATAAATAAAATAACAATTGTAAATAGTGACTAAAATGTAAATGAAACAGCAACTAAGCCCTCAAATATACATTAGTAATTCAAATAAATAGTAGGAAAATAAATTAATTAATCACTAAAAAATACATTAAAAAAAACAGGCTAAAAGGCATCAAATACATTCATACTAAAATGACAGACTAAAATAACATAAGAAATTGCCATGCTGGGTCAGACCAAGGATCCATCAAGCCCAGCATCCTGTTTCCAACAAAGGCCAAAACCAGGCCACAAGAATCTGGCAATTACCCAAACACTAAGAAGATCCCATGCTACTGATGCAATTAATAGCAGTGGCTATTCCCTAAGTCAACTTGATTAATAGCAGGTAATGGACTTCTCCTCCAAGAACTTATCCAAACCTTTTTTGAACCCAGCTACACTAACTGCACTAACCACATCCTCTGGCAACAAATTCCAGAGCTTTATTGTGCGTTGAGTGAAAAAGAATTTTCTCCGATTAGACTTAAATGTGCTACTTGCTAACTTCATGGAATGCCCCCTAGTCCTTCTATTATTCAAAAGTGAAAATAACCGAGTCACATCTACTCGTACAAGACCTCTCATGATCTTAAAGATCTCTATCATATCCCCCCCTCAGCCGTCTCTTCTCCAAGCTGAACAGCCCTAATCTCTTCAGCCTTTCCTCATAGGGGAGCTGTTCCATTCCCTTTATCATTTTGGTTGCCCTTCTCTGTACCTTCTCCATCGCAACTATATCTTTTTTGAGATGCGGCGACCATCTCAAAAAGGCATAAAAGAAAGGGATAAAAGCTCTCTAAAATCACTCTATATATGCTTTGCTGAAAAGCCAGGTGTTTAAATCACGCTTAAACTTTTTAAAATCGATCTCGAGTCTCAGAATCATTGGTAAGATGTTGCAGAGTTTGGGTCCTGTTCGTGATAACGCTCTCTCCCTGATTTGGTTCAGATGTATAGAATGAACAGAGGGTAAGGATAGTAAGCCCTTGTTTCCAGATGGAGCTGTCCATCCATTGCTCCTACCATGTGACAGGGGTCACCCAATGGCACCAGTAGCCCCTGTCACATGGTAAGGACAAAGGGCCACCGGCGCCATTTTGATTCCTGGCAGGCCAGACGGCCCGAGAGCGGAAGATTGCTCCCGGGGCCCCCCTTGGACCACCAGGGCTTTCAGTAAGTGTTAGGGGGGGGGGATCGGGATGGTGGGGGGGAGTTGTAATTAAGTCAGTTTGAAGGGTTGGGTTGATTTTTTTTTTTTAATAAATGTGCCCCTCCCCCCTATGCTAACCCGAAAACCGAAATTTTCCCAAATTTCAGGGAAAATCCGTTTTGGGATTCGGGTCCTCCGAACCATGCCGAATTAGACAACTTCATTGAAATTGTCCAATTCGGCAAAAACGAATGCACATCTCTATTTGTCTCTCACTTACTGTCTTTGTGTGGGTCTTACTGTAAGTATGTCTGGGTGTCGGTGTCGCTCTCTGGCAAGCTGGGTGTGAGGGGGAATAAGCTCCTTGAATGATCACTTGCAGCCGGTAGGGCCCATGTGTATGTGTCAATGGAATCTTGTATGCAAAATTAGGATATATCCCATGGCTCCTTTCCACCAATGTGAAGTTGTTTAGCTGTATTGTAATTAGCTGATATGTATTAACGATACGCCCAAAAACACACACATATGTTCCTGAGGCATTTTGAGAATGAAGTCACATAACCACACTCTGCCTGTAAGGGCCCATTTGGATGATTATGAAGGTGCTCAAAGGAGTCCAATAGCACATACATTTCCATACAGGCAGACAGCAAACAGTTTTGGACACATTACTGCCACACACCCTGAGTGGCAGACAGCGAGACACACACATTCAGACATTAATATCCCAAACATATATATACATCTGCATGCCTGGTGTCTGTATATATGTACACAGTTACACATGCATATCTTTACCTTGGCTAGGAAGCCAACACTACTCAATGTGAATGAAGGGAGTATAATCATTTCCTATGTCCTAACTTGACCCACAAGAGTTTAGTATATATTCCATCAGGCCTAGCTGTGGTGGACAATACCTACAGTGAAGATATACATTTGTACTGTGCTACAAACACTGTGGTACACCTTGCGTGGAGATGGCCAAGGCAACACATCAGCTACGATGTTGCTGTCTTAGTAAACAGACCTTCCCAAGAGAGTCTACAAGTATTCTATGATTTTTCAATACAGAATGCCCATGTATAGCAAGGTCTGCACTCTTGGGGGAGGCATACTAAGGAACACCTTACTATACATGTATACTCTACAGGTTCAGCTTCACCTGCACCAGATGGCAAAATAAGAAGCACTGGGACGTCATGCATACTGGTGAACTGTAGATGTGAAGAGCTGAAAGCTGCTGCTTGGATGTGACTTGCCAGCCCAAGACAAAGCACCATTGCTTGGCAAATGGGTGGTGGGACATTGTTCCCAGTTTGTCTTCCAATGCCAAATAGCCCTAGGTTCACTTGTGCAATGTGAGCATAGAGTGTGGGAGTAGCACATCTGTAGCTACAGCTTTCAGTGTGTTCCAGTGTAGCAGAACTGAAGGCATGCCACAGCTACTTTTGAATGTGCTGTCCTGCTGCTGTGGAACACATTGAAAGCATGCGAGTCTTGCCTGCATCAGCTATGCACATGACTTGTGAGTATACTAAACTATACTATCATGGGATAGGTGGCGATTTCCTTTCGTGGATTACAAACTGGCTAAAAGACAGGAAACAGAGAGTAGGATTAAATGGACAATTTTCTCACAGGAAGGGAGTGGGCAGTGGGTGCCTCAGGGATCTGTATTGGGACCCTTACTTTTCAATATATTTATAAATGATCTGGAAAGAAAGGTAATCAAATTTGCAGATGATACAAAATTATTCAGAGTAGTTAAATCACAAGCAGATTGTGATAAATTGCAGGAAGACCTTGTGAGGCTGGAAAATTGGGCATCCAAATGGCAGATGAAATTTAATGTGGATAAGTGCAAAGTGATGCATATAGGGAAAAATAACTCATGCTATAGTTACACAATGTTAGGTTCCATATTAGGACCTACCGCCCAAGAAAGAGATCTAGGCGTCATAGTGGATAACACATTGAAATCCGTCGGCTCAGTGTGCTGCAGCAGTCAAAAAAGCAAACAGAATGTTGGGAATTATTAGGAAGGGAATGGTTAATAAAACGGAAAATGTCATAATGCCTCTGTATCGCTCCATGGTGAGACCGCACCTTGAATACTGTGTACAATTCTGGTCACCACATCTCAAAAAAGATATAATTGCGATGGAGAAGGTACAGAGAAGGGCGACCAAAATGATAAAGGGAATGGAGCAGCTCCCCTATGAGGAAAGACTAAAGAGGTTAGGGCTGTTCAGCTTGGAGAAGAGTCAGCTGAGGGGCTGAGGGGCTGCTGCTGCTGCTCCTCCTCTTCCTCTGTCCACTGAATCTCAGCATCAGTCTGAAAGTAACCAGTGAGACATGGGGGCTGCACTGCTGAGACCTGGGGTGAAAGCTGTGGAAACAAAGAAGAAGATATAAGTATGAATGCTAAGCACATATGTACTGTTTGCATAAGATGTGCATTTTGCATCATTCAATGTGAGCATCCTATGCAAAAAAGTGTGGACACCTGTAGCAGACTTTACAGGTGATGTGACTCACCAGCCCCAGTTTGCATCACATCCAGGGCTTTGACCAAGCCCTCACAGATGTCCAGTCCCAGCTGCTGAATGAGATCTCCATTGGGGTCAGGACAAATGGGCTCCTCCTCCAGTCTGGCACTTGTATTTGTTCCTGTTGGCCATCTTGTTCTTCATCTGTGCCGTGATATGCCTTTAGCGGTGGGCCACCTGCTCTCCAGTCCTCTTGATGCCACTCAGTTGGGATATGGCCTGAGTGATGGTCCACCATATCTGGTCCTTGGCAGCCCTGGAGTTCATCACCACCTAATTGCCAAAGAGCATGTTGTAATTCTTCAGGACCCTGACAATGAGCTGCTCATTATCCTCAACACTGAGCTTGTAGGCATGTAGATGCAGATGAGCTACTGCCTAGCTGCCAGAGAATTGGGTTGCCACTTCCACTTCCGTAGAGATGGTGTCACTCTCCTGACTCTTGCTTCCACTCCCCTCTCTTCCTTCCTCCCTGAACCTGCCCTATCAATTCCCCCACCCTCTGTCCTCTCTATCTAGTCCTGTCCTCATCTCCTCCTCCCTCCATACTCACACCTGCCTACTCCTCTACCCCTCCCATCTCTTTCTATCTCTTCCTTCCCTATCTCTACTCCTTCTATGCCTACTTCTCCTTCTTCTACTATTCTGGCTCCTACCATTCCTGCCCTCTTCCTCCTTCCTCCACACACCTCTCCTTTCCTATCTCCATGCCTTCCACACTCCATCCTCTCCTGCTCCACTCCTCCCCATTCCTCTCCACAAAGAGACAGACAGACAAACAAGACAAATGCACAAAAACTAACACTCTTCTTTCACACACAGATAAACACAACAGACAAAAGTAAAGGTAAATAGATGAAACACAAGAAACAGGAAAACTCATTTAGGTAATCGAATAAAGAACTCCGCTAACAATGCCTCCAACTACTCAGCAATCTCCTCCTCTAACTTAGGACACACTCTTAAAGAAGCAGCTGCAGGAAGCCAGTATATATAAACAAAGAAAACAACACGCCATACATAAAATGATGCATGATACGATGGAGTATAGCGTGACGTAATACTTAGATACATGATGCAGTATTTCATTAATTTCCCTAACTGCACCCATCTTTTTATCGCAGGACACTAACACAGCATATTTCTGCTAAATTTATCATGGCCTGATGAATCTTGGGGTCTGTGTGTGATGAGTAGAAACACTTGCTGATTGAGTATATGAGCAACATCACAACAGGAGAAGAGTATGTGCATTTGTGTGACAGAAATAGTGAATGAGAAAGAGAGGGAGAGTCAAGGTGCTGGGTAGGGGGATAAGGCAAAGTGGAGGCGTATCTGGGCAGATGGGGAAAACTGGTGCTATGGAGAGAGGAGTTGTACCAGCTGTGAGCCAGATGCAGGGATTTACTGCTGGACATGGGATAAGGGGTATGGTTGAGGGAACTTCTGGACAGGGAAGAGATAGAGTGGATTGGAAGGGGGAAAAGAGGGAAGGGGAAATGGGGGAGAGAGTGAGGGAGGAAGAAAGCATCAGTGTTATTCCACAGAGGGTAAGAAGGTTGTGGGGATAGCAAGCTAGAGCAAGAGATGGGGCAATGACTTTGCATGTTGGTAAACTCTTTGTGTTGGGGAATTATTGTACCTGAATTCTAAAAATGCTGCATTATGTGAATTACTTGGTTTGAGTCTTTTACAATATGGTGAGTTGTATTTCTATTTAAATTATAGTAATAATTTGTAATGGTGCATCTATATAAATTAATTTGCATATTCATTTCTGCTAGTTATATATGCAAATTCAACACAATTTTTTTGTTCTGCATTTTGTTTTTGTTTTTGGAAGAGTGTCCTCTATCTGAAGTACTTTTCTTCATTTTTGAAAGAATGAGTCCTCCTTTTGAGGTATTCCAAATTGGCCACCCAGCCAAAGGCCAGTGAAAATCTGAGTGGGTTCCTTTCAAGTGAGTGCTTCTTAATAAAAATGAATTTAGTAAAAATGAGGATATCTGTTTTGCTTGCAGATAATGTTATATTTCTGCAGATGCATACCTGCGTAATATATGTGAAGTGATTTGGATTATAATACTTGGCAAAAAAGAAAAGTATATAGAATTATGCTAAAAATTTGTAAAAATTTTTTTTTTTTTTAAATCGGTCCTGCACAGACCCCGGAGGAGAAAGCAGACCACTACTACCCACAGGATAGCTGTAGACCAGAGGAGAAATGGACTCCTAAAATGGTGACAGAAGAATAAGGCTAAAGGTGATGATTACTTCAGGAACTGGAAGAAAGTTAGCAGTACAAAAATATCTGAGGATAAGAACCAGGCAATTGTGAAATTCTATTTGTTTTTGCTGTTACAAAAGTCAGAAAGATAACTTCATTTATGTATTTATGAGAATATTTATATTCTGCCTATCGCAGCAGGTGAGAAGTATCATCATTTGCATTCATTTAATGAATACTTGATTTTATGTTATTTTTATGACTGATGAAGAAACAACTTTTCAAGTGTAAGTTATATACATTTATATCTTTGGTTAAAACAAATAACTGTTTCTCACTCTCTCTGGGTTTTTTCCTGAGAAGCTGGTAAGTGGTTAGGGGAAATGAAGACAATCTAGACTTTGAAATGAATACATTATATACGGGCTTTAAAATACAGGTGTAAGTTAAATGCCCTACTGAAAACCTTAGCCCTTGATATCACCAACAGATTGGATACTATTTTGTATTCACTTTTATGAAACTGCATAATACAATAAAAAAATTGATAAGGGATACAGTAGCTTTCCAGAGATGACACAGCCAACATCTGCCATGGGGCTCCACGATCTGGATAAATGCTGAATATTGTCTATTAGTAATTAGATAAAATAAGTGATGTATTATTATGCAATAGTCAAAAATCATCATTCCAAAATCTCTACGAGCTCTTCAGAGAAATCACATTCAATCTTATTAACTTTCACTGAACATCCAAATGGTAAATGAAATGTTTATGGATTTCAGAATTATAGCATGATATATCAAAGCTTATATCTCATCCTGTATCGTATCTATGGCAAGATCCTTTGATACATTGAGTCCCAAAAGCAAAAGCAGGCATGCAATAATTAAAAGCAACAAGGGGGAAATTATAGGAACACAAAACTAATCAGAACTGCAGATTATAATGGAAGTAATATTGTAACATTGCACATACATTACCCAGCAAATACATGCAGATGTTACATCCATTTTCAAAGCAGACTTGCATACATGAGTTCGCTTTGGAAATTATCCCACCAAATCTACCTGCTTGCATTTGCTATTTAGTGCATAGAAAGTTTTCCTGAAAATCTATGGGCAAACATTTTAATTTTCAAATGTATGTGCATAATTCCAAACCCTCCACAACTCTGTCCCCCAGGAACAGCTCCATTCAATTTGGTTAAGCTTGCGTGTGAACAGGACATGTGTATCAGGCAGGCAATTTTTAAAAAGCCCCTTTCTGCAGGTAAAATACCAATTTCACTCACAGGATTGCTTTTGAGAATGAACCTCACTCAGTGCAAGCAAATTAATCCATCACATATGGTTGCAAACGATATACTTACAGAGCACACAACTACGAAGATAAAAAGTCCTATAACCTTTAGGTTATTTAAGTAGCACCTGAAAAAAAACAAACCTGTAGATTACATAAACATTTAAAAAGGACACAAAAATTATTAAGCCATTGTCTAGACCAAATACATTCTTTGCACCCGTCTATTACTGCAGCAATCTGATTAGCCAGTTTGCACTTTTCCAGTGAATAAAGATTGATAGCTGACAATTTATCGTCTAATAATGTGTGAGTAGGAGCTCTTCAGCCATTATTATAATTTCTTCTTAGAGTCACAAATGGTTTTTATTGCAAACTCAAATATTCAAGGTCTATAAACCTACTTAAACAACAAAAGACAGGATATGAACTGCTTATTTCCCATCAAAGTCTGATATTTGCACAATGTTTCTCAGTTAAATTTATATAAAAATATTAAGTAGGACGTAATGACAAAGATTTAATTTTCATTTTACTGAAAGGGTGACTTATCACTGACTAAGAAGTGCTTACTTCAAAGCAATACTTTACAGAGACAAATTATATAAATTACTTCTATTTTACATCAGTTTATATTAAGGTGACATATTTTCAAGGGTAGAAATGCCTACTTTCTAGTTTAAAACAGCAGTCTCAGCATGGTTAGCTAGTAGATTATGATTTTCTATTAATACTAGAATTCGCATGTTCTTGTACAACTGGTAGGAGACATTATTATTCTTACAGCTGTTTAGCATTTGCTTTTTCTGTGTTTTCCGCTTGTCTGATATGTAAAAGGCATGTGATAAGAATCCATATTATTTGTGTAATGGTAATAATTTTCAATAAACTTTAAATTTCAAAAAAAAACAGCAGCCCTGCAAATTCATTTCTAAAGCAGAAGCATTAGTGGCGTTCTTCAAAATATGAAGTTGCTGGTGGGATTCTGTAGTCTATTGCCTCATTCTTGTTGCGATGCTGCTCGTGGGCGCAATCGTGAGCACCTTTCCCAACCCTGCGGTCTCTTCAGAGCGGCGGGGGGGTGCCGCCCTGGGGGCCTGCCGTTCCTCTTCTCTCCGTGGCGGGCAAACTGCTGCCATTGCTACCTCTCACCGCCGCAGGGGTGCCGCCAGCGCCGCCGTTCCCTTCGCGGCAGATTTAAAGGGCCAGTGGCAGCCCCTTCTGATGACATCATTCATCGTTGCCTCTTCAGCCCTATAAAAGGGCTCTTCGCCAGTTCCTCAAGGCCTTCGCAAGGAGCTGCCTGCTCCTGGATTCCTCATCCCATCTCTTCTCTCCAGGAGGCTTCCGAAGTCCATCTTCGCTTCTTCAAGGTCTTCTGTTCTTCGTGGGAGCTCCCTTGTCTTCATCCTGTGTTCCTGATCTCGACAGATCCTGTGTTCTTGTTTGTTTTGTTGTCCAGATGTTCCCATCTCTTCGGGTCCTGTCTCCAGTTGTTCCAGTCTCTTCGGTCCCGGTCGCCAGTTGTTTCAGTCTCTTCGGTTCCTGCATCTAGTTGTTCCTGATTCTCCAATTCCTGGTTCAAAGTGTTCCAGCCTTGCCTTTTCCTGCCAGATCCAGTCTCCAGATGACCATCCTGAGTTAAGCCTGAATCCATATCTGATCTAGTGTTCCCAGTCATTGGAGCCCTGTTCTGGTTTGGATCCTCCTTCAAGTGCTGCCCGGATTCCTCTTTCTCCCTGAGCTTCAGTCCTGTGCTTGTCCCGCTCTCCGTGTGGTCTGCGGCCAGCCTCTTTAGGTTATACAGGGCACACAGTGTGACAGCGTGGTCCACAACCAGCCCTTGGGGGGCTGTGTGGGGCATGCTGAGGGTCAGCGCCTGTCTGAGTCTCCAAGTGCCTTCATCTCGTCCAAGTCTTCAAGTGCCTTCGTCTCGTCCAAGTCTCCAAGTGCCCTCATCTTGTCCTGATGCACCTGCCATTCCCATGCAGCAGGTCTGAAAGGGCTATCGAGTGGCCAGAGGGATACCCCAGAGACCAGCATTGCCTTGCTGGTGCGTTCAGGTTTGGCAGAGGCCTGAGAGCTCAGAGTCTTCAGCCTGTCCGCCCATGCTTGGATACGTCTCACCTGCCTCAGCGCTTCTCCGGAGACTGCTCTGGGGTCATGCTATGGTCCAAGGGCACATACTCTCCTGAATAAGCGACCGCTCTCCCATGCTCGCAACAGGTTGCGAAGGCCATGTGCTCAGTGAGCATTTTCCTATGGCGGGCCCATGTTTTGGACTTTCAGAATTTTTGACAAGACTTCTATTTATTTTTTTCTGTGGAATTTTTGTGTGTATCCCTTGACCCACTGGAGGCGTCAGCCATTGTTCAGGATTTTGTTTTTCCAAACGTTGATCCCTGTACTTCGCTCCTGGGTTTCTATGAACTGCAGGAGGCGCCTGCACTCAGACTGCATAGTTCCTTCATGTATCCAATGCCTTGGGGTTGGTTCCCTTGCTACCTACGACCCGCAGGAGGTGCCTGCATCTGTTTGGGACTGCCAACTACTTCTTCCGGGAAGCATCTGTATTTTGTCCAGGTTTATTTTTTCAGCGACCGGCAGGAGGCACCTGCCCCCATGTTTAATTGCTTCCACAGCTGCTTAAGCTTTTGGTTCCTTCGTCTTTGTCTTTTCCAGTTTTGCCGGAGATGTCTGCATTTTTTCCCATGGGTTTGTTTTTTCAATGACCTGCAGGAGGTGCCTGCACCCAGGTTGTAGCTCACTTTGCAGTTGAGATCTCCAGGTTTCTTGTCCTCAAGCTTCATCGACCTACAGGGCGCACTGCAGTCAGTGGTCTCCAATTTCTACAGTCATTCCAGGATCTTTGCTCTAAACTCCTGCAGGAGACGCTCGCATTAATCTTCATCCAAGATCTTCAAATTGGTTCCTGGATGGTGCTGCTCCTAATCAGGTCTTGAGCTACCAGCTTGTTCTTCCTTTCCCTGTACATGGCTTTTCCAATCAGCTTCCATCCCTCAGAACGCTGCACTACCTCCCTGCACTGTGCAAGCGCTCAATTCTTCAGTTGTGCCTTCATCCTCATCTTCTGGGTGAACATGGGCTTGTGGTGAACCCCTGGATGTTCCCTGGTCTCTTCTTCTTAGTGGAAGAGGAACTCCTGTGTTTAGAAGGCGTAAACTAAGAGTTCGCCTACCCAAACTCCTGCAAGGCATTATTCTATCTCTCACTCCGAAGATCAGTTGCCATCTCCCAGCAGTTCCTGCATTTCAACACTTCTTTTTGCAACACTTGAATATAAGCTGCCAGTGTCGGCTTGGAGACTATCATGGGTTGCTGTCTGGTCTTTAGAAGAGCCTTGAGTTTGCCTTATTGTTGTTCAGCCTACAGCCATCGGAATACCACAAGCAAAGGAGTTCATACTTGTTCTAACATTTTATCATTCAGGAGCTGTAAGGGCGTAAGGGGTTCCCGTGGCTGGGAACCCCTTACGCCTGGCTCTTGAACCAGCAGCTAGTGTCAAATGCTATATAGCCACTCCATGCTCAACCAGGACTTGGATAATCCTTGGAATGTTCCCAGTCTTCAGAAAATGCCAAGGTTATTACTGGTACTTCCTGGCTTGTCATCTGGACTCCTTGTCTGCAGCTACATCCACAGAAGAATCATCGCAGTGCCAGCCTTTCCTAGGATCCTTCAACCCAGTTTCAATTCTGCAGTTCAAATTCCTCGGCTTGCCAACAATAACTTCAGCTTTGGAAAATTCAAGAAATGATTCCCTAACAACAAATCAATTTGCTGTTACCAATGCTGTATATGGACAATACCTTTCCTACGACCTTGGTTGTCAATATCCAAGTGAGAACCCAAAGAAACAGTCCTGCAATCTAGTATGACATATAATCTGCACCTTCAGTGATGTGTTTCTGCCCTCACCTGTACTTTGTTTGCCTATGTTCCATGTTGGCAGCCTTGAATATTTCATCGCTTTAGTCCCATATCAAGGAATTCCAGCTCATGTTTTTTGGATCCTCGATCTCCCACTGATGGTATGGATGGTATACCTTCATCCCTTCCAAGCTGAATAAAGGAGGCTTGAGGAGGGGGGTGCTGTTGCGAAGCTACTTGTGGGCCCAAGCGCGAGCAACCTCTCACCTTTCCCAGCCCTGTGGTCTCTTCAGAGTGGCAGGGGTGCCGCTGTTGAGGCCTGCCTGCCTGCCGTTCCTCTTCTCTCCACGGCAGGCAAGCTGCCGCCATTGCTGCCTCTTACTGCCGAGGGGTGCTGCGAATGCCGTCATTTTCCTCACAGTGGGGGAACCACCTCCAGCGATGCTTCCTCTTCGCAGCTGGTGCTGCTGCTATGGATCTTTGTGGCCCTGGACCAGCAGCCTTGCCTTGGGTCCTCGGCTCTTAGCGGCAAACAGTGCCACTGCAATTCTCTCCACCTCTGTCTCAGGGACACCACCATTGCTGCCGACTTCATCTTGGTCCCGGCCTCTGCTTAGGTGTGCGGCTGTGCCTCTTTCCAAGATTTAAAGGGCCAGTGGCAGGAAAAGCCCCGCTGCCCCATCTGATGACATCATTCATCGTTGCCTCTTCAGCCCTATAACAGGGCTCGTCACCAGTTCCTCATGGCCTTTGCAAGGAGCTTCCTGCTCCTGGATCCCTTCTCTCCAGGAGGCTTCCAAGCTCCAACTTCACTTGTTCAAGGTCTTCCCTTCTTCGTGGGAACTCCCTTGTCTTCGTCCTGTGTTCCTGGTCTCTCGACAGATCCTGTGTTCTTATTTGTCTTGTTGTCCAGATGTTCCACTCTCTTTGGTTCCTGTCTCCAGTTGTTCCAGTCTCTTCGGTTCCTACATCTAGTTGTTCCCGATTTTCCAGTTCCTCGCTCTGGGTACTCCAGCCTTGTCTTTTTCTGCCAGATCCAGTCTCCAGATGACCATCCATGAGTTAAGCCTGAATCCATATCTGATTCGGTGCCCTGTTCCGGTTTGGATCCTCCTTCAAGCGCTGCCCAGATTCCTTTTTCTCCTTGAGCTTCAGTCCTGTGCTCGTCCTGCTCTCTGCATGGTCCGTGACCAGCCTCTTTAGGTTGTGTCGGGAGTGCAGTGGGACAGCGTGGTCCGCAACCAGCCCGTGGGGGGCTGTGTAGGGCATGCTGAGAGTCGGTGCCTTGTCTAAGTCTCCAAGTGCCTTTGTCTCGTCCTTGTTCTAGTCATTTCCTGTTCTCGACCACTGTCCGTCCTGACGTTTTTGCCATCGCCTTATCCACCTGTTCAACCATCTTAAGATCATCAGATACATTCACTCCCAGATACCACTCTTCTTCCTTGCTTAGAAAAATTTCACGCCCTATACTGTACCTCTCCCCCTTGGAGTTTTGCAGCCTCGATGCATAATTCTGCATATTTTAGCATCACCAGAACCTAAACCATTCCTCCAGCTTTTCTAGATGCCTCCTTATGGTTTTCCTCACCTTCCTGGATCTCTACCCTGTTGCAGATTTTGGTCTCTTCGGCAACTGATTAAGAGTCATTATCTTCAAATCAGCAGATCCTCTTTGAATTTTGATAAATATAAAACACATTTTTCCCAGATTTACCAAAAGAATCCAGATTTATCCAACAAATTTGGAGATAATCTGACATTTTCATCAAATAAACCATGCAGAAATTTACTTTCAAGTTTGACTTTGATTTTCGAATCACAGGTCGCAACACTATTGATTCGTCTAAATCTTTTAGGGCTGTTTGACAGTCATAGAAAGATTTTAATATAGTTTACTACTGCAGTTTTTTGAAACTCTGCAGTTTCCTATGGTTTAGTATAGGGCTGGCCAACTCCGGTCCTCAAGAGCCACAAACAGGCCAGGTTTCAGGAAATCCACAATGAATATGAATATGTGGATCTCCTGAAAACCTGGCCTGTTTGTGGCTCTTGAGGACCGGAGTTGGCCATCTCTGGTTTAGTACGTTTGGCTCTGTGTATTCAAGACATTTTAATAAAGACATGATTATTTGTCTTTGCAATATCTTCTGTAGGCGTTGTCATTTCATCACTGCCAAGAGATGCATCATGGTTGACAGTATATCAAGTTCAATAAATAGAAATAAGAATCATGTTATTACAACTGGTCTACTTGCTATCCTTCATTGCAATATCTCATATAGGACCAGATGTTTTCCATATTTCATGTTTCTGAGAAAAATTCTGTGTACATCTGGCTCAAAGGTAGTTATTGCCTTGGTTTTTTTTCCCAATATATTTGAAGGACTCTAATTCATGATAATTTGGATTGTTGCATTCAGCTCTACAGTACAGATTATTTTCCTAAAACACAGAATGTGAGCTAAAGCTTTCAAATTAAATCCTGTTAAGATCAAAGAAGAATAACATTTAATTTTACAATTTCAGCATCATACCTTAGGTTTGAAATATTTAATTTTAGAAGAAAACGATCCACGAGTGCACATTTTTCCAGTGAAGTAGATCTAGAAAAACTGTCAACTTCACTCTCCAGCTGGCATCTTTGTTCAAATTCTGCTGAACTGTTCTCCCAAGACTCATAAGCCAGGCTGAAATCTGGCTTAGGAAGAGCCATGCATTTTAACCTATATAAAGTAAATCATGTTACAGATTTTACCATCAATGAAAGCTGATTTCATAACAATAAAATACAAATATGGTCAGATTAAATATATGTGTACTTGTAAGGAAACAGCTTCTGCACTTATGTCAGCCAGATAACTAAAACGTTTCTCTCAAGACAAAAATCAAAATTGCACACTAGAAATTGTGATCTGTTAAATAGGGAGTCAAAAACCACTATAAGAGTTTAACTGTGGAAACTGAGAAAGCATACTCAGGATCTCAGCCTAACTCAAAACACCCAGAGGTCGTTAGTCAAAGTCATTTATCTGGATAACTCAAAAGTTATCAGGATAAATACTGAATTTTGAATATTGGTGGCACTTATCCGGATAAATGTTATCTGGATAAGTCATTAACTACATGTGGAAGGAATTTTGGCATTTGACTAACTCCAATGTTTGAAATATTTCTTTTAATTATTTTACTATTATAATTGATGTTTTTTATTTCTTGATTTTATTGTTGATCAATTATCAGTCCTGTCCATGGTCCAATGCCATTTTAAAGTTTTACCAACCATCCAGAAATTTACATTTTTCTCAGTGGGGCTTACTAGAAATTGTATCTATTAAAGTGGCTCGTCACTCTAAAGTAGTCTCTCTCAGTTGCTGGTACAGTTCTTTGGAATTCTTTCCCAATGGAACTTCGGAAATGTGACGATTAAAACATTCAGAGGACTTCTAAAGACTTTTCTGTTTAGATTAGCTTATTTGTAAGTCTACATCACCCTACTCAGTTGTTTTATTCATTATTATTGTATATTTTTAACCTATTGCAATTGTATTTTAATTTTTGTATATTTAATTTTTTATACTTTTATGTTTTATTGTTAAATTTTATGCATGTTTTATTGTATATCACCTAGACCTATTTTAGTGTTAGGAAATTCATAAATTTTAATAAATGTAAATGTAAATGATTAGGAATGGTGATGTTTCTATTTTTCCATTGTTGCACCGCATACAAAGTCTGACTTGTTGCACATTTCTATTTATAATTTTTGGTCTCTATACTGTATTTGGTGAGGGTCTGTTTATGTTCTGCATGTGAGATATTCTGCTAGCATGTAGTTTCTGTGTAAGGATCTATACCAGCCAATTTTCCCAACAGAAAGTGTATCAGTATTTTAAGGCCTGGTGTAATATTTGCACTGTTGCTTTTTCATAGGTATGGTTGTTTCTGTTTGAGTGCTGTTGGTTAATGATGTTTTAGTATGGAATAGTTACTGTATTGGAAATGTTATTTGGTTTACTTCTGACTTTACAATAGACCTAATACCATATGGGTTCCAATGTCTTTTTTGCAGAATTTTCTGGTTGGCACCACAGTAGTACATGAAAATATAATATACATGTTGCCATCATAAGTGATATTTTTCCCTCAAAAGACTGTACTTTGAATATCCTTTTTCATGTAAAATATATTATAAATATATTATTTTTAATTGTGTATAGGGAGGGGTGAGTAAAGTTTGCCTAGGGCATCTAATACCCTAGCATCAGCCCTGTCTAAAGGATTTTCTGGATATCCACAATGAATATGCAAGAAATAAATTAGATATATTTGCATGTACTGGGATCTCCAATGTATGCAAACTTATCTTTTGCATCCTCATTGTGGACAATGCTTTGATTACTGATTGATTGCCTTTCTTCTATCAAGTTTAATATATAATAATATCCTGAAAATTTGACTATGAAATCATCAGGACAGATGAAGGCTCTGGAACATGAAGAGTCAAGACAAGGAGACGTGAAGACACAGACGAGAAGCTTGGGACGTGAAGACTCAGACGAGAGGCTTGAGCACGAAGACTCAGGATCAAGGTTCAGGAACAAAGTCAAGTACTGGGTTGAGGCTGCGATGCAGCGAGCCCTACACAGTCCACCACAAGGCGGACCCATGGGACTGGTCACGGATCATGCTTGAGTGCGAAGCAGACTCAAGACGAATACGTAGAAGATGAAGCCGGAACATGGCGAAGATTCAGTAGAAGCCTGCACCGAGACTCGCCCTATACAGCCACCCATGGCTGGTCACGGACCATGCTGGAATGGAGCAGGTTCAGTCAGAGTCTTAGGCATGGATGGAGCAGCCACAAGCACATCTGAGGGCCGAGACGAGATTCAGGGTAAGGGACCAAGACGAGACCTGGCGTCAGGCATGAAACAGGGGACCAAGATGAGACTTGGCTTCAGGCGAGGATGACCCTCCGGAGGCTTGCGCTGCAGACGAGAAGACTCATGCCATGAGGTGACGAGACATGACATGGCACGCCAGAAGAGATAGCAATGAGGAACCATGGGTCCAGGAAGCAGAAGCGGAGGCGAGGCATCAGGAAGGAACATCAGGAAGACCACAAAACATCAGGAGAAGACTAGGGATATCCAGAAGAGACCAGGAACATGAAGAACAATGAGGGATCCCACGAAGAACAGGAAATACCAGCAGGAGCGAAGACGAGAAGCCTTTGAGAGGAACTAATTCCTTGCGAAGGCAACTAAGGACAGGAAGCTGGGCCCTTAAATAAGGCTGAAGATCAGGAAACGCCCTGGGAGGAATCCAGCTGGGGCCCGGGGCATATCCGGCTGTGGGCCCTTTAAATCAGTGAAGGAGGCGCGGCCCGCACTTTAGGAAGACAGGAACAGGAAGTTTTGCAGGACCATGGAGAGTGGCGTCCTCGCCGCGAGCAGTGCAGGGAGAAGCTGGGCCTCTGCACAGGCCCCGAAAATAGCAGCAGCATCCAGGCCTCTGAGAATCAGCTGAGGGTGGCCCCTGCCATGTAGGCGAGTCCGGGGCTGCGGCCTCTGGGCCGCGAGGCTGAAGAGGGCGTCGGCAGCACTCCCTGCCGCGAGAGGATCGCTGTGAAGGCGGCTCTGTGCCACAAAGGTAAGTGCAGGAGTGTAACAATTGCCTTATGTTAATTACACTAATAATTCTATATTGTATTTTCTCTATTATTATTGTATTATTACTGTATATTCTCTATTATTATCATGTTCCGTTGACATCTCTTCTTCCAAGTTACCATGCACCATGTTCCATGTATTGTGTTAAGATCCTTGTAAACCGATATGATGTTCCTATGAATACTGGTATATAAAAGCTTTTAAATAATTGTAATAAATATTTTGATATTTTTGTATTTTTCATTCTGTGTTTGTTCTGTTATAAATATTCTCTCATATAATATTTATTTATTTAAAATCTTTTCTATACTGTCGTTCAGTAATATACAGTCACAACTGTTTACATGGAGGCACATAGAGTAAATTGTACGTGTATCTGCTCCTATTATTGGTAATGGAGGTGCCTTTTAAGCTCGGTAGCATAGTTTCATAATAATGGCCAATGTTGTCTAATCTGTCCTTTAACTACAATAAAAACTCTGTTAGATTATACATTCAAGTTAAAAGGTGCAATAAACAAACCGAAACATACATACATATAATGTGCTGTATGAAGATTTTGTGTGTACAGCTTTCAGAGTTTCTCTCTTTCTCGCTCTCTTTGTGAAAAGGCTTCTCTAAAGAGCCAGGTTTTTAAGCTCTTTTTGAAGGTCTTGAAATCTCTCTGTAGTCTTACCTCTATGGGCAGGGTGTTCCATAGTATCGGCCCGGCCAATGATAGTGCTCTTTCTCTGACTTGTGTTAGTTTTGCAGTTTTGACTGAGGGGATGGTTAGGAGGGCTTTGTTGGCGGATCTCAGGTTTCTGTGTGGGACATGGACGCGGAGTGCTGTGTTTAGCCATTCAGCTTTTTCGTCATGGATTAGTTTATGTATTGTACAAAGGGTTTTATATTTTACCCTGTATTCAATTGGCAGCCAGTGTACGTCAGCTAGCGTTTCAGTGATGTGATCTCTTTTTTTTTTGCCAGAATTCTTGTGGCTGAATTTTGTAGTATTTGGAGTGGTCTTATTGTCGTGTATAATAATCCTAATAGCAGGGCATTACAGTAATCAGTGCTAGCAAATATTAGTGCTTGTAGGACTGTTCAGAAATTTGTTTGATTTAGTAACGGTTTAAGTTTCCTGAGGACCATTAGTTTGGCATATCCTTCTTTGACTTTTAATGATATGTGTTGTTTGAGGCTAAGTTCTGTGTCAATTATTACACCGAGGTTCCGCACTTTCTCGGCTATTTCAATTTTATGATTGTTTTTTTTTTTTAGCAGTATTGGAGATTGTATGACCGTCATGTTTTTTCGTTCTAGATGAAGGAAAGGAAAATTAGTTCTTACCTGATAATTTTCGTTCCTGTAGTACCACGGATCAGTCCAGACACCTGGGTTGTGACTCCGCACCAGCAGATGGAGACAGAGCAAAACTTGACGGGCTCCCTACATGTAGTAAGGTGCCACCCACAGCCCCTCAGTCGAACGAACTGTCAAAGCAAACCAGTGACCGACTAACTAACTAGAACAATTTTAACCAATTCAAACACCCTCTGGCTGAAAACCGAAAACATCAGACCAGAGGCAAGCGGCAATAGGCCAAGAACTGGAACAATAGCAGTACAACTAACCAATCGAGCGGACTCTCTCTCTCTCTTCATTGTACCAAACAGACGGGCGGGAGCCTGGACTGATCCGTGGTACTACAGGAACGAAAATTATCAGGTAAGAACTAATTTTCCTTTCCCTGTACGTACCCGGATCAGTCCAGACACCTGGGATGTACCAGAGCAAACTACCGAGGGTGGGAAGCAGAGAGTCCCGCTCGGAGGACACTCGCCCCAAACCCCGGCGCTTCAGACGCCTGGACATCAAGTCTGTAATGCCTTGTGAAAGTATGCAAGGACTTCCACGTCGCAGCTCTACAGATCTCCTGCGTGGACACCTGAGAGACCTCGGCCCAGGACGTGGCTTGCGCCCGAGTGGAATGAGCACGAAGCCCCCTAGGCGCCACTTTACCCTGCAGAAGATAAGCGGAGCTAATAGCGTCTTTGAGCCAACGCGCAATCGTGGCCCGCGACGCCGCAGACCCCCGGCGAGGACCGGACCAGAGAACAAACAGATGGTCGGACATCCGGAAAGCATTCGTAACCTCCAGATACCGAAGCAGAATCCTGCGAACGTCGAGCTTCCTTAACTCTTTCATCCCCTTGTCCATCTGATCCCCGACCTCAAAACCTGGGAGGTCCACTGACTGATTTAAGTGGAACGAGGACACCACCTTAGGCAAAAAGGACGGCACAGTCCGCAGGGAAACTCCGCCCTGCGAGAATCGCAAGAACGGTTCCCGACAGGATAAGGCCTGCAGCTCCGAGACCCGACGAGCAGACGTAATGGCTACTAGAAACACGGTCTTCAAGGTAAGATCTTTCAGCGTTGCCCGCTTAAGAGGCTCAAACGGTGCTCCCCCAAGCGCCGAGAGCACGCAATTCAAATTCCAAGACGGACAAGGATTCCGCACAGGAGGGCGTAAATGTTTAGCCCCGCGAAGGAAGCGCACCACATCCGGATGACACGCTAAGGACACACCGCGCACTTTACCGCGCAGACAACCAAGTGCAGCCGTCTGTACTTTCAGGGTACTCCAGGCCAGCCCCTTCGACAGGCCCTCTTGGAGAAAGGCGAGGACCCCCGGCACAGGCGGCCGTACAGGGTCCACCGCATGAGTACTACACCAGTCCTCAAAAACCGTCCACACCCTCATATAGGCTAAGGACGTGGACTGTTTACGAGCCCTCAACAAGGTAGCAATCACAGCCTCCGAGTACCCCTTAGTCCTTAAGCGCGCCCTCTCAAAAGCCATGCCGCGAGACAAAAGTGATCCGCATCCTCCAAACAGACGGGACCCTGTCGAAGAAGAGATTCGGCCCCGAGAAAACGAAGCGGAGGCTCTGCCGCCAGCTGAATGAGGTCCGCGAACCACGGGCGCCGTGGCCACTCCGGCGCCACCAAGATCACGTCCGCCGGATGCAACTCGATTCGGCGCAGAACCTTGCCTATCAGAGGCCACGGGGGAAACACATATATCAACACGTCCGTGGGCCAGGGAAGCACTAGAGCATCGACTCCTTCTGCGCCCCGCTCCCTCCGACGGCTGAAGAACCGAGGGGCCTTTGCGTTTTGAGCGGTGGCCATCAGGTCCAGGCGTGGCGTTCCCCACCTGGCACAGATGAGGCGAAACGCCCTGTCCGGTAACTCCCACTCGCCTGGATCCAGCCGATGACGGCTGAGGAAGTCCGCCTGCACGTTGTCCACACCTGCGATGTGAGACGCCGCCAAGCCGCTGAGGTGTTGTTCCGCCCAGATCATGAGCCGCCGTGCCTCCTCCGCTACTTGCTGGCTCCTCGTGCCCCCTTGACGATTGATATACGCCACCGTGGTCGCGTTGTCCGAGAGCACCCGAACCGCCTGGCCCCGTATCCACGGGAGAAACGATTGCAGGGCCAACGACACCGCCCTGGTCTCCAAGCGGTTGATGGACCACCTCGACTGCTGGCTCGACCACTGTCCCTGGACCGAGCGGCCTCCGCAGACCGCCCCCCAGCCGAGTAGACTGGCATCCGTCGTCACTACCGTCCAGGTGGGCATGACCAGAGACACCCCGCAGGACAGATGATCCCGGGAGAGCCACCAGTGCAGACTGGCCCTGGCACAGGGCGTGAGAGGCAGCGGAAGATAAAACTCCTCCGAAACTGGCTTCCAACGGGAAAGTAACGCTGATTGTAACGGTCGCAGGTGAGCGAACGCCCAAGGGACCAGAGCAAGGGTCGACGCCATGGAACCCAGGACCCTCAGGTAATCGCAAACCAGTGGACACCGCATGGACAAAATGTGGCGCACCTGTCGCTGGAGCTTGACCACTCTCTCCTGAGTCAGCGACACCATGGCCCTCTCGGTGTCGAACAGGGCCCCCAGATACTCCAACTGCTGCGTAGGCTGCAGATGACTCTTGGCCAGGTTGACCACCCAACCGAGCGAGCGCAAGAGTTGGAGGACCCTGGCAATCGCCTGCTGACACCCGGCCTCCGACTTTGCTCGGATGAGCCAATCGTCCAAGTAAGGATGCACCAGCAGCCCTTCCCTCCGGAGCTGAGCAGCCACCACCACCATCACCTTGGTGAAAGTGCGTGGAGCCGTGGCGAGGCCGAAGGGAAGCGCCCGGAACTGGTAATGGCCTCCCAGTATGCAGAATCTCAGGTACCGGTGATAAGCCGGCTGAATCCCGATGTGAAGGTACGCCTCCGTGAGGTCCAGAGAAGCGAGGTACTCTCCCGGACGAACCGCGGCAATCACCGAGCGGATCGTCTCCATCTTGAACCGCGGCACCCGCAGGCATCGGTTGACCCCCTTCAGATCGAGGATGGGTCGAAAAGCTCCATCCTTCTTTGGGACCACGAAATAAATGGAGTACCTTCCCGTGCCCTGCTGATCCTGCGGCACGGGAGTAATGGCGCCCAGGTCCTCTAGACGCCGAAGGGTGGTCCGGACAGCGGCGCGCTTGACGAGCGCTTTGCAGGGTGAGATGAGGAACTTGTCCACCGGGAGCCGCACAAAATCTAACGCGTAACCGCCTCTTATCACAGCGAGCACCCATTGGTCTGAAGTGATTCTGGTCCATGCCTCGTAAAACAGGGTGAGCCTCGCACCCACGTAAGGTACGAGGGCGGGCGGCAACGAGGAATGGACCCGTCTCGTTTCATTGGGCCGACTTGGACCCCGAGCCGGACGAGGGTCCACCGGCTCTGTTGAACTTCTTCCCTCGAAAGGACTGCGACCAGGAGGATGATCTAGCCGATCCGGACCGGTAGGACTGACCCGACCCTGTCGCCCTCTGTGGCCGCTGCCGACGGTTAGACCGGAATCTGTTTCTCGCCGAGAAGGACGACCGAGGTCTGGGTCTATCTTCCGGCAACTTAAAAGCCTTATTCTCGCTCACGAACTGCATCAGGTCGTCCAGCTGCTTACCAAACAGGAGCTTTCCCTTAAAAGGTAACGACCCCAGGTGGGCCTTGGATGCCCCATCCGCAGCCCAGTTACGAAGCCAGAGGAGCCGACGCGCCGAGACCGCCGCTACCATAGCTCTGGCCGATGTTCTGAGCACATCGTGCATCGCATCAGCACTGTAGGCAATCACCGCTTCTAAGTTATCCGCCTGAGTAGCCTCCCCGGAGGAGAGGTCGGCATTGGCTTGCAGGACTTGGGCCCACCGGAGACCCGCTCGCAGTGCAAAAGTACTACACATGGCTGCCCGCACCCCCAGTGCGGACACCTCGAAGATCTTCTTCAACTGCACCTCCAGCTTCCTATCTTGGATATCCCGGAGGGCCGTAGCACCCGTAACGGGAATGGTAGACCTCTTTGTCACTGCTGACACCGCCGCGTCCACACGTGGAAGGCGCAGCAATTCCAGAGCATCCTCTGGAAGGGGATAAAGCTTGTCCATAGCTTTACTCACCTTCAGCCCCAGTTCCGGGGTATCCCATTCCCGGAACAAGATATCTGAGACCGAGAAGTGAAAAGGGAACGCCAGCGCAGGACCCGCCAGGCCCAGCAGCACCGGATCCATCTTGACTCCTTGCCGGGACTCCACTGGTGGAGGATCCACGCCGATCTCATCCAGGATAGTCGGGATAAGGGGATAAAGTTCTTCCCTACGAAACAGGCGGACGACCTTGGGGTCATCACCCTCAGCCGCCTGCGGGCCCTTGCCGGCTCCCGGTTGGGCCTGTCCGTCGTCATCAGGGCCCTCCTGGCCTTCAGGGGCTCCCGGCATCGCGTCCTCGTCCGAGGAGGCGGTAGACGACGTCTCCGAGTCTTGTGGTTCACCACGCGGCCGTCTCTTGTCCCGCGGCCCACCCCGGGCCTCCCGGGTCCGAACGGCTCTCTTCTGGGGCCGGGAACGATCTTCCTTCCCCCCCGAAGCTTTTCCCGCTTTCAGCCTAGACTTTTTGTACTTTGCGAGTTTCTGCAGCAAAAGCGAGAAATCTTCCGAAAAGAGCCCTCCGATCCGGAGGAACCCTCCACAGCACTCGGGGTCCCCGACCCACGGGGTCCCGGGGGCTCTCCCCCCGAAATCCTGGGCTGTGGCGACAGCGAGGGAGGCTGGGCGCCATCTTGGAGGGCCCTCCTCGTGGCGTCCCTCACGCTGGACAAAATGGCTTCCGTTCCCGCGCTAAGCGGGAACGGATCCAAGGACGCGGCCTCCGAGCCTCCGGCACGCGACGGCGAACGGGCACCCCGCGATCGACCCCCCCGGGCGACCGCCGACGAGCCCTCGCCCCCGGAGACGCAGCTCGAACAGACCCCGTCCCGGGAGAGACGCTCGCGCACAGCGCCGCACGCGCGACACGCTGACCCTCTCGGCATCCGCGGCGACGAACGGCCCCCCCCAACCAGCGCCGCCCTCCCGCAAGCGACCGCACGAACGGCGAAACGACGGCGAACAGGGAGAGAGAGCCGGCGCCGCAAGGTCAGCAGAAAGAAAAACCGCTATGTTTATTTTTATTTTTTTTTTTTTTACTTAGGCGCTAGCCGTGGTCCTGCAGTCTTCAGCTCCAGCGGGGGTGAGTGAACCGGGCTCCCCGGTGTCACCCCCGACGCTGCTGCCAGCACAGGCCGGGTCCTCGACCCTCAGCAGCGGCCTCGACCTGGAGGGGATGGTCCTCTCAGGACCTTCCAACCCTCCTGGGAGGCTCCCCCGACGGGAGACTTCTATCTTCTTCTTTATCTTCTTCTCTTGATTTTTTTTTTTTTTTTTTTGCAAAACCTCACTGCCCTAACTACTTAGGACTAGATAGAAAACCAAAATAGATCCCTGACTGACTACCCCGAGCCAAAACAACCAAGGATCCCCGAGACTGTGGGTGGACCTGCCCCATCTGCTGGAGACAGAGAAAGACTGAGGGGCTGTGGGTGGCACCTTACTATATGTAGGGAGCCCGTCAAGTTTTGCTCTGTCTCCATCTGCTGGTGCGGAGTCACAACCCAGGTGTCTGGACTGATCCGGGTACGTACAGGGAATTCAGTTTTTTCTATGTTAATGACTAGCTCCATTTGGTTTAGTAGCTGTTTAATGATGTCAAGATACATGATTGCTGGGTTTAGTGTTTTTTCCAGTGAGTCTTCGATTGGTAGTAATATTTGAATATCATCGGCATATATGTAGTGTATGATACCCAGGCAAGCTAGGAGATGGCACAGTGGAAGTAGGTAGATATTAAAGAGTGTGGCAGAAAGTGCTGATCCTTGTGGTACTCCAGTTACTAGATTTATTTTCTCTGACAATGTGTTTTTTTATTTGAACTTGATAATATCTGTTACTTAGATATGATCTGGACTAGGCTTTAGTTTTTTCCTTTAATCCAATTTCGTCGAGTCTCTTTAGCAGTATGTCATGCTTTACTGTGTCGAAGGCAGAAGATAGGTCGAGCATTAGTAGGATGTAATGTTTACCATTGTCAAAACCTCTCATTATGCAGTCAGTCAATGAGAGTAGTAAGGTCTCTGTGCTGTAATGTTTGCGAAATCCATGCTGTGAGAGGTACGGTATATTATTGTTGTCTAGGTGTTCAGCTAGTTGTTTTTGAACATTTTTTTTCTATTAATTTTGCTATTAGTGGAAGATTTGAGACTGGTCGGTAGTTACTAAGTGGGTCACTGTTTTTTTCTTTATTATTGGTTTAATTATTGCTCCTTTCAGGTTATCTGGTAGGGATCCTTCCTCTAAGGATAGGTTTATGATCTTTGTTAATGTGGGGGAGACTATGCTAATTTTTTTATGTCGTTTGTTGGTAGGGTGTCAATTATATGTGGGGCTGGGTTTATCTTTTTTAGCATAGCTTCTACTTCAGGTTCTGTTGTTTCCTCAAATTTGGATCAATGTGCACTGTTTCTTTTGTGCATTTTAATTTCTTGTTTTGTTGTATTTGGAATTTTGGTTTTTAGGTTTCTAATTTTGTCATGGAAGAACTGTGCTATTTCATTACATTTGTTTTCAGGTAAGTCTGTGGGAGCTTCTGTTCTATCGCTGGTTAGGTTTTTGACTATGGTGAATAATGTTCTAGGATTATTTGAAAATTTTTTCAATGTTTGATCTATAGTATTGTTTTTTTGCATCAAGGATTATTTGCTTGTGGTAAGCTAGGTGTTTTCTGTATCTAGTTAGGTTTTCATTTGTTTTGTGTTTTTTTCCAATCTTTTTCTTTTTTTCTCAGATTTTGCTTGGTTTCTTTTATCTTTTGGTTGTACCATGGATTTGTTTGTTTTGGTTCTCTGATGAGAGTGTGTTTCATTGGGTTAATTTCGTCTGCTAGTTTATTCATTGTTTCTATCCATGTTTTTGTTGCTGAGTGGCAATCCTTAAACTCAAATTCTTTTAGTTTTTCGTCTAATTCATTTCCTAATGTTTCAGTGTTATATGGTGGTCGATACTTAAATTCTATTGGTTCTATTCTATGTTTTACCTGGGGACTAGCATATTTAATGGTGGATTGTATTAGAAAATGATCGGACCATGGAATTTGTGAGTAATTTTTTTTAATGTGTTCTAAGAAACTTCTATTTATGAATGTCAGGTCGAGGGAGTATCCTGCTTTGTGTGTTGGCTTGTCTAATTAAGGTGAACCCTAGGGCTGTCATTATGTCCATTAAAGTTCGGCAGGTGTTTGATAAAGGGTGGACGTCCATATGTAAATTAAAATCTCCTAACACTATTGTGGGTTTTTTATATTTAAGTGTGTTGTGAAGAATTCTATTAGCGGTGATATATTTAGTTCAAGGAGGCTTGGAGGGCAGTAAATCAGACATATTTGTATGTTGAAGGTTTCAAACATTGCAATGTTGATGGAATGAGAGATTGATATTAAGTACCAAGCTCAATGTATTTAAGATTTACTGCCTCCAGCTCTGCTGAATCTCATTCAACAAGGAACAGCTTTCTGTGACCTTGTAATAGACCCTTATAGAAGAGTGGTAGGGTAAAAGCACCAAAAGAGCCTTTGGGTGTCAGAATTGTAAATCCTTCCCTGCCTTTGGGTGTTTCAAGGCAAGTCTGTCTGCTTTTCTGTCACAAATTATTCTTATCACTTATTCATAGTAAAGAAAATTAAGAATTTTGCTTAAAGGTCACCAACCCATTCTCAGATGAAATCTTCAATAAAGGTGTCTTCTCTGTTAGACAGTTACCCTCTGACTTTTTGCTGTTCAATTTAGGCAATGTATACAAGCACCTAAAAATAAAATAAAAGGCTTTTATTACATATATATATATATATATATATATATATATTACAGTTCAGCTCTCTTATTCTTATCTCTCCTCCAAGTTTAAGACCCTTGTTGTAATGTAACTTTTGATCTCCTTGCACTTGTTTATGTTCCGTTCTCTGTTCTCACCCCTTGTTACATGTAAACCGGCATGATGTGGTTTCTAACCATGAATGCCGGTATAGAAAAAACGCAAATAAATAAATAAATATATATATATATATACACACAGTTCTATTAAATAAAATGACAGATCAACATATTTAATTAATATTCTTTCAACAGAGATGAAATATAATATAGTAGTCAGTGCTGCAAGTGATATAATCATAAACATTCATTTAACAAACGATGTTCATTGTAAAGCATTATAGGCATTGTAGATTATTCTCTGGGAGTTTGATTCACCCAAATTTAAACTTAGGAAACCGTCAGAAAAATATTCTCCAGCTTTACTGAATACAAAGGGCCAGATTTTAAAAAAAGCGCGAGGGCGTAGATTTGTTCGCGCAACCCGGCGCGAACAAATCTACGCCCGATTTTATAACATGCGCGTGGAGCCGCACGCATGTTATAAAATCCGGGGTCGGCGCGCACAAGGGGGTGCACACATGCACACCGAGCCCTAGGGGAGCCCCATTCCCTCCACCCCCCCCAACCTTCCCCTCCCTTCCCCTAACCTGCCCCCCAGCCCTAACTAAAACTCCCTCCTGACCTTTATTTCGAAAGTTACGCCTGCCTCTGGGCAGGCGTAACTTGCACGCCATCCCTCGGCATGGCGGCTGTGCCGGAGGCCTCGGTCCCGCCCCTGGCACGCCCCCAGGCCAGTGCCCCGCCCATGGTCCCGCCCCTGGAACGCCCCTTTTTGCAAGCCCCGGGACATATGGCATTCCGGGGCTTGCACGCGCCGCCGAGCCTATGCAAAACAGGCTCGGCGCGCAGGGGCAGATTTTCTTGAGTTACGCGCGTAGCCTTTGAAAATCTTCCCCAAATTGTATCAAGGAAAGGCTGCAGAGGCCAGGGCTTTGGGAATGCTTTCCAACATTGATCTGTAGAAGGGCGCAAATGGGGGCCTGGGATGTTGCAGTGGGGATACTGGGAGGAATGCAGGGTGTGGGTATGTGCGTGGGGGGGATTTGTGTAAGGGGACCTCTGTATGTGTCCATGCACAATGGGGGAGGCCTTTGAGAGAGGCGTATGAGTGTGCAGAGTACAAAGTGTGCATGTGTGAACTTGGGGGATAGGATGATCTGTATTGTGGGTGTGGATCTGTGGGAATGAATGTGTGTGACATTGAGTCTGTACAAGGCAGGGAGTTGTACAAGTTTTATATTAGGAGATATGGCTATGTATTATTGTATGCAGTGGATATGGCTGTGAGACAGTGTGTGGGTGGGTGAGTGACAAGTTGTATATGAGTATTTGTTGGAAAGAGTTTTATGTAAGTGGGATGTGTTTTGGAGTGTTGTGTTTATGATAAAGTCTGTTTTGGGGGTATGGTGTGTGTATAAATATGGGGGAGTTGCAAGATGAGATGTGGAGGTGTGGGTACATGTGTGTGGGAGGTTGGATGTGGATGAGTTTTATTGTACAGACGGGGCTTCTGTGGGGGTTATCAGCAGTGTCTTTTGGGGGAGTATAGGTGTATGTGTGAGGATGTTAGGGTGTAGTTTGTGCAGGTGTGAGTGTTTGTGCATATGGAGAGGTATTGAGTGTGTATAGAGGGGGGGGGGGAGTGAATTGAAAAGCTGCATCAATTGTTGTCCCTGTCCCTGTGGGGCAGGTAGGTGTGGGGTGTGCTGGGGTAGGTAAATGAGGGTAGATATGTACGGGAGTGCATGCGTGGGGGGGTAATAGAGGTTTGCTTGGAGGTGAGTGAGAGTTTAAGGGAGGGGATGTATGAGAGAGGCAATGAGAGTCAGTGCTCTGTGATAAGAAATTGGTAGCATCTCACCGACTAGACCCCACTCTGCTCAATACTGTAGTATGTATGTATTTTATTTCACATTCAGAACCCACCACTCCCCAAAGACCCAGGGTGGAAGTAAACAACATAAAACATAAAATAACAAATACAGAGATTAAAAATGTATCAACCTAATCACCTAGATCAGGGGTCACCACAGTATGGCCCATGGGCCACATCCAGCCTCCAGAGAAATTTTGTTCAGGCTGACAGTAGTGGAAAGAGAAAGTTTTGATGGGCACCCAACTCCCACCAGTCAGACAGCAACTCTCGCTTGGTGACAGAAGCCGGAAGCACTAGCAGGGTCCCCAGTCCTCACCAGCAAGACAGTAAAAGTCTCGCCCAGTGGCAGGAGGAGGAGGGAAATGTTGGCCTGGATTGGCCACTGTTGGAAACAGGATGCTGGGCTTGGTCTGACCCAGCATGGCAACTTCTTATGTTCTTAAGACCCCAACCCCCAGCAGCAGAGAAGAAGTGAGAGGGTCACCGGTGAGTGAGGGGAGGCAAGTGGAGAATTTATTTCCAGCTCCACTCAGCCCTTTGTACGAGACCTCGGTGTCCTGATTGACCAGCAACTGAACCTAAAGAAATACATCAACACAATCATCAAGGCAGGTTTCTCTAAGCTCAATGTCCTAAAAAAAACTAAAACCTTACTTCATACCCATGATTTCCATACAGTCATTCAGGCCACCCTCTCTTCTAAAATGGACTACTGCAACTCCCTTCTCCTAGGTCTCCTTTTCCACCATAAAACCGCTTCAAATACTCCAGAATGTGGTAGCGAGGATCATCACAAATGCCCGTAAATCTGACCATATCACCCCCATCCTTAAAGACCTCCATTGGCTCCCGATCCCCCTCACGCATCCTCTATAAAACCCTTACTATTATTCATAAATTCATCTACAGACACAACTCCAACTGGCTTGATGAACCGTTCCGCCTCATACTCTCTAACCGTCCCACCAGAGCAACCTATAAAGGAACCCTCCATGTGCCATCCCTCAAGAAGGCACACCTCACCTCCACAAGGGATTGAGCCTTCTCCATTGCTGGAGAAGGCTGGAACTCACTTCCCACATACCTTTGACTTGAGCCTTGCACCATCAAATTCACCATCAAATTAGATCCCCTGCACCTTTGACCCTTTGCTGCATCAGTACTTAACCTGAACCTATGTACAAAGTTATTTTACACTGTTCACCCGTTATCTTTCACAGTTTGCTGCTCTTGTTTGCCAGTTTTCGGCTACTTCTCCTTTTTCTCTGTAGTCCCATCCCCAGTACCCATTTGATGTATTTTCTACCTGCAGTTCTGATGTAAACCGGTATGATGTAACTACTAATACTGGTATAAAAAAAGCTTCAAATAAATAAATAAAACTTTCTTTTGATAAAATTTCAAGATATTTACATGAATCTCTCTGAATGCAAAAAAGACAGAAATTTTATATATCTCCCCTAAATTAAGCCAGGCAAAGGAACTTGAAATTCAGGAAACTGCTAAAAATTATTCCATTTTCCTGGAGGTCCGAGATCTAGGGATCTTCCTAGATTGTGAATTCACACTGAAAGCGTGTGTTAAAAAAATCATTAACGATGGGTATTTTAAATTGAATGTTCTTAAAAGATTGAAGCCTCTTTTATTTCCAAAAGATTTTAGAACAGTTTTACAAGCACTTGTTTCGTCAAAATTGGATTCCTGTAATTCGATGTTTTTGGGCTTACAAGACCATTGCAATTATTACAGAACTCAGCGGCTAGACTTTTCACAGGAACTAGAAGATCTGATCATATTACGCCAATATTAAAGGACCTTCATTGGTTGCCTGTTAAATACAGGGCTCAGCATAACGTTCTACTGCTAATTCATAAAACCCTCTACAACGAAAAGATAGAATGGTTAACCTCAACATTACATTTTCATATCCCATCAAGAATTACAAGATCAGCAGGTACAGGGATGTTACCCATCCCTTCTCCTAAAAATTGCTCATTTACATAATGTGAGAGAAAGGGCCATTTCCATTGCCGGGCCCCAGCTGTGGATCTCTCTACCACAGGACGGACTGGCTAGGCGACTTTTTTACCCTTTCCCTCCTCCTGTGTGTAACTGTCCGGCAGTCCCTACTCTCCCCCCCCCCCCCCTTCCTCAGTGAAGTCCAGACTGCAGCTTGCGTTTATTAAATTCCCTACAATCCCATCCCCACCCCCTGCTTGTGCAGAGCAAAGGGAACCTTGGATCACCCAGCACCATCTTGAATGTCAGCACCAACAGAGCAGAAGCATCATACCTGCCCCTCAGGACCCTGCCACATGCACTGTGGATAAGGGGGAAGGGTCCTAGTGAGAAGGGGGGCACCTAGAAGAGTTTCCCAGACATGGGATGTTTTATGACATTCAGATGGGCATGGGATTTGAGTTCATGGTGTGGAGCTTGCTTGGCAAAGCTGGTATCCTCTTGGAGGATTATCTGTTGGGAAGTGAGAGGAAATCTGCTTGCGAGGAAGGGGCTGCTTTCCCCCTTTGGGTGCTGGTAGCATGCATGCATTACCAAACCTGAAAATCCTTGAATAAACCCCATATTCATGGCTAACACCTCTAAAAATAAGCCATTTATTCCTGCATAGATGCCCACAAAGTTTAGTGAGAACACATCTAAATAAAGCGCAATTTATAAACTTGACAGTGGATAAAGGTACCGGATTTAGTTATTCGGGATCTTACCTCCCTTGCATGGCAAGTGAATTGAAATCTTCTCCAACCATAACACAGTAACCCTGTTGTATCATACTCTGGGAAGGCTTTTTCTGTTCATCTTGCATGACGCCGGTTGCCCGCAAGCCCTGAAACAGGCTCAGCTCGCTGATGCTACCGGTTACAGGTTCCATACCCACTTCTCCATTCAAAGCGGCATGATGCAAACATGATGTCAAGGTTAGCTCCATCTGCAGCTTTCTAGGGAGATGTCCATCGTTGTTGTTTTCCAAGTACATATTTCTGTGGCCACTGAGCAGTCCTTATACACAGATTGCCTACAAAAGAGAAAATATATGCAGACAAAGTGATAAATGGACATAAGACACTAGATAAGTTTTCGTATCAATATTGAATAATTTATGACAAACTCCATCCATTAAAACAAAACCTTGGAGACTTATCTAAATGTTTGGAATTAATGCTTTGCTGAAGAAAGCAGATTTGTTAGAGACACTAATGAACAGGAAGGGGATAATTTTCATATGGTCTATGTAATTGCAAATTGTACAAGTACTTGAAGATCAGGCACACTTTCAGCCAGCCAGAGGAGGGCAATTTTTAAAGGTCGTGTTTCCTAATTAAATTGCTCTATATCCCAGTAAATAACTTTGAAATAGTCCTCAAAATGGCTGATGCGAACTTCATCTTGCATTCATAAGTTTTAAATGTATTAGGGCAATTTTCAAAGGAAAATGTAAGTTTAAATGTAACATACTATCATAGCAATTTTCAGAAGCAGATTTACCTGCATTAAGTGCACTTAGCACGAGTAATACCTATTGACAATTCATATTATAGCAATTTGCAAAAGCCTTTGAAAATTACTATAATACATGCTATTGGATTGTCAACAGGTTACTTGGATTCGGATGCCTCATACACAAACTACAAAGCAGAGATTTCCCTTGCAAATGGCAGGTCTGTTGAAGAAATGGGAAAATGATAAACCCAGATAATTTGCTTGATTAATGAGGAGGAAGTTAGAACTATTATGGATGCTTATTGGATGCCTGAACTGGATAAGAATTATCTAAGTCTTTATGTGATGCAAAGAGGCAGTGAAATCCATTTCAAGAACAATGAATATATAGTGGAGAGAGATGGTGAGATATTGCTAAAAGCAAAAAAGGACTAGTGCAAGTCTTCTGGAATTGGTGAAGCCTACAGACAGGTGCAATGTAATTAAGGCTTGCTTACATGGAAACCGAGGGATAAATTTATGGCACAGAGGCAGGAGTATGTTAATTATGAATACCTAAAGAAAGGAAGAAGAAAAGAACTTGCAGATGGACTTGATCTTTGCAACTGCAAAGATAAGAACATCCCTGTGAATGCTGTGTAAGAGCAAAAGCAAAACAAAGTTAATATCCTGTGCTGCAAACAAAAGATAGCAAACAAAACACTGGAACTGGCTTGTACAGATGTTTGCGGCCCCCTAAATAAAAACAAAGGATGATAAAATGTTCTTATTTTTATAGACTGCTATTCAAAAATACACTAACACTTATCTGATGTCAAATAAAAGTGAAGTTGTTGAAAAGCTTAAAAATTACTGCGCCTATGTTGAAAATAAATTTCAGAGAAAAAAAAAAAAGAGATTTTGAACTGACAACAGAGTGGAATTCTGCAGCAAAGAAATGAAGGAATTTACAAGAGAAAAAGGCATAAAATATGAAAAATCTATAGCCCTGAATGGAATGGACAGATAGAAAGAAAGAATTAGAGCTTGCTAAACATGACTAGATGCCTACAGTTGGATGTACATTTATCTGATGATTATTTATAAAATTGACTACAAACTACCTTATTGTTATGATTCCTCCCACAGAGTTTCCCCCGTGAGCAGGCCCCTCACCTCCATTCTACTGCTGCTGCCTTCCCCCCATGCGCTGGTAAACCGCCGAAGCTCCGAGGCCGCTGCCATGTTTCCGTGGCCTGGACCGCCGCACCTTCAACTTCCTAGGCGGCCAGGAGGCCGCTCCCGGCTTTGTTGTTCCTCGCGGGGGAAGGCGCCAGTCGGCTGTCTTCAGTGGCAGGGATCCTCCATCGCCGAGGCCCTGTACTGCGGCCTAGTGCCGCCCCTGCCGGTCCCTCGCGGCATGGAGCCGCCCCGGATCCTCTTCATGCGGCAGGGAAGCCACCTCCTTCTGTCAGGGCCTGCTCCTTGTTTCCTTCCTGTGCGGCAGGCTGCCGCTGTCCTGGAGTCTTCTGTGGTCGTGCCGAGGCCCAAGGGCACACAGTCCCCTCAAGATGGGACCGTTCTCCTAGCGTTCCCAGAACACTTATGAGCTGTGGAACGAGTGCAAGCTTAATTTATCTCATCTGAGCGTGTATGGCTGCAAAGCTCATGTCTATAGTCCCAAAGAGAAGAGAAATAAACGACAATGCAGGAGTAAATTGGGACTCATGCTGGGATATGCAGTAGGAACTAAAGATTATAGAATCCTGGATCTCAAAACAAAAGAAGTAAAAATATGCTATGAGGGATATTTTAATAAAAAAGAAAGGATGAATCAGTAAGATCCACAAGTAGCACATGGCCCTATCCTGAAAGCATGAAAACACTCCTGAGCATGAGGCTGACAATGCTGAAGTGCAAGCAGAGACATGCACAGCTTTCAGGGATAATGACCTACAAGAAGAACACGTAGATGCTGGTGATGTTTTTCCTTCACCGTTTCAGAACCTGAAGAGCATGACAATGATAATCAGACAGAAGGAGATGCTGTAGCTATAGAACCAGAGCCAAAGGAGAAACATTAATAATGTTATCTCCTGCTGAGGCAGAAAAATGGAGAAGAAATGCAGCAAAAGAAGAAAAAGAGGCACTTCATAAAAATAAGACATGGGCACTGACTCAATTGCCAAGAGGCTGGAGGATGCTGCTGAATTTATTATTTATTTATTTATTTAATTTAAAGCTTTAATTGACAAACTTGCAAATATAATGATACAACATATAAACCTAATTAAGTATAATGAGAGGAAAATGTGCAGAAACACAAAGCAAGATTGGTAGCCAAACGCTACACACAAAACAATTGAACCAGTTGTGAAGCACACAACCATAAGTATCTTACTTATTGTGGCAACAAGCAAAAATTTGCAAGTAGAACATCTTGACAAAGACTGGCATTCTGCACGGTGAGCTTAAAGGAGAAAATCTAAATATATATCAACCACCAGGATTTGAAGAAACAGGGAAAGAGAGACTGGTATGAATTACACAAATCCATATAATTGCCTAAAGCAAACTACTAAAGAATAAGAACATAAGAACATGCCATACTGGGTCAGACCAAGGGTCCATCAAGCCCAGCATCCTGTTTCCAACAGAGGCCAATCCAATTCATATGTACCTGGCAAGTACCCAAACATTAAATTAATAGATACAACTTCATGGAGTGCCCCTTCTATTATCTGAAAGAGTAAATAACCGATTCACATTTACCTGTTCTAGACCTCTCAAGATTTTAAACACTCCCTCTCCAAGCTAAACAGCCCTAACCTCTTTAGTCTTTCCTCATAGGGAGCAGTTCCATCCCCTTTATCATTTTGGTCGCCTTTCTCTGTACCTTCTCCATTGCAACTATATCTTTCTTGAGATGCGGCAACCAGAATTGTACACAGTATTCAAAGTGCAGTCTCCCCATGGAGTGATACAGAGGCATTATGACATTTTCCGTTTTATTCACCATTCCCTTTCTAATAATTCCCAACATTCTGTTTGCTTTTTTGACTGACACAGCACACTGAGCCGACGATTTCAATGTGTTATCCACTATGATGTCTAGATCTCTTCCCTGGGCGGTAGCTCCTAATATGGAACCTAACATTGTATTTTTCCCTATATGCATCACCTTGTACTTATCCACATTAAATTTCATCTGCCATTTCGATGCCCAATTTTCCAGTCTCACAAAAGTCCTCCTGCAATTTATCACAATCTGCTTGTGATTTAACTACTCTGAACAATTTTGTGTCATCTGCAAATTTGACAAACCTCACTCGTTATATTCCTTTCCAGATCATTTATAAATAATAAATATATTGAAAAGCAAGGATCCAAGTACAGATCCTTGAGGCATTCCTCTGTATACCCTTTTCCACTGAAAAAATTGTCCATTTAATCCTACTGTTTTGTGTCTTTTAACCAGTTTGTAATCCATGAAAGGACATAGCCACCTATCCCATGACTTTTTATTTTTCTTAGAAGCCTTTCATGAGGAACTTTGTCAAATGCCTTTTGAAAATCCAAATACATTACATCCAATCCCTTCAAAAAAGTGAAGCAGATTTGTGAGGCAAAAATTGCCCTGGGTAAAGCCATGCTGACTTTGTTCCATTAAAACATGTCTTTCTATATGTTCTGTGATTTTGATCTTTAGAACACTTTCCACTATTTTTCCTGGCACTGAAGTCAGGCTAACTGGTCTGTAGTTTTCTGGATCGCTCCTGGAGCCTGTTTTAAATATTAGCCACCTTCAGTCTTCAAGTACAATGGATGATTTTAAAGATAGGTTACAAATTTTAACTAATAGATCTGAAATTTCATTTTTGAGTTCTTTTAGAACTCTGGGGTATATACCATCCGGTCCAGGTGATTTACTACTCTTCAGTTTCTCAATCAGGCCTACCACATCTTCTAGGTTCACAGTGATTTGGTTCAGTTCATCTGAATCATTACCCATAAACCTTCTCTGGAACGGGTATCTCCCCAACATCCTCTTCAGTAAACATCGAAGCAAAGAAATCATTTAATCTTTAAGCAATGGCCTTATCTTTTCTAAGTGCCCCTTTAACCCCTCAATCATCTAACGGTCAGCAGTAAAAAGGCTGAGAAGTGTTATAAAGGTGGACCCTTGGACTGAGGCGAGGTTGTCACTACCTAAAGGGAGGAGCACTGCAGGTCCTCACTGCTGGCTGGTGGAACTGACCTGTGCGGAGACCCAACAGGACCTTCACCAATACCAGCCCTCATTCCCCGCAGGTTGAGCCCTTGGGAGCAAGGGCTGGCTAGACTTAGTGAACACACAGTACATATTGCTCTGAATGGAATCCAGCAGTCACAATCATATGTAAGATACACACGGTTCATAATCAACTTAAGACATATTTAATATCATGCACAAGGGCTATATGCTCAGAACGCATTAAGAATCTGATTCCAAAAATACTTTTTTGAAAAGGTATGCTCTTTTCTCCACCACCTTCACTAAGAAGCTCTGTAAAGAAACGATTCCTAAGATTACTCCTGAGTCTACCCAATTTTACCCTCATCCCATGACCTAGAGCCTCCTTTCTGTTGAAAGATACCCACCTGCTGTGCATGTCTCTATCATCTCTCCCTTATTTCGCCTTTCCTCTAGGGTATACATGTTCTAAGTGGTATTTTTACCTCAGAAGGCAGGATGTCATTGAATGTAATTTTTCATGTAAAATCTATTAGGAAAGGACCTTGGCTGGAGTTGAGGGGAAGTGGAAGGAAGGAACGGGTCTAGGATGAAGCGGGAGGGGGGGGGAGGGGAATATTTAGGATTTTGTTGAGGAGAAGAGGAAAGAATGTAGGATATTTTCTGTGTAATTAAAGGATTAAATTAAAGCTAAATATCATTTTGTATTGCTTGCAAAACAATATATTACTCATATCTTTTCAGATTTAAAACAGACACACCACCAGAAAAATCTCGCTCTTTGGCCTTCATTCTCACTTAGTGAGGTTAAAACTCACTCTTTGAGATGAGGGATGGGGACAGAGAAATGTAGGTGATTACACCAGGGGGTAGGGGTAGGATATGTTGCACGTTTACATAATGCCTTGCTTAGAATGTCCCAGCTTGCCACCTATCCAGACGTGGAGGAGGAGTTCTGGGATCTTGGGGGGAATCCAGAGCAATGAGGGGTCCCTTCCCCGGCTTCAGCTCTGCTCCCCTTCCTAATCTTTCTCCCCCTCCTCCCCTGGTCTTTTTCTCTCATCTTAGTACCTTCATTCACAGCCCAAGTGCTAAAACATACACACATACTGATCCTCTCTTTTACATCCCCTCCCATCACCCCACAGCTGCCATCTCTCATAACCCATCCATCCCCAAGCCCCTGTTTTACCTAGAATCTCCCCATTCCCCCTCCTGCATCGATTGGGCCAGCAGAAAGAGGAAGAAACAGCAGCACCTCAAGACAAGTTCTTCATGTGTCATCCAAGGGCCCAAGCGCTGCTCTTATCTGTGCAGGATATCGTACTGCCATGCTTACAAAGCACCAGTCAGGCTGAGGGTGTCAAAGGAGGAGAGAATGCAGTCTGAGACGCTGCTGCTGCCTCAGAGCGGGAGGAGGAGAATCTGCTTGGACCCGGGTATCTCATGGCAATTCCACGGTGACCAGCGCCTCTTGCAGGCAGGGGCAGACTTTTCATTGCCAGGGAAATGCAGACGACCAGCGACACCTGCCTATTACCTTTCTATGGACTGCAGAAATCACAGCTGCTTCTCCTTCATTAAGCAAACAAAATGCACCGTGCCATTTTTATGCCACTTCAACCTGTTTGCAATTTCTTGCCTCCGTGTAATTGCATGGAAAAAGTGGCAGCAAAAAAACAGTAAAGCATCTTAGCCTCCAGCAACGGAATATTTCCGAGAAAGAATAGTTCCTTACGTGGTTCCAATGATGCTGACAGAAAGGACGATTAATTAAACAGCCCTTTCCTCTTCGATGATCACAAGCTATTTCAGAAACGTCTGGATGTTCCCTGTACCATCTTGAGTTTAGCTTCCAATATCACATGCAACACAGCATTGCCAAGTTTCAATAGGATCAGTAATCACAAAAAACAGGTTTCCATGAGAAGTGCATAATGTTCTGGTTGTGAATAAATTACACCTTTATAATGCCAAACGTTTTGCTCCAAAATTCTGGGCAACATAGTTCAATTTATACAAATAAATTCCCAACTTGTGCAAAATGTGACATTTCAGAGAATGTTTTAAATGATCCATCTCAAATATACAGTTATTTGATGTTTTAAATGATCCATCTCAAATATACAATAATTCCCAACATTCTGTTTGCTTTTTTAACTGACACAGCACACTGAGCCGACGATTTCAATGTGTTATCCACTATGATGTCTAGATCTCTTCCCTGGGCGGTAGCTCCTAATATGGAACCTAACATTGTATTTTTCCCTATATGCATCACCTTGTACTTATCCACATTAAATTTCATCTGCCATTTCGATGCCCAATTTTCCAGTCTCACAAAAGTCCTCCTGCAATTTATCACAATCTGCTTGTGATTTAACTACTCTGAACAATTTTATGTCATCTGCAAATTTGACAAACCTCACTCGTTATATTCCTTTCCAGATCATAGATATCCTTTCCAGATCATAGATATCACATATGCTTGTGATATCTATGCCCTAAAATTGTACATTATTAATTTACTTACACCAGTTTACAGTGATATCCGGTTAACTACTAATTTCCCACTTTTAAAGAAGTTATTTAAATTATAATTTTTTTTAGAAATTTGCACAAGTGTTCTCCAAGTCTTATGGCGTCTTTGTAAATTCTGAGTTTTTTTTATGTTAAGGATTTCATACATCATAGCGTAACGTTTTCAAATCCATTTTACGTATCTTATTTTTGTTTCATTATATACATTTTTACTGTAAACCACATTGAATATGGAAATGGCGGAAGATGAGATGGTTTAAATAAATAAATGTAAATACACTTGACTAGGCTATTCTGACAGTCTATAGAATGTGAGGTGCTAGGCTAACACTGTTTCATAAAAGAATTTTTTTTTAATAAAAAAAATGTTTACCTTTATTTCTCGGCTTGCAGCACAAATGAGGAGGTTTTTATTTTCTGTGATGAATTGTCCAAAATAAAATATAAAATAAAGGAGAAAGGAAAAGAAGAGGAGAAAGAGAACATACTCCTCGTCCCTTTGAACTGCGAGTGAGAAAGCCGTCTCGTGTTTTCTGAATCAAGGCTTTGCTTGAAGTTTAAAAAAAAAAAAAAAAAGGTCACTGAAGAATTAGAATTAGCTCTTTGTAATCAGTTCCCCTCAAACTAGAACAAGTGACCATCACATTTTGCTTTATGCACATGCTCACTCATGGACAAATTCCTGGATTTACTCTCATGTGATTCCAAGTTAAAAGCCAACATTTGGTTTTTTTCAGCTATCGCTGGTGATAATTAGGGTCCCTTCCAGCCCTAAACCAGCTTTTACCACACAAGGGAAAGCAGACAATTAAGAAATTACTAGTAAATTTAATAAGCAAATCCTGCACTCAATAGGTTCTAGAGTTTTAGTACCAAACTGATTTACTGATGTTAAAAAAAAATTGGAGAATCGTCACCTAGATAGGATTTTAGACAACTACCTACAAGAAGAACATTTGCATGCCTACCTCTCCCTATTGGCACAAAGGTAGCAGCTTCAAAAGGCAGGAATAGATAGCAGAGCACGGGAGGTGGACCAGCAGAGCACAGGCAGGCTGGGCTGCACATCCAGAGAGAGCAGAACCAAATTTCAGGACATATCTCAGTGGCAATAAGGCAGGCCTGGCAGCGAGCTCATAGACACACAACTGCTGCTCCTTGTGGGGTGTTTTTTATTTTTTATTATTATTATATAAATTGTGACTGTAACCAAAAAAAAGAGCAGTGGAAGATGGGGACTATCTTTGGCACACGGGGGTATCTGGCAATAAGAGATGCCCTGGGAACCAAGGAATGTGGCAGTTTAGTTCTGAAGGAACTGATAAGAGAGATGCAGGGAAATAGCGGGACATTTTCACACCAGGTCCATAATGCATTGGGGTTGCCTCTGCACTGGCTTATTCAGGATATGGGCATCAGGTGAAAATCCTCCTATCTGATCCTGCAGAGTCTAACAGAGCTAGCTCAAATTGAAAGAAATTGTATATGGTTAGGCCGGGGAAAACTCATATAGTGCCAAAAATAGGCTAATTGAGAATGCCTATATGGCTACACAGTTAGAAACTCTAACTCCAACAATGTGGTTGTTAGATAGCTCGTATAATCATTGGAAACCCCGGAGAGACAAGATGAGAAAACAGTTATTTTGTTCAACTATCTTGACAATCCAGTGTGAGTCTGCTTATTACGGAAGTGTATGATGGTATACAGTGCAAGCTCAATGCTATACCAATCACCACTCACGGTTATGACGCCAAGGTACTTGTATATGAAACTTCATGCGATAAGTGTGATGATCCCGACACTGCAATGTTTAAATTGACTTTCTTCCTCAGGGTGTCACTCTTAAGCATGGATGTACTTGTGTGTCTCGGCTGTACAAACACACTTGGAATTATATTGAAAACCATATAATCTTGACAATGATGAATAATACATCTAAAGAATGGCAGCATTAAGATAACTCGGACTTACTCGATACTTTTGGGCAAATGGTGCTCCTTAATTCGAGTGCTGTGCGTAAGCTGATGGCAAAATCCAGCCTTTCTGTGGTCAGAGTACTTCTTATTTTTTGCGTGTTTGCGATCTCTTTAATCGTGATCCACTGATTAAAGTCTGTGTTAGGGACTTGTGAATGCCACACTGTATTTCAGGCCTTGATTATTGTAATTTGTTGCACTTCGGGGCTCTGGCTATAAATTCTCATAGTACTTTTAAGTTGCCCAGACTGCAGCCACTCATGCCCAGTACCAACGATCATATTACCCCCCATACTCTATCATCTTCATTGATTATCCTTGGAATTGAGGATTAATATAAAATAGCCATGCAAATCCATAAGTTTTGGGAAATAATGAGCTCCTTGGATTAGTGCAATGGTGTGTGTATATAGCTCTCTGTGTGCACTGAGATCATCTCAGCCTGCTCTTTGGGATATTCTCTCTCAGTATCTAATTATGCAGAGACCCAGGAGCAGGCTTCTTCTGTTGACAGGGCAACCTTTTAGAATACCCTACTCAAACAAACAATCTAAGAACTTTCACCAAGACTTTTAGAAAGCAACTTCCTTTCTAACTCAGCAGAAGAACGTAAGGCTCATCTGCATATTTCTCCCAGACGCCCCAGCAGATGACTCTACAAGACACCATGAGCTATCCAGGCTTCAGCTCCCATACGCTTGCACATTTCCAACGGGAGAGGACTGGAAGGCTTTTATTTATTTAAAAGTTTTCTTATCCGTCTTTACAAGGTTCAAAATGGGGTACAATAAAAACATCCATAATAAATCAGACGAGGATAACAAAATAATAAATAATACTGATGCACATATTCAAGTAAACGGAATCAGCTGTGTCATGTCATAAAGAAAAACAAACTATCAGCTGTCAGCATTGAAGGTTATTTGAAAAAGATATGTCTTTAGTGCTTTCCTAAACGATTTAGCATCAGTAATGGATCGTATTTCTCTGGGGAGAGAGTTCCAAAGGATGGAGCCAGCTGTCAAAAAGGCGCATTCTCAGGGTCTCATTACTCCAAGCCAATCTTGCGGAGGGAACATCGAACAGTCCTTGAGTTGACGATCTCAAGGGGCAGCAAGACATGAAAAATTTCAATGACGCGGTAATCCAAAGTGAGGAAACAGAGTTAAGTAGTGTGTGAATGGGCCCATTGTCGAGTGTCAGACCATTTGATTTCTTTCGATGAGGTTATAAATATAAATAATGAGGCTCCAGAGCAGCTTAATGGCCTAGATGTAGTATATAGAGACAGCTTGTCTTTTAAGTACTCAGGGCCATTCCCTCTGAAGACAAGGACACTTGCAATTTCGCACTGTAGAGTACTGGAAGCCAGTGTAAATTTTGCAGGATAGCGGTGAGGTGGACCTGCTGCTTATATCCTAGCATTAGTTGCAGCTGGTAAACCCTTAGTTATCAGTCTATTGTACAGCGTATTGCAGTAGACTAGTCATGAAATTATAGTGTGATCCACTGAGGTCAGACTTTCCTTCTCAATAAATGGAGTTTACATGGTACACATAAATCGCAGAAGAAGCTTTTAAACCTTGCTTGAATTTGCAAATACATGGTCCAACACGATTTCTAGTTTCCTGCTCTGTAATTTGAAAGAAAATTCAGTTTCCAAAAGGGATTAATAAATTTGGGGGCCTGAGGACTTGAGTTTTGTATCCACAGAATCTTTTGTTTCTTCAGGTTCAGGTGGAGTTTATTTAATCTTGCCCAATGTGGAATAACCGTAAGTACTGTCATTAGCATCTTTGTAATCGTTTTTAGGTCCAGTTCCAAAAAGAGCTGTTGATGAGCGTTGATAGAGAAATTTACATCAAATAATATAATCAAATGAGTTTTGCAAGTGGTCCTGGGCAGATGATGTATGGCACACGTGTGATAGTATAGAGCCCTGTGTGACCCTACAGGTCAAATCCCAGAAAGAGGATGAGATGCAGAACTGCACAGATTGTAGCTGAAGCATGCAAAGACTTTAATACTTATACCTGTATCTACCAGTCATGTTAGTCTAAAGAGAAGCTGTAAAAAATAAATTTATATTTACATAGTAGTATATAATTGAACAGGCAGGATTTGTATGCTTACAACTGCCATCCTTTCTGTTAACTAAAGAGTGACAGAGCAGATAATAGTCATTGAACAGACAGAATAAAATGTATGCAGGGTGGTATCAAGGTAAGAGGAAGGACAATAAATGACCAAAACTCATTAAAAGACTGTTGGGATGAGGAAAATCATTCTCCTATGCTAGCAGTTACAAGCCGCACGAAATTAGAATGCAATATTGTTTGGACAAGATGAGGGTATATTAGCTAAAAAATACATTTTATTGTATGATGTAACGGACCCACTCAATATTCTTCTGTTCTATATATTGATTATCTTTAATGCCAACTCAGTCTTTTAGAGGCTCATTTAAACATTACAAAAGTAGGACATTTTTGCCTATCATTTGCTGGCAAACGAGCTTATTGGTATTCATTATAATGTAACAGCACCTGCTGCTCAGTATCTGAATCATATCCAAATTCGAAGACAAATATTCTCTCCCCTGATTTTTTATATATACCTTGGATATCCTTCCTTTGCTTTAAAAATAAATTGCACATCTCAAAAAGCATTTACAATTCCTTTTAATAAATGAAAAACAGTACATGTAATTTCATTCATTTATATGACTCAATAAGAAGTGCATTTACCAGTGAATTGCATAAAAATAAGTTACGTTCTATTTTCTTCAACTTTTGCATTTTTCACTAGGCTTCATGCTTAAAACATGTTAGCAGTTTTAATCTTGTAATTCCCGTACATTTTTATAACAAAATGTAATCATTACAGTCATTCCACAATGAAGTACACAATCAAATTGGTGAAATAAAGAACATGTGCTGGCTTTGGGCAAACATTATGCAATCTGGAACTGCTGCCAATTCTATTCCATGCCAGCCATAAGCGACAAGGCTAAAGATTCCACTATAAAAAGAAAAGAGAAAGTGAAAGAAATTGCTATTTAAAGATCGCACTGTGCAACAATCAAATTTTGAAAAACATACAGAATTCAGAAAGTTTAATTTCCCACCAAATCTTTGATATCATTGAATACTGATTTGAGAGAAGACCAAGTTCACCCAGAGAACAAATCCCTATTAACATCCAAGTTCTCTGTTGACCATCAGAACCAAGTGGCTTTTAAAACTGAATGAAAATGGAAATGTCAACTCTAATTTTTCTCTGACAGCAGTAGCAGAACAATGAGTCACACATAGCTTCATACAATTGTAAGTCACGTCCATCCATCACTGAGGACACTTCCAGGACCTTCCAGAAGAAAGATCTGAGTATGCGCAGGTGGGCTTCCCTGAGCCACGTCAGATCAACTTCCTATCAATTAAATGTCTAGTAAAGCTAGCATTTGTATTAGATAGGAATAATACCTCCCACAAAGGGGACTCACTGTTTTGTCATCAGAGAATGACAAATAAAGACAGCAAATCTGCGCACCTGTAAACAGGATTCTCTGTAGACAGTGGGATGAATTAGCTATTACACGCGGGTGATATCATCCAACGGAGCCGACATAGCCCAGCTTTCAGAGCTCAGTCTAGGTTTTATGAGTCTGTATGGAAGTTCCTGCATGCATGCTGCCTCATGAACCCCTCAGTTTCTTTCGAAAGCTTAAGCATTATTGAGGTGGTCAACTCTCCAGAGAGGGTAATGGGTAATAAAAATAGTTAATTCATCTCGCTGTGTATGGAGAACCCTGTTCACGGATGAGCAAATTTGCTTCAACAAGCAAGCATTAATATAGCAGTTACTTATGCGGAGCTCCAAACTGAGGATTGTACAGTGAAAGCACTTAAGACAACCTGGCCCCACCAAGTAGAAACTGAAATACTGGATGAACAGGCTACAATAAAACTGCTTGACCAAAGTTAATGTCTTCTTGGGAACATACTGTCCAGACATGGTGTGAATATACAATCAAGTAACAGCTTTGTAAATGTCTTCGATAGAAGTGGCCTTGAGATGAATTATAAGCCAGACAGCAGATCACAGTATGCTATACAGTTCACTAGACAATTGGACAGAGTTCATTTGGCGACTGCCCTTCTCAATCTATTGGGATCAAAGGATATGAACAGTTGAGAAGCCTGACTGTGAGGTTCAGTCCTCTTTAGGTAATATGTCAGGGATCTCTTACAGTCCAAGGAACGAAGGGCCCAGTCTCCTCTGTGCTCATATGATCTTGGGAAAAAATGTAGGTAGCAAATTGGCTTGATTAATGTAGAATGGAAGAAACGTGGGATGAGTATGTTAGGACCACCCTATTGTGAAAAAACTGAAAGTATGGTGAATATGAAACCAGAGCCTGCAGTTCACTTAAGGGTAGATTATAAAACATGCGCGCGCTACCCGGCACCTGCGCGCGCATGTTATAAAATACGCGATCCGCTCGCACATACGTGCCGGGTTTTATAATTTAGGAGCGGACTGGGAGGGAACTCCTATCCCCTACCCTAATCTCCCTTCCCCTCTCCTCCTCATCCTCTAAAACCCTTTTAAAAATTTTGTTTACCTTTGTTTTGCAAGTTACTTCAGGTTTGGCGTAAGATACACGCGCATCCCAAGAAAACCTACCCCTGCCTCCCCCTGCGCGCGCCGAGCCTATCTTGCATAGGCTCGGCGGCGCGCAAGCCCCGGGACGCGCGTATGTCCCAGGGCTTGCAAAAAGGGGCGGGGCGTGGGCGGTCTGGGGCGGTCCGGGGGCGGGGTGTGGCATGAGCCTCCAGGCACAGCAGGCCAGCCCATTGGCTGGCGCACGTAACTTCTTCAACAAAGGTGGGGGGGGGGGGGGGGGGTTAGGTAGGGGAAGGGAGGGGAGGGGAAGGTGCGGGGGGTGGTGGAAGGAAAGTTCCCTCTGAGGCCGCTCCGATTGCGCCAACAAATCCGCGCCCGCGCGCAGGTTTTAAAATCTGCCCTTATGGGTGGACACTGGTCCAAAGGCACAGGGTGTAGTTGTGATATTTGTGGGTTGCTTAAGTGTAACCGAAAAGAGGAGGACGTCAGCATGGCCCTATATCCCCCCCTCTGTAACCTGCACAGGACTAGGCATCTAGCCCAGTCCACCTTAAAACCCATAGAGAGCGCGCTGTGCGGGCAGAACCTTGCTCAGCAGGATAAGAGGCTGAATCCAGCCTCTTATATCCAGGAGAAGGCGGCTCCTGAAACATAACTGTCTTGAAGGTGAATGTAAACGTTTATGCTGCTGGAGGTACGCAGTGAATGCTGTTGATGTTAATAATAAAGTGCAATCTTTAAAAAAAAAGTCAGTGAGGCTTCTGTCTCCAGCCTGACGTTTACTCGGCAATCCCACAGCGAGTACATATAGAATGGATTGCAGTTCTAGTTTAGTAGAAAACCTTCAGGAGTTGATCCGTAGTTGCTCGAATTCATGGAGCAGAACGTCTCGACTTTTCTGTTGACGTCTGAGGCAATCACTGACTTTCACCAGCGACTGAACGAGTTTGTCCTTGACTCTGATTCAAGGACCACCCACCCATGCGGTCGAAACATTCTGCCAAGGCGGTCAGCCAGCATCTTATTTATTTATTTATTTATTTTATAACTTTTATATACCGGCATTCGTAAAAAACATCATGTCGGTTTACATGTAACTGAGAAAGGAAATTACAATGATAGGTGGAAGAAAGATAAATAGTTAAAAGGTAGGTTAACTTTACTGTGGTGCCAACATGCATCACAGTTAAAACGCGATTATATATGATAAACCATATTAGAGAAGAATTATATGATAAACCATATTAGAGAAGAATTAGATAATATTATACAAAGTTAGACAAAATTAATTAATTACAGGGGGAGGTGGTGCGGGGGGTGGAAGGTGAGGCGTGGGGGGGAGGGGGAGGAGGAGGGGCTGGGGAGGCGGAGGGTGACAGGGGAAGCAGGGGCAATAAAATGGAGGGGGGAAGAGGGTAGGGTGGTGGAGGGAGGGAGGGGTGCTGTACACGAGATATGGTGAGCATTATGAGTAATTGTACAAGAGGCGGGGGGAAGGGTGTAATAAGTGGGGGGGGGAGGGGGGTGAAACTGTACAAGTGAGCTGAAGGAAGGAAGGAAGATCACCTGCATATGGAAACTGTGTCATGTCCTGCCCCTGACCAGATTCGTATGGCCTCCTGGCAGAGCGCGTAAGAGCCTTTACCCCCCCTTGCTCGTTTGCATAGAACAGGGCTACTTAGTAATCTTCCTGAATTAAGATTCGCTTTTCCCACCCTTCTCAGCCCTAACTCCAGCGCTTCCTTCTCTTCTCCTTAGCCTGTCCCCAGAACACTCTGATTCCTCTTCCCACCACTGGCCAGCCCTGGCGGAACCTGACCCCTTTCCTTAACCTGACCCCCCATGCCCCAGTCCAACCCCAGCACTCCCATGCCTAACCTGGCTGCAGCACAGTCTCACTCTCACCTGACCCCAAAAAGTCTCTTCAATGCCTCTCCTCCCCAGCCTGAACCCAGCACACGGACCCTCCCCACTCCCCACTCCCTGACCCCCTGCCAGAAGCATTCCCTTCTCTCTCCCCAGCCTGAACCCAGCACACGGACCCTCCCCACTCCCTGACCCCCTGCCAGAAGCATTCCCTTCTCTCTCCCCAGCACACGGACCCTCCCCACTCCCTGACCCCCTGCCAGAAGCATTCCCTTCTCTCTCCCCAGCACACGGACCCTCCCCACTCCCTGACCCCCTGCCAGAAGCATTCCCTTCTCTCTCCCCAGCCTGAACCCAGCACACGGACCCTCCCCACTCCCTGACCCCCTGCCAGAAGCATTCCCTTCTCTCTCCCCAGCACACGGACCCTCCCCACTCCCTGACCCCCTGCCAGAAGCATTCCCTTCTCTCTCCCCAGCACACGGACCCTCCCCACTCCCTGACCCCCTGCCAGAAGCATTCCCTTCTCTCTCCCCAGCCTGAACCCAGCACACGGACCCTCCCCACTCCCTGACCCCTGCCAGAAGCATTCCCTTCTCTCTCCCCAGCACACAGACCCTCCCCACTCCCTGACCCCTGCCAGAAGCATTCCCTTCTCTCTCCCCAGCCAGAACCCAGCACACGGACCCTCCCCACTCCCTGACCCCTGCCAGAAGCATTCCCTTCTCTCTCCCCAGCCAGAACCCAGCACACGGACCCTCCCCACTCCCTGACCCCCTGCCAGAAGCATTCCCTTCTCTCTCCCCAGCCAGAACCCAGCACACGGACCCTCCCCACTCCCTGACCCCCTGCCAGAAGCATTCCCTTCTCTCTCCCCAGCCTGAACCCAGCACACGGACCCTCCCCACTCCCTGACCCCTGCCAGAAGCATTCCCTTTTCTCTCCCCAGCCAGAACCCAGCACACGGACCCTCCCCACTCCCTGACCCCCTGCCAGAAGCATTCCCTTCTCTCTCCCCAGCCAGAACCCAGCACACGGACCCTCCCCACTCCCTGACCCCTGCCAGAAGCATTCCTTTCTCTCTCCCCAGCCAGAACCCAGCACACGGACCCTCCCCACTCCCTGACCCCTGCCAGAAGCATTCCCTTCTCTCTCCCCAGCCTGAACCCAGCACACGGACCCTCCCCACTCCCTGACCCCTGCCAGAAGCATTCCCTTCTCTCTCCCCAGCCAGAACCCAGCACACGGACCCTCCCCACTCCCTGACCCCTGCCAGAAGCATTCCCTTCTCTCTCCCCAGCCAGAACCCAGCACACGGACCCTCCCCACTCCCTGACCCCCTGCCAGAAGCATTCCCTTCTCTCTCCCCAGCCAGAAACCCAGCACACGGACCCTCCCCACTCCCTGACCCCTGCCAGAAGCATTCCCTTCTCTCTCCCCAGCCAGAACCCAGCACACGGACCCTCCCCACTCCCTGACCCCCTGCCAGAAGCCTTCCCTTCTCTCTCCCCAGCCAGAACCCAGCACACGGCCCCTCCCCACTCCCTGACCCCTGCCAGAAGCATTCCCTTCTCTCTCCCCAGCCAGAACCCAGCACACGGACCCTCCCCACTCCCTGACCCCCTGCCAGAAGCATTCCCTTCTCTCTCCCCAGCCAGAACCCAGCACACGGACCCTCCCCACTCCCTGACCCCCTGCCAGAAGCATTCCCTTCTCTCTCCCCAGCCAGAACCCAGCACACGGACCCTCCCCACTCCCTGACCCCTGCCAGAAGCATTCCCTTCTCTCTCCCCAGCCTGAACCCAGCACACGGACCCTCCCCACTCCCTGACCTCTGCCAGAAGCATTCCCTTCTCTCTCCCCAGCCAGAACCCAGCACACGGACCCTCCCCACTCCCTGACCCCCTGCCAGAAGCATTCCCTTCTCTCTCCCCAGCCAGAACCCAGCACACGGACCCTCCCCACTCCCTGACCCCTGCCAGAAGCATTCCCTTCTCTCTCCCCAGCCAGAACCCAGCACACGGACCCTCCCCACTCCCTGACCCCCTGCCAGAAGCATTCCCTTCTCTCTCCCCAGCACACGGACCCTCCCCACTCCCTGACCCCCTGCCAGAAGCATTCCCTTCTCTCTCCCCAGCCAGAACCCAGCACACGGACCCTCCCCACTCCCTGACCCCCTGCCAGAAGCATTCCCTTCTCTCTCCCCAGCCAGAACCCAGCACACGGACCCTCCCCACTCCCTGACCCCTGCCAGAAGCATTCCCTTCTCTCTCCCCAGCCAGAACCCAGCACACGGACCCTCCCCACTCCCTGACCCCTGCCAGAAGCATTCCCTTCTCTCTCCCCAGCCAGAACCCAGCACACGGACCCTCCCCACTCCCTGACCCCCTGCCAGAAGCATTCCCTTCTCTCTCCCCAGCACACGGACCCTCCCCACTCCCTGACCCCCTGCCAGAAGCATTCCCTTCTCTCTCCCCAGCCTGAACCCAGCACACGGACCCTCCCCACTCCCTGACCCCTGCCAGAAGCATTCCCTTCTCTCTCCCCAGCACACGGACCCTCCCCACTCCCTGACCCCTGCCAGAAGCATTCCCTTCTCTCTCCCCAGCCTGAACCCAGCACACGGACCCTCCCCACTCCCTGACCCCTGCCAGAAGCATTCCCTTCTCTCTCCCCAGCACACGGACCCTCCCCACTCCCTGACCCCCTGCCAGAAGCATTCCCTTCTCTCTCCCCAGCCTGAACCCAGCACACAGACCCTCCCCACTCCCTGACCCCTGCCAGAAGCATTCCCTTCTCTTCTCCCAGCCTGAACCCAGCCCACGGACCCTCCCCACTCCCTGACCCCCTGCCAGAAGCATTCCCTTCTCTCTCCCCAGCCTGAACCCAGCACACAGACCCTCCCCACTCCCTGACCCCTGCCAGAAGCATTCCCTTCTCTCTCCCCAGCCTGAACCCAGCACACAGACCCTCCCCACTCCCTGACCCCTGCCAGAAGCATTCCCTTCTCTCTCCCCAGCACACGGACCCTCCCCACTCCCTGACCCCTGCCAGAAGCATTCCCTTCTCTCTCCCCAGCACATGGACCCTCCCCACTCCCTGACCCCTGCCAGAAGCATTCCCTTCTCTCTCCCCAGCCTGAACCCAGCCCACGGACCCTCCCCACTCCCTGACCCCCTGCCAGAAGCATTCCCTTCTCTCTCCCCAGCACATGGACCCTCCCCACTCCCTGACCCCTGCCAGAAGCATTCCCTTCTCTCTCCCCAGCACATGGACCCTCCCCACTCCCTGACCCCTGCCAGAAGCATTCCCTTCTCTCTCCCCAGCCTGAACCCAGCCCACGGACCCTCCCCACTCCCTGACCCCCTGCCAGAAGCATTCCCTTCTCTCTCCCCAGCACACGGACCCCTCCCCACTCCCTGACCCCCTGCCAGAAGCATTCCCTTCTCTCTCCCCAGCACACAGACCCCTCCCCACTCCCTGACCCCTGCCAGAAGCATTCCCTTCTCTCTCCCCAGCACACGGACCCCTCCCCACTCCCTGACCCCCTGCCAGAAGCATTCCCTTCTCTCTCCCCAGCACACAGACCCCTCCCCACTCCCTGACCCCTGCCAGAAGCATTCCCTTCTCTCTCCCCAGCCTGAACCCAGCACATGGACCCTCCCCACTCCCTGACCCCTGCCAGAAGCATTCCCTTCTCTCTCCCCAGCCTGAACCCAGCACACAGACCCCTCCCCACTCCCTGACCCCTGCCAGAAGCATTCCCTTCTCTCTCCCCAGCCTGAACCCAGCACACAGACCCCTCCCCACTCCCTGACCCCTGCCAGAAGCATTCCCTTCTCTCTCCCCAGCCTGAACCCAGCACACGGACCCTCCCCACTCCCTGACCCCTGCCAGAAGCATTCCCTGAACCCAGCACACAGACCCCTCCCCACTCCCTGACCCCTGCCAGAAGCATTCCCTGAAGCCAGCACACTTTAATCCCCTGCTCCAACCAAATAGTTTACTACCTAGTTTTTTTTTTCTATCATTCTCCTTTTTTATTTTTGAATTGTAAATAGTTTTAAAGTTTTAGAATATTTTTTATAAAAGTTATTTAATATTTTCAAATTCTGTGTGCGCCTACTGCAATACCTCTCTCACTCATGCACTGCCATGTGTATAGCTTGCCATGCAACTCTGCCCTGTAACCTTCACTCATCGACCCATACAGCTGCCTAGGTGTAACTTCAGGTTATTTGGGTCTGCAGTCCCCTGAGTGACCTTCCTATTTAAGTCTATTTACCTCTTACCTTCTCAAAGTGCCTGAGATGTAAGTGCAAAGCAGTCACAAGAACAGGTAGAGTCATGCATAGCTTCTATTCTGCTCTGGAATATTTTTCACAAAATTGTATGAAACAAAATGTAAATCACAGTTACCTCTATAACAACTGACTTGCTGATCAAAATACGACAAGTGCGAAAGGAAATTTTTAAGTTTACCTTACTACTATTACGTAGTAAACTGTTTGACATCCAATTATAAAATATTAAAACATCATAGGAAGCATCACCAAAAAATATTTTAGTATCTGAACTACAATGTTTACGACTGTGATAGTGTTATGCACCTCAAAAACAGATGACAGTGCGGGATATACGTTTTAAAAATAAATACATGTGTGTTTCATAGCTATGAGGCTATTTAATTTACAAACTGCTGTCTCCTTGTCTTGGGCGACTACATCTTGTGAAACCCACTTGGGTATCTCCAATATATAAAATATACCCCAGAAATATTTGCAGCAGCACAGAAATTAGACTAATCCAGAAAATAGAACTCATGATACCAAGGTTAAAAGAATATAATCGAAAACAATGTACTCACAATGGGGGAACGATCCTCTAAAGACAGCTTTGTTTAGCACTTTTACAAGGAAGGTGTGACAGTTTTTAAAATCAGATTCCATTTTCTCTATGGATTCCAACCTGTGAAAATAAAAAGTCGCTTCACTTTTATAACGTCCATGAAATCAGGCATCTACTTAGTAAATTAAACTTTCACTATAAAACTCATTTCAAAAAACATTCAGCAATTAATTACTTTAATGGGACTTAAAAAAACTTAAGAGATTTATCATGAAAAATGAATTTCCAGATAACTATATAAACAAATATATTTCAAAAATTGCAGCTGTTAATAATCTGCTATACTGGAATACCATCTATCATTGATTACAATCACTAGTTATTGTAAAGCATTTTAGATGTACAGAACAACATGTTTCCAAAATCACAGAGCATACGGACCATACAAGATATCATGAATATGCTCCTTTAATAATATTTAATGGCTATAAGTAACCAGAGCCAGCAACATACAAGCTCAGATCATGATCGAGGTGTCAGTTCAGCCACATCCAGGAAACAAACAAGAAAATCTCACACAATGCAAAAATATCTGAAAAAGTGATATTATAGCCCAGAAAATAGGAGCAGGAATCAATGTCTTTTAATCAATAACATGTTCAAATATTTTGTGAAGCTTCAATACAATTCTCTTTGTTTGTATACCTCATCTTGTCTTTCATTTAACCTACTTCCCATTACAGACACTGCTTCACAAACTACCAACCAATTTTTAATTTTGGTTTAACTTTTATTTTCTTTTAAGAAATATTTATTCATTTAATGTGTTATTCTGATTTGATTTGTAACTATTTTTCATCTATATTTTTACTGCCTTATTATGTTATGTATATGTTGGGAACTGTTTTGACTACTTCCTAGTAAAAAAAAAAACAAAAAAAACAAACAAACCCAAAAAAACCGGTATATAAAAGTTGTTTAAATAAATAAATGGCCAGGCTGAGTTTGCTAAGGCTCCATATCTCATGGATGGCATGAGCTAGCCACAAACAGATATGATATTCAGGATTCCCACAATAAATATAACAAAGTGGTTACTTTTGTCTGGTGTTCAGTGAACAGCTGGATAATCGGTCACACATGTGGGTAATGCACTCTGACAGTGTGCAGAATGGGACATTTACTAAGCTTGGGCTAAAAGGCCTTGCTGATCATGAGGAGCTGACCTTCCCATTCCAAGTTAGGGGGAGAAGGCCACATCAGTGGAGGTGCTCCGCATCTGGGGAGGGATATAGAGGCTGGTGGGAGGGATGGTGAGTTCAATTTAAGCCAGGAACAGTCCCTCCCATCAGCCTCTTCTCTCAGCAGTTTTCCCCTGCCCATCTCAGTTTTCAGCCTGCCCATCTCATAACAGAATTTATGGTCTTGAGGTGATGTGGCAGGGCTCTGAACAGTCGCAGCTTAAGGGTGATAGGGTCAACCACATCCTAAGGGTGCACAGCAAGTGCTATTTTAAAGTTGTTCAGGGAATACCAAGCGGGTACTCCTGCTGCTATGTCATGCACAGCAGCTGCAATGTGAAAGCTGGTCAGGTAGTGAATATCAAGCAGGTCCCCTGCCACTGTGCTGTATGGGTGGGTGAAATTGTAGACGAGTTGCTTGTCAACTTCGATGGCCAGGATTGGCCCGATCACCTCTCCCAATACTTCAGCTGCATCAAACAAGTGGATCCTGCCCTTGCTACGGACCAGGACATCATCAGAGGGGCGAGGCTTCAACAGTACTGCCCCCCACTAGCGCCAGAATACTTCATTGCCATGATACTGAGCCCTTATGAAATGCAATTTAGGAGAGGGTGTGGTTACTCTATAGGGACTGCATAATGGTATAATTGTGCGTTGAGTGAAAAAGAACTTTCTCCGATTAGTCTTAAATGTGCTACTTGCTAACTTCATGGAATGCCCCCTAGTCTTTCTATTATCTGAAAGAGTAAATAACTGAGTCACATCTACTCGTTCTAGACCTCTATCATATCACCCCTCAGCCTTCTCTTCTCCAAGCTGAAAAGTCCTAACCTCTTTAGTCTTTCCTCATAGGGGAGCAGTTCCATTCCCCCTTATCATTTTGGTCGCCCTTCTCTGTACCTTCTCCATCGCAACTATATCTTTTTTGAGATGCGGCAACCAGAATTGTACACAGTATTCAAGGTGCAGTCTCACCATGGAGCGATACAGAGGCATTATGACATTTTCCGTTTTATTCACTATTCCCTTTCTAATAATTCCCAACATTCTGTTTGTTTTTTGACTGCTGCAGCACACTGAACCGACGATTTCAGTGTGTTATCCACTATGACGCCTAGATCTCTTTCTTGGGTTGTAGCACCTAATATGGAACCCAACATTGTGTAATTTTTACCAATAGGTCTGAAATTTCATTTTTTAGTTCCTTCAGAACCCTGGGGTATATACCATCCGGTCCAGGTGATTTACTACTCTGTTGGTCAATCAGACCTACCACATCTTCTAGGTTCACCGTGATTTGGGTCAGTCCATCTGAATCATCACCCATGAAAACCTCCAATACAGGTATCTCCCCAACATCCTCTTCAGTAAACAATGAAGCAAAAAATCATTTAATCTTTCTGCGATGGCCATATCTTCGCTAATTGCCCCTTTAACCCCTCGATCATCTAACGGTCCAACTGACTTCCTCACAGGCTTTCTGCTTCAGATATATTTTTAAAAGGTTTTACTGTGAGGTTTTGCCTCTACAGCCAATTTCTTTTCAAATTCTCTCAGCCTTTCTTATCAATGTCTTACATTTAACTTGCCAACGCTTATGCATTATCCTGTTTTCATCTGTTGGATCCTTCTTCCAATTTTTGAATGAAGATCTTTTGGCTAAAATAACTTCTTTCACCTTCCCTTTTAACCATGCCGGTGATTGTTTTGCCTTCTTTCCACCTTTCCTTAATGTGTGGAATACACCTGGACTGTGCTTCTAGGATGGTATTTTTTAACAATGACCATGCCTCTTGCACACTTTTTACCTTTGTAGCTGCTCCTTTCAGTTTTTTTTCTAACTATTTTTCTCATTTTATCAAAGTTTCCCTTTTGAAAGTTTAGCACGAGAGCCGTGGATTTGCTTACTGCCCCCTTCCAGTCATTAATTCAAATTTGATCATATTATGATCACTATTGCCAAGCGGCCCCACCACTGTTACCTTTCTCACCAAATCCTGTGCTCCACTGAGAATTAGATCTAAAATTGCTCCCTCTCTTGTCGGTTCCTGAACCAATTGCTCCATAAAGCTATCATTTATTCCATCCAGGAACTTTATCTTTCTAGCATGTCCCGATGATACATTTACCCAGTCAATATTGGGGTAATTGAAATCTCCCATTATTACCGCTCTACCAATTTGGTTAGCTTCCCTAATTTCTCTTAGCATTTCACTGTCCGTCTCACCATCTTGACTAAATGGACGATAGTATACTCCAATCACTATAGTCTTCCCCAAAACACAAGGGATTTCTACCTATAAAGATTCGATTGTGCATTTAGTCTCATGCAGGATGTTTATCTGTTGGACTCTATGCCATCCCAGACAAAAAGCACCACACCGCCTCCCGGGTGCTCATCTGTCATTGCGATATAATTTGTACCCCGGTATAGCACTCTCCCATTGGTTGTCTCTGAGATACCAATTAAGTCTGTCATCATTCACTGCTATACATTCTAATTCTCCCATCTTACTTCTTGGACTTCTGGCATTAACATACAAACATTTCAAAGTTTGCTTTTTGTTTGTATTTTCATTCTGCTTTTTAATTGATAGGGATAAGTTAGAATTTTTTAGCTCAGGTGAGTTTTTAATTACAGGCACTTGGACTACTTTTCTTATTATTGGAACCTCATTGTCAGGATGCCCTAATTCTAATGCATAATTAGTATCTTTTGAAGATACCTCCCTCCGAACCATACGCTGCTGAGCGACTGTTGGCTTTCCCCTTTGTTCTAGTTTAAAAGCTGCTCTCTCTCTTTTTTAAAGGTTAGCGCCAGCAGTCTGGTTCCACCCTGGTAAAGGTGGAGCCCATCCCTTCATAAGAGACTCCCCCTTCCCCAAAAGGTTCTCCAGTTCCTTACAAAACTGAATCCCTCTTCCTTGCACCATCGTCTCATCCACGCATTGAGACTCCGGAACTCTGCCTGTTTCTGGGGACCTGCGTGTGGAACAGGGAGCATGTCGGAGAATGCTACCCTGCAGGCTCTGGATTTAAGCATTCTACCTAAATTTGGCTTCCAGAACCTCCCTCCCACATTTTCCTATGTCGTTGGTGCCCACATGCACCACAACAGCTCCTCCCCATTTTTGTTCTTTAGAAATGAGCATCTCTGAAAAATTACCCCCACATTGTGGAGAAGATAACACATCATAAGAACATAAGAACATAAGAAAATGCCATACTGGGTCAGACCAAGGGACCATCAAGCCCAGCATCCTGTTTCCAACAGTGGCCAATCCAGGCCATAAGAACCTGGCAAGTACCCAAAAACTAAGTCTATTCCATGTAACCATTGCTAATGGCAGTAACCATTGCTAATGGCAGTGGCTATTCTCTAAGTGACATCGATGACAAAGAACCTTAAATCGGAGACATCATGCGTTTGTGCTAACCAATGTGCAACTAAAGGGGCATTTTCATGTTGGTCATTGAGGCTGGATCTATGTTCAATAATTCTGGTCTTAATCATGTGTGTCGTTTTGCCTACATAAATCATCTGACAAGGGCACATAATATAGACAACACCTGATGTTGAGCAATTAGAACTAAACTGTAGTTTAAATGTTTTATTAGATATAGTATGGGTAAAAGATGACCAAGATAAAGAAAGTGGGCAGACTGAACATCCCCCGCAGGGATTGTGACCCTCATGGGACGGAGGTAGAAGAGTTAGAAAGTCAATTCAGAATGAACTAAAAGGGTCCCAGAGGTTTTTCCCCACGATGAAATGTGAATCGAAGAGGACATTTAAACATGTCATGCATTGAAAGTAAGGACCAGTAGCGGTGAATGATGGAGGTAAGTGCTTTACTATGAACTGAAAAGAGTAGTCTACAGTTAATAACCTCATCGGAGGACTGGGGTTGTGGTAAGAAAAGCAGGTCCCGGTTGGCATATAGAGCCCATGTGAAAGCTTTTTTCAAATAATGCGAGGGTACCCCCACTCTTTAAACCAGACTATCATTTGCTTAGCTTGGGTGACAAACTCTGACTTTGATGAACACAGCTACCGGAGTCTTCAAGAATTGACCGAAAGGAATATTGTTCTTTAAGACGTGGGGATGGTGAAGGCTTTTCAGTATTGGCATGTAACAAATGTTCTAATTTTATCTTTATCTGCCAGCCTTTTTCCTATTGTTCCAGGCTTCTAGTCCTACAGGCTTTTATTTGCTGCCAACAAAGATTTTTCCTTCATTTTTAATTCCTTCTCCCATCCATCATAACAGCAGACCTATAGCTGAGTGGCATAGACCATTGTTCTCTCTTGAGAACAATGGATGTCTACAAGGACTGTTCCAACTAATCATGTTTGGGGGGGGGGAGAAATAGAATGGTTAGGGTTCCCATGTGGGAAATGGAAAATAGTGTGCTCCCATGTTATATAAACATTTACCACCATTTCACTTTGTAGAATTTGGACTTGATCCTTCCACGAATAGCTCCTCACCCAGATTTGCTTCGCGGTCCAGACAGCAAAGAATACAAAATACTATTTTAACTACTAATTGGGAATGTTTTGCTCCTCCTAGAGATAAAAAATAAGTTCTCTACAGTCAGATTACTGGTCAGATCAAAATCCTTAGTTCAAATTAAGCACCCTATTATTGATATAACTATTTAGGTACTCAGACACTATAAGGCATCAACTAAATAAACTACAGATAAAAGGTAGATGGTTTTGTTTTTAGATCTTTAGACTTTATAAGCTTTTTCTCTATATACCTGATTAAATTCTTAGACGTTATAAGCAACATTTATTAAACACCTGTAAGATTGTTATTATAAGGCATCTTGTGTTAACAAAAGAAATTTTATATATTTATTTAAATACTTTTTAATATACCGATACTCAAGACTAGTGTCTTATCGTACCGGTTTACAATGAAACGAGGAGTAACCAATAGGCAATGAAGATAGAGTTACAATGAACAGGGAGTTTACAGAGTGGGAGTGTAGAGAGCAAAAAGCATACGATTAACAAGAAAGATATAGATAACTATGTTTTAACATAACAAAGGTTTCACATAGGAATGAATGTAACAGGCTTAAACAATAAATAAGTCTAAAGGTCTTGTATAAAATGTATAAAAATGTTAAAATTGCTAAGCTCGAGGCTGCACATCCAAACTGTATCAGCAGGTTGTAGCCAGAGACTACAGATTTAACCCATTGGTGAGCATAACAATCTTCTTTTATCTTTCTATATCTATCCTTTTAAAGACTTGATCAATTAATTCATACATAATAAAGCATCATTTTTACTGATTAGTTTGATTCTACTGAGTTGCTTTGTCCTTTTAAATATTTATTGTTCTCACTGACACATTAACTCTTAGGAGCAATGATGTGTTAAACATATAGCAAGCTGTGTTAAGGTGGGAGAGTGAACTATAAGGAAACTCCTTATTAAAGATTTTCTCACTTGGTGCTACCTGACAGAGCTTCGAACCTGGAACAAGTGTCTCTACGTGTGAGACCTGGGTTTAGAGAGTAAACAGACCCCTTCACTCATTCAATGACCATGTTTTGGAATCTTTTCTTTCGAGAGAGGAGTTTTCCCACCCTCATCTCATTTCTGTTTTTCCCAAATTATACTGGGTATTCCTTTTCACTTTACTGAATGTCCCTATTACACAGGGACTCAGAGTTTTGTTTCATATCCAAAGGAGGGGTACCATTCACTGAAAGAGGACTAATGGATCATCAACATCCACAGGATGGATGATATAAGGAGTCGACCAAGAGGATGAGGCATGTTAAGAGGAGATTTTGTGGATCCTTTTGGGAGGTTTACTTTCATCTCAAAGAAGATAAGAGGATTAATAGGTGACAGTCAGGTACCATGAGCAGTAAGGAGGAAAAGGATGGAGAACTATACTGAGAGGTACAAGAACTGGAACTATACTTTAAGTAACAACTAATATGGAATACAGACTATACTTACCAACCCTTTTGGGGAGGGAAGGTACTTAACTGCCTTAAACCATAGGAAAGGGGAAGAACAAATACAATTGGAATTGGATTTATTAATCAAACTACTTTAATGGAAGTTAAAGTCACAAATCTATTAAGAACTGAGAATGTAACATCAAATTCTGAAAAATATCAACTGTAAGGAATTTTCTTCAATTACACTATTCATCAGTAAAAGTTACATTTGGAAACTATATTAGCTTCCAGCGTGATTACAGCTTCTGTCTGCACTAAATGATTAATAGTGCTGTTTACATTAACTGTACCATCAGAATTAAATGCAATGCATACAGCCTTGAAAACTATTTTTCCTCCTGCTCAAGGAATCATGGACAAAAATTAATAGCGTGGGAGGATTTAAATTTTAAGAGACTGTGTTTGAGGTGTGGTTCCTGGGAACTTATCAGAGATTATCAGCCCAGAGGTTACACAAATACTCTTAAACCAGTCATGCTGGGATTCCCTCTCTCAAGGGCTGTGCAGCATCCTCAACCCTTGCTGGCCAGAGGAGCAGACTCTCAGTGCAGGAATGAAACCCATGTCTCCTTCATGGCAATGCTATGTCACTGGACTAGCCCCTATACACAAAAATATTTATTAAATACTACACCAGTAGGTGCTCGCTTCGGCAGCACATATACTAAATACTACACCAGTTAGCTATTCCCAACACACACTATATATTACTTACTTCCAAGCTCCCAAACCAGCTTCCCAACGATCTGCAAACATTAGGACAACATTCATCACTTTCATTATTGCTTCTTTCACAGAGCTAACCTAAAATAAAATAAAGATTAATGACCTCAAGTAAGACATTTGCTAAAACATATGTTATAATCCCTGAGCTCACAGCTAAGATCCCACAGACTTTTGCATTTGCCTATCCCAGTTATTTCGTTGGATGGACTAACAGACCATCTTCTTGAGAAGATGGGAGAATTTAGTTCCTTTACTTGGTCAAAAGAAAATCTTCACAGCTCAGACAAAATATATATTTCATAAAATAGTATAAATCTTCTTCATATGCAGGGCTGTTGATCAAATATTCAATGCATGATTAGACTTATTTCAGCATAGTAAGTCTAATCATCCCTATGGGAATATGCAGGGGCACCACCTGGAAAAGTACTGAGTATATTCAGACAGACGTCACTGTGAAGAAAGGAAATGGAGCTCGTTAAGTACGTACAACTGTCACCAAACAGTCTCATTTGAATGGCTTCAAAAACAGGCCCATACTGAATAAACCAATGAGTGGGAAAATTATTTGGGTAAAGTTACTGGATATTCAGTGGACCTTACCTGGATAAGTATTCTGCTGAATTTACCTAAAGTTATCCAGATAAATATAGGATCAAACTAATTCAGCAGTCCATGCAGCATGGATATTCAACACTGCCCACACAAAGTGAAACTACAGCCCAGGAACACCTTCCAAAGCAGCCTTTTTTATTTTTTTTACATTACTTCCCCCCCCCCCCCCCCCCGTACTCCACGTAAAATGTATCAAGGAGGGAGGGGAAATATTCATCTCTCTGCTTTTGTTTGGCTAACTCCAAAAGTTAGCTGGACAAACTCTGAACAACAATGAATAAAAAAGAATAATTCAAAGAAAAACAGAAATCTCAATATATTGTAGAAAAAGCTGCTTTTTAAAATTTACACTGAAGTTACAAAGGATGTTATCCAGGAGTTAAGGAATACTCACATATATGGAAAAGTAAAAACAAAGGTATCATTCACATTGTATACTTTATCTTACACCCACTCGCTCAGCAGCACCACATATTAAGCCAGATCATTCCCTTCACAAACAATATATGGCTGCTCTCAACAACGCTGAACCTTCATTCTCCACTATTTCCCTCCATAACAGCATGCACTCACATCTAGACACTGCATAATACACAACAAACTATTCAAACGTGTTAATTAGAACAGGGAAGGAGCGACCATCTTGATAAGGACACCACAACAATTCTTAGGCTCATCTCAATTAGTATCCAATGCTAATATATTGGTACCTCCTGTTGCTCACGTACAGTATAGGGAAACTGCCTGTATAAGGAGATTCTAAGTACCCATGGCATCAACCAAGGAATAACACATCCAGATACAGAGGACTAACTAATGTCACTTGTGTCTCCTACCTTTGGTAGGAGCTCCTAGGTATGCATTCTTTCAAAGTCTGTTCTTCCAGGTTTAACATCAACAAAAATGGTCATAAGAAAGGAGTGTCCTTAATCACGGAAGAAAGCCAAATCACGCAATGGAGTCCTATATCGAAATTATTTATACCATTTCTGGTAAGAGCTGTGCCAAAATGACAAGGCCCCTTGTGTAGCAATGACTCTTGTACTCATATATAGAGCATGATTTTCTTTATAGTCTATGTGAAAATAGCAGCAGCAAGGTATCAAGGGTACTACTCCTTAAATCATCATTCACGTCTGCATGTGGCTGACAGGATCTCACAGATGTTGTCTGAAGATCCAGGAGAATACTTTGTACAAGAGTAAAGTTACAGCTTGTGCTTTACAGCAGGACAGTGAATACAGTTTTATCTGTTATTTTTAGGGACCTTCATTTTCCGTTTTTATGTATTTATTTTTCCTGGGAATTTCAATGGTGTAAGAAAAAAAATCAGTGTAACAATGACTAGTTTCTACCCCGGGCTCGACTCTTCTTCCTAAGTCTCGTGAGCTATGTCCAAGATTCCCCTTGGTCTCCTCCCAAAAGATGAAAAACCCCATTGAGCTCTGGGATACTTCGGACTGCAAACAGCATGTAGGTTTAGCAATGAGTCCCAGTTCTTGCCATCTTCCATCAAAAATTTATCTTTTGCCCAATGCAAGGAGTTGTGTCCGTCGGTGCCCGATGCCCTCTCTCCACCCTCCTTACCTCTCTGGCGCCTCCCTCTCCATCTGCGGGAAGACTGGTTACCGCGGCGTTCTCCTGCCACTTGTCCTCGGGCGTTCCCGGACCGGCTCGATGCTGCAATCGCCATGTTTCCTGGAGGCCTAGGGGCGCGCGCGGCCCCGATTGAAGTACCGGCATTGGCGTGAACCTCAGGGGCGTCCCCCGAAGATGACGTCACCCACGACGGATATTTAAGGTCTTGGAATTTGCTAATACACCGAGTTAGCAAGGACACAGATTGACAACAGACTCTCTTTGTCTGTCTAAGCTACTCTGCCTCCTCAGACTTATCAGAGGTACCCGCTCCTCAGGGGCCTCGCTCTCTCCTTGTTTTTCAGGTGACAGTCTGGAACTGGTACTCGCTCTTCGAGGGCCCTCGTTCCCAGACTTGCTCCGTATTCTCTTCTGCCTGGAAGTCATCACTGCCAACTACATCAGTGAGTTACCATCGCTCTCTCAGAGCTTTCCCTGGAACCAGGTACTCGCTCCTCGAGGGCCTATACATTCCAGCTCCTGGGCTTCTATGAGACATGTTCTATGAGACCAAGTCATATTGTACATATTGTATATAGGCTATATGCCACTTCTATATACCCACATTTAATATTTAATTTTAATTTTATCCATATGTTACAATGTTCCTTATATTAATTGTTTAATCAACTGTTATCTTGTTACAATGTAAAAATAGGGCAGTTCCGGCTCTATTCAACCTGTTATCTGGAAACCGATGTGATATCTCGATCGAATGTCGGTATACAAAAGAAATAAATAATAATAATAATAATGTTATTTATTTATTTATTTAACATTTTTTTCTATACCGAACTTCATGACAGGCTTCATATCAGGCCGGTTTACATCAAACTTAGGGATTAACTGAACATTACCATATAACAGGAAGGCGGAAGCGCAGTTACAAATAACAGGGAGAATGAACTTGGGGGCTAGAGTAGCCAGGAAATAAAGGACAGAAAAAACTGGAGAATGAGAACATATGAATATACATTGTGTGAGTGTTACCATCTGGTTCAGTACATGAACTCTGCCTACTCACTATATTCAGTTTCTCTACAGCTCAGCCTCCAGGGATCGCTGTTCCAGTATCTGAGGGACTGCAGCCCAGCCGGGCATTCCAGCTCACTACTGCCACCTCTGGTGGTTCAGTATACTGTCTAATAAAAGAACTAGTGTGCGTCTGTCTCCTAACTCTGAGCCTGACCGGTGGTCCCTCTCGGGATCTTCCTCCAGGGGCATGGTCATCTGCCACTGGTCCAAGGATCCACCCACAACTATCTGACTGCTCCTCCCATCAGGCATCAGATCAATAACAGATTGCTAACTCCAAGCTCCAACATTTAGATACTCTGATAAAAATCACTTTATATATCTATTTCTGTGCCATAAATGGTGAAGAAATTAAAACTATAAAACAGCATCAGCTTGGGACCTCATATGGCAGGGAAAAAAAGGGTTATCTCCAAAAAGCCAAGGAGAGCTAGATGGAGGTAGGTAGGTAAGGCAGGTCTGAGAGATGAAAAGGAGGGCTTGGGGGGAAAAAAACAACTTAATTCCTAAGGAACAGGATGTTCTGAAAACGTTTTCTTTCTAGTGTAGAAGATAAAAGTTCATTTTCACTCAGCATACCTTTTCTCTCAGCAGACAGCGATCGTGGATTGTAGACAGGTATCTATAATGAATTTTAATCAGCTGATCTAGATCCTTAGCTTCTTCTACTTGATGCTGAAATTCCAAACCTGTACTGTGAAGAATCTTTAGAAATAAAGATATTCATTAAAACTGAATATAAATTGTTCTATGGTATAAAGAGAGGCTACATATTTAAAAAAAAAATCCTGAAGGTTTATTTTCCCTTTTAAATCTGTAGTATATGATAACCGTAATAGCAGTATTACAATGAAAGTCAGACAACACTATAATACTTCTTATTACTTAGATCGAGTATTCTGATTTGTTCCATGTAAATGGCCATGTTAACGTTCCTTGTAAACTGTTCCTTGTAAACTGTTCCATGTAAACTGCCACCCGGCAGTAATTATTACTGTTCTCTGTGAACCGGAGCGATATGTATTGTATACAGGAGCTCCGGTATATAAAAACCATAAATAAATAAATAAATAAATAAATAAATAAATAAATAGTACAGTAAAGGTTTCCCATGACAAGAAATTTGAAAAACATTAGGATGCAAAATTATTGGTAGAATGTAAATAATGAAATTACTTACCTGTAATTATTTTCTAATAAAGCAACAAAAATGGGTTACATGACAGTTGCGTACATCAGAGGAACGTCTGGGGTACTTTCTGGAAAAGCTTTTCTGCTTGTGTGGAAAAGAATAGAATATACTGGACCAACTCACTTAACTATTAAAATGTATGGATTGCCCAGTGCACAGTTCTCTGAGTGATATACAATAGCATGTACATAATCTTGTGTCCGTGGTCTCAAGCTGCAGATTTTATGGGGAGTGAATTCCAAAATTAGGAGCTGCTACCAAGAACACTCTCTTGTGTCTTCTGTAGATGGGCCAGTTTGCATGAGGGGGATGCCTAACATGCCCCAAATAAGTTTCTTGTGGGAGTATAATTTTACAGAAGTACATCGGTCCAGGGAAAAGAACTGAGCTGAAGACGATTACCTATCATGACAGCGATCTTACATTTCCTCGCCATTTTATTGGGAGCCAATGTAACTTGGATAGTACAGATGTGATATGTTCATGGACATGCGTGCCAGCGATAAGACGATCTGTGGCATTTTGAAAGGAGTTGGAGGGCCTTTATGATGTAAGTAGGGAGGCCCAAATAAACCACGCTGAGATAATCCAGTAGAGATAAAATTAAAACCTGGTTTACAGAGCAAAAATAGTCTTAAGCTGAAGAGAGGTCTGAGACCATGCCAAACCCTCAGATTAAAGAATCCAATTCTGATGGTAGCTTTAATGTGTTGTTGAAAGTTTGGAGTTTAATTAGACACCAAGGCTTTTAACATGAGGAGAAAAGTATAACTTGAAATGATTACATTGAAATGACATAGGAATTTCAATGCAAGAAGAGTATTGTAACACTACGAGATCTGTTTTATTTGGATTCAGAAAAGGAAAATCGGTTCTTACCTGTTAATTTTCGTTCTTGTAGTACCACGGATCAGTCCAGACTCCCCTCCAGCAGATGGAGACAGAGACGTTTTTGACTGACCCTGCCCTATACCTAGAGGTGCCACCTACAGTCCTGTCACTATTACACTGTAACCAAGCACAATGAATAAGATCAGCACAAACTATTAACAATTTTACCCCCTCATGAGCAGAGGGAGGAGAAACCCTGCAACGCAAAAAACCCCAAGTGGGAGCAGAACCGGTTATAAAACATTGAGAACCAATCTGCAGAGAGAAATTAAGAAGTACTGAACGAGCGGACTCTCCGTTACCCCAACTCTGAAATGGACGGGACTCTGGACTGATCTGTGGTACTACAGGAACAAAAATTAGCAGGTAAGAACCAATTTTCCTTTCCCTGCATGTACCCAGATCAGTCCAGACTCCTGGGATGTACCATAGGAACTGCCACCATCCCCTTAGGAGCATCGACGAACTGATCACCTTCAGCATCTTGTGTCACGCATCCTCCTTCGTAAGTAGCTGAAAGGGAATGGCTTCACCCATGGCCCTCACAAACCCCATGAAGGACAAGTCCTGGGGGGGGCGACCGGCTCAGAGAGGGGGATCATTTGAATAAGCGGAGTTCGACTCCATGGAGTCATCACCCCAAGGGTCGTAAGGCCCTTCCTCCTCACTAGGACCAACGTGCCGTGGGCAAGGTCCATGAGAGGTATTAGTTTGGGTTCCGATGTCTTCGGAGGCCTCGAGGGCATCGCGGGAATCGATGGTTCCCCTAGCATCGAGGAGACGAGGCCACGGGAGGCCAGAAGGACCCGGCGTGGGCTCGGGGAACTGAAGCCTAGGAAACCAGGACCCGGCGTGGGCTTGGGGAACTGAAGCCTAGTACCAGCCGCATCTTCCTCCTCAGAGGACCCGAGAACTGAGATCACTCTGGTGGAGAGCATCGGTGGTTGCTGGGGAACAGAGGGTCCCTCTGGCACCGGCTGCGTCGGAAGGGTGCCCAAGAGGAAATCCAAATGCTCTAGCAGGGGTGCTAGCTTGGGCACCAATATGGGGGCCGGTGAAACTGGCAACTGAACACTCTGAAGAGCTTTAAGTGCCACTGATTGCACCCTGTGGTCCAACTCCTTCTGAAATAGGGCTAGGGTAATGGGGAAAGGAAGATCTGAATGGGAGAAGGGATATAGAATGCCCATATGTTGAGTGACTGTTTGTCTTCGCATAGGAGACCAAAATTTTGTCCCCAGACAGTAGCTCTGGAAGTGCCAAGAGAACTTTTATTACAATTGTCGTTTTTGCTGCTCTTGTATCCTTACCTCAAAAAACTGGATTTACAGGCACCATAGTATTTAGCTCATCTGTCTCTCTGAATGCAAATTTAACAATATTCAAACTCTCAACCAAATCTGAGAAGAAAGAGCTTGAGTTAAGAGCTGAATGCCTCCTCACATAACAGAGTCCTAACCGGTGAACATGCAAGTAAGCTTCTTATGTTTCAGCACGTTCTCCATATAACAGCTCTTAAGTAAGATTATTGTGAAATAACGTACCCTAGTCATCATGTAGTTATGCAAGCTGTTCACGAAATGCATAAGCTTCACTCTGAGTAAGAACATGCGATGAATTTGTTGTCTTACAGGCTCCTTCTGCAATACAAACTGAAAAAGTTTCCCTTGTTCAAATAGTACTCCTTCCTTGATAAGTGGCTTTTCTGCAGCATTTACCAGTTCTACAAAGGGTAAAAGAAAAAAAAGTTTAACTTATTTCTATTAATTTCTAAATACAAAAGCCTTTAGTTTTATTTGCATACATTTATGAGCTACAATTATTTCATATTCTTTTTAAATTGTGTGCTATGGAAAGCATCACAACTTAGAAGTCCTTGGCAGAATAAAAAAAATATTTCAAGCTACACGGCCCACTAATTTGAAAATAAATTTCCATTTGGTTGATTTTGCGCCCTTCAATCAAAAATCATCAAGTTACAATAAAACAAAACCAAAATAAATTGCATTTCATTACAAAAAATAAATCATATATAACAGAGAAGAGCATCTGATCTCATCAATTTTCAACACCAGCACTCACCCCTCATAACAGACTGATAAATCCTTGGCTTAAATAAACTATCGGCTAGTATTACTGTGAAAGTGCCTAATGAAATAACCAAATCATCAATTGTTTCTGAAAGACAGGTAATTTACTTCTAAACTCGTCCCATGTGTGCTGCTGTGTTGCCATCAACTTGGTTTCAGCTAAAGGAATAGCCAGAAGAGTTGGTAGGGATGATCTGAAGGTGGGCCTCCTTAGGTGCGCGCCATCTGTCCTCCCTTTAAAGGGCCAATGGCAGGAACTTCAGGGTCGTCCCCGGCTGATGACATCAAGGGCCCGGGATACTTAAGCACTACCTCCAGTTACCACTAACCGCCTTGGCAAAGAGTTCCCTGGTTCCTTTCTGGTGCTTGTTGTTTCCTGCTCTACGGATCCCCGTGCTTCACGTCGGTATCCTGTCTCTTTGCTTCCCGCTCCTCGGGGCCTGGTTCAGCGCTTCCACACCTGGGACCCTGTCTCTTTGCTTCCCGCTCCTCGGGGCCTGGCTTAGCGCTTCTACATTGGAGATCCTACTTCAGTGCTTCCTCTCTTCAAGACCTGGCTCAGCGCTGCGACATGGGGGTAACCTGCACAGCACAGCAAATATTGACATGGGAAGCTTTCTGGGCAGACTGGATGGACCCATTGGTCCTTTTCTGCCATCATTTCTATGTTGTTATGTTATCTGAAAGAATTGAGGACCGTGGAGTTCAGCTGTAACAGGTACAGCCGTCAGCCGATAAGAGAAAGGGATCGGGAGGAAGGGGTGGGAAGGCTGAGCAAGTGAGAGTGGGATGGGAATGACGTGATACTGAGGGAGCCGGGGAGGGAGTAAAAAAAAAAGAGAAGAGAGATACTGGACATGGCATGGTACGTTAATGTGGGGGAGAGGGAGGGAGAAAGGGTGCCGGCCATATGGTGTGAATGTATGTATGTAGGGCAGGAGAAAGGTAATAGTAATTCTATTTTTGATTGGTATCAGCAATTGATTTGTCTGTGATTTATTAAACTGTTGTATTCAGACTTTTCTTTCAGTGATTTTTTTAAATTACTGTTTTAAGTTTGCAATAAAAGATGTACATTTCTCAAGCTCCATTTTCTCTTTATTTGAATTTTTTTTTTTATCCTAAGTTTCTGCTGATCCTTCTCACCTACGTATTTAAGGGCTGAAATTATGTAGTTTTTTTTTTCTTCCAGTCTGCTCATTTTAAGAAAGGGTTCATATTTCCTTGTTACTATTTATGATTTATATATATTTAACGTAGGCTTTCAAATCTGCATCCCCCTTTTGAGACTTAATTGCCCTGCCCTACTCACCACCATGGCCTCATTTCCTTCTCCCCCCCCAGCAGGGCAATTCTAAGTTTAGTGCCTATGAATGCCAAAATCATAAATCTGGTCCTGGCAGCAGTCTTCCTGCTTGGGGAAACTGAAGGAATGACAGCATGCCCACTGGTTTCTGTGTCCAAAGAGGAGATACCAGCAGGTGAAGTGCGCCATTTCAGGTAGAGACCTGAACCTCACGGCGAGGTGAGATCTGTTTCTGCTCTAACTGCAAGCCCAATTGCCATCAATACTTTCTCTCCTACCAGGAGTACACTGCATAAGTTTGCCATATCACCTAATATACATCCATGGATTCTCCTTGTAACTGAAAAAATCAAAAAGGGGTGGCCTTAATCATCCTTTCAACGATATTTGGGCAAGAAAGGTGCAAAGGTGGAGCATGGATTTTTTTTCTGCTTTGGAAAGAATGCTAAAGGGAGATCTCATAACTAATCCTCTTCAGAGTAATTATCAACAGAGAAAAGCTAAGAACATCAACATTCCTTGGATTCTTTCCATACACTTAAGAGCTAAGAAGCACACTGAAATGACACTGACCCAGAAGAAGGCAGTCCCAGTTTGGTTCTTCCTAGGACTATGGTCAGGAGAAACTGGCCTGGCTTCTTGAGCTTATGTTACTTCCCTAGGCAAATGCTAGTGAGAGAGTTGAGTCATTGCTGGTGTTGGAACATTCATCATCAATAGACACACATCAGCTGGTGGGCTGATCGACGGACACATCAGTGCTGAGGGGCTCTATGCATCAATCCCAGCACCAATAGTGCAATGATCAAATATCAGCAGAATTCTCCTCCTTGACTCTGCGATGAACAGTGTGGATGATGATGAGGTAGGACTACAGGAGAATTAACAGCCCTGGTGGCCCCGTCAAGGGACAACTCAAAGGTACCGAGTTAGCCCTAGGGAGACTAGCAAGAAGTGGCGTTGATGCTGGAGATTGAGTTAAACATTTAATTACACAGAATGAACAGAAGCAACAAAGATGTGCCAAGAAAAATTTGAGAATTACAAACAACAAGAACCTCGTACCTCAGTAAAGAGAGTTCAAAGGAGGCGGCACCGCCTATACCCCAGAGATGCGGGTTACATTCCCATACGAATGAAATGTTTTGATTCCATAGTTGGGTCTATAAAACTTTCACGATATTAACAAAATGAACTTTACAGTCTATGCCACAAGCAAAAAAGCTGGTTGAAGAATTATAAAAAGGTGCTGTTAGTGTCATGTTTAGTTCAACAGAGTTCATGCTATTTCACTTGTACAGAAAATAACTTTGGAACATAACTTGAAGCCTCGTTACCACAAAACACACATACATACAAACATTTAAAACATCTTTAAAAACTTCCTTCCAGGTTAGGCCAAGCAATATGGGTGACCAAGATTCAATGCTCCTTGGCTGACTCAGACTATGGATGTTGTGACAGCCTTGAGCCATCACACAAGTGGTTCAAGAGCAAACGCTTAGCAATTTCCAAAAGGAACCGTAATCCATGCCTGGTAAGTTATTGTTGCACTTATTGGGTTAGACAGGAATGGGGGGAAACTGGAGAATACCCAGAGAGTTGTAATAGAGCGCTGATAATGCCTTTGCTGAGATATGAGAAGTCTCAATTGAACAAACAGAGGAGAAGTTATCTGCCTGCCAAACAATACATTACACTCAGCATAAATACAAATTTTGCTATTTCTTACCATCAAACTGTAAGACATCGAGGCTGTACTTGGCCCACTTTATCAGTAACAACAGAAGAAACACCTGATTGTAAATTTTTTGACATTCTGAACTTATAACAATATCCACAGGCCAAGGCACCTAGGAATGAAAAGGCAAGACAAAGCAAGAATTCAAATATTCAATTTATAAATGAATAGCAAATAAAAGAGAAAAAAATGTCTTCAACTGCGATTTACCTTATAGCTTAGAGTTAAACCATCTAAAGTATGAACAGGGAGTTTCTTCTTTGCTAGATCCATAGTTTCAAAAGTCACAGTCAATCTATGTGGGGGGAAACACAGTTATCCAAGTTTGCAACAACCGGCTAGTAATTATTTTTATTTATTTATTTAGTACTTTTCTATACCGACATTCATGATACAGATGATAACATATCGGTTTACAAGGAACAGGGGGTTATAACATTAACCTTAACATAGACGAAGATGCAAAAGTTACAATAAAACAGGGGTAATGGAACTGGGGAGAAGAAGCAGCCAGAAGTAGAAAGGTAACTATAGCAAAACAATTACTAAAATGAAAGGGAAGAGCCGGCACTAACCTAAAGAAAAAATGAACTACTCTTGTAATTTTTCATCAGATGATATTTAAAAAAAAAAAAAAAAAAGCAGGAGACATTGCCGGACATTATATTTCCACTAAACGATGAAAAATGGTCACTAGAAAATAATCCAACAAAAAAATACTCAAGGGAGAAAAGTTTAATTCATTTGAATAAGATCAGAGAAGCCAACGCTTAATGATTTCACTTGTATACAAATTAAGAGAGCTGTAAGGTAGAGATACTAGCGGTCACCAGGTAAAACTTTCTCCAACGTGCCAGGTCTCCTGCTACACCCACTGGGCCTGCAGGACACAGATGTACACACCCCCCAGGCCTGACCGAGGCACATCACTGGAGCATAAGCATGATCTTGGCCTCTGGGTACTACTTCTCCAATAGCTTATTGCTGGAAATTAGTAAACGAAGGCTGGTAATGGCAGATGCTGTTCCTTAAGAAATGGACGGGCCCGCCACTCCTCGAAGGCCACCTAACTGGGAGGTTTTCAGGCTACAGCTAATGGATATGGGTGAGATACAACTGAGCAGTGTGCACACAGATCTCTCGTATATATATTCATTAGGGACAGCCTGAAAACCAGATGGATTAGGGGAGTGCCCACATCTTATGGGATTCAGAAGGATTTTGTAAAAGCATAACCTTCAACCCAAATACATAAGCATCCTACTAACAGAGTTTCCCAAACCTGTCTTGCTAACCTCACAGCAAACTGGCGCACAGCACCTTTCTACAATGAATAAATATGAGATCGATTGGAAATCCATTATATGCAACTATATGACATGCATATTTACTACAGATATCCCAAAAACCCAACTGCATCTGGGGTTATCAGGACAAGGGTTTGTGCTTATTCAGCTGTTTGCTGACACTGGCATTTGGAATGCAGTTTTCTCTGCTGCTGTGAAAATATGATTTTAAATAATGACAACAACTATACATTTTTGCATCAAGGAGCTACAAATCTGTACATTTGATATCTCTTTCAGGTATTACAGCAGCCCTGTTAGGAATGCGTGGATGTCTAGGAACAAACCACTTGTTTACATAGTGTGTACTTAACCATGACTTGCTTTTCAGAGTGAAGCTCATGATACCCTTAATGCAGGCATTAATGCCAAGAATCTGCATCAACTAGAAGCTTTGGAATTGGCAGCTGTAGTAAAATTTCTCCTATATGTAAATGCTTCTCCGATATGTATCTTTTATTTCACATTTTTTCATATATGTGTTTACTAAACAATTTTTGTTAATAAACATTGGTTTAAAACTTAATTTGTCATTCATATACCTTTATTATTTATTTTTATTTTTTATATACACCATCTGCTCCCCCTTTTCCAGTTCTCTTCATTGCAGTGAGATCTTTCTCTCTTTTCCAAAACATTAAAATACACCAATTTCAAAAAACATAAATCAATGACATACATAAAAAACATTAAAATGCATCACTTAGCACTGCTACATAAAAGTACCATAAACATCCATAACACAAAAAAAAAAAACCATTAAACAGGTTGAATGTAAATCTGATACTCTTCACTGTGTATATGTATTGATGTTGAATTTTAATGCGCTGTATTGCTTTGTTTGAAATTGCATGCCGCTTAGCTTATTATTATAGGTGGATAAGAAATGTTTTAAATAAATAGGATTAAAAGACAAATGATAACTAACAACCCTGATCCTCTTGACTAATCAGTGGTACTGTCTCATAGAAGAACACTGACTAAATGAAAAGCCTAGAGTGGAGGAGTAGCCTAGTGGTTTAGAGCAGTGGGTTCAAATCCCACTGCCACTCCTAACTTTGGACAAGTCACTTTACCCCTCTGTTGCCTCAAGTACACTGACGCAAAATTGGGAGAAAAACTAATTAATCTGGCCCTTAGATTGTCTGCGGATAGGGAAATACCTACAGGACCTGAAGATAATCCGCTATGAAGTGCCGAAAAACAGAATATAAAATAAATAAAAAGCCTGATTAAATAATCATGACTTCATTTCCTCAGCGTGAACTCCCATTTACTACTATCCTTTGCTGCCTCACATTCAACCCAGTCTCTTTGATCAACCCACACATGATCAAGGGCCCTCTGTTTATAAGTTACATAGGTAGAGCAGAATCAAAAGCCTTGGCTGTACCTATATTTGTTGACAAATGATTTGCCTTTCCTTATGCCGTCTTTAGTTGAAAATTTTCCTTCTCCTTTCTTGTTTTATATCATTTTAATTAGATTTTTTTTTTCATGATGATTATTTTATTGTAAACCTCCTAGGCAATTCTTAAATCTTAAACAAAGATTTGCATACAATGCCTCCATTGTATGCAAATCTATCTCATGCACATCCTCAAAACCTGTCCTGTTTGTGGGTTCATGAGGACTGGAGTTGGCCACCTCTGGTCTAGCATTTGGCAGCAAAAATTTAATGCTAAAAAAATGTTGAGTTATGCATTTAGGATACAAAAACTAAGGGAGATGTACAGATAAGGGGATGAAACAATTCTAAGTACAAAGGAAGAGTGGGATCTGGGGCACTGTATCTGATGATCGTAACGTGTCCAAAAAGGTGGACAAAGTGACTGCAAAAGCCAGAACGATGCTTGGCTGCATAGGGAGAGGAATGATCAGGAAAAAAAAAAAAAAAAGTACTACTGCCCCTATATATGTTCCTGGTGAGACCTCAAAAGGATATAAACCGGTTGGGGTTGGTCCAGCGAGTGGCTACTAAAATGGGTCAGTGGTCTTCGTTCCAAAGCATCTGGTTACAGACAAAGATCTAAACATGTATACCCTAGAGCAGTGGTTCTCAACCTTTTTCCCATCGTGACACACCTGACAGGCCACGCTCACATGTGTGAGACACTGCTCATTACAATTCACGGCGGAAATAAAAAGTAACGGTCCGGTAATTATTTTTATTGTTTAAAATGACACAAGGAAAAGATACGTATTCTGCCTGAACAGAAATTACATAAATAGTAAACTTCCCACACCAAAACAGCACCAATTTCCAGCACTTAACAGTAACCACCTTACCTAAGAAAAGGCAACACTGAAAATATTACACCAGGCCTTAAGACACCAATACATCTCCTATTAGGAAAACGGACCAAGTCAGGCTGCTATAGAGTCCTACACAGAAACTACACGCCAGCAGAAAACCTCACCTAAATCACATGTGCTGACCCTCACCTAACATAGAATAAAGAGACCAAAACGCATAACAAGAAGCATGCAGACAAAAACTGAATTGGAAACTGCAACAAGCCAGAGTCTCTAAATGCAGTGTAATAAAGGAAAAAAGAAACATCACCCATCATTATAAAACAAATCAAGAAATATAAAATCAGTAGCAGTAAAACCATACTAACAAAAAACAGATTTTTTTCGAAACACTGATGAGTGGCATATCCAATAATTAAAAACTCATAAAAAAATTTCTAGATACTAATAAAATATTTCAAAATAGCAGACACAAAGACCCAGTAATGAAAAATAAGGATACAAAAATGTTTTTGCTCTGCATACCTGGGAATGTTTGATATCCAGGTATCCTGAGATTGTTTTGAATTAGCAGGAGGAGGGGTGGTTTGCTTGGAACTTTCTCCTCTCTCAGTCACATACCAGCGCTCTCTCTCACACTAGCTCTCAATGACACACCTATACACACATGCTCTCAGTCACTCACATATACACATGCTTTTTCTCTCACTTATATAGGCTCTTAATTACACATTTACACACATGCTGTCTATCTTTTCAGGCTTACACACACAGGCTTTCAATCACATACATACATGCTGTCTTTTTCTCTCACACACAGACTCTCATTCACATGCTTACAAACATGCTCTCTCTCATTTACACACAGGCTCTCAATCACATACTCCCTCACCTAAACCAGCTCTCAATCACACACAGACACACATGGTCTCTCTTTCTCTCACTTTCACACAGGCTCTCAATCACATGCTCCCTCACCTAAACCAGTTCTCAATCACACTCAGACACACACATGCTCTCTCTCTTACTTATACACACAGGCTCTTAATCATACATACACATGATCTCTCTCACACACAAAGGATCTCAATCACACACATACTCTTTCACACAAACTTACACATACAGGTTCCCAATCGTAAACTTACATTCATGCTCTCTCTCTCACAGGCAGGCTCTCAATCACAGACATACTCTCTTTCACATGTACAGGCTCTCAATCATTCACATACATGCTATCTCACTCACACACATATACACACACAGGATCTCAAACACACATGCTTACTCGCTCATTCACTCTCTCTCCTTCCCTTCCTCCCCGGAACTAGCGGCAGCAGCAGCCTCCTCCCAACCCTAACCTCCTTCATTTTCAGCCCTCGCACGGAGAAAGGAGTCCCATCGGCCGGGGGGGGTTGAGGTTCTTCATTTTTTTTCTCCGAGCCGCGCTGCTCATTCCTCCGGCCGCATCTCTCTTCTGTTCTTCGGGTAGAGGCTGACCAAACTTGCATGGTCTCTTCTTCCCGCGCATGCACCCGATGCTCACCACTTCCTCTTCCGGGCCGCGGGGGGGGGGGGGGGGGGGCGGGAAGAAGAGAGCATGCCGGTGCCGCTGACGCCACCTGATCTGCCGCGTTCCGCCCGGGCTGACAGCATTTTAAGCCCGGGCGGAGGGGGACCGGGGAGCAGCTGGGTCAGCGGGGGACCGGGAAGTGTGGCGACTCACCGGTTGAGAACCACTGCCCTAGAGGAAAGACAAAATAAGGGAGATACGATAGGGATATTTAAATACCTCAAAGGTTTCCACGCACAGGGGGCAGGCCTCTTTCAAAGGAAAGGAGGCTCTAGAATGAGGGTGAAAGGGCACAGACTCAGGAGTAAGCTAAGAAAATATTTATTTACAGAGAGGGTGGTGGACGCATGGAACAGCCTCCCAGCGGAGGAAACAAGGCATCTGATTTCAGGATAACATGGAATAAACACAGGGAGGGTCTCTGAGGGAACAACAGAATTTGTAAGCCGAATTAGTTGGTTTGGATGGACAGATTTGATGGGCCCCTACGGCCTTTTCCTGCTTGTCACATTTCTCCGTTTCTATAAATATGTAAAATCATATAAGAAGTTGAAACAAACTGTAATGTCATTTACTTTCTACAAACATGCTACACCAATAAACAAACAAAATGAAGGCACGGATTACAGAAAAGCAGGTTGATTATTATAAATAATTACCGTGTACTATCCTCTGGGTAACGCTGTCCAACTGCTTCTTGCAGCTGAACATTAAGAAATGACACGTTCTGCCAAGTCTCTTTTTCTCTTATTTTATCAAATATAGGAGTATAAAAATCATACATGGTGTCCCCAGCTTCAAGCAGGAAGAAATTTCTCATGGCTTGCAGATACTCCACCAGACTAAAACAGAAAAAAAAAAATTATTTAAAAGCCATCTCTACAGCAAGTATTTTACATTCTAACATTAAAAATATTTAACGTCTTATTACAACTCTAAGAAGTTAACAATGGAAGAAGGAAATCATCAGGTAGCCAGCCATCCTTTATTCTGGTAAGTGTCATGTCTGATACACACATACCCACTCCAGTACTACTGTACTAGCAAACCACAGCTGACGATCTATATATAAATCTGGCATACATTAGAGGTGGCTAACTTACAACCTCAAATTGATCTTCACATTTTAACATCAACAAGTAATTTGCTAAGTGTTAGGGATGTGCATTTGTCTAGGACGAATTAGACAATTTTAACGAAATTGTCTCACTCGTCCTGTTTCGGCCACCCCGAAAAACGAAGGAAATTTTCCCCAAATTTCGTTTTTCGGGGTTAGTGCATGCTTACATTGAAAAGTAAGCGCACACTAAGGGGGAGTTAGTGCATGCTAACCCAAAATTTGGTTCGGCCAGAGAGAAAAAAAAAAAAAAAAACAAACCACAGGAACTACAAAATTTCCTGCGGTTCCCTGATAAAGCCCAAAACAATCGGGCCATCCGATACACATCTCTACTAAATATATACCTCACATAAAAACATTTTCTCTAACCAGACCTCTATTCACTCTTCTCCCTAGTATCTCTATACCTTTTGACAATAAATTGCACCCTGATAGGAAATAGTTTTCCACTAGAATTCATATTTGTATCAGGTCTCCTTAAATAGATACACCTAATACAAGTATGACCATGTAAATCATTTAATATATTGTTCTCAAACCATTACATTGATTTTACCATTAATTAAAAACAAAGTACCAGAAGTCTGATACTTTTGCTAAGGAAATATACATCATCCTGGATTCTAAAACAGAACTAATTTCAGTATATATTTAAAAACATCTGCCATTTTATCATTTTTCTTAGTATTCAGTATGTTTTGTATGACAACTATATGGTCAAAGTGTGTTCTGAGGCACAAGGGAAAGTCAAGTGATCTGCCATTCACTTGAGAACTGACACCACAAAACGCTAAAGGGTATTACTGCTCTCATAAAATACATCAGTGGTGTTGCAAACGATGTTCTCTGTTTCTGAATCACAGTCACATTTCAAAACCTGAGGGGCAAGTTTGTGGATGGAGCCTCCATATCCACAGCCTTGCAAGTCTTTTCTAGGGAAATTACATTTAGATTGGCAGCCGATAGGATCTTTCTATAAACAGAATTGGTTCTGACATGTCCTGCTAAGATTAGCCACACAAGGGACTCATGAAAAATGCAATTTGCCAACCAAAGAGAAATTATATAATTTTCCCATGAGGAATTATGGTCAGTCGGCAGCAAAAAAAAAAAAAAGGCTTTCTAAAGACTTTAGTATTCACAAATTAGTTACAAAGCTCTTGTAAACCAATATATAAAAAAAGCACTTTTCCTTTATCAGCATGACAGTCAGAGAGAAACGCTGGAAGAATGACAAACTGATCGATGTAGAAGTCCAGATAAACAGTGGAGCGCCCCAAGAATCTGTACTGGGACTTGTGTTTTTTTATTATGTTTATAAATGACCCGAAAGAGGAAAGTGATAAAATCTGCAGGCACTAAATTATTCCACGGTGTTAAATCGCAAGCAGAATGCAAGAAACTGCAGGACGACCTTACAAAACTTACCCTGTTATAGAGTCAATCAAGCTAAGGAGAGAGGATGTAGCAGAAATCTCAACTCTGTGAGACTTTCCTCACACTAAATGATGTCATATCTTCACTGAGGCGTACTGTGATGTCCGTACGTCTCACTCTGCATGTAAAACTGGCCCCTAAACCCTAAAACACCACCAACACCTCACCTCGAGCTATTAACTGGTCCTCCTATCGCGATATAAATAGTTGAATACTGTGAAGGCCTCCCCAGATTCTCTCTCTCTCCACTCCCCCTTCTCCTTCCCCAAGCCCAGAAATGGCTGAAATGCAATTTGCAAAATTTATTGCGAATTGCATTACGGCCATTTCGGGCATATCGCGCAGCTCAACGCCAGGAAAAAAGATGTAGCTATTTACGGCGTTAAAAACTGTGCGATAGCACATGTTATACCTTCGTACGGTGCGATATTGCCCCTCATTTCAACTAATCTTACCCACACCCCTCCCCAATCCCGTCCCTTCTAAAAAAATTTGCAGTCGCGACATGCGGTAACACAATTATTCCATGCGCTGTGGCGTTAACGCCATAACGCATTTTGAGGAATGACCCTGAATGTTAATTAATAGGAAAGGAATGGAGAATAAACTGGAAAAAAATCATAATAGCTCTGAATCACTTAATCTACAGCAGTGCTTCTCAACCCAGTACTCGTGGCATACCTAGCCAGTTTTCATCACAAGCTTATACATTTTTATTCATATATCCTTTCACTACTGCATCTAGAGTGATACATATCTTAGATAATGCTAAAATGCATGCGGAAATAAATGATTTTACCTCTTACCTGTAATCTCTCTTTAATGTTTGCATCAGATTTCCACAGCACTGAAGATACTGCTGGTCAATTTGTGGATAAAGGCAGGACCTCAATGTCAATTCGAAAGTCTGGCACGTCATAGATTCTGAGGATCTATCCACATTAATATCGCCACAGGTAAACTTTGCCAGAAAGTCATTCTGTTCCAAATATAACCTTGAAAGAGTTCCAATCCTCGTTTCAGTCACAGTTTTATTAGTAGAAATAATGGTTTACTATATTTGTGTAGTGCTTTGAATGAAGTGCCATGTAACTACAGAAGCATAGATGTAAGCTGATTAAAAAAAAAACCAAAAACACTTTTTCCACTCTGGTGTACCCATCTGTGCCTGCCGACTGTGTTGCCTTTGATCCTCTCAGTCTACGCTGTCCTGCCACTAAGGCCCTTTTAATGTCTCTTCCAAACATGCTTGAATTATGTTGTTGTTTTGGTTCCTCTAGCTCTGCTAGAGTCTGCTCATGATTTCCACCATCTTTTCAGTGAAAAGCTATTTTTTCGATTTTCCCGTTTTGAGCCTCCCTCTCTGTTTCATTGGATGATTCCTTGCCCGAGATTCTCATTCTATAGAAAATGCTACTTTCTGGTACCTGCTGTATATTTCAATATTCTGTCAGACTGCCCCTTTTCTTCTACAGAGTACATCTTTAGTTCCTGAAGTCTATGCATGGCTTGTAGTGCAGGCCATGCACCATGATGGTGACCCTCCTTTGAACTGCCTCCACCTTATCAACAGTAATACCTAAAATAAATATTTTACCTATAATATTTTTACTGTTAGCCATTTTTTAATTAATGCATTTTTTGTATATTTATTACAATTTATATTGATCAAAACAAGCAAAAAAAATGATTACACTTCTACTGAAAGGTACATACACATATAATATAGATTACTTTATATACATTTGCATGATACACCATCACTACATTCTTAAACTTATGATGCACTGGAGAAAAAACACAGCCCACTGCAGTTTATCTCTGCCACCGATTCTGTGATGCTGTTGGGGCAAATATTGTTAATTATGTGAACAAACCAAAGCCGAAATAAACCATAATTTCATGAGGAAAGCTAGTAGTTTGAGTCTCCATAAGGGTATTTAGATATCAGTCATTCTGTAATGCAGTTTGTCGTTACCTAATTAGCAGGCACAATAGTGCAGTACAGTGCAGTATACAGCACTCACATCAGTGAAATCCAGGCTGGGCTACCAGGATTTCATAGCAGAAAATAGTTTAAGAAACACCACAAGGGAAATGCATTTAAGCTACCTTTGCTGTCCAGTGGGTCGTTACATTACCTTGCAAAGTTGATAGCCAACAGTGGGTCATGGACATCATCCAGCTCTAGATGTTTTGTCACTACAGCGTGCATCTTTATCAAGCTCTGTTTGGTGGCCTGCTGCTCGGTAATGTTGTCCAGGGCATCCTTTTTCCTCTGGCACAGACAGGACTGCACGGACTCCAAAAACAAAGTGTACAAACTTTTTCTTTCTGCATCTAAAATTGCATAAAAATTTAAAAATGAGCGCAGGGGAGAATAATTTAAATCATTTTATCATATGAAGTATTATAATAGCACAGAAAAGAAGCGGAAATTGAGCAGCATGTACCTATTTTTTCCATTTTGGAGGGGGGGGAGGGGGAGGAGAGCATGGAGGAGGCCAATAGTTTCTTCTTTCTCCTTTAGGCACCCAATTGAAACGGATATTTGCAGGGGAAAGGCATCATAAAGGCTTCATTTGCACCTACCCAGGGGTGGGAGAGGGAGTTGTCTTCTATTTTTATATTTCCCTTCCAGCTCAGCCCAGCCACCTTTGACCAGGAACCACAGGTTAGGATTAACGGGATCCAGACGACGCTGCAATTCCCGGCCAAGGACGGTTGCTGCAGTTCCGTTGGATGCCATGCAGAGGGCCCGAGGTCAATTGCAAGGTCAGGATTTTTTTTTTGTTTTTTTGCTCCCTAGGCTGGCTGAGGATACTGTGAAGGTAACTTTCACATCCCCTGGAGGTGGGGGGGAAGATGGGAGTCCAAATCATTGCTTAAGAGCTTCTTGAATGGAAGAAAAAAAAGACCCAATTCAGAAAAGGCAAAGTCACTCCAGGGATCTTTACATTTTCACTTCAATATCTTGTAAAAAAACCAAAAAAAAAACCCTCCACTGGACTAATCATAGGGATCTTTACATTTTCACTTCAATATCAAGATACAAAATTTATTCAGGACCTACCATCAAGGTGAGTCTGAACACTTAAAAAAGTCAAATTTTTAGTTTCTTTCCCTCCCTCCCAAACTCAGGCACATTCATTGATTTACGGAGAATAAGAAGAGGGAATTTATTTTATATTTGTACAAGAGTTATTTAGGAATTCAGGTAAAGGAGTAACCCTGACCTAAGAAACAGATTAACTATTGCCCCCTTGCAAACCAATGACTAACAAAAACATGCAAAATAAATCTGAAGGACATTATTTATTTATTTGTTTTTAATATACCGACATTCAACATATGTCATCGCATCGGTTTACGTATAACAAACTGATGAAGAAAAAGGTTACATTACAATAAATAGAGGTAAAGGAGAGAGTAAAACAAGGGGAGGAAGATTTAATTAATAAGCAATTACATTAAATTAGACCTCCCTACTCCCTTAGCAATTTTAAATATCTAACTCAACAATATTTGACACAGCAGCAAGATGAGGGCTATCCAGTGTTTTGTACCGAGGGCCACATGTATGAGTATCTACCAGATGGCAAAAGGTTGCGTATGTGCTGTTGGTGCAAAGAGCTCCTGGTTCTCAGAGAATGAGTCAGTCTGGGGGCTAGAGTGGCAGACCTGGCAGAGCTAAGGCAGAGAGGATCACAGAGAAGACTTACAGGGATATTGTAGTCTAGTAGCCCCTGGACTGCCTGGGAGGAGCATGGGCACTTGAAGAGAGAGCATCATCTTGGTGTGGCAGGAAATGATCCTGTAGCTATAAACTGCTCTCCAGGTGAGGCCATGTTCTCTTGCAGCAAGGTTACGTCTCCAAGGGCTTGTGCCCAAGAAGGATGGATCAGGACAGGCATCGTAGCCAGCAATTCGAATGTAGATAGCTGGGTATCTGCTGGATAAGGGAACTGCTTGGTAACTTGCCTACCTGGTGCAAAGATGGTGGCCCTCATGTGCCACCTGGGGAAAAGCTTGCTGTCATGCTACAGGGTGGGATACCAAGAACACGGGAAGGTGTAAGGGGGAGTTTCTGGAAGTCAAATTTAGGCTTTTAAGAAGAAAGATAAAATCCAGAACTGTAAGGATGTTCTACAGAAATTTTATGAGGAATACACCTGTAAAAGTTAGATCCCTGAGCAGTGAGGTGACAGAACTGAAGTATAAAGGCAAGTCACAGTATATCATTATTCTTAAGTATTTCATCATTGTAATGCATTGCATTTTTGCTTGGTATTAAATTTATTTGCAAGACAAAGACAGTATGAAAATTTCTTTTTAGAAATGACTAGTAAGAAGCTTGCTAATACTCTTTGAGGAAAAGTATTAAAAAGAATGCAAACGAATGACAAAGTTCAGGGATGAAAGGATGCCTGTGTAATCCAGCTCTGCTCTAGGCTCATTTTACATATTTGCATGTTAAAGTCGAGAATTTTCATTAGACACTTGTGGAAAAATGTTATTTGTTATCTACCAAAGAATTGTTTTGCTTATTGAAGTAGCCAGTCAGACTGGAGGTGTTGAACCCGTTTAATCCTTTGTATCAGCATATTACACCTCTGAGAGACTGCTCCTGCTTATCTTGCATGGTAAATGTGAAGTAACGCTCCATGAGTTATTTCCTTTCCTGAATAAATGAGTTTTCTCTTCTAGCTCTCTGGTATTAAGAGGTTCGTTTCATAGCCCACATCGGAACCTGCAAGGTAGCATTCTTGGAAATGCATTCTGTTCTATGCATCAAGCAGATCTCCAAGATTCTCAATGCATGGATGAGACTATGATGCAGGGACGAGAGTCTTAGATTTGTTAGAGCTAGGGAACACTCTGGGGAAGGGGGAGCCTATTTTGAAAACATGGGCTCCACCAGGGTGGAATTCAGCTGCTGGCAGTCTTTAGGTGTTAGAACATAAGAGAAAACTGATAGTTGTTCAGCAGTACATGGTTCGGATGGAGGTATATCTTCAAAGGATACTAATAAAATAAGTAAGTTAGAACCTAATGTCACTGCCAGGAAAAACAGCAGAAACGATCCTAAAGAACAAAATTCTGAACATATAGATGGACATGGTTTAGTGGGACAGAGTTAGCAGATTTATTCAAGTTAAGTCTTGCCTCAATCTGCTACTTTTTTTTTTTTTAATGAAAATGTGGACAATGAATCTGAATTTTCAGTAAGCATTTGACAAAATCCCTCATGAGTGACTCCTGAGAAAAGTCAAGAGTCATGGGATAGGAGGCAATATCCTATTGCAGACTGGTAACTGATTAAACAGTAGGAATAAATGGTCAGTTATCTCTATGGAAGAGGGCAAATAGTGGACTGCCCTAGGGATCTGTACTAGCACCACTGCTTTTTGACATATTTATAAATAATCTAGAAAAAGGAATAAGTGAGGTGATCAGATTTTTAGACACAAGATTATTCCAAGTTATTAAATCACAAGCAGATTGTGAGAAAATGCAGGAAAATCTTGCAAGACCAGGAAATGGCATCCAATTGGCAAATGGAATTTAACATGGACATCTGTAAAGAGATGCAAATAGGGATAAATAATCGAACCGTAGTTACAGTACGTTAGGTTCCATATTAGGAGTCACTACCCAGGAAGAGTATCTATGTTTCATCATGGAAAATACATTAAAATCCTTGGCTCAGTGTGCAGCAGGCATCAAAAAAGCAAACAGAATATTAGGAATTATTTGAAAAAGAACAGAGAATAAAATGGAAAATATCATAATGCCTGTGTATGGCTCCATGCATCTACAGTAGTGGTTCTCAACCTTTTTTCTGTCTGGACACACCTGACACGTGTGTCATGCTTGACACACTGAACACGTTAGTCACAAGGCTAACCCCACCCGACCCTCAGTAATGGGTATAAAGCAGAACATTCCCTGTACAACTCACCATACAAAAAGATATTCTGGTGTTATCTCAATAACAGCAACACAAACTCCCTCTACTACCAGGCGCAATAGCCCTACTTATAAAAAATCAGCAGTTCACCGCCAATGCATGTTCTATTGAGAAAACACAACAAATAAAATGAGGTATTTTACTAGCCTACATGCTAGTTAAATATCTCACCTCAGTCACACACACAAGATCGACCTTCACCAAGGACAGAAAGAACACAAATTACAAATATGGAGACAGAAACTGGAATGGAAACCCAAAAAGCCACTCTGCATGCAGTGCGAACCTGGAGAAATGGAAAGAGAAATATAGCACCTAACACAGTCCCAGGATCTGCAATAATGCACACAAACTAACCCGCACAAAGTTACACCTGTATTATGTGACACACTCAAATAATAACAACCCAATCTATGAAATGGCAACACTACAAATATTAAACCAGGCCCTAAACACTAATACACCTTCAATTAGGAAAACAGAAAAAGCCAAGCTGCTATAGATCCCCACAGAAATAATAGTAAAACTATAAATGTTTCAAAACAGCTAATGAACAGAACATCTAACAATTAAAAATTATTAAAAATTCTCCAAACAATACAAATTTTACAAAACAGCAGACACATCACATAATACCCAATCAAGAAAAATGAACTTAAAAAGCCACTTTTACTTACCCTCTCCAGCAGTGGTAACATGGAATAGACTTAGTTTTTGGGTACTTGCCAGGTTCTTATGGCCTGGATTGGCCACTGTTGGAAACAGGATGCTGGGCTTGATGGACCCTTGGTCTGACCCAGTATGGCATTTTCTTATGTTCTTATAATTTTGTGTCATCCGTAAATTTGATCACTGAACCGACAATTTCAATGTGTTATCCACTATGACGCCTAGATCTCTTTTCTGGGAGGTAGCTCCTAATATGGAACCTAACATTGTGTAACTACAGCAAGGGTTATTTTTCCCTATATGCATCACTTTGCAGTTGTCCACATTAAATTCCATTTGCCATTTGGAAGCCCAATCTTCCAGTCTCGCAAGATCCTCCTGAAATTCATCACAATCCACTTGAGATTTAACTACTCCGCATTTCCAGATTGCTTCTCTTCTCCATGGTATACATATTTAGTTCCTTCAGTCTCATCTCATACAGCCTTTAGTGCAGACACTGCACCTCTCTATCCTTTTTGAGATATGGCCTCCAGAACTGAACACAGTATTCCAGGTGAAGCCTCACCAATGACAGTCCAGAATCCAAGAAATTGTCTTATCACACTAATTCGCTACCTTCAGATCATCAGACACCAATACTCCAAGGTTGTTCTCCCGGTCCCCATTCCAAACAGTTCCTTTGGATTTCTGCATCACAGATGCTTAACTACACTTCTTCACACTGAATCTTAACTGTCAAGTATTCAACTACTCTTCGATCGCTAATCATCCTGTGTACACCTTGAGGAGTGTCCATTATATTTCATATCTTTGTATCTGCAAAAATCTAAACACTTCTTTCCAACCTGTTCGCAGTATCACTCTCAAAAACATTGAATAGAATCAACTCCTAAAGCACTCCACTCCTCTCTTCCATGTGAGTTCCATTTACCAGAATCCAGCGGTCTGTTTCTAACCCATTCCACCATTTTGGGACCCACTCCCAGGCTGCTTATTTTACTGATGAGACTCCTACATGGGACCATATCAAAAGCTTTGCTAAAGTCCAAGTAAACCACATCAAGTGCCTGCTCTTGACCTAATTCTCTAGTCACTCAATCAGGTTTCTATTTGCAGTCGCAGAACTGAATTGCTATACAAATTGCTCTATAGTATACAGATTTCCACTCTACTATGCTAGGTTCTCTCCCACTTCCTCGAGGTTTTGCTGGAAAAACTGTGGGGAAGAGGGTACATATATCCACATGTGGTGGACATGCCCTTTCATGAGTCTTCTGGAACTGTGTTACAGTTAAGATGGGATCCATCTTAGGGGTCTTATTAACCTTCTCTATGAAATTGTCTTTTGGGAATATGGAATACTAGTATTGAATATTTACCAGTGTAAACTGTGTGGGTAGCTATTCCTTGCAGCATGGTTCACAATTGCTACATTTTGGAAGACCATTTCCTTGATGCGACATTGGGCATCTTAACTGCATGACATTGCCCCGACTGAAAAACTAACCCACTCACGGGACAATCAAAATTCCTTTTTTGACAAGATATGAGGATGTAATTACTAAACTATGCACCAGTGAGTCATTCCTCCCTGCTGGGGGGTATATTCTGATTTCTGTACACTATAATTCTTGTAGAGCTGGACTTGCTGGTTTGGAAAGGCTAACACGCTGCTACTATGATATTGCTCTACATGCGAGCTGCTAATATTATGCTATTTGATTGTATGTTTCAGCTAAGTTAAATAAATTTAAACAAAAAAAAAAAAAAGAATGCTGGATTCGTCCGACATGACTTTCTTCTAGTAAAACCCTTTACCTATTGGTATCTAGACCTTGATGAACCTCTGTTCACTTCCCCCACAACTTCCGATGCACTAGAAATAAACACCAGCACGCTGTTGCTTGATGCAAATGCTTCAAGAGGAAACATCCAGGCCCTTCCACCAGATGCTATAAAAGTTTCCACTTAGGGTTAAACTTCAGTTTGAAAGGCTAGTGATGTCGATGTTGAAGTAGACCTACTGATGCTTGTAGACATGGATCCAACACTGCTTGGATCCTTCTTTCCATTTCCTCAATAGTTTCTGGTGCCAATACTCCGTAGGAATCAGAAGAAATACTCAGTGGGATATTTGAGAAAGATCAGAGGGTTGGCATTTAGACCATTACAGGTTGCTGTGATTTCCCAATACAGATGCAAGATTGAACTGCCTTTTTAAGGAAATGCTTCATGGAATTTACGGCCACACAGTCTCCCTGATTCCGGCATCAGGCACAGATGGGGACCAACGACTGTGCTCCTTGGCGTAATCTTCACTGGCCTGTGTCTGTTGGATGACATGATGCCACGTGAGATGAATGCACATCTTCGGAGAAATGTGTGTGAGGCCTCAGCAATGACCTGCACAGGGGCATTATCTCCTCCTTTTCATGCTGATTATGCCTCTCTCAAGACAGTCCAGCATCCAAGTAATTGTCTTATCACTGCTGCTTTTACAAACTCCAAGTGCTGAAAAGAATAAGACCTCTTTTCCACGCTCAAGACTTCAGAACGATTCTACAAGCAATCATTTTCTCGAAGCTGGATTATTGTAACTCCATCTTACTAGGTCTTCCCTCCTCCCACACTAAACCGCTTCAGATGGTACAAAATGCGGCTGCTCGAATTCTGACAAACACAAGGAGAAGAGACCACATCACTCCAATCCTAAAAAGCCTCCATTGGTTACCAATCCACTTCAGAATAATCTACAAGTCCATTCTCACCATATACAAAACCATCCATCAACTGGCTCCAATTGACCTACATAACCCTCTCCAATTACATAACTCCTCAAGACCGACAAGAGACGCATACAAAGGATCATTACAGGTTCCAAAACCACCAGACACATCACGTTAAGAGATCGGGCCTTCTCTACAGCTGGTCCACCTCTATGAAACTCCATCCCCCCCCAATCTTAGACTGGAACCCTGCCTCTCAACTTTCAAGAAAAGACTCAAGACTTGCCTGTTCAAACAAGCATTTCCGGACCCCAATTAATTTAACGTCTCAACATCAATACATAAACTTCAACTACTTCAATGTTAACTACCTGTAACTATTGTTAGCCATTATTAGCCTGTCCTTTCTTTTCCCTCTTCGCCCAGTTCTATCCACCCTTGTTACATGTAACTGCTTTTTTCTGCACATAGTTCTAGTTTAAAGTTTTTATGCACTCCCGTTTTATGTGAACCAGCATGATGTGACTGCTCTCTTGAATGCCGGTATATAAAAAACCTAAATAAATAAAATAAATAAATAAATCACACTAATTCGCTACCTTCAGATCATCAGACACCATCACCCCAAGGTTGTTCTCACACACACACACAAACATCAAATACACTACACCAACCAAAAGATTAACATTTCAAATAGAAATTGAAAAAGTGCACATCAGGAACATTGCACAAAAGCAATAATAAGCATGTTTCCATTCCTACAAATTCAGGTATGGCTCTGCTTTCCCAGAATATTTGTTGGGGTGCTGACAGTTAAAATATTTGCAAAAAATTTAGTAAGACAGCTGGATCATCAGTAAGCGGCTCTCAACAAATTTCAATTAAATCTATCCAGAGAGATGAAACTCGATAGACTAGGGATGGCAGTGCCAATAGGCACCTTCCACTGATGCAATCAGCTTAAAAATACACATGCACTTAATATAACACCCGTTTTTACCTCTAGATTTAGCTTGCTGCAGGGAACCATCTTTACATTTCAGGTTCTTCAGTAATTGCATGGATTTTCCGGCCATGATGATCTGCTTCAGTACTGGTTTCAGAAAAGATACCATGGTGTGCTGCCTGCTGGAGGGTGCCTGATCACTGCTGGAGCTGCCACTGGCACTGTCACTCATTTTTTCTTCATTCTCTGTCTTTTCTGATACGCTATATAACGTGTAAGTGGCGTACCAAAAGTCTCGATGATCTACTGGGACATCTTTGTTTCTAAAAGTAAAAAAAACAAAAAACTAGCAAAACTGTCACATTTCTATTCCAACGAAGCATGTTAATAATTACACTACACTCCCATGCTCCAATAAATAGTGAGAAAACAGAAGCTGCACCCAGGTTCCCATACCAGCAGAGAGAGCGTGGTACTTTTCCCAAATCGCTTTGTCAGCTGCATTTCCCTGTTTCTTTAATCAATCTTTCAGAGACAGACTTTACAATTAACTCTACCATAATGTACAACATTCCAAGTCCAAACAAAAAAAGCGTTAAAGCAAAATTTCCAGGCAGACAAATGCAGAAGTCAATTCTGACAAACGCTCACTGTGGGTTCATAGTGCTCAAGCAGACATTTGCTCAGACCGGAATGGCGCTGCCGCCTGGACAAGACTGACCTGTGGATAGAGCCAGATTATCCTACAGACACAACAGGGCACATGTCTAAGTTAAGAGGTTATGCTGCCCCTCAAAGCTACTATTACATAGGCAATATTATTTAAAGCAAAAAAAGAATTAATTCAGCACAAGGCTTCTGAGACCCAAATACATTCCCAGAACCTGCCACGTCCCTCCATCATGGACTTATTACCTAGGAAACCCTTTAAAGAGGCGGAGATGTGGTCAGCACACTAAGGCTCAGAGAACGGTTGCTAGATTGCTGTGCTCTGCTGTTGAACCCCTCTAGCTCATTTAGGACACTATTCACACGTTAGTTTTATGCATAGTTATATAAACTTTACTCAACCTGCATACAAACAATAGCAATTATAAGTTACAAGGGAAGGCACCTTAAGTCTTGATATCCAGGAGCCACACAGGGTCTTAACTTAGATATGTAAGGTGTTGTGTGAGCTCAGCTCTCTGGGCTTTCCTCATAAAGAGCCAAAACGGTTACTTGCTGTCAGGATGGACGTGGCTGGCTCATGCTAAAATAATTACCTTCTTCGTGGCAGCATGCCTCAGGAACAGAAGCCTTTACTGGAGTCAGGTCTAGGGAAAACTGCTCTAAACTCTAATTTAGCTGGCAAAATTGATCACAGAGAGTCAGATTACACAGACAGAATAGTCATCTTCAATGCTGTCTTTCGATGAGAGGTGTCTGTTAACAGTCACCCACACAAGTACACACTATGAACACAGATAAGCATTTAGTAAGGAAAAGCAGCACCGTCAAGTCAAAAGGAAGAACACATCTGTAGTGTTATGAACCGACCAAAAAAAAAATTATTTATTTATTTATTTATTTATTGTTTTGTTATACCGAGTTTCATGATAGGCATCACATCAACCCGGTTTACAAATAACAAGGAGTGTAAAGCATAACGTAACGTAAAAAACAATATTTTCAATAAGAACCTTGAACTTTAAATACAGTGAATCAGAAAAAGGGAGAGGGAAAGTTACAAAAAACAAGGAAAATAAACTTGGGATGGAAGGGGAGAAATTGAACAGCACAATATTTACATTTCAGCCTATTGATACATTAGAATAGCAAGTGAAAAAATAAGACTATGAAACGGTACATAGGTAATCAAATGAATAAATATGACAGTTGTGAATGGTAATAGTATGATAAATATTCAGCAGGAATTAGTGAGAGAGGGTTTGAGGTTGGTTGATTCGTGTTTACATTCCATTATTGCATACGAGTTAGTGCTAGTGCTATATATGTATATATATATATATATATATATATATATATATATATATATATAAGCTACACCACATAACTTGAAAATGTATCTTAATTAGGATGCGAGCCTCCTTGAGATTATAAAACATAGTAAACAATGGCAGATAAAGACCAAAACGGCCCATCCAGTCTGCCCTGTAGGGGTTGGTTCATTATGGACAGATGTGCATACAAATTCAGACAGGTAACCCAACACATAGTCCATGCCTTTATTGGAGGGGGGTAAACTATAACAGGTACATTTTCTGGCAGAATTCAACTATGGAGAACTGGCATTCGAAGGGGAATTTTTTTTTTTATTAATATTGTTATTTTATTTTTTTGAAAAGGGGATTTTTTGCATTGCTTTCTGGTTTCTTGGGCATTTTTTCTACTTAAGCTTTAGAAGGCGCACCCCTCCCTCCCCCATCCCTCCCCCATCCCTACCTTCAAATCTAACTTTATAGACTACCCCACTAATTAGGGGGGGGGGGTTGGACTACACAGAATGATCTGATCTTGGTAGGCACAGTATCACAACAGTAATTTAGAAAAATTGAATTCGTGTGGAATCAAAACACTTAAGAAAAGTTCGGAAGGAGCTTGTTTAGTAACACCATAGTAGATACTTCAGGTAATTAATTTTGAGGATAAAAGAGAAAAATACAGCTTGATACCAGGAGAGAGCAAGTAAATTAGCTCATTTTGTGTTTTCTGCAAATAGAACAAATTAAATTTCTTATGAACCGACTGGTAGCATCATGTTAGATCTTGTTGTAATAATTTCTAGTTGCTCTAGTTAACTTTTATACTTTCAGCAACAGTTTATAAAGGAAATAACCCAAAACCACATATCTCTAATGTATAAATATATATTGTAGTCTGAAAGAATCAGATAAAGCACTTAATACTGCCAAGCAGAAGAGGCCGATGCAATATCGGGCGCCGAGCTCAGCACGCCGCTAAACGTTCGGTTGGATGCATGTTTTGGACGTGCTAGACATAGGCCCAATGCAACATCCTGCATGAGACTAAATGCACAATTGAATCTTTATGGGTAGAAATTCCTTGTGTGTTGGGGTAGACTATAGTGATAGGAGTATACTACCATCCACCTGGTCAAGATGGTGAGACAGACAGTGAAATGCTAAGAGAAATTAGGGAAGCTAACCAAATTGGTAGTGCGGTAATAATGGGAGATTTCAATTACCACAGTACACTGGTGCAGGATAATGAATCTTTAATCACCACACATTCAATAGTAGTCATAATCAGTTCCAATGGATAAAGAATCTCAATGTTAATAATGGCGACTCCAAACCGTTCAAAATGACAGCGTTTAAATTGATCCCCCGACACGGTCCCGTGTTTCGCCAGGCTGCGTCGGGGGGGACCAAAGGTATATTTGAATCTAAGATATAAAAACACACAAATATCAGTCAGTATACAGAAGGTGAAAAGGGGCTACATAGTACTAACCTTTACTGATGTACATACCTATACAGAAATACCCGGAGCGCGCAAGCCCGCACAGGTGTGAAACATTTAAACAGAAAAGAGGCGCGAACCCTGGCAGCTCTCGCGAGAGCTGTCAGAACTAACAGCTGGTCTCGGTGGATCCGTACAGTTAATAAAATAGATTCCACTCGATTTCTTTATTAAGGCCAGAGGGAGCTACTGTATCCAAAGTGAAGATCCACCTCTGCTCCCTCCGACCCAGGATTTCGGGGTAGTTACCGCCCCGGGAGGGGCGGCGCACCACCTCGATCGCCAGGAAGGAGAGTTCAGAGATGGAATGATCACACGCCAGCCAGTGGGACACCAATGGTTCATCGAGTCTGTGTAAACGGATATTAGAACAGTGTTCTATAATCCGAGTTTTCAACATGCGGGTGGTCTTACCTACATAAAGAAGAGGACATGGGCATCTCACTATGTAAACACCCCTTTTGTGAGACAGTCCGAGGGAGAACGAAGTTTAAATATCCGTCCAGTGTTGGGGTGCAAAAACTCAGATGTGGTTGTGGTGTGTCTGCACATAGTGCAGTGACCACAGGGTCCATGCGTGCCAAGACTCTCGGGTTGGTTGGTAGCTGTAAAAGTGTGGACTAAGGTGTCTCGTAGGTTCCTGCCGCGTCTAAAAGTAAAGCGGAGCGGGCTACGTAACAAATCTGTGAGGGACAGAGCGGACCAGTGTCTACGTATCGTCTCAGCAACGGATCTACCCATGATCGAGAAAGGCAAAATGCAATTGTTAGATTCATCGGAAGGATTATGGGATGGTAGAAACAGCCATTCCCGATTCGTATATAGTGCTCTTTTAAAAGCTCTCTTTATTACCCGATACGGATAACCCCGGGCCAAAAACCGGCTCACCATACCCTCTGCTTGTGTTAAAATTCAAAACGAGTCGAACACAACCGACGTAGGCGTAAGAACTGCCCCGTAGGTATATTATCGCGCAAAGCGCGAGGGTGACAACTCTGATATTGAAGTAGGGTATTGCGGTCGGTTTCCTTACGGTAAATAGACGTTTCAAAAGAGTCCTGACCAGCCATAATCAAAATATCTAGGAAGGCAATTTCTCGGTGGTGAATACAAAAATTGAATTGGATGTGAGCACTAAGAGAATTGAGCCAGTCCAAAAAACAATAGAATTGTATGTCCGTACCCTTCCAGATAACAAAAACGTCGTCAATATACCGGCGCCAGAGGAAAACAAATTTATACCAGTCAGAAGGGTAAACAAATAGATTCTCAAAGTTATCCATAAAGAGACAGGCAAGACTGGGGGCCATCGTGCAATAACTACCCCTCCCCACCCCTTTTATTTTGTTACATTGGACGTAGTTTCGTTATATTCCAATATACCTCAGTCTGAGGCACTCCAAGTCATTTCATACACCTTGGAGAAACGCCCACGACCTCACAGAGTATCTACTTCATTCCTTATGCAACTAACTGAATTAGCGCTCACAAAGAATTTTTTTCAGTTCCATGACTTATTTTTCCAACAGATTAAAGGGACAGCTATGGGGGCCACGATGGCCCCCAGTCTTGCCTGTCTCTTTATGGATAACTTTGAGAATCTATTTGTTTACCCTTCTGACTGGTATAAATTTGTTTTCCTCTGGCGCCGGTATATTGACGACGTTTTTGTTATCTGGAAGGGTACGGACATACAATTCTATTGTTTTTTGGACTGGCTCAATTCTCTTAGTGCTCACATCCAATTCAATTTTTGTATTCACCACCGAGAAATTGCCTTCCTAGATATTTTGATTATGGCTGGTCAGGACTCTTTTGAAACGTCTATTTACCGTAAGGAAACCGACCGCAATACCCTACTTCAATATCAGAGTTGTCACCCTCGCGCTTTGCGCGATAATATACCTACGGGGCAGTTCTTACGCCTACGTCGGTTGTGTTCGACTCGTTTTGAATTTTTAACACAAGCAGAGGGTATGGTGAGCCGGTTTTTGGCCCGGGGTTATCCGTATCGGGTAATAAAGAGAGCTTTTAAAAGAGCACTATATACGAATCGGGAATGGCTGTTTCTACCATCCCATAATCCTTCCGATGAATCTAACAATTGCATTTTGCCTTTCTCGATCATGGGTAGATCCGTTGCTGAGACGATACGTAGACACTGGTCCGCTCTGTCCCTCACAGATTTGTTACGTAGCCCGCTCCGCTTTACTTTTAGACGCGGCAGGAACCTACGAGACACCTTAGTCCACACTTTTACAGCTACCAACCAACCCGAGAGTCTTGGCACGCATGGACCCTGTGGTCACTGCACTATGTGCAGACACACCACAACCACATCTGAGTTTTTGCACCCCAACACTGGACGGATATTTAAACTTCGTTCTCCCTCGGACTGTCTCACAAAAGGGGTTGTATACATAGTGAGATGCCCATGTCCTCTTCTTTATGTAGGTAAGACCACCCGCATGTTGAAAACTCGGATTATAGAACACTGTTCTAATATCCGTTTACACAGACTCGATGAACCATTGGTGTCCCACTGGCTGGCGTGTGATCATTCCATCTCTGAACTCTCCTTCCTGGCGATCGAGGTGGTGCGCCGCCCCTCCCGGGGCGGTAACTACCCCGAAATCCTGGGTCGGAGGGAGCAGAGGTGGATCTTCACTTTGGATACAGTAGCTCCCTCTGGCCTTAATAAAGAAATCGAGTGGAATCTATTTATTAACTGTACGGATCCACCGAGACCAGCTGTTAGTTCTGACAGCTCTCGCGAGAGCTGCCAGGGTTCGCGCCTCTTTTCTGTTTAAATGTTTCACACCTGTGCGGGCTTGCGCGCTCCGGGTATTTCTGTATAGGTATGTACATCAGTAAAGGTTAGTACTATGTAGCCCCTTTTCACCTTCTGTATACTGACTGATATTTGTGTGTTTTTATATCTTAGATTCAAATATACCTTTGGTCCCCCCGACGCAGCCTGGCGAAACACGGGACCGTGTCGGGGGATCAATTTAAACGCTGTCATTTTGAACGGTTTGGAGTCGCCATTATTAACATTGAGATTCTTTATCCATTGGAACTGATTATGACTACTATTGAATGTGTGGTGATTAAAGATTCATTATCCTGCACCAGTGTACTGTGATACTTGCTTACGTGCAAGGTTTTTGCTCCTTCTTAGTTTAGATTTCAATTACCCCAATATTGACTGGGTAAATGTATCATCGGGACATGCTAGAGAGATACAGTTCCTGGATGGAATAAATGACATTTTTATGGAGCAATTGGTTAAGGAATCGACAAGAGAGGGAGCAATTTTAGATCTAATACTCAGTGGAGCACAAGATTTGGTGAGAGAGGGGCCGGTATTTGTTAAAAAATACCATCCTAGAAGCACAGTCCAGATGTATTCCACACATTAAGAAAGGTGGAAAGAAGGCAAAACGAATACCGACATGGTTAAAAGGGGAGGTGAAAGAAACTATTTTAGCCAAAAGATCTTCATTCAAAAATTGGAAGAAGGATCCAACAGAAGAAAATAGGATAATGCATAAGCATTGGCAAGTTAAATATAAGACATTGATAAGACAGGCTAAGAGATAATTTGAAAAGTTATATGTAACTGTTATATGTAACTGCATTTTCCGCACCACTGTTCTAGTTTATGTTTCACGATGCACCCTTGTTTTATGTGAACCAGCATGATGGGACTGCGATCTCGAATGCCGGTATATAAAAACCTTAAATAAATAAATAAATAAATGAAGTTGGCCATAGAGGCAAAAACTCACAGTAAAAACTTTATTAAATATATCCGAAGCAGAAAGCCTGTGAGGGAGTCAGTTGGACCATTAGATGATCGGGGGGTTAAAGGGGCACGTAGAGAAGATAAGGCCATCGCGGAAAGATTAAATGATTTCTTTGCCTCTGTGTTTACTGAAGAGGACGTTGGGGAGGTACCCGTACCGGAGAAGGTTTTCATGGGTAATGATTCAGATGGACTGAACCAAATTACAGTGAACCTAGAAGATGTGGTAGGCCTGATTGACAAACTGAAGAGTAGTAAATCACCTGGACCAGATGGTATACACCCCAGAGTTCTGAAGGAACTGAAAAATGAAATTTCAGACCCATTAGTAAAAATTTGTAACCTATCATTAATATCATCCATTGTACCTGAAGACTGGAGTTGTTCTTTTTTAGTATTGGCTTGATTACTGCAGATTTGAGGCATTTGGGGTAAATACCTTCACAGTCAGGGATACATTGACGATCTTGGTGATAGTTTTAGATATAGTGGGTTCAATTGTTTTGAGGGTTGTTATAGGGATGCTGTCTAGTGGGTGGTTGGCGGGGTTTATTTTTTTAATAATAGATTGAATTTCGACAGAGGAGGCGGTGTCAAAGTTTGTCCATGTTGAGGTTACCTTACTGTTCAGTCTGGTGTTTTGGCTGTTGTTGATTAAGTTGGTTTGTATTAGGTTTGATATTTTCTTGTTGAAAAATTCAGCAAAGTCATTACTTCTATGTTTGGGGCATGTAGATTCTTGGGTGGTTTTAGTGAGGTTTTGCACTATTGAGAATAACATTCTGGGGTTGTGATGAAATTTGGTGATTTTGTTGGAGAAGAATTCTTTTTTTGTATTGTTGATGATCTTTTTATATTGTGCTAGGTGGCTCCGATATATATTTAGTGTGGTTGCATTTTTATTCCTTCTCCATTCCCTGGAGTATACGTTTGGCTGCTCTGATGTTACCATTATACCACTGGTTGATGTGTTTTGATTGCTTTTTTTGACTTTGTAACTGTGCGGTTGATGCTGTCTGCTACTTTTTTTGTGATGTTTAGGCATGATGTTGCTGCATCTTCGGAGTTTGATAGATTTATGTTGATTAGTTCAGTTTGAAGAGTATTCTGTAGAAGTTCAGCGTTGAATGGAGGACGGTATGATATTTCATTTGGAGTGTTTTGAGGTGATTTGAGGTTGAAGTTGATAGATAAGTTGGCTTGGATTAGGTGGTGATCAGACCAAGGTATATCAGTGGTGTGGATTTTATTTGTTTGCCAATCTTCAGTGTTGATGAATATGAGGTCGATAGTGTGACCTGCTTTGTGAGTTGGAGTTTCAATTACTTGTTTAGATGTGGTGTTGATAGGGCATCAATGATGGTATGGCAGGTTTTTGAGTGGGTGAGTGAGTCAAAGTGATTGTTGAAGTCACCTAGGATGATGATGTGTTTGTTGAGTGATATGTTATTCATGATGTATTCAATTAGTGGGGACCAGTTTTTGTCGTGTGATCTGGAGGACAGTAGACGAGGCAGATTTGTAGTTTTGGTGAGTCAAATAATGCAACTTCAAAAGGTGCAGATATGTTTGTTGGATGAAGTGTTAACTAAGTCTTTTTTGGAGATTAGCATTAAACCGCCTCCTTTTTTTTTTCTGGGAATTGAGAAGGTATTGTATTCTTGGTTGAATAGTTGGTTAAGTAGTACGGAATCAGTGTTTTTGAGCCAGGTTTCAGTTATTGCGATGAAATCTGGTTTGGTGTCTATGAGTAGGTCACTGAATAGAGGAATTTTCTTTATTCTTGATCGAGCATTGACAAGTATGAATGAGAGTAGCCTATAAATTTGAGTACTGGATATATGTGTTGTTTTTGCTGTTTGCTGGTTGTTTTTGTTTGTTTTGAGGATTAGAGGGTGTGTGCTTCATTTGTGCTGAGTGGTGTTTTGAGAGCATGGGTTTTTTGTTTCGAGTTGGGAGTTCATTTGTCATTCAGATTTTCTGTTTGAAGTTCCTTTTGTTTGTGTGTCAACTGCGAGCCTTGTTTGTAGGAAGAGTTGGTAGAGGGCAATTCGTGGTTGTATGTAATGTGAAGGTGGTTTGTCGGCGTTAACATAGGTAAGGGTAAAGATGTAAAGTAGAGGGAATTAGAGGGAGCACGGAATGGGCTGCACGAAGGGGTTCACAAAGGGGCCTGCTCATTTGGACATGCTCCTTCGGCGCGCAGCACCTGTGGTGAGTGTGGATTTGAAATACTCACCCGGCTCCTTCTCATCCTATCTATCCGACAGAACCTACCAAGTATCAATTAACAACAACCCATCCAAAAAGATTAACCTCAACACTGGAGTTCCCCAAGGATCAGCGACATCGGCCATTCTATTCTATACTTTCTTCCCATTTGCCAACTACTAAAAGATAGTGGAATCACCCACTTCCTCTATACTGACGACATTCAACTTCTAATTCCCATCCAAAATTCAATTGAAGAAACGTACAAAGAAACATCAGCTCTGCTTGTCTCAATTAAAAATCTTCTAACATCACTGAAACTCATAATCAACATCGACAAAATAAATAATCCTCATGGACAAAAAACCCAATCCAACACCACCAGCCCTACTCTTACTCGATAATCAAATGAACTCAATACTCTCTGTCACCCACACCAGAAACCTAGGAATTATTATAGACAAAGAACTTTCATTCAAGAACCATATATCATACAAAATCAAAGAAGGATATCACAAACTACTAACCCTAAGACGTTTGAAACCATTTCTTAATCCTTATGACTTCAAAACTGTACTACAGCTACTCATATTCTCAACCATCAACTACTGCAACTCCCTACTAATTGGAATACCATCTTCCAACCTCAAGCCTCTCCAAATTCTGCAAAACTCAGCAGCCAGAATTCTGACGAACAAAGAAGAATGACCACATAACACCTATATTGATTTCACTACACTGGCTTCCAATTAAAGCTCGAACTGAACACAAATCGATGACCATCATACATAAATTACTAAACAATGAACATCAAGGTCAAATCTGTTTAAACATAACCCCCCAGAATCCTCAAAGAAATTTACGTTCAAACACAGGTCACTTAATAGTCCCCCCCCATCAGAGATGCTCACCTGACAACAACCAGAGAAAGAGCTTTCATCGCCTGCCCTAAAATATGGAACTCCCTCCCAAACGATTTGAGAACCCAACCTAACCTCAAAACTTTCAAAAAAGATCTAAAAAACGTGGCTGTTTTCTTAAAAGTCTACACTGATAATCAAACTTCACAACATCCTAACACCCAACAGAACTACCAACCGAATCCACAAAATAACTTGTCTCCAACCAACACCAAACAAACCCTTCGCACTCAAAAATGACATTTTTTTTTAATGGACTACAAAAACGTTTAATTTTTGTTTATAATATGTATCCTGTTATACCTTAAGTCACTATTGTGAAGAAAATACACTGAATCTTGTAAACCATTGTGATAGCTTCACCAAATGACGGTATATAAAACTCAACAAATAAAATAAATAAATAAATAATATCTCCAAATGCTTTTAGCTAGCAGTTTCAGCTGTCAAACACTGCTAAGCTACATGGAACTGCTGAAGTCAAGGCAAGATCTGGAAGACAAAAGAAAATATCTAATACACCTGTCCAATAAATGGTCAGTTCTATAAAACAGAATCCACAGACCCAGCAAAAGATCAGGTGCACAATTCAGTGTTGCTTACATAACAATAATCCACATGGGAGAGCTGTCAGAAGGTAACATCACAAACGTTATTGCCCAAAGTATGCAAAACAAAACATCCTGATAACATGCCTGGAACCTTTTGAAACAAAGGACATTGGATTGATGAAACGAAAATTGAACTGTTCGGCCACCCCACACAAAACACTGACTTCCATTTCTTGATAAATGTTTCTAACAGTTGAAACTGCTAGCTGGAATCATTTAAGAAATTCTCAGCCTTCCCCTGTTTTGTGAGAATGAATTATCTACAGCAAAAGCCAAAACTGGTAGACAACTCATGGCTAATATTGCTGCAAACAGCTGCAAAGACTCATACAATCAAGTCTTTTTGATTTTTTATTCTAAAATGAATTCTAGAATATTTCTAGAATTATTCTTTCATGATCAAAGTGTATAGTATGCTGTGTAGATGGGTGAGAGTTTGTATGTTTACTCTGATGTTCCTTTTTTGTACATGACCTGGGTATGCAGAGTCAACATATCCAGGCTTGTTTTGTTATTAAGTCTTTTACAGTTTTAATAAACAGCTTTAAACATAAAAACCCCTCCTACTTTAATGATTTTGATTTGTATATTTGAGAGGACAGAATATTAAAAATGTACAAGGATGTAAAGACATTTTTGCAAGGCACTGTAATTAACTAACTGTTAGCATCCTGTCTACATAACTGTGATGGTATACATGAAATAACATTTACGAACTCCAACCAATACTTGTTTTATCAAGGTTCCCTACCTCTGAATAATGAACTCCTTAGCAGGATCAGATAAATTTCCATGGACAATCCATTCATCCACGATCTCTAAATAAGGTCTCACTGTCTCAACCCAGAGAGAGAAAAGAAGGGACACCTGAAAGATTAAAAATTGTGTGTTTCGAGCTGAAAAGCACACAGAAAAATACTGCGGGCAGTTGTCAAACTAGAAGCATGTTAAATGTTTCACTGTGCGATGACAGTACTGCAAAAGCCTTCAGAAAAGAGTTCTTCATTAATCAAAGATGTCTTACGTACCATCTGTTCAGAGGTTTCTCCAACGCTGTCATATTCAAGAATGGATTTGTACAATGTATTAAGAAGGTGAGAAGCTTTCACAACATTTCGCGTGTCAGGTGGCACTTCTGCTATTCCTGTGCTGAAAATTTTATGGAGAACCTTGAGCTGGGCCAATCGAGGTGACAAGTTATCCAATACAATCGACAAAGTAACAGTTTTATCTGTGAAAAAAAAAAAAACAGAACATCATTTAACAAAAAAATGTCAAGCATGTTTGTTTCAATTCTTTCCCTACCATGAAATATCTATTTATTAAAACATTTACAGGCCGCATTACCCATAATTCTTAGTGGCGTTCCACTCAAATAAGCATAAATAGAAATAAATACTAAAATAAAAATTACACAAATCAAATACATAGAAAGAAATACAAACAATATTAAACCATAAGTTGAATATAGCCCAATGTAAACTGCAAAAACACTACCTCCTTTATACTGCTATAGCAAAAGCCCTAAAAAAAAAACCCCAAAAAACCCCCTTGTTTTTACTATTAAAACTTGACTAGACAGAGCTTTCAAATATACTTAAGTATTAAAACAGGCATGCCTGCAATAAGGTCTCAGGAAGACTGTTCCACAGCATGTTACCTATGAAAGCAAACAATTGGTCCCTGGACTCAGAAAGCCCCACTGTCGAGGAATAAAGGGACACTAAGGTCAAAGCAGAAAGATTACATAAATTCTTTTCTTCCATCTTTACTGAGGAAGATATAAGGCAAATACTCATGCTAGAAGTGATATGTAAAGGTGATGATTCAGAAAAAAAATTCTCAGTGAACCTGGAAGATGTACTAGGGCAAATCAACAAAGCGAAGAGCAGCAAATCACCTGGACCAGATGGTATACATCCCAGAGTGTGAAAGAACTGAAAAATGAAACTGCAGATCTAATATTAGTAATTTGTAAACCATCATTAAAATCAGCTTTGGTATTCGAAGATTGGAGACCAAAGTATTGCCGGTTTTTGAAAAGAGCTCCAGGGAAAAAGTATCCAAAAACTGTCTATCCCATTTTACTAAGTCAATTTAATTAATAGCAGGTAATGGGAACAACAAGTGAGGTGATCAAATGTGTTGATACAAAATTAGTCCGTTGTTAAATCACAAGAGGATTATGAGAAATTGCAAGAGAACCTTCACTGATTTATATTCCTCCTGCTAGACTGGGCATCCAAATGGCACATAACATTCAATGTAGATAAAATGATGCATGTAGGGAAAAGCAACTCAAATTATAGCTACACAATGCAAGGTTCCACATTGGGAGTCACCACCCAGGAAAAGGATCTAGGTTCCATCGTGAATGTGTGCAGTGGGCAACCAAGACAGCAAATCGAATGTTATAAATTGTTAGGAATGGAATGCAGAAAAAAATTGAGAATATCAATATCTCTGAATGGTGCAACCACACCTTGAGTATTATGCATAATTCTGGTCACTGTCTCAAAAAATATATAGTAGAATTAGAAAAGGTACAGAGAAGAGCAACCAAACTAATAGGATGGAATGATTTCCCTATGCAGAAAGGTTAAAAGATGTTAGGGCTCTTTAGCTTGGAGAAGAGACAGCTGAAGGGAGATGTGCTTTAAACGAGGCACCCTGCTAAAAATATTCTCTAAAATTTCATACTTCCTTCACAATTAGAATTGAGAAACCGTCAAATTCTAACTGCTGAATCCGACTGGATCAGTTGATCTGCTAAGTCTGATGATCTCAGTTTCCAAAACTAACCTTATCAAATTTCAGGAACCGCTGTTGGATTGGCTCAGCCTAATTCATGTTGGCTAAGTCGGCGGAAAGAAGACAGTCTGAAAGGTAGGGGCAAGGACTCGAGAAGAGGCAGGAACAGGCAGGTAAAGGAGCAGAAACAGAACACAAGATTAGGAGTGAGCTCAACAGCTTGGAAGAGGAATCCCCAAAGGGATTCCTGTTGCCGACGGGCTGGCTAGGTGCACAGAGTTTCCCGATGTCTTATAGCAGTGATAATGTTATCAGCCATCACCACAGAGTCCCGGATGCAGGGCCTATAAAGGCTGAGAGATTATGGTCTGCTTATTTGTCAGAGCCACTGGAAGGAGCACGGTGCTGGGAGCTATGTCAGAGGAGCCAGCAGGTAAAGGACACCATTGAGGAGGTAAAAGGCATTACAGTACCTCTCAAGCACTCCCCCGGGTCTGCCTATGTAAGCTTGTGAAGGAAGAAGTGGTGAATCTCTTGACCAATCATTGATTTTAGTTGCTGGTACCAGTGATCTCTCCTTCAGTCCATAAATCTTTACATTCTACTTCTCACCCTCTGGAGTACACAATTGAGAAATTACTACTTATACTACTGGTAATTTCCCTTTCTTTAGGACAGTCAGATTAATTCAGAACAAGATTGTTATGCACCTCTACCAGCAGATGGAGACGGAGTAAACTGACGTCACAATGACATCAACTTGCCAGTATTTTCTTCAAAAGCAACTGTAGACAAACTAGCAAAACACTTGATTAAAAACAGATAGCTATTGCAATACCCAGCCAACAGACAACAATCAGCTCAGACAAGAATGTAATAACACTAGTCTAGGGACTGCAGTAACACTTACCAGTAATCCCTGGAACACGTAGGCACACAGGAGGATCATTATGCAATCATTATGCAAGCATTCAGCAACCATGGGAGGGAAGCTGGATTCATTTGACTGTCCTAAAGGAAAGGAAATTATCAGGTAAGTAGTAATTTCTCATTTCTTAGCGTACAGTCAGATGAATCCAGAGCAAGTGCGATATATCGAAGCTACTCCCGAATAGGGCGGGAGGCTTCCCAGGGTCCTGTCAAAACTGCACGTGCAAAGGCCGTGACCTTCCAGGCCTGAACATCCAGATGATAATACCTGGAAAAGGTGTGCAAGTGAAATTCAGTGACCACCTTCAGTAAAAAGCAACAGTAAGCAGTTGTACCACCCCTGAAGTAATGGCTTCCAGCAAGACAAGGTCTTCAGTCCAGAAACCCTGGGCACAGAACAAATTGCCACAAGAAACACCGCTTTTCAAGGTCAGCAACCACGAGGATAGAGTACGTAGCGGTCTAAACGTAGAGCCCACCAAAAAATCCAAAAACAAATTATGACTCCATAAGGGCACCGGGAACTGCAAAGGGGGATAAAGATGTTTCACAGGTGACAGCCGCTACTTGTACATTTAAGGAATTGAGAGCCAAGCCTTTATTCAAGCCATCTTGCAAAAATTCCAAAAAAAGCGGAATCTTGGCCAAGGAAGGAAGAGTACCTCGATCCTCACACCAGGCCTCCATCATTCTCCAAACCTGCACATAGGCCAAGGAAGTGGAGAACTTTCTAGCTCTTAGCAAGGTGGAAATCACTGCCGCAGAGTATCCATGTTTCAGAAAGTGAGCCCTTTTAAGGGCCATACCATAAGACAAAATCGAGTTGGATCTTTGTGAAGAACAAGTCCCTGTTACAACAGGTTCCTGTGCACTGGAGTAGAAGACGAATCCACCAGGAGCCTCCGCAGATCTGCATAGCACGGTCTCCTGGGCCAATCGGGAGCAACCAAGAGCACCATTCCTCTGTGGCGTTCGATCCTTCAAATCAGTCTGCCCAACATGGGCCATGGAGGAAAGGCATACAGCAACTTGTCCTCCAGTCACTCCTGCACTAGGACATCGATCCCCAATGACTTCCTCCTGCGGCTGAAGAAACGCGGAACTTTAGCATTGCGCAAAATCACCAACAGGTCTAGGAACGGGAGACCCCAGCAATCCCGAATCAGCTGAAACACCTTGTCTGACAATGCCCACTTTCCTGGGTCCAGACCCTCCCTGCTGAGAAAGTCTACTTTTACATTGTCTTTGCCTGCAATGTGCGAGGCTGTGATCATCTGGAGATGCACCTCTGCCCATTCCATAAGATGATCTATTTGTTGGTCTTTGTACCTCCCTGCCAATTGATGTAAGACACAGTCGTTGCACTGTCCAACATTTGGCAACAGGCATCCTGCAGCCTGTTGCCAAACTGCAAGCATGCCAACCGGACCACCCTGGCTTCCAGCCGACTGAAGTTCCAGAGAGACTCTTCTGTACCTTTCCACTGTCAGCTCCTGACAGCAAGCTCCCCAATCAAGGAGACTCACATCAGTTGTCAGTACTAGCCAACTAGTTGAGCTTAGGGAAATTCCCTTCTGCAGATGATCCTCCTGCAGCCACCAATGCAGATGGGAAGAGACCTCCATCGGCAGGTGGAGCCAATTTGAACGGTCCTGAGACTGCGGGTTCACCGGGACAGCAGGGAGCACTGAAGAGGATGTATATGCACCCTCGCCCATGGCACCATTTCCAGGGTCGCCACCATGAAGCCAAGTACCTGCAGGAAAGGTCATATGGTCTGGCACAGAATGAAGATATGCTTTGGAGAGATCCAGGGAAGCCTGAAATTCCCTGGCTGCATGGCCTTTATAAAAGAGTGCAAGGTTTCCATGCAAAAATGTTTCACCTGCAGATGAAAGTTGACACCTTTGAGGTCCAGGATGCTCTCCTTCTTTGACACAACGAAAAGAAATGGAATATCGCCTTTAATTTCTTGAGATATGGCACTGGAAACACAGCCCTCAGACTGAGGAGCCATGCCAATGTACTCTCCACTGCCCACTTCTTGTGCGGGAAGTGGCAAGGAGACTTCATGAACATGTCCCGAGGAACCCTGCAAAACTCCATTGCATAACTTTCTCATGACTTCCAGGACCCATTGATCTGATGTGATTTCGACCCACCTCTGATAAAAGAGAGAGAGGCATCCCCAAATCTCCTGTTCCCGGGGATGGGTCAGCAAACCTTCATTGGAAGGCTCGGGGAGATGCCACTACCTGAGCCTGTGCTCTTTCTGGGTTGTCTGGGATGAAAGGACCAAGACCTACTGAAAGGTCAAGTCCTCTGAAAGGTTGCTCCTCTATATGGTCAAAAACGCCTAGATCCTCAAGCATGACTTCTCATGTTAAAGGAGCGCTGCGTCTGCTTCTGGCAAACAAGGAACCCGAGATTTGCCCCACTTGCTAGCCAGTTCCTCTAACTCGCTCCCAAATAAAAATGAGCCGCTAAAGGGCAAATTTGGTGAGGTAAGCCTCGGAGGTCGCATCGGTCAACCAATTTCTCAACCATAACTAACGCCTAGCCACTACTATAGAAGCCACCCCTCTGGCTGAAGTGCAGACCAAATCACAGCCCGCATCTGCCAAGAAGGTAGTGGCTGTTTCCATAACTGCCCTGGAGCTTAGCCCAGCGGAGTCAACCTCCTGGGAGAGAAGCAAACAAGAGCAGGCCCCCAAGGAACAACAAGAAGTGATCTGCAAGGGCATTGTCACTGCTTCAAATGCTTGCTTAAGGATAGACAATCTTTTTATCATAAGCATCCTTTCACGGCCGCTCCTCCATTCACCGGAATAGTGGTCTGCTTGGAGATGGCACACACAAGTGCATCTACCTTCAGAAAATGTAAGCACTCTCTTACCACTGAATCCAGAGGGTACAGGCCTTCCAAAAACCGACCCCCTTTGAAATTAGCCTCTGGGATGCCCCACTCAAGATCAAACAATTCTTGAATGCCCTCTCTATCAAGGGGAAAAACAAGAGGCTTTAGCTCAGACCTGGAATCTGCCCCAGGAGCCCTGAGCATTTCCAAGGTCTGGGAGATCAGAGCTGACAGTTCATCTCTATGAAAGAACCATAGCATAGTTCAATATGGTTCTAATTCTGGAGGGATTTCACCATCCTGAAAAAGATTTAGAATCGGCACCATCATCCGTGCCATCCAGATATCTAACAGAAAATCCCACTGTCACTCTAGGAGTACTCCAGCGCTTAACAGAAGGTCCAGGCAAGATTCTTACCCGAGCCTCTGCTCTGGGAACACTGGACAGGGTTGAAAACTGCACCCGAAGAAAGACTGCAACTCCTGGAAAGAAATATCAAAACCAGGAGGCAACTGAGGCGTAACTCACTGAGCTACCGTCCCCTTCTGAGGAACCAGTTAGGGGAGGTCCAAATTCAGGCACCCCAGCTGAGTCATCTTTACCCAGACCTAGATCCGGCTGAGAAGAACCAGGTTTAGTGAAAACATAGGAAGATAATTCTCCCTGAGCCTCCAAACAGCACTGGCGCAAGTTAGCAGGCACTCCTGTCTGAGATGCCCTAATATGACAGGTAATGCAAAGATAAAGATGCATAGGTTTCTTAGGTATAGGTGCGCTGAGCGGTGGCCGGAGGCATGCATCTAGCAAAATTTTTTTATTTTTTTTTTAAATATACATACTTCCAACTTAGGCGTCCAAAAATTAGGTATCCAACACTTAGGCCACCTACACCTAACTAGGCATCCCAAAGATTAGCTCCCCAAAAAACCTAAGCGCACAGTACAACTTGTGTGCACAGGTAAGCGTGCGGCCACTACGGTGCCGCGTAACTTGGGTGCACAGACTATAAAGCCTGATTGTGCAGCCAAAAAACTGAGAGCACAGCCTGGACGCACACGCCGAACCGACAATCCTGCAGAGGGCAGCTTTGGAAAGTGCTCAAAAGGTTGTTGCGGCCTACCATGCAGCAAAAAAGCCTCTGAGCAGGGCCTAGCCTAAGGAGGCTGTTCAGACCGCCAGGCTGCCCACATCCCTCGACCTCCCACGGAGTGGGATGAACACTGCAATGGCGCACGGAGATCGGAGGAAGGAGGAAGCCTTATGCAACAAAGGCCTCCTTCTAAGTCTCTGTATATTACTTTTTTTCTTTTAAACTTACAAGAGCTCAGCCTTACCAGGAAGGACCATTTGATATCACCTCAGGAGAGCGGGACGATTTCCTTAATTCTCCTCTCTCAAAATGAAGCAATCCCCAGTAGGGAGATGTATGTCCACCATCCCTAAAGAAGTACTTGCTTGATCCTGAGAAAGAAGAGAAAAAGGCCGACTAGCCTAGATCAGGAGACCGAAGGGATACGTCCTACACCTGCTGGAGACAGACAAATACTGAAGGGTTAGAGCAGGGGTGGGCAATTAATTTTCCCATGGGGCTGCATGAGAAATTGGGATGGTTTTAGAGGGCCGGACGAATATAATTAACTCAGTTCTCAATAGCCCTACTTATGAAAAGACAGCAGTTTACCACCAATACATGTCCTCTGAGAAAACACAACAAATAAGACCGATACAAACGCTTACATGCTAGCAAAATACCTCATCTCGGTAACAGACACAGAACCGACATAACATACTCCCAGGATCTGTAGTAATGCACATAAACTAATCCGCACACAGTTACACCTGTATTATGGAATACACTCAAACAGGAGCAACCCTATCTATGAAAAGGCAACACTACAAATATTAAATCAGGTCCTAAAAACCAATACACCTCTTATTAGGAAAACAGAACTAGCAAGCACTATAGATCCCCACACAGAAATAATTGTAAAACTATACTAATAAGCAGAATAAATGTTTCAAAACAGCTATGAACAGAATAACATCCAACAATTAAAAACTCATAAAAACTATTAAACATTCTCCAAACACCAATAAAATATTTCAAAAAAGCAGACATCACACAATTAAAATGGCAGTCAAGAAAAATAAACTTAAAGCCACCTTTACTTACCCCCTCCAGCAGCTCTCCTACTCCCCTTCCCTGCAGGCCGTGGCACACACCAGAAGCAGCAGTAGAAGCTAAGCTCTATACTTATGGTCCTCTTCCTTAGTGCCCATGTCTCTCACACACACACCATACCAGTCATGCCCCCATGACCAGTTTCTGTCTCTCACACACCAATCATCTCCCAAACAGTCTTTGGCACACACACACACCAGTCACCTTCCTGAACAGTTTCTCTCATGCCATACACACACACACACAGGCTTCCCACTCCCATGTTCTACTTACATATATGATCTTCTCACTCTCATAATCACTTTCTCTGTCTCTCTCTCTCTCACACACACACACACTCACTCACCAGTCTCTCACTCCCATGCTTGTTCTCTCCACATGCACAGGCTTCTCATTCCCATAATCACTTTCTTTCTCTCTCTCTCACACACACACACCAGTCTCTCACTCCATGTTCTCTTTCAGATATACAGGCTTCTCCCTCCCATGATGTGTCTCACACACACCCAGGTTCTCACTCCCATGCTCACTTCACATGCACAGGCTTCTCATTCCCATAATCACTTTATTTCTCTCTCTCTCTCACACACACACACACACCAGTCACCTGATCTCACTCATGCATACACACGCACACAGGCTTCCCACTCCCAAGTTCTCTTTCAGATATACAGGCTTCTCCCTCCCATGCTGTGTCTCACACACACCCAGGTTTCTCACTCTCATGCTCACTCTCTTCACATGCACAGGCTTCTCATTCCCATAATCACTTTCTCTCTGTTACACACACACCACTCTCTCATTTCCATGCTCACTCTCCACGTGCACAGGCTTCTCATTCCCTGAATCACATTCTCTCACATTCACACACACCAGTCTTTTTCTCTCACACACACAATCACCTTACCAAGCAGTCTCTCTCTCTCATGCATGCACACTCACCCAGGTTTCTCACTCCCACAACTCCAGGCTTCTTACGCTCATGCTTTCCCACATACCCAGACTTCTCACTTCCATGTTTTTTCTCTCACACACACACACACACACACACATCAGTCACCTCCCTGACTAATGTCTCACACTCTCACATACACATCAGTCATCTCCCTGAGCAATCACTTTCATTGTCTCTCACATACACACACACATCAGCTCTCTGACCAGTCAATCACACACAGGCTGGCTGGCTGCTTCTCACTCTCTCTCTTACTCACTTCCTTTCCCCCCCCCCCCCCCCCGAGCACAAATGGGAGCTGCAGCAGCCCCCGCAGGCCAAGAAAGAAGAATCCCATCGGCCGCGGGAGGCTCATGCTGCTGACTCCTTTCTCGATTACCGGCTGCTTCAATTGCTCGGGAACCGACGCTGCAGCCGACGCGGCACGGCTCTTTCTCCTTCCCGCGCACCGCTCCGTGCATCACTTCCTGTTCCAGGTAACGGGAGGGGGGGTGCAGGCGCGGGAAGAAGAAAAGGCCAGCCGCGGGTGCCACAGCTTCTAACACCGCTGCCATTACCACTGGGCTTGAACATGCTGACAGCCCAGCGGCAACGGCAGCGGGAGAGACCGGGAGTGCGCGCCGCGGACCGGCAAAAAACTCCCACGGCCCGGTCCCGGTCCGCGGACCTGTGGTTGGGGACCCCTGAAAAAAGACCACGAAAGGCGGAACTGTGACATACCGTATTTTTCGCTCCATAACACGCACCTGACTATAAGACGCACCTAGGATTCAGAGGGGGAAAATAAAAAAAAAAAAATTTGTGCTAAACCGGCTCTGCGTCTGGGCGTCTTATGGAGCAAATTAGGGGAGTGCATAGCTTTTTTTTTTCCTCCCCATTTTGTTTTCGGGTCTGGGGAGGGCCATTTCGGTCAACTCCCCAGATCAGAAAACTTTTCTTTCTCTGGGAACCCCTTCCCCCCCAAAAAAAACCCCATCCCAACCCTTTAAATTAACAACCCCCACCCTCCTGACCCCCCCAAGACCTGCCGACTTAATTTACTGCAACCCCCCATCCTCCTGACCCCCCCCAAGACCTGCCGACTTAATTTACTGCAACCCCCCATCCTCCCGACCCCCCCCAAGACCTGCCGACTTAATTTACTGCAACCCCCCACCCTCCTGACCCCCCCAAGACCTGCCGACTTAATTTACTGCAAACCCCCACCCTCCTGACCCCCCCCAAGACCTGCCGACTTAATTTACTGCAACCCCCCATCCTCCTGACCCCCCCCAAGACCTGCCGACTTAATTTACTGCAACCCCCCATCCTCCTGACCCCCCCCAAGACCTGCCGACTTAATTTACTGCAACCCCCCACCCTCCTGACCCCCCCAAGACCTGCCAAACATCCCTGGTGGTCCAGGAGCGGTCCGGGAACGATCTCCTGGGCTTCGGTCGTCGGCTGCCAGTAAACAAAATGGCGCCGACGACCCTTTGCCCTCACTATGTCACTGAGACCGACCAATAGCAGCGGTCGGTCCCAGTGACATAGTGAGGGCAAAGGGCCGTCGGCGCCATTTTGTTTACTGGCAGCCGACGACCGAAGCCCAGGAGATCGTTCCCGGACCGCTCCTGGACCCCAGCTGGACCACCAGGGACGTTTGGCAGGTCTTGGGGGAGGTCAGGAGGGTGGGGGGGTTGCAGGAAATTAAGTCGGCAGGTCTTGGGGGAGTCAAGAGGGTGGGGGGTTGCAGGAAATTAAGTCGGCAGGTCTTGGGGGAGTCAGGAGGGTGGGGGGGTTTGTTAGATTTTTATTTTTTTTTTTAATATTCGCTCCATAAGACGCACATACATTTTCCCCCCACTTTTGGGGGGTAAAAAGTGCGTCTTATGGAGCGAAAAATACGGTATGTAGGAAAGAAACTCGAGCGAAGGCACGCTGTCCGATTGGCCGGTGCTGGGCAAGGCTTGCCCAGCACCGGCCAATCGGACAGCGTGCCTTCGCTCGAGTCACTCCCTCCCCCCACCGGACGCTGTAAAAAAAAACCAAAACAGTTCATTCTCCGGCGAGGGAGCGGAGAATGAACTGCTGCCTTCCCTCTGCAAGGGAAGGCAGCAGTGCCTCATTCCCCGTCTGCTCTCAGCAGTGGGCGGGCCGGTCACAGACCGTAGGCGGGCCGGATTCAGCCCCTTGCCCAGGTCTGGGTTAGAGGATAGGCTCTGTCCTCCACCTGCTGGAAAGGAGGCTCAACCCACAGTCTGGACTGATCCGGGTACGTACAGGGAACAGGCAGATCAACTCATCATATTAAACATAAGTGAACTTCACAATCAATCTATTTTTTTTATATTTTGTTCTGTTCAAAATGGATTTAGGCATCAATATTTAAATTTAATAATTCCTTACAGTAAAATGGTCGAGGCTGGTAATTACTTCCCTTCATCTTTATTTTATCAAAATTCCAGTAAGAATACGTTATTGTTTGGGGCATGGGAAGCAAAGTGTTCTTCTCCCACTGGGTCCTGAGAAATCGAGCTTGAAAAAGAAATTCCAGCGGTTTTTGCGCTACGAAACAAACTTTAGATTCTTATTGTACACAATTATGTTGCTCTGTTCCAAAGCATTTTCAGTTTTTGAAAAAACAAAATCCTCTTTACCTTTGCTGATGATCCCTTTCTCGATTTCTGCCAGTTCCTGTTTGAAACTGATGAAGTACTTGTACAGAGCCCACATGAAGGCCTGGTAGGTTCTAAACGGGTGCTCAGCGGGTTTCTTGGCAGTGGGAAGGCTTCCGTGCAATATTACGCTTTCTGAACTGTGGCACGTTACTTCGTCAATAAACTTCTGCAATCTGAATACTACTTGTCCATACGCTGCTATTTGCTCCAGCACAGATCTTAAACAGTTCTACAAAAAAAAAAATAAAATAAAATAAAATAACTGCCTACATCTAACAAAAATTGAACCTCACTAAAAATTTGTATTTTTATACGGTAAATCCTTTATCTAAAACTGTGAACCAAGCAGCTTAACATTTCAACCCTTATACAGCAACCCTTCTCCATACAGCAACTCAATTAACAATTTTGCCGTACTGGAATTTAGATTTTTGGACCTAAATTCCATATATATAGCATGGACGTCAGGCTCGCTGAAATATGCCCTGTTCTGCTTAGTGTTTCCCGTTACGTTTTACGAGGAGAATCGCTCTCGATTACATTTCAATCATGACGTCATCAGAAAACGTCCTGTTTGCTGGTCTGTCTATTCGAGAAGATAGATTACAGGAAATACATTCAAAGGCATTCTTTGTGTCAGCTCCAGTTCTACTCAACTAATTACCTGAGAAGTTGCAAGAAAGGGGAATGATTACAGCAATACCGTTTGAATAGACGCTTGACTGAATGCTGAAATAGCAATTTTAGGGCCTCATTTTCCAAGCACTTTACCGTGTGCGATAAATTCGCAAATCGAGAGAGAGAGAGAGAGAGAGAGAGAGAGAGAGAGAGATTTGGCCAACATTCTCTCCACCTAGCATGTTGTTGCCCAGGTAGAGTGTCCATCAAGCTAGGTAGAGAGAATGTTGCCCAAACCACTTCTTGGAGTGAGCGTCCTCACTCCGACGGCCAGCAAATCTGCACTAGAGACCACTGTTCTGTCCGTAGGTCTCATGTGGAATGCGAAAGTGGCCCCCAACCCCCGACGCTCATACCTAATCCCCACCCCGAGTTAGTAGGTAGCCCTCCCATAGGGATTCAAATACCTATGTAGGGCATAGGCACTATAGTAAGGCTCGCTCTCTCTCTCTCTCTCTCTCTCTCTCTCTCTCTCTCTCTCTCTCTCTCTCTCTCTCTCCCTCCCTCGGGAGCCTGAAACAGGCTGTCTGGGATGTACAAATATCGTGCACCGCGATAAAAGACTGAAAGAATCATCGTGCACTGGGAAAACAGCGCGTGCGGCGCTAATGTTTTCGCAAATGGCGAAAACATCGCCGCATGCGATGTTTCCCCACTGCACGAAAGAAGCCTCATTTGCATTGGTAACGCCCCCTAATGCGTTACCAATGCGATATTGGAAAATAAGGCCCTTAGTTAGTTTTGTCATTCCAGCTCTAGTTGATTGTTTAGTTTCAGAATACGTTATTTTGATTTAATCTTATTGTACCATTTTATGTAATCAGTATGTATTTTATGATTATTTTATTGTAATCCAAATTGGTTATGTAATCTGATTTGCAGAATATAAGTACGCTAAATGTATAAATATATATACCTCAGATATCGAAATACATACATATTGTAGTTTGAAAGGAAGAGATAAACCAGCTTGATTTATATCACCAATATGAAGCCCTTTATTGACATTTAAGACTTGGAGAATTTGTCTTTTACTGCCTACCTGCCCCCTCCCAGGGCTAATAGATAACGCTCTGGCAATTGAGGCTCCGATTTCAATCAGGATTGACCCGCAAAACCTTATAATCTTTGGTGATCCCAACCTTCATGTTGATGCTTGCACTTTGTCCAAAACCTTTTAAGGGCTTTTTATCCTCCATGTCTGCATGTGGCTGGGAACAAACGGTGCATAAACCCGCTCATCATCACAACCACATATTTGATCTCATTTTCTCAAACAATCATCTTTTTCTTCAATATCTATCTGTGATTATTTGTTCAGAAGTACTCTGGAGTGACTATTTATTTTTTTTTGTATTTCTTTAAATATCCTTTGTCCACTTCCATGAACTAATTTGTTTTTCTCAGTTTATAAGATGCAGCCATGATATTGATCTTCTCCGCTCACAATGGATGCCTCATCTAGCAGCAATTTCTGAAGTTGAAATTAACGATGCTGTAACAACTCAGCATGATTCTCTTCCTAAGGTCAATGAGATGGCACCAGTGGAGGTTATTTCCACACTCAGGAAACACAGAGCATCTTGCTTTACTATGGAGCTTAAGAGGGCCAAAATTGCTTTTGTTGTCTAGAATGCTGATGGCACAAGTCAAAATTGCAATCTAACCTGTCTTACAAGCAGGCACGTGACAGGTATCAGCAGCTTTTGTCGAACAAAAAAAACCAAGCATACTTTTCTAAGAATGTTCAATCAGCAGGTAATAGCCCATGAAATTGTTTTCAGTGGTCTAACAAGATGTCCAGACGCTCAAGCAGAGGTGCCAAAATAGACAGCAGAGCCTCCGGCGCCAGCATGGGGACCGGTGGCATGGGCGGCTCGACGCTCCGAAGAGCTCTGAGCACCGCGGTCTGCACCCTGCATTCCAACTCCTCCTGAAATTCCGGGGGAGCCAGGACTGAGGGAGGGGGGGACGAGGCGTCACCGGCTTGTCCTCGGTCCTCTGAGGCGGCACGGTGCCTGACACCAGTATCAGTGGGGGAATGCCTGGGACTCCCGGGTTATGTCGGAGGATGGGGCTTCTGAGGAGCGGTGTCTCGTCGGTGGTATGGTATGGCGGCCGCCGGTACCGCACCGGAGCAAGCGCAGACGGCAACCTCCCATGGTGCTCGGCCCAGTCTTTCCCCGGTGCAGAGGAGGTGGAGGATCCCAATGTCCGGTGAGATCACGGAGGATGGGTCACCGTTTCCGCGATCCTTTGAAGAAACGGAAAGAGGAATGGCGAGAGGGAGCATTATCAAGGGGCTCCCTATGACCACCCCGGCATCGACGTCTCCGACACGGGTGTGGACGGAGCGGACGTTTTAGAACCGAAAGGTTTCTCCATCTTATCAAGGCGTGCACGACGGCCTTTGGGGGTCATCTGGTCAGACATCGTGCGAAGCCCCCAGGCAGAGGATATAACCTCATGTGGATCGGTGATGGAGATGGTCCGCGGGCACTGGGGGCACCGACGAAAGCCGGACGCCATGGAAAAAATACCCGACGTGCAGTCGATGACCAGTGGCCACCAGGAGGTTAAAAACCAGGGACTGACCGCAAGAAACAGGAAAACAGAAGTTTTAACCGACCAAGCCGAAGAGGCACAGACTGTGAAGGGGGACCCACGATGAAAAACGGGAAGAGATACCTTTCTCGCAAGAAAATAAGAAAAAAAAGTATTTGACAAAGTCCCTCATGAAAGACTTCTTAGGAAATGAAAAAAAGTCATGGGATGAGGGAATTGTCATTGTGGATTACTAGGAAGACGGGCTATACGGGCTGCACCGTTAAATGTTACATATCTTACCTATGTTAGTTTGTAGGATGAGAGCTTCATTAGGTTAATGCAGTTGTGAAAGTTGAAGACCCGTATAGTTCCGGGCAAGTGGGGGTTGTATCTTGTACCTTGTTGTCAATAATATTATACGAATAAGAAAATGAATAAACATAAGTTACAAAAGTGTAACTATAAAAATATATATATATATTTAAAACAGAGTAGAGCTAAATGGTAAATTTTCTCAATAAAGAAAGAAAGAAATAGTGGAGAGTCCCAAGAATCTGTTCTGGGACCACTGAGTTTTACAAAATGGAAATGAGTGAGGTGATCAAATTTGCTGATGACACAAAAAAGTGTTCAAAGTTGTTAAATCACAAGAGGATTATGAGACGTTTTAAGAGGAGTTGCAAAACTAGGAGACTGGGCATGCAAACGGCAAATGGATTTTAATGTGGAGAAGTACAAAGCGATGCACTTAAGGAAAATTCACCCAAACTACAGCTCCACAATGCAAGGGTCCACATAAGGCATCACCATTCAGAAAAAGGACATAGTCATCATTGTTGATAGGATGAAATCTTCTGCTCAGTTTGCAGCAGCTGCTGCCAAGAAAATAAATAGAATGCTAGGGATTATCAGGAAAGGAGACTAAAACAGAGAATATCCTAACGCCTCTGTATCACTCCATGGTGCAACCTCATCTTCAGAACAATTCCCCTATGAGGAAAGGCTGAAGAGGTTAGGACTCTTCAGCTTGGAAAAGAGAAGACTGAGGGGGGATATGATAGAGGTCTATAAAATAATTAGAGTGGAACGATTAAATATGAACGAGTAAATGTGAATCCGTACAATGACTAGGAGACACACCATGAAGTTATTAGGCAATATATTTAAAACTAATTAGAGAAAATGTTTTTTTTTTTTACTAAATGCATAATGAAGCTATGGAATTCACTGCCAGAAGAGATGTTAAAGCTATTAGTGTAGCTGTGGTTAAAAAAAGGTTTGGACAAGTTCCTGGAGGATAAGTCCAGTAACCATTATAGTTGCAGAAATTCACTGCTTATCCCTGGAATAAGCAACATGGCATCTCTCTACCCCATGGGATCCCGCCAGATAATTGTGACCTTGATTGGCCACTGTTGGAAACAGGACGCTGGGCTTGATGGACCCTTGGTCTGACCCAGTATGGCATTTTCTTATGTTATGCTCTTATGAACAGAAATAGAGAAAAAGGAGATACTGGAGTAGATGAGGGTAAGGGTAGGCCAAGTAGAGTCCTCCCCATATTCTTCTAACCCCTCTTCCCCTCTATCTCCTGAAAATATGAGGCTTATCTGGCACTGCATTCTGGTTCCCTGGCTCTTGGCGTGTGAAATGTTGACGACCCCTGAACTAAAGGTTTTATTTCATTTCGTGTCTAGGGGAGAAACGCTACTAACGACAGGCTTTCGTTACCGAAATGATAGAGAGTTTGTGGGCTGGAGCGTTCTTGAGATATTAAAATTTAAATAAATTAGAATGGAATAAATCTATTAAAAATAGACCTATAAACGTTTCTTACCTGGGTCAGGTGGGTTACAATTATATCATTCCTCACCGTCACCTTTCCGTCATTCAGCTGAAATATGAAGAGCTTTTTAACCCCTGAAAGTAGCCTGCAAAATGGAGAGGCGAACAATTTATTTTAAAAAAAAACAAAAAACAAACAAAAAAATTAACTCCAGCTGTAAGAACACTTGATACATTCTTAAATATGTTACTTTTTTTTCTGTAAAATTACAATACCAGCTCTAAAGCACTTTTGAGAAAACACACAAAAAAAAAAAGAAAAATTCTTTTATTTTACTAGCCCCAGGAGCTTTTTGCTTCTTTCCATCAAAAAATGTATTGGACTCAATTTTTTCTTGCAGAATAATCATCATTTTGCACGACTGGATTAATCACAGCTAGAAATTCACCAACAGGCTGATGCGATAAAGTGCGCATAAAAAGACGCGCGTCCAAACTGGACGCCCTTTTTTTTTTTTTAACCGCACGCACCTTCACCCGTCTTGGGTGCCCGCGCTTGAAAAGGACGCGCAAGGGATAGAGTGTGCGTCCATAGCGCATCCGCGGCTCACTCACTCGTGTGCATTCCGGGAGATACGCACGTACGCGGGAGCCTTTTGAAAACCTTGCGCGATGCGAGCTGGCCAAACGTACTCAAATCTCCCAGCTTTGGCATGTGTCAGGCTTTTAAAATTCACCAATATTCTTGGTTAAGAAAAAAAAAAAAAAGTCAATGTGCATTTTGTAGCCATTACCGATTTCACTACAGTGAGAGCTAGGTTTCAAATCAAGTTTATTGAGAGACTATGGAAGGATGCAGCATACTCTCACAGAGGTTAATGGACAGCGGTACTGAATGACAACAACTTTTCATCTGTTCAGAGCAAACATACACCTCTGATCAATTTTATTATAAGCAGGATTTTTTTTTTTAAGAGGTGTCACTCAACGCACAATAAAGCTCTGGAATTTGTTGCCAGAGGATGTGGTTAGTGCAGTTAGTGTAGCTGGGTTCAAAAAAGGTTGGGATAATGCCTCTGTAATCTCTCCATGGTGCAACCTCATCTTGAGAATTGTGTGCAGTTCTGCTTACCCCGTCTCAAAAAAAAGATATAGCAGAATTAGAAAAGGTACAGAGAAGGGGACCCTAGATCAAAGGGCGCCTCCATCACTCAATGCCCGCCCTAGAGCAGGCAATGTTCTCATCTCAGAACACATCCAGCTAGTCTGGTTTTTAGGGTAGCCACAATAGAGGCAGTGCATGCAGATCTCTCAGGCATATTCATTGTGGATATTCTGAAAACCTCTGGCTAGGTAAGGCCTCGAGGACAGGGATGAGAACTACGTTCTTAAAAAGGACCCATCCTTACTGACACCAATAACATCCTGAATCTCGACTCGCTCTTGCCCTCTCTCTGGGGGGGGGGGGTTCAGCTGTCATCGCTGAGCTCAGCTCAACCAGGGCCATTCTGAAAAGGAACATCAGGGACGAGGAAAGGCCAGGTCTCAGGACATCAGAGATACAAGTGATGGGAGTGGGGGGTACTTGTGGGGCTATGCTAGAGTAGCTGGGCGAGTTCCAGGTCTCAGGTCTGGAGTATCCCAGGTCTCTGGGCGGGTGATTTTTTTTTTTTTTTTTTTAATAAAAGCTCCTCCGACCCACTAAACCTCCCACCCCAGCCCATCACCCAGTAAACCCCCTTTTTCCTTATTTATAAAAAGCTGAATGCTCTCAGATATTTAATACACTGCCTGATGTAGTCTTGCACCATGCAGCTGATATGAAAACACCACGAAGGCTTCCTGCTTACCAGAGGGTTTCCCTTATCACCTGCATTTCGGTGACAAAGGTCCTGTCATCCGGCGCGTAAAGGGGGTCGCTGGTATACAAATGCTGCGACCTACAAGAAAAGGAGCGTGTCATTAAAAATTGCTGACTGCTGCCAGAAAAAACATTTTTTGGGACAACGCTGCTTCCATTCGCAGATGTCCTGCATCTACAATCTTGAAAATAAAAAATCCTCCCTCATACTAGCCGCTGAATCTGGATTATTTTAGCTTATTTAAAATTTGTAGAGGTTTTATGTTAGGCTGCCTGCCTTAATTAGATATAATTATGTCTTTAAAATTTCAGTTGGGAGAATTATTTTCTTTTATACGTATTTTTATCTCCATTAAATTTGCCCTCTCTTGGTTCGAGGTTGCTTAACTCGATCCTCCAACCTTGTATTCGGGATTTCTATAATTAATGCACATTAAATCTATTTGCGTACAATATGGAAGCAGTACATTTTCATCGATCCCACGCGGATTCATTCTGGATATCCTGGAAACCAACTGGCTGGTGGCCCTCTAGGGCCACATGTTGGGATCCCCCCTAACCACTTGTTTTCCACGTTCCTGGCATTTACTACCCCAATGTCAGTAAAACCTACAGCTCGCCACATCGCAGGAATTCTAGAAACCCTTTAAGGAAAGGTCTCCCCAATGTCTTATCAGCAGCGCTAAACCATGCTATGATCAAAGGATGTGAGGGAAGTACTCATTACAAATGGAAAAAAAAGGTCCAAGCATGCAGGAAACAAACTACTACTTGGCTTCCAAATGGTAGCTAATGAGATCATAAGAGAGCTCCACCCCTTTTCAGTCAGTGATTCAGTAATGTTTGGTCCATAATATAGTGGGGTGATAAAAAAAAAACAAAACAAAAAACCAGACAACGGCAATAAATAAAGATCAACAGCGTCTCTGGTTTCACTCATCAAAAAGGACTGAAACATATCTGACCTGGAGAGAAATCCCAAAAGAAAGACAGAAGAAAATAAATCTACAAAAATTATTTTTTATATTTCAATTTGTTTTCTCATTTTGGTCAGCCATGCTCACTTATTAAACAGGTGCACACACCTTTCCTTCAAAAAAATATATATTTATTTATTTATGATTTTTATATACCGATCTTCTTACATAATATGTAAATCAAATCGGTTTACAGAGAACAGTTGAAAAGCTTGCTTGTGGGCAATTACATATAACAAAGAACTTTTTTGAGTAACATATTGTATAACTTTTTGAGTAGCAAAAACATCTCTGTGACAAACTGATTTTCTCTCTCTCCCATTAAATGTATTTTTCAGTTTAAAAAGAGTTTCTTACCAAACAGCTGCTAAATTGGAGTGCAAATGGGAGCTGTGGGAGGGTCTTTGCGTCCTGCCTGTCCAGTACTGAAGAACCACATGCTGCTCCAGCCAGCTGCGTGCATCTGGCTCATCTACTACATAAGAGATTTGACAACTATGAGTAGGAAAATTTAGAGGCCATCCTCCATTATATCTAAAGCTAACAAAACATTTTGCTATCTTCACTGTGTACATCATTCAGGAAAGTGAATCATCTACATTCCAATCATAAAATATTACTCAAAATCAAACATGTTTAGCTGCAAAGCCAGAAACAGAATGTATGGTTTAGTTTAGCAGAGTTGCTTACCTGTAACAGGTGTTCCCCCCCCCCCCCCCGAGGACAGCAGGATGTCAGTCCTCACCCATGGGTGATATCATCAAATGGAGCCCCGGTCCGGAACTTTGATCTCAAAGATTCTAGAACTTTCAAACATGCCCTACTGAGCATGTGCAGCTGTGGTCATCACCCTGCCCCCTAGGCAGAGTCCCTCAGTCCAAGATGTAGCTCATACAAGGAGAAACCAACTCCCAGGGGAGGCGGGTGGGTTTCATGAAGACCAACATCCTGCTGTCCTTGGAGAACACCTGTTACAGGTAAGCAACTCTGCTAAGACATGCAGGACGGTAGTCCTCACACACTTGGGCAATTCCCAAGCTATAGTGTGTCCGAGCAGGATAAAGCAGGAAACCACACAGTGCTGAAAGCACCCTCTCTCTCTCCCTTTTGCCTGTGAGGCAGCCAACCCACAAAGGGGTCTAGGCGGGAAAAGAGTTGGGTTCTACAAAGAGAAAACAAGAGAAAAGACAAACACAAAACCCCAATACGTAGCAGGGACGCCTAAGGCAAGGAAGTGATGCGAATGCCAGCAAGAAACATACTCCGCATCACGGAAAACATTAAAAGCAGGAATTCAGATCAATAAACCCGGACCACAGTAGGTCTAGAACCTCCTGGATACAGGAAAAGGTCTAGAGATGCTCACTAGAGAACTCTTGGACGGAGACTGCATAGTTTCCTTCGGTGTTTCAAGACAACTGAAAAACCATCTGGGTCTGAGAGCTCCCCATAAAGAAACTGCGATCCACTGGCATCTGAAGAACAGAACGTCTCTGCAGAAGTGTCCCCCACGTTTGGTTGATTGGCACAATGGGCAGAAGAACCCAAGCAATACTTGGAAGAACAATCAGCAAGAACTGCAGGCTCTGTGACAGATCCTACGTGCCAGAGTACCAGACATAGCTGACCACGGAGGACAGCATCAAACGTTTCAGGAGCTGAAAGGCAATCCCTGAAATGGGATCAGCCCAAACCCCCCCGAGCAGGGAGATAAGTTAAACCTGAAGCTCAGCCACACTGCACCCTCTCAAGGGCAGGGCTATCCATCCTGTCTACAGGATAGCTCAGGTGAGCAGGAAGGCACTTTGGACAACTCAGTGAAGTGAGGAAAGCTAAAGGCAGTACTGGCCAGAACCTGGTGAAAACATGGTGTATCGCTCCCTGCAGGTATACACTGCCCTAGCTTTTCTTCACTTCCCTTCGACATTCCAAGGAAGTCAGAAGGAGCGAAGAACTCAAGGAGGCAGACCGCTGGACTGCAGGGGTAAGAACAAGTCGCTAGACTGTATCTCTCAACCCCAAGCAAATAATTTACTGCTGATTCCAGTTGGGAGTTACTCCCCAGGATAGAGCCCTCAGCCTGCTTGGAACAGCTGAAACTGAGAGCAAATACCCCAGGAAAGAAATGAAAAAAACACTCCACCAAAAAAAACAGGAAGCCGGGGTGCCACAAGTGCAAGTCCCAGTAGAACAGGATTTCTTTACTAGCCTGGAAATCCTAAGGGTACCAGAGCAGGATAATGTGACCTCGGAACAGACTACTCACCAACCTAGCTTATGTATTAATACCTCAACCATGATTACTTGTATTTCCCCCAAGAAAGCACGCGGTCCAGTAAATGGAACAACCATTGTATGAACCAGGACACTCCTATCAGCAGACAGGGCTATCCCTAAACTGGGGAAGTATAGCTTGCATGCCCCCAAAACAAAAGAGTAGTACCTCTTTTGCGGGTCCCGTGTCCCCCAACTCCCTCAGCCATGAATACGGTAAGAGGATGAAAGGCATACGTGCCAATTAGATGGACTAGAACTCTCCTCACTGATGGGCCGATACAGTAAGGAGTGGTAGAAAGAGGTGCGTTAGTGCCCGGCGCACCCGCGTTTGCCGCACACACAGTTCGGATCACCTACCGCTCGATACTGTATTTCAATGGCATGCAAATGCAAGCCGCATCTAACGCGCGTCCATGAAGCGCAATCCATTTTACTGTATAGGCGCTATACATTGCCTATACAGTATCCTGGGTGCGCTGGTATCTGTCATTTCAAACGTCATTTCAAATGACGTTTGAAATGACAGGTACCAGGAAGTGGATGTTCTCCTACAGACCCCGCTGCCTTGAGCGCCTGGCGCCAGCAAGCCCCAGAAGCCGGCGATCGGAGGCAGGGAGCGCAACAAAGCAGCCTCCTTCGGACGGACAAGAGAGACGAAATTTCACAGTCCCAAACCAAACCAACCCAATCCAAGCCCCAGCAGAGAGAGACGAAATTTTACAGTCCCAAACTTTCCCCCAGCCCCCGCTCACCTGCCCTGGCCGTGGCCACGCAAGCCCCCAGCAGGAGAAGTAGAAGGGCGGCGAGAGAGAGCGGCTTCAGCAGCCCCGCCGGCGAAGGTGAATACGTGCACGCCTGTACGTCCAATATGGGCACTCAAGGCAGTAAAGGCGCATGCGCACACACTGTGACCGGCTGGACGTCGGAGATCATGGCTGATTGCCTCCATGGCATCCCCACACCTCTATGGCCTTGAAGGCATCGATGGCAGCTAAGATAGCATCAAAGGGGACCATGCTGCTTGATGGCAATCCTGGTCCACAAGACAGTCTGGATCGCGACACTAGAGGTCAGTGCCACTACTCTGCTGCATAGAGGCCTAAGGCGCTCGATGATGCTAAAGTCGATGCCGTTCCTCCGGTATGTCGAGACTCTATGGTGCCTGCCGACGGTATGACACAGAAGGCCCAGCCAGCACGCTCGAAGCATGCACGGCACTTGATGTTCCCACTTGGCACTTACAGCATCGAGGGCGGTCACACAACTCAATGGCATTGAGGGCGCCCTAGCATCTCAACGGCGTCAAGGGTGACCATGGTGCTCACTGGCAGTTCTGGTCCCCAATGCAGTCCTAACATCAATGCATTAGACCATCGGTGCATGGAGTTGGAGGAGTCCAGGACAATACCTGAATACAAGAAAACATTAGATACAGCGAGGATCTCTGAGGGAGTAGTAGGGATAGTTGGTGGATAGACAGACTAGAAAATCCATATGGTCCTTTTCTGCCATTATGTTTCTATGGGATCAGTTGACTTCAATGCCAGGAAACAAAATGTGGAAACTGTTCTCAAGAACAAAATCACAGAACATATAGAAAGACATGCTTTCATGGGACACAACCAGCATGGATTTACACAAGGGAAGTCTTACCTCAAAAATAACATTTTTTTTGAAGGGGTAAATAAATATGTGGATGAAGGCAAACTGGTAGATTTAGTGTACTTTAGATTTCGAAAGGCATTTGACAAAGTCCCCATGAGAGACTCTTACGAAAATTAAAAAGTCACGGGATAAAAAGCAAAGTCCTTTTGTGGATTACAAACTGGTTAAAAAGACAGGAAACAGAGAGCAGGATTAAATGGTCAGTTTTCTCAGCAGAGAAGGGGAAATAGTGGAGTGCCTCAGGGATCCGTACTGGGACCGGTGCTTAATATATTTATAAATGATCTGGAAAACATGGAATTCCTATCCAGGTAGAACTCCGGCAAGTCCCCAGGCCCAGTGGCCTACACGGATCACCCACAGATTGTGTTCTATCCAGTCCCGCCAGAACCCGGCAAAGGTACAAAAACCGACTGAGCAAGAAGAGGACACAGATACTAAACTGCAGGTGCAGTATCTATTTAATAAGGGAATAGTATTCGATTCTGGCAGGCTGCACAGAGACTAAGTCCCGCCATACGACTGGCTGACAGTGAAAAAGAGGAGGAAAAAGGGAAAAGGGAAACAGAAAACAAAACTACCATAAGGTAAAGGAAATATAACATCTGCAGCTCTAGAAAAAATAATTTCAAAAAAACTAAGGCGAGAGCAAAGCTGAATACCGTGACACATAACCACTCCCGTGATTCACAAGACTCTGTGGGGGGGAAAAAAATAAAAAAAGACTGAGGGACTTTGCCTGGGGGGCACGGTGAAAACTAAAGCTGCACATGCTCAGTAGGGCATGCTTGAAAGTTCTTGAATCTTTTGAGATCAAAGATCAGAACCAGGCTCTCTCCAATGATGTCACTCAGGACTATCACCCTTGCTTGACCTCAGAGAAATATGTATAGCCTGGAAGAGAGGAGGTGCAGGGGAAGATAGGATACAGACCTTCAGATACCTAAAAGGCTTTAATGATGTACTAACTTCAAACATTTTTCGTTGGAAAGAAACTAGCACTAAGGCTCATGAAATTAAAACTCCAGGGGGGAACGACTCAAAACAGTCAGGAAGTATTTCTTCACGGAGAGGGTGGTGGATGCCTGGAATGCCTTTCCGGAGGAGGTGGTGAAGACAAAAACAGTGAAAGAATTCAAAGAGCCATGGGATAAACACTGTAGATCTCTAAAAAGCTAGAAGACAGAAATGAGAAAAGCGTGCAGGGTAGTAAACCCTTCTGCTTAGGGTAGCAAACTTGCTGGTGCGGGATTTCTACCCTTAGCAGAAGGCATGGAGATTACTACCCTTAACCAAAATGCCTTGATGCTTTTATTGCAATTGCAATATTGCTCCCCGCTTAGATGGCAGAGGGGAAAAGAGGAATTGGATTCACTCAAAAGATGGACCGAACTTCACGGTCTTGGATACGGATGCACGGACATAAGGTAAAAAGCACAGGACTGTTTCTATGGTCAAGTCCATAAGCAAAGCACGTCAAACGGCACTGTCTGAATTTTCACGAAAGGTCATCGCCCAGTAAAAAAAAAAAATAAAAAATGTTGCTAGCTGCTATTTTTATGGGTTATCAAAGGGCCTGGGGATAACTGCACGGCATGGCAGTTACCACCTTAAGCTTGCTGGGCAGACTGGATGGGCCATTTGGTCCTTTTCTGTCATCATTTCTATGTAAAGTATATGTACTGTGACAATTATATATTATAAAGTAACTAGGAATATTAAGATTTTTAAGTAGAGTAGTTGTACACACTTTAGAAAATAAAATTCTTCTGATATTTAGGACAGTATGTGTTTCTTCTTTATCTATAGTAGTGTGTGTATATATATATATATATATATATATATATATATATATAGATAGATAGATAGATAGAACACATTCATGTAAGCTATATTTATTGCCATTCTCAATTCACACACAGATATGGCAATGTTTGCAGAGGGAGAAATCTTTTTTTGAACAGACCTTTCCAAGACACATGAGGTGCTACTTTCTTATTCTGATCGTGGCCGTCCTGCGGTGTTGTATCCACTTGAATCCCAGAGTCATCTCTGCTAAGCGGTTCTTGGACGTCCCCTTCCTCCTCCTCGCTGCTTTCAGACCATTCCTGTCACAAGTTAGAACATAAATCTATTCATATAAAACATTTACAAAACGTTTTCAGATGCATTGCAGGCCTGGCTAGATTATTAAATAACGGGCATAAGCTACGGCTTATGCTCCTCTCCGCCTCCCCTGCCACCTTTCATTTCTCCTCTCTTCCTCCGCAAACCTTCGCCCCTCTCTCAAGCTGCAGCACGATACTGAGCTGCAGTCACAATACAAGAAGGGGCTGAAAGAGTGCGAGAGAATCATCATCGAGCGCCGCTAGTTACGCTGCCTCACACAGTCCTACTGCTCGGGGGTATCCTGCTGATCAGCAATAGGCTGCGGGAGGAGATGGGAACTGCAGTGCTTTAGAAAACATGTGGACAAAGGTGAACCGGTAGATGTAGTATACTTGGATTTTCAGAAGGCGTTTGACAAAGTTCCTCATGAGAGGCTTTTAGGAAAAAACTAAAAAGTCATGGGATAGGTGGCGATGTCCTTTCGTGGATTGCAAACTGGCTAAAAGACAGGAAACAGAGAGTAGGATTAAATGGGCAATTTTCTCAGTGGAAGGGAGTGGGCAGTGGAGTGCCTCAGGGATCTGTATTGGGACCCTTACTTTTCAATATATTTATAAATGATCTGGAAAGAAATACGACGAGTGAGATAATCAAATTTGCAGATGACACAAAATTGTGCAGAGTAGTTAAATTACAAGCAGATTGTGATAAATTGCAGGAAGACCTTCTGAGACTGGAAAATTGGGCATCCAAATGGCAGATGAAATTTAATGTGGATAAGTGCAAGGTGATGCATATAGGGAAAAATAACCCTTGCTGTAGTTACATGATGTTGGGTTCCATATTAGGAGCTACCACCCAAGAAAGAGATCTAGGTGTCATAGTGGATAACACATTGAAATCGTCGGCTCAGTGTGCTGCGGCAGTCAAAAAAGCAAACAGAATGTTGGGAATTATTAGAAAGGGAATGGTGAATAAAACGGAAAATGTCATAATGCCTCTGTATTGCTCCATGGGGAGACCGCACCTTGAATACTGTGTACAATTCTGGTCGCCGCATCTCAAAAAAGATATAATTGCGATGGAGAAGGTACAGAGAAGGGCGACCAAAATGATAAGGGGAATGGAACAGCTCCCCTATGAGGAAAGACTAAAGAGGTTAGGACTTTTCAGCTTGGAGAAGAGACGACTGAGGGGGGATATGATAGAGGTGTTTAAAATCATGAGAGGTCTAGAACAGGTAGATGTGAATTGGTTATTTACTCTTTCAGATAATAGAAAGACTAGGGGGCACCCCATGAAGTTAGCATGGGGCACATTTAAAACTAATCAGAGAAAGTTCTTTTTTACTCGATGCACAATTAAACTCTGGAATTTGTTGCCAGGGGATGTGGTTAGTGCAGTTAGGATTTAAAAAAGGATTGGATAAGTTCTTGGAGGAGAAGTCCATTAACTGCTATTAATTAAGCTGACTTAGAAAATAGCCACTGCTGTTACTAGCAACAGTAACATGGAATAGACTTAGTTTTTATCAAGTTTTTGCACATCATTTTTTTTTTTTTGTGCATGGCTACATATCAATACTGAGGAACTGCAGGTGGCACCAGGGCTTTTCAAGCAGTGTCAGTGAAACTCTCTCTGTCTTCCATCTGCTGACTGGGATGAATAAAGCCAAGAGTTTGGACTGATCCGTAGTATTACAGGAACAAAAATTAGCAGGTAAGAACCGATTTTCCTATCCTCTCCAGGTAAGGAGTCTCTGTCTCTCTATGGTAACAGGTGTTTTGTTTTGCTCTTCTCTCTCCACCAAGAGGCTGGAATACCACAAGGGATCAGCTTCTTTTCTTGAAGGCTATGACCCCAGTTTCCCCAAGGGCCAGTGGAATCGATGTTTGGCCTAAGGGCCCGAGGAGGAGCGATTTTAATACGGATGGACGATTTGCACTGTCCGGTCGGAATTTGTTTGTCGCGATCGGCGGGTAGCACTAGCTGGAGCCCGACCTCGGCCGTCGCTCAATTTTCCAGCATTTAGCGACCATCGGGAGGAGGGCCCCTTCCCCGAAATACACGCAGAGCAAAAGGCCGGCATGGCCGAGACACGCCGGGACCGCGACGCAAGCGCAGCAAGCCGAGCCGCGAGCCATTCCCCCCCCCCCCCCCCCCCTGAGGCAGGAGAAGAAAGCCCTGCTCAGTTGTGGAAATAGAAAAAAAAATAAATCAAACCGGCAAAGGAAAGCACGGAGGAAAGGAAGCCCCAGAGCCTTACTACTCAGCTGCTCCTTACAGCGTCAACCTTCCTGTTGTGTGTTGTGCTGGGGGGGGGGTTGTTGAATTGGGGTGGGGGGGGGTTGGTTTTTTGTTTTTGTTTTTTTAACTTTACCAAACCGAAAAAAAAAATAGCAGGGTCACTCCTTTCCGAAGGCTGAAGGGTGCTGTCCACAAGCAAACCAGGAGAGGAAAAGTCCATAAAGGAGCTGAAAACCACCTGGGCGGCCTCATATGGGGGGGGGAGGAGGATCTGGACCACCAGATTTTACACCCCACGGATCAACAAGGATTGAGCATCCAAAAAGGCCACCGACCTCCAGCACGTCCACCTCGACCAAACAGGGAAAAGGGTCCCCCCTCGGGATCCAAACCCCCCTGGGAGGAAGGCTCACCCGAAAAGGAAAAAAGAAAAAGTAACCGAAAACTGCAGGTTTATGCAGCAGCCTCCATCTGCTGGAGACAGAGAAACACCAAGGAACTGCAGGTGGCACTAGGGCTTATTCAAGTGGTGGTCAGTGAAACTCTCTCTGTCTCCATCTGCTGGCAGGGATGAATAAACACAAGAGTCTGGACTGATGCGGGTACGTACAGGGAGTTAAGGATTCACTCGTGCAGGGCGTATACCAGGAACCTGAGCCCCTTGAAATACCAACCAGATACTGCAGTACGGGAGGCCAAGTGAAGGAGGCCCTAAAAGTCTTTTTATAACCTTCGGCGTGAATCCAAAATATCCTCCGCAGCTGCTTCAGTGACTATTCCACCAACGGAAAAGCAAGTGGCAATTTCTAACAAGGAGATGATGAGTTGTACACCACTCGATACAGCTGTATGCTCAGGAAATCCCACAGGCTCTAAAATGCTATTTGCTATTGCGGCAGTTACCTCGATCCTTACCACCACCACCACCCCCACCTTTATCTCCGAAAGCTGCACCCATGCTCAGCTCCCAATGCTACTTTGCCTCCGTGCAGACTTCTCTTGACTGCTGCTTATTCACCCAGACCAGAATCCAGTGCAGTCCCAAAGCTCCCATCGTGTGCCTCTCACTGGTGCGGTGCAAGACACTCCTGTCGCCGTCTTCTGTTTGTTTGTTCTTGTTTGTAAACTCAAATTAAAGGGGACGGCATCCAAAGAAGGAGAAACAGCAGGAGGAGGAGGAGCAGGGAGAGAAGGTGGAAGGTCCCCCCCCCTGCCCTCGGTCTGGATTGCTGCACTGAGGGAGGGAGCCCAGACCTCTCTCCTCACAAGCTAAAGTCTAAACCTAGGACCCCCAGCTCAGAGAGAGAAAAATCTAAAATCTTCCATATTTTCCATTTCCGTGACAGCACAAGGATGCTCGCCTACCATCTGCTGGAGACAAAAGAAAAAAACTGGAAGTCTGGTGTGGAGAGAGATTTCTATAAGGAGTGACATCAGCGAGCCTGTTGATCAGTCTCCATGCGTGGTTGGCATGCATGACCTGCTCTGCCCCCGTGCAAGTCGCTGGCGAGGCCTCACTTAACAGTGCCGCGTTCAGTTCGGGAGGGCCGTCTCCCACACAGGACAGAGGGAGACTAGAGGTGGCCCGGAGAAAAGCAACCAAAATAGTGTGGGGTCTGTGCCAAAAATAAAGAAAAAAACGTAAGAGATGAGACTTGAGGCTCCAAACATGTATAGCCTAGAGGAGAGGAAAGGCAGGGGGGGATATGATATAACGCACAAATAAACCTTTGCCCCCAGTGTAAAGAAAGCTGTAGAACTAGGGGGGGGGGTCACCATTTGACGCTACAAAAAAAATATGTAGGCAAAGGATCATCAGATGCATGGAATGTCCTCCTGGGGGGGAAAAAAAAAAAAGTGGTGAAAATCAAAATGGTAGCGCAATTCAAAAAAAAAAAAAAAGACTGGCATAAATACATTTGATCCCTTATTGGCGAAAAGATGGGATAAGCTGCACAGTGCAAAATTTCCAACCTGAAACAGCTGTGAAACGACTGCATCGCGCTTCCAATAAAAGGCATGGAGCGTCAATTACAACATTAAACAGCATGGGGGGGGTGTAACCTACACTGGGAGTTACAACCCTAAACACTTTTCCGGGCAGTCCAGATGGGTCCATTTCAGTGGTTTTCTGCCTTCATCTGCTATGCTATGACGACCCAGTGAGCTATTTCTCCCACCTCTGTACTTTTAGCAAATGAATAAAGTTGACGACAGTCCCCTTTCCCCACCCACCCACCACATATTTATCAGCTATGGGGTTTTTTTCGGTTCTTTACTGCCATTTCTGGTGTGCTGTTACTTACAGGTGTGTCTATGTCCAGACCAAAGACAATGTTTTCACCTTCCATTAGGTATTTTCCCCAATCAAATTCTTCTTCTTCTTCTTTTTCTACAACATAACAATTGTTGTGATGGTTATAATCATAAAACAAATAGCAAGCAATGCCAGTCAACGAGAAAAAAAAGTTTCAGTAGGTATTACTGTCCTGTTACAGGTTTATGGTCCCGAATTCCTTCCATGAACACACGTCAGTATGCCAATAACTCGAGCTACACTATATATATATCTTTCCTTGGATATATATATAAGTTCTTCTGTTATCTTGACGCTACAACGAGGGATCTAGAGGCTTTGGGTGGCAGCATCCCCCAGAATATGGAATATTTCCTTAGTGAAAACCGTACCAAGCATACTTAAAAGGCTAAACTCCTCCCATCCTCTCTGGCAGTTTAGATGTGCAGCAGTGATTTCATGCCTGTAGCTGCTCCAAATCTCTCTCCTATGCTTCCTTATTATAAAAAGGAAGAATGCACCAGGCAGGAAGAGTAGCCAAGGAGACAGGAAACAGAGCCTCGGTATTTCCCTGCATTGGTGATATGGCACTGCTCTGCATATAGTACTAAGCTCCCAGGAACTGACAGGAACCTGAAGGAGAAGGGGAGAGAAGATGAAGAACAGCCTAAGATTGGGATGACAAGATAAATCAGAGAAGCAAAGAGATGATTGGGAGCCAGAAGAGGTTGAGAAGAACATAGCAATCCTGAGGGAGAGAAGAATGCAACAACGAGGGAAGGTGAAGAGGAGAGGGAGGGCAACAGAGAAGGAGATGGAAAAGAACATATCAGGTGAGATGAAAATGAAACTAAGAGTGTAAGGTGGAGAAGTATCTGGGACTGCAGATGATGGAGAGGAACCTGCAAGCGGCAGAAGGGAGTGGGAGAAAGCAAGCTTGCTTACCGTAAACTGTTTTCTATAGATAGCAGGATTAATTAGACATTACATGTGGGTGACATTATCCAGCGGCTCTGAACGGACACATCACTCCTAGCCAGTAGAGCTTTGAGATCTACTGAGCATGTGCAGGAGCTCCTATGCAGGCATTGCCTTCTGAGCCTCCTCGATTGATAACAGAGCTTAAGCTAGCCAAGCAGTCTACTTACCAGGGAGGCAGATGGGTAATTAAGTATGGCTAATTTATCCTATCTATAGAAAACACTTTTTACACTAAGCAAATTTGCTTTTTCCATCAATAAGCAGACTAAATTAACCATTATATATGGGGAGTCCCAAGCCGAGGGTTCCAGTGGAGCATTTACTGGTAAGCAACCCAGACTCAAGCGCTGAGAGTAGACTACTGCGAAAATAGGTGTCATGGGCGTGCTGGTTAAAAGGTAAATCCCCGGCAGGCGCAGTGTAGGACTCAAGCGTTGGGCAAAGCAGGATCTTCTGCCTGGCCAGCCACCTCCCGCTTGGGTTAAGCCCACAAGTTCTGGTGGCCATCAGGACTTCCCTGGCAGGGTACTTGGCGCAGGAATCCAGACAAAGACAAGGCAGGCCGAAGTCAGGGCATGCAGCATTCCAACAGAGGCAATGTCAAAGGTCAGGCTGGGACAGGAACAAGACGTTAGTCGGAGGGTAAGGCAAGGCAAATCTGGAACAGGGTACAAAGCAGGGCACAACTGGAATAGGGTGTAAGGCAAAGCAGGAGCAGGACAACTGGGAAGCCAAACAAGAAAGAACTAGAAACAGAACAAAGGCAAGGCAACACAAGAACCAGGAACCAAAGTAGAAGTAAAGCAAGGCAAGGCAACACATTAGCTAGAAACAAGGCAACTACAAAGTGCTAGACTGGCCACAGCAAAGAGCGAGGAGACTATGATGAGGCGGGGAGTAATTTTTGAGGAAGAGTTTTTTAGGGCAGGCCTCGCTATATCATGCAGCCTTCAAGACAAACTAGAATGAGCCCAAGTGGCTTAGGGAGAGTCCCTGCTAGCAGTAAAATGGGGGGGCGGGGGGGGTCGCCTGGCAGCCAATATTGTTACATAAAATGGGTTGTTTGAATATACTGTCAGTTCTTGCAAGAGTGCCCAGACAGTAATGAGGTGAAAATATATGGACAGACCAACCATGTTGCAACTTTGCAGATGTCTTTGAGAGATATGTCTCACAAATGGGCAATGGAAAACTTCATAGTAATGAACTTTGACAGAGTGCAATTTGCAAGACTGCTGAAGCGTAGCAGTGAAGAATGCATTCCACTTATCCAGTTTGACAACGTACGTTTGGCAACCACTACCTCCAAGTCAGAGTCATACAAAACAAAGAGCTGAGAAGTCTGGTGACGTGTTCTTTTCTTGTAGTAGGCAAGAGCTCTTTTGCAATCTAAAGTACAAAAGGGTCTTCTCACCTTCATGTGCTTGTGATTGTGGAAAGAAGGTAGGCAGTACAATGGACTGATTCATATGAAAAGCCAAGAAAAAACTCTCAGAAGAAACTTCGGGTGACTACAGAGTACCAACCTATTGTAGAAAAACTGCATCACGGTGGATAATGAAAGATTTTGGAGCTTGCTGATTCTTCTATCCAAGGTCACTGCTACAAGAAAAACTATTTTCCAAGTCAAAAATTTAAGAGAAGCCCTCTCTAGAAACTCATAAGATGGCTTCATCAACTGAGAAAGGGCAGCATTCAAGCCTATGGAACCAGAGGCTTTTGCACCGGTGTCGTTACGTGCAATAAACCTTTCATAAATCTCAATACCAGTGGATGAGTAGGGATAGGTTTATGGTCTACCATAATATAGGTAAGCCGCTATTGCATGAGATGTACCCTTTCAGAGGATGCAACAAGGCCCGAGATAGAAAGGAAGAGCAAGTATGTTAGCAAATGCTTGGGCTTGCAAGAAAACGGATCTAAGGCGTTCTGATAGCATCACGCGAAATATTGTTTCCATTTAAAAGGCATAGTTTCTTCTAGTTGAAGGATTCCTAGCCGAAATCACTACGTCTTCAATGACCCTGGGCAAAGACAGACCAGCGATTATTGAGCATTTGACATCAAAACCGTGAGGTTGAGGCAGGGAACACTTGGAAAATACAGCAGGGTGGCCAACCTGTGGCTTGGGAGTCACGTGTGGCTCTTACATGTGCAAAATGTGACTCTTGCCCTTCTGGCCACATGTAAACTAAATATTATTGCAGAAGGGAGGGACTGGAGCAAGAAGCACGCACAACAGAGCAGGGAAGAGCCGTTCTTCTGGAACCTCTCTTCCCCTTCCCAACCGTGCTGCTGACTGCTGCAGAGGAAGAAAGGAGGAGCTGAAGCAGGATTCAGAGGGTTTTCTATGATTACCCCTGCTCTACTCCTTCTCACCCCCATAACAGTGGCAGTGTAGAAAAGCAAAGAAGAGCTAGTCAGCTCCCTGCTCCAGCCCAACCCATCTTGACTAATGTCTCCACCCCACCCCACCTGGAGTAGAAGGCTTTTCTCTGGTCTACTGTCTGGAGTGGAAGTGCTGCAGGGTGCACAGCAGCTCAGTGTGCTCCTAAGGCTTGGGATTCAGCTGAGAGCAGGGGGAGAAGGGAGTCACCCAGAGTTCAAATCAGGCCAGAATAATTTGTGGCAAGGGAAAGGGATGAATGCTGAAAGAGTTAAATGTAGTTGATAAATATTAGGGGGAGAAGTGTATGAAATGAATACTGGGGGAGCTTTGTAGTGTAAATGCTGGAAGGAGCAGTGCAAGATGGAGGTGAACACTTCTGAGGTCAGTGACATATAAAGGGGTGCATGCTGCAAGAGTTAGGGGTGAGAACAGCACAAGAAGCAACTTCTGCTGTTGGGAAGATGGGAGGGTGAAGATGGTTTCCTTCCCCATCCCCTGAAGTCAGCAAAGCAAATTGGACTGTCTGGTACCTTATTCCTCCATATGGTTCATGCTGCCTCATGTTCTGCAATAGGTTTAAAGGGACTAGGGTACTGGAAACAGAGGGAGGGCCAGGAAAGGGTGTTGTATTAGAGCCATGTCGGGGGAGTGGAGGTGGCATGAGAGCACCAGGAAAGGGGGCTGAAGGGGTTCAAAAGCACAGGGAAATGCAGTAGAGGGATGTAAGAAAGCCAGGGAGGAGTGTATGTGTGCAAGAAAGTCAGTAGTGATGACTGGGGTTGGGTGAAAAGAAATGTCAGGTGGTACAAAGGTAGTGATGAGGGTGTGTATGGGTGAAAAGGAAGGTATGAGGATAAGTGACAACCCTAGGTAGTGAAGTTGGAAGGGAGAATGAGAAAGATTTGGAGGAAGTGGAGAATAAAAGAGCCAGAAAGGGTGATGGGGCAGGGGGGGAATGGAAGGAAGATGTGTGATGGGGTGTGTAGGGAGATACCAGAAGTTTCTATACAACAAAATATGAATTCAGACTTTACAACGGACACTGGCTGTATTCCTGTAAAGGGATACAGAGATGATGAACTTTGGCCAGAACAGCAATACAGGATTGAGCTATTTGTTCTACCAGCACCATCTGGCAACATCTATTTGTTCTGCCTGTACCAAGGCCCTTCTGAAGTATGACACAGCTTTGCTCCATAAACCAAGGTCCTGAGACAAACAGCCAGGTGTGTAAAAGCGGACCTAAAGGAGAGCCCAAATTTGCTTGGAAACAAAAACAGCCAATCCAAGAAAGTGGGTTATTAGACAGGTTAAGAACATAAGAAATTGCCATGCTGGGTCAGACCAAGGGTCCATCAAGGCCAGCATCCTGTTTCCGGTCCCCAGACAAGGGAGGTCCGCCAACTTCTTGCGTACATTGCCTCAGATGCTACAGGCTCTAAGCTCTGATGGAGACTGCAGAGCTACACGAAACAGAACTGAATGACGGACACCATGGAGATATCTTATGCATTCTTCTGCATCCAAAACTGGCCAGGAGTAATAACTGTCACTGTCTGCAGGTTGTAGAAAAGGCTTTAGTTTTAGATATTGCACCATATAACAGCCTATGGTCTTTGCCTGTAGGCAAATCTGAATGAATTTTTTTCCCTTTGTGTGGACCCAACAATGAACCGAGGAGGCAGCTGCACAACTCCGATCCCCAGTGAATTTTGAACTCTAATTCTTTTTATGGAGTTTATGAAGCAGGACAACTAACATACTGAACCGTGCAGATGATAAATCAGAACAAAGAATTTAACAATGACAAACCCTCTATAGAGCCTGCCTCCCACCCTCCCAACTGCCCACCTCTTATAAGTAAATAGTATGACCCAACACAATCAACCATTACGATAAATTGTTTAAAAGCAAAAACAACGTGCTCGGTGTGGACATGAGTCCAGGTAACATTTCCAAATTTTTAGGAACACTGCATGCTTCCTAGACACATCCATAGCTTCCAAACTATCCTGCTTGTCCTTGGAGAAAGAAATTTAAGTTTAGGTCCAAGAGTTTTAGGCAACCAGTAGGATTAGAGTTAAGGCTTTGTAGTGTTTATGGACACACACGTTTGTCATCAAATGTACTAAATTAGTCCAATAAAAAAGGTATCATATTGTTTGTTTGTTTTGGTTAACCTTTATTTAAAAAATTCTTAGAAAACTGCAAAGCAATTTTGGGAAGCTCTTATATTCTATTACATTTTTTGGTAGGTTTTACTGATCTTTTGCTTACCCCCGTTTTCCCTTGGCATTTCCACATCGTTTGTACTGGATGGAGAATCAGACAGACCAAGTAGAAGGCAGAGTACAGCATAATGGGTATCAGTCTAAAGGATATGAAAGAGAAGCAAATGGCATTAGTTATCTGCAAGATTATGACAGATACAAAAGATTAAAGAAGTCTACTTTTACCTTCAAATATAAAGTATCGTTCTCAATACCAGACATTATCTTTTAAAACAGACTTTTGCATGCCTTTGAAATGGTCTTGGAAATTCAATGGTTCATGTCTTTTGGACCTAGTGATAAACAAGGCTCACTGTAAGCATCTGAGTAAGTCTTCCCATACAGTTTAGATGGAGTTTTGAAGATGCCACACTCTAAAACCTGAGGAACATAATCTTACTATCTTCCATACAGATTAGCAAAAACAAAAAAAAATTTAAAATACGATGACTATCAGAGGATCAACTGCCATCACTTTTTTCAAAACGCCTAAGCCCCTGAGCCTCACTGGCCTCTGAAATGAAAATCCCGAGCTAACTCAAAACCTCCGACCTTCCTCAGCAACGTTTCTGAACTAATAAACCAGCCTTGCTGCGACACGGGAACAGTGCAATTAACAACGGAAACGGGATTTTCTAACATCCTTGTTATTTTACAGCCATAGTACTCGTGTAGACGTTTTGGGAACTTGGAACTATTTGGGGGAAGAGGCAGCCTATGTCAACATGTTAACCAACGCAGAACACGGCTACTGGTGCTAACAGTAAGTAGGGAAAATATGCACAAGTATGGCTTTAGGAATACTTTCCACCACCGACGAGAAGGGAAGCAAGGGTGTGTAAATGGGGAAAGGATGTGTGTGGTGTGGATGTCTATATGGGATTATTTGTAGGGTGCGCATGGTATAGGATATATGATTTTTTTGGGGGGGTATAGGTAAGAGATGTGGTCGTGAGTGTTCATGGGGAGCTGAGTGCATAGGTGGGAGTATGCGTATGATAAGTAGATAGGGGTTTTGCAGAGGGTGGCTGTGAAAAGCTAGGTTGTGGGATGTATGGTTTTTTTTTGGGGGGTACAGCTGTGTGTTGAGGTGGGGTGGATTGGAAGGCACTTTTCAACATCATCCTTCACCAGCTGTTTCAGTTATTGTCCTCCTGTCTGAATGGGCAGTGTGTAAGGGTGGGTGCATGTGTGTGTTTAGAAGTGTGTGGTTCAGAGGGAGGGGGCAGGGAATTTCATGGCTTTTTTTTTTTTTTTTAAAGACTTACTGTGCCTATAGATAGAGGGTCATAGATCCCCTTTATATAAATTCTCTCTGAAATTCTATACACTGGAAAGCATAAAAAGGAGACTGAACAGTCTATAGATCACACGAAAAAAAAGCCGACATGCTCAGGATCACATGGTTTGAAATGAGGTATCTTCAAAAGATCCTATTAAAACAGGAAAATTAAGATACGTCAATAGAGAGCACAAGGAAAAGGGGAAAAAAAAAACACAAGGTAGGTCAGGTGGATTGACAGAAAAAGAAATATGAATGGTTTCAAATTACCTTAACCAACTTGCTCATCATAACTAAGTTGTGAGAAGGAATTTTTTAAAAAATGAGGGTCCACGTAATAAGTGAACTATGTTTTTAGTGCTGAATTTTTTTTTTAAACTACCATGCTAACAATCATTTATATCCAATGTATTAAGATATCCACTGCCCCATGTAAAAAAAAAAGAAATTCTGTGCTAAAAAAGCATGATAAAACAATTGTAAAGTAAAAAGGTAGTTAACATTTTATTCTACTACTTGTTTTTTTTATTTATTTAAAATCACTTATACCTGCTTCCTCCAAAACTTGGGGCGGGGAACATAAAACACACAAAAATATGATTTCCAGATAAGCACTCATGTACGAACAGGACTCACAAATGCTACCGCAGTGATATCTCTTCAAAAAGTTCTACATCCATCTGTAAAGTTACTCGGATGGAAAGGCTGCCTTTCCTGTCCCAGCATCCCGGTTCCCCAACAGTGATCAATCCAGGTCACAAGTACTTGGCAGGATCCCAAAAAGTTGAAAGATTCCACGCTGCTTATAAGATAAGCAATGGATTTCCCCAAGTTCACTTTAATGGTTTTATGGATTTTTCTTCCAGAAACTAGTCTAAACCTTTTTTAAACCCAGCAAAATTAACAGCGTTTTACTACAACAAATTCCACAGCTTAATTATCGAGTAAAAAAAATATATATTTTTTTGCCTATTTGTCAAATATATTACCTAGTAACTTCATTGCGCGTTCCCTAGACTTTGTACTTGTAAACAACCGCTTCACGTTTACCCATCCCACTCATTATTTTATAGACCTCTATCATACATCCCTCAGCCGTCTATTCTCCAAGCCGAAGACCCTAACCTCTTTAGCCTTTCCTCATGGGGAATCGTTCCAACCCTTCTGTCATTTTGATCGCCCTTCACTGTAACTTTTCTTATTCTGCCTTATCTTTATTAAAATGTGGTGACCACAACTGCACACAATACTCAAGGTGCAGTCGCACCAAGGAGCGATAAAGAGGCATTATGATATTCTGTGTTTGATTCTCCATTCCTTTCCTAATAATTCCCAGCATTCTGTTTGCTTATATGGCCACCGCCACACAATGAGGATCTCAACATATCCACGATGATGCCTGGATCCTTTTACCAGGTGATGACTCCCAACACAGAACCCCGCATTGTGCAACTATAAATTTGAGTTGCTCTTCCCCACATGCATCACTTTGCACTTGTCCACATTAAATGTCATCTGCCATTCGGATGCCCAGTTTCCCAAACCTTATAAGGTCCTCCAGCAATCCTTCTTGTGATTTAACAATGTTGAATAATTTTGTTTCATCAGCAAATATGATCACCTCACTCATTGCTCCATTCTCTAGGTCATTTATAAATATGTTAAAAACGCAGTGGTCTCAGTACAGATCCCTGGGCACTCCACTATTCACCCTTCTCCACTGAAAAAAATTGATCATTTAGCCCTAACTCTCTGGTTTTCTATCTTCAACTTTCAGTTCTCAACTCACAACAGAACATTGCCTACTATCCTATGACTTTTTAATTTCATCAGGAGCCCCCCATGAGGCACTTTGTCAAACCATTCTGAAAATTCAGATACACTATATCAATTGGCTCACTTTAAAAAAAAAAAAAAAAATGTAGCATGCAAAAAAAACATTTCTTGGTTAAATCCATGATGGCTTTTCCTCATTAAATGATGCCTATCTATATGTTCGGTAATTTTGTTCTTTATAATATTTCAATCATTTTTCACCACAGAACCTTTTAAAAAACAGCGTTACATTGGTCACCCTCCAATTTTCAGGTACCTTAGCTGATTTTAAATGATAGTTTACAAATTACCATCTGCAATTTCATGTTTCACTTCTTTCAGCACTCTGGGATGTATACCATGCGAGCCAGGTGATTTGCTACGCTTTGTCAAATTTGCCCTAGTCTATCTTCCAAGTTAACAGATTTGTTTCGGTGCCTCTGAATTGTCACCTTTAAAAACCACTTCTGGCTTGAGCATCTGCCTTACATCTTCCTCAGTAAAGACCTAAGCAAAGAATTACATTTTTCTTCTATGGCCTTGTCATCCTTTATTACCCCTTTTTTTCCCTCCTTGATGAGCTAATGGTCCAACTGACTCTCTCACAGGCTTTTGCTTTCTAATGCACCTGAAAAGGTTTTTATTACGAGTCTCTGCTTCCACAGCAAGCTTCCTTTTAAATTCTGTCTTTGCCTTCCTTATCAATGCTTTGTATCTGACTTGCCAGTGCTTAGGCCGTTTCCTGTTTTATTCATTCAGATCCCTTTTCGATTTTTTTGAAAGATGGTTTTTACGAAAATAGCCTCTCTTACCTCACCTTTTAACTATGCCAACAGTCATTTGGCCTTCCTTCCACCTTTTTTTAATGCATGGAATCCATCTGAGTTTGGGCTTCCAAGATATTTTTAAACAACGTCCATGCCTTTTTAGGTGCTCCTTTTAGTTTTTTCCCCTAACCGTTTTCTACATTTTATCATAGTCTCCCTTTTTAAACTAATGATATTGCAGTAGATTTCCTTAGCGCCCTCCCCTCCTGTTATCAAGTCAAAATTGACTGTGTTATCATCACTATTGCCAAGTGCCCACCCCACTCGGCAATATTAAATATATTACATGACGAAATCAGGAAACAGTTTAAAATATCCAGAGGAAAAACGCTGGCTTTTGTGAGGCTGCTGAACAATAATGGAGGCGGACCGGTTTCACAGGCTTGCGTGACCGCCACACTCTAAGAGAAGAGGACATTAGAAGGATCAGCCAAACCACGAGTACAGAGAACAGCACGTGAATTAACAGATATTACCACCTTGGGATAGACTGGCATGTGGCCAGCTTGTCTGCAATCAATCACTGACCCCCATTGAAAGCTGCAGGCGCAGAAGGCAAACAAGCCTTCAAGAAAGAGAAATAAATAAGCATAAGCGGACTTACAGCACCTAGCACACAATTTCCAGATACTACTGGAAATTAAGTTTCCCCCTCCTATAATGATAGTCAAACCAACAGGCTGATTTGCAATAAACATACAATGTAAATTCCTCATCATAAACCAAATTACTTTTAATGTTGTTTTGTTACCGAATAATAATGGCACCATCTATGTAATTTATGATCTATATTTTCTCTGATATATGTGCCCCACTGTAAACCTTTATATGATGGTAAATAACTTAACGACTGTATAGAAAAATGAAATAAATAAATGTGGAACAGCCGGAATAGAGAGCAAGCAAGGAAGTGAAAGTGGACCACGTAAAGCGGCCGAAGTCAGAGCAAGGAAGGAACCGAGAAAAAAAATGATGGGTGATATCACGTGGAGATGTGTGTGTGAAGAAAAATAATGTTTCTTCGTTAGTCTAATAGATATTCACTCTCTTTGGCAGCTCTAGGTTGAAAAACATTGTAAATACACGGCTGGGAGTTTGTTCACTTATGAGGCAATACCCTCTCTCTTTTTCACACCATTTACTTCTTGTTCATTGACCAGAGAGAGAGAGACTGGATTCTGTGGCTAGAGTTCAAAGTTAGAACTGGTCTGAAAGGGATTACTTAATATAATCTTAGGACTAAGAGTTTCATTGATTAAGGGTGCAGGGTTGGATATATATCTTACCAGATTTCTGGGTTGGTTACCCGTAGGAATGAGTTTGTGATATGAGGTACAGAGAGGAAGGAAAAGGAGGAGAGAGAATTGTAGGAAAATATGGAGGGAGAATAGATGGTTTCAGAAAGGAGATGGGTGAGGGGATTAAGAGGGAAAACATGCTTAAATTGTTTAAAGGAAGATAAGGTGGCTCTTTAAAGGATAGAACTTGCTGTTTTTAACGGCGGTCTGTCAGTTTATATGAGAAGGAAATGGATTTATCTGAATAATAGGGATGATATGCCTATGCTATAATCAACTGAATGACTCAGGCTGGTTAGAAATGACATGCAGTAGTTTAGTAAATTGTCTTCTCTAACAAGCTACAACTATAAACAATATGATGGCAAAAAAAATAAATAAATAAAAAATGAACACAAGCTAGAAGATAATAGTAAAGAACATTTTATAGGTAAATAAGTGCTCATATCCTTTCAAACAATAGCAAGGAGTGTCTCTCTTGGCAAAGGATATGGACCCAAAAAACAAACCGGAAGCCGATCCAAGATGGCTATGTAGCGACCAAAAGAGAGCATGATCGGTATGTAAAAAAAGACCTTTATTCTTAAAATATAGGTGCCCGACTCTGGCCGAGTTTCGCTCTTATACAGAGCTGCCTCAGGGGCTACTGTATAGAAGAACTTTTGAAAAGTGATCACTTCAGTCAACGATCAGCAATGGTATACACACACATATTGTAAGGTATTCTTAGTAGCGCATCTGCTATTGTTTTTGCTTTCGCGAACGCAATCTTCTTTTAAATATAGTTGTTAAAACAATATCCGCCGGACCCCCATGAAACCAGAGCTCAGAGGCGCGTCTGATTATGTATTGCGAATCATTGTAGATGATTGACCTTTGGTGTTGTGAGCAAAAGCTTCTTCTAATTACAGTAGTTAGTATGAAATCCGTCGGACCACATGGAGCAAAGCCGTAGAATCAGTGCTTGAACAAGAAGTGGTAATACAACTCCATTCTATTGCCTCTTAGGTGTCTACTTCTATACAGTAGAGCCCCTGAGGCAGCTCTATATAAGAGCGAAACTCGGCCAGAGTCAGGCACGAATATTTTAAGAATAAAGGTCTTTTTTTTTTTTTACATACCGATCTGGTTCTCTTTTGGTCACTACATTGGCAAAAGACATGGACATCAAATCCAGGCACTGTTTACAAACGTCCAGCCCTAGATGTCCAATGAGACTGGCTTCTCTCCCCCTTTAGTCCACTATAAACACGCATGTGAAAACACAAAAGCTGAAAACACAAATCTTAGCTTGGCTAACTTAAAATATCTTGCGTCATCCTCCTATTTATAACTGACAATCCCAGCTGCAGTGTCTGGTTAAGTTAGAACTGAGCTGGTACTGTCTTATCAGGAAAGGCTCTACAATGTCACTTTCTTCCAAGATTCATTACACTCAAGCCCTCACTATTTAGACCCTTTCTATGGTAATGACATCTCGTTAAGAAAATTATTTAATCAATTAATCTGCTGTATACGTAATAGGACTAGAGACAATATACTCATATGTGATTTGTATTTTCTCCCACTTTCTCCTGCGACTTCATAATATTGAAATAAGTCAATGCCCTTGTTACTACCAGCAGACCCCCTGCTTCAGTAGTGAACTAGAATTCCCCTCTGAATCACAAAGATAAAGGGAATAATCCTTTGCCAGCGCTATACTGGGGAAGAAAGGCCCAAGAATCACAGAGTTCAGCCTTTGGTCATCAGTATGATTCTTGCTGTATAGTTGCTAATACCTCCTCTGTGTAGCAGCTATACAGCAAGAATCACGTAAAAGAGTGAAAAGAACCAAAGTGAGCGATCTTGCTAAAAAAAATGATCAGACAACTTGACCCACATGTATACAGTGGTCTCTTCAACATGTTGACCCTAGTTCAGCAGGGCCTTACTAAAGGAATAACAGCTTAAATTGGGAAAATATGATGTCATTCCAAATTCCAAGGGAAATGCATGGTCTAAAGATTAAATAATCCTTTGTACATCTACAGTGGGGATTAAACACAGCAAAGCAACAACAGAATTCACACAGCAATCAAAATGAGAATGAGACACATAAGACGTGGTTAATAGTTTGTAGATACATCAAATACATTCTCGTAATGAATCACAGACATCTTGCACTAAGTGGTTTTCTGCCAATAATTAGAATAATCCTAAGTACTAGTTTGGTCCACATCTCTGAAGATGGTTAAATTAGGTATAAAACATTTTATTTCACAAGTTAAAGAGGAAGGAGTATAGTGTAAGAAATTCAGCTAAGCATCCAGTATGAAGATACAGCTGAGAGGAAGGTACTCATGGGAACTATAATTAAGTCATTACCTACAGCAATAAGGGTTTGACCATACAAGATTGTATGGTCAAACCCATACAAGGGTTTGACCATACAAGGTACTCCCCCTGTAGCCACAAGTTTTGATATTATACAGGATTTAGAAAGAAGACATAAAATGTAAAAAATATCTTATGATAATAATGCTGTACAATTGTAAGGTCTGACTTCAGTACTAAATACAGACCAAAAACAAGACAAAGGCAGTACATCAGGTATAATTTCTAAAAAAAAACTAATGTACCTTGATCCCATTGACATTTGGGAGTGGTAAACTGAGGAATTCTTCGGTTAGTTTTTTCCAGCTGTCAGCTTTCCTGAGATGTGAATGAATGACCAACTTTTCATAAATTCTGAATGAAATAAAAAAAATAATAATCATCTAAACTGATGAAATAAGAAAAAAAAAATAAGACACTGGCAACCCAAGCCTGAAAATAAATTTGCAATGTTCACAGTATGAAATCATTCAAATCTGGGCATATTATGAGTTTCCTACACAATGCACGTTACCAAAATATGTCGATAAAATTAACTTGAGTGTCTTAGTTTTTGGGTACTTGCCAGGTTCTTATGGCCTGGATTGGCCACGGTTGGAAACAGGATGCTGGGCTTGATGGACCCTTGGTCTGACCCAGTATGGCATGTTCTTATGTTCTTAAGTCTAGTTCCAGGGGATATAGAAGTGGTCACATCACAGCCCCTTTTCCGATTCCTACAAATCAGAATTCTGCTGAGTTCCTTCTCATGGATTTATGACAGGGATATGAGGAGGAGAGAAACAGTGCAGATAGTAACCAAACTCTAAATTATCTTTTAAAGGTGGAGCAATCAATGGTTTACTGTATTGAAGTCTATTTAGACTTATAGCTGACACTGATATGATGTCCTTTTATTTATTTTTTGACAATTATTAAAGTTTATTTTCCAAAAAATATTTTTACACTGCTAGGCCATTTGTTGAGACTGGAAACCAGTAATGATGGTTGACATAAGTCTGGTTTGGGGGTTTTTTTTGGTCATCTAGCACTCTTTATTAACACAGCAAATACAAAATTCACCAGATACCAGCATCACCAGTCAAGGAGAAATTACTACTTACCTGATAATTTCCTTTTCTTTAAGGAGGATAGGTAGATCCACGACCGGTGGGTTATGCACCTCTACCAGCAGATGGAGAAGGAGCAAAGCTGATATCACGGTAGGGACTCTAGATTGACATTTACCAGTAACCCAGGGAACACGCAGCCAGACAGGAGGACAATAGCACAAACATCCGGCTGGAAAGGAAATTATCAGGCAAGTAGTAATTTCTCCTCTCTTCGCATTCAGATAAAAGGATCCACGACCAGCGGGATGTACCACAGCTACTCCTGAACAGGGCGGGGAGGCTGCCTGCGGGTCCGATCAATAGCGCACCTTCAATGGCTACATGCACCCAGGCCTACACATCCAGACAGTAACACCTGGAAAAGGTGTGTAAGGAGGACCACGTCGCAGCTTGGCGAATCTCGAAGGGAGACAGCAGTCTAATCTCTGCCCATGACACTGCCCGAGCCCTTTCCTGACTAGGCAACGGCTGCTCAGCATCCTCCTTAATCCAGCGGGCTATTGTAGCCCACAACACCAGCTCGCCCTTCTTGTTTACTCTCACCATGGAATATAGACCTTAATTCTCCTGTCTGGCTCCACTTACTTCAACCTTCACCCATGTTTATTAAGTCGGTTGTAATTCCGACTTTGTTGATTGTTGTTTATTTATTTATTATTTGTAATAATGTTAATTTTAATCCTAAATCGTCTTCAGCTCTATAAGTTCTCAGCATTAGCTGTAATTCCTCATGATGTTAGACCTGTTATCTGTACCCTCTTTTTTTGATATAATGTTCGATTGTTCGATGTAATTTCCAACTTTGGTTCTATGTAAACCGACGTGATATGTACCAGTACATGAACATCGGTATATAAAAGCTTTTAAATAAATAAATATATATATATATATATATATATATATATATAAAGGGCCGGGTCGTCTTCCTGAGAAGTTCAGTAAATATCTCATGCCCTCTTGACATCCAGGGACCATAACAGACAATATATTCATCCACATCTCTGTCCCTGTCCAGAGTCAGCAGGGGAAACTGATCGATTCAAGTGAAAATCCAAGACCACTTTTGGCAAAAACAGATGGAGCAGTCCACAAAACTGTATCGTTCCCGCCCCCCCCCCCCGAGCAGCTCACAGAAACTGTTCCCGGCAAGACAATGTCTGCAGTTCAGAGACTCTACACGCCAAACAAATTGCCACCAGAAACACCATTTTCAATTTAAGTAACTTCAAGGAAAAGGTTTCAGGGGCAGAGGACCACACAGTGAGCGAGGAGCAACCCAGGAGCACGGCTAATTCACCCTATTTACGGAGACAGCATTTACAGTAAACAAACTTACTTTTCCTCTGAAGCGCTGCTATAACCTCGAACACGGTGTTAAGAGCTGACAACACCGAGACAGACGATAAGTGAAGTTAATGAGCTACCGAGTTGTTTAGCCAAGCAGAGAGCTCTCTCTCGTATTTCTGGATAATTTCATAAATCTCATGCAATAAGTAAATGGTGATATTTAAAATTCTCAAAATTTTCTCATACTTAAAATAATGGGAATTGAGAAACAGGAATAAAAGTAAGAGCGTAAACTTGAGTGACTGAGTTTGCATGTTATGTGATAAAAGTCCAGACCCACAGAATCCTTTTTCCCCCATCACACACTTTCCATTCTCCTATAAAACAGTGGGGGAAAGATTTCTGTGAAGAATGTTATTTCCCTCCGATAAGGGTAAGGCTGATCTCATGCATCAAGCTCCAGTTCCATTCATACTCTCCTTTACTTTCAAAGGTTCATACTTATTTAGATTTTTATATTCTACTTTTCGGCACTTCAAAGTGTACATCACAGCGGAATACATTCAGGTACTGCAGGTATTTCTCTATCCCCAGAGGGCTTACAATCTAAGTTTTGTACCTGAGGCAATGGAGGGTAAAGTGACCTGCCCAAGATCACAAGGAGCGACAGCGGGATTTGAACCCTGGGTCCTAGCCCACCGCTCTAACCACTAAGCTAACTCCTCCAACTCAAGCGGTCTCAATCCTCGGCTGACGTGAATCATACTCCGGAGTCGAGGTAAAGTCTCTCACTCGAGCTTTCCTCTTCGGGTGAGTCATTTTATCCTTTCTAGGTAAATTTTTAAAGTAAGCTCGAAAACTTCTTCCGAGAGCCGGGAGCTGCCTCTAACGCGTCCTTACAAGTCGGCGGCCATCTTGGTCTGATCACGTCCAGTTTTAACCTCCATTCTAACGGATGTAGGTGAACCCGTTTCGCTCCTTTTGACATCATAATGGAGATACTCCACCCAAACGAAAATGTGTGTTTATATTGAGCATTTATCCCCATGATATAGGATACTGTTCGTCAGCATACTGGGAGATTTTTGCATATATTTTAACAAAAAATTCAAAACAACAAAAAAATAATAAAACAAAAGTGGATTTAAAATAAAGTAAAGTGACCCATTACCAACTTTGAGTTTGATTGATATACAAACTGTGAGTGTGGGTCCCACATCAAATGATATATTCATATATTATTTATGTTTAATATGGCTATTTGAAATGACATGAAGAATATACCAGTGAAACCATTGCAGATGCTATTTCAAAACATGATTATCTGTCTATTCACACTGCACAAGTCAAAATTGTTTGATTAGTCAGGGACATAAAACTACAGTGCTCCACATCACGGCCCTCTCACATAATCATCACACAATGACATCTCAAAGCAACATGCAATGTCGTTGCAGAACTCGATGCTGTTTCAAAAATGATTTTACCTTTGATAAAATCATTTTTACCTTGTATTAGCTTTCAGTTTAATCTCTTAATTAAAACTTACCCATCTACTGTCCTTTGCACACTGTTACTGCTGACATCAAGGTACTGATGAAATCTGCAAGAATAATGAATACCACTGCTGTATTACAGCTAATGAAAACCTTACAGTATAGCAATAAAAATGCTTTATAAATCTTATCAAAACGTTATAAGGAATTTAATTATACAGAGACTAAGACCGTGAAAACGCAAGTTTGCTTACTGTAAACAAAACTTGTTTTTTTAATTCTTTATTTATGCATTTTCCAACAAATTTTCAAGAAACAATCTTGATCAGAAAAGGAAAGAATAAAGAGAAATTGTACATGTCATAACATAAGTTATCATAAGGAAATAAATACTTCTTTAATTCCGCAAGTCCACAATGATGAATCCAATTGCGAAAAAAAGTTAAAGGAAAAATCCCAAACCAATTAAGGTAAAAAAAGCAATGTTTAGACAGCAAGTATAATACATTATATAGGTTACTCAACCTTCAGGAGGCAAAATAGACAAAACCAGATCTTTCACATTTATCACACTATTGGTTTATCAATAAGGAAGAATCCATAAAGTCTAGAGGATGTGAATGAAGAGAAGAGGCATGGGGGTGAATTGCGGGAATGACGGATACTACCTGGAGATAATACCTTTATTCAATAAACATAGACACGGTTAATGTGACTCCAAACATTGCTCTATGCTTCAACGGCAAAAGGTAATGTGGAAAATAGGATTTGCATTCACAAAAAAAAAAAAGGGGGGGGGGGGGGGAGTAGCTTGTTGTTACGGCTGTTACTACCCCAAACCAAACAAGCCTAATACTTCACTTTCACTGCATATCCAGCATAGCTCACTGCTTCAACAGCAGGGGGAATGAAGAAAAGATTATTTATATTCAGACAACAACCAACAAGGACTGAATTACATAGCCTGGATAAGCAAATAAGCGTGGGAGTAGCTTGCTTGTTACGGCGGTTACTACCCCGAATCAATTAAGCATGATACTTCACTTAGATGCAGCTCCAGCACTGCTCTCTACAGCAATGGCGAGGGTGGAAGGGAAATAGAACCAAAAAGTTACTAAGGGCCAAGGGTAATAGATAAGTATGAGAAAAAAAAATAAGTGCGAAAGCTTGCTGGGCAGACTGGAAGGGCCGTTTGGTCTTCTTCTGCCGTCATTTCTATGTTTCTATATATGAAAACAGTTAATTGAGGAGAAAAGAAAGCAGGTGAAAGGCCCTTATATTTTATATTACATTTACAAGGGTATTTCAGAACAAAAGGAGGCCCCTATCTGCAAAGTTCTGGGTCTCAACAGAAGAAATAGTCGTCTCCTCTTTTGCGTTTGCTTGGAGACATCTGGATGCAACCTAACACTTAGGTGGAAAAAAAAACCTCTTCAGAGCGACGTTTGAAGAATAAGCTCAAAACCCAATCACGATCAGGTTCTACTACAAATGTGACTTCCAATGTGGCCGCTAGTACCAGGGCACTATCAGAGGCTTCCCAATAACTGAGATACATCCAATTTGGAGGGTAGGGAATCCACCCCCTGAACAAAGATCTTGCTTTTCTTGAACCTCCTGCTTCTTATATGGAGGCAGATAATATGACTTTGATAGTGGTGGTATCGCCACCTCTGGGACTTTTTTCCAAAATATATTTTCTAAACTTGTCCTTTGCACAATATATGAGGAAGCTTAGGAAAATTAATAAGTCAGTGGTCCCCCCCCCCCCTTGCATGGCATTTTCCAGATTCTCAATTTTTATTTATTTAGGCTTTTTTTTATACCGACATTCCTGTAAAAAACTACAAATCATACTGGTTTACAATGAACAATTCGGTAAAGCCATCATAATGGTTTACATAGTGAACAATTTTTCATGGAAGTTTTGAGATATCATAACAGAGTGAACAATTACAGAAATAAACATAACATAACAAGTCTAGGAAGTAATATAAGGTTGGATGAGGAGGGAAGTATGTTGGATTGTAGATTATAGTGAGTTCATTTGAGAGTTGGTATGAGCAGATGATTGGGGGTCCGTGAAGAATTTACGAAACCAAAAGTTTTTAGGTCTTTTTTTGAAGGTTTTTATGTTGTGTTGAGTTCTCAGGTCTTCAGGTAGATTGTTCCAAAGATTGGGGGAGGCGATGGAGAAGGCTCTCTCTCTCTCTTGTTGTTGTTAGATGAGCATCTTTGATGGTGGGGATTAATAAGTAGTTTGAATTATTGGAGCGTAGGTTTCTTGAGGGTTGCAACAGAGCATATACTAAATAAGCAACCCAGACTCCGCCGTGGAGAATACACTACTGCAAGAAATAATGATGCAGTACCGCTCAGCCTACTGTGTTAACAGAGGACTGAGACTGTCCAGGCAGTAGGGGGGAGGTGAAAGTGTTTACCAATATCATGTGGCAGCTTTGTATACACGTTCCAGAAGGACCTCTCACAAGTAGGCGACAGAGGACTTCGTAGCTTGCATCTAGTGAGCCTAGCACTGCCTTCTTTTGGGATCTGTACAGGGACCAGTGCGTTTCAATGTATTTATAAATGATTTGGAAAGGAATACGATGAGTGGGGTAATCAAATTTACAGACGATACAAAATTATTCAGAGTAGTTAAATCACAAGCGGACTGTGATAAATTGCAGAAAGACCTTGTGAGACTGGAAAATTGGGCATCCAAATGGCAGATGAAATTTAATGTGGATAAGTGCAAGGTGATAAATATAGGGAAAAATAACCCTTGCTGTAGTTACACAATGTTAGGTTCCATATTAGGTGCTACAACCCAAGAAAGAGATCTAGGCATCATAGTGGATAACACATTGAAATCATCAGCTCAGTGTGCTGCGGCAGTCAAAAAAGCAGAATGTTGGGAATTATTAGAAAGGGAATGGCAAATAAAACGGAAAATGTCATAATGCCTCTGTATCGCTCCATGGTGAGACCGCACCTTGAATACTGTGTACAATTCTGGTCGCCGCATCTCAGAAAAGATATAATTGCGATGGAGAAGGTACAGAGAAGGGCAACCAAAATGATAAAGGGAATGGAACAGCTCCCCTATGAGGAAAGACTAAAGAGGTTAGGACTTTTCAGCTTGGAGAAGAGACGACTGAGGTAGGGGATGTGATAGAGGTGTTTAAAATCATGAGAGGTCTAGAATGGGTAGACGTGAATCAATTATTTACTAGAGACGTGCATCGCCCAAATCTTTTGGTTCGGGCTTTGTTTTCAGCTCGCCACAGGAAAGTTCATTTTTCCCGGTACCCGGAATTTCGGGTTAGTGCACACTAGTTCCCATGAGCGCACGCTAACATTTTAACGTTAGCACGCACTAATGGGAGTTAGCGCACACTAACCCGAAAACCAAATTTTCCCAAATTTCGGGAAAAATTCCTTCAGATTTCGGGGTCCCTGAACCAGGACGAATTAGGCAATTTCGTTGAAATTTCCCAATTCATCCAAAACAATTGCACATCCCTATTTACTCTTTCGGATAATAGAACGACTAGGGGGCACTCCATGAAGTTAGCATGTAGCACATTTAAAACTAATCGGAGAAAATTCTTTTTCACTCAACGCACAATTAAACTCTGGAATTTGTTGACAGAGGATGTGGTTAGTGCAGTTAGTGTAGCTGGGTTTAAAAAAGGATTGGATAAGTTCTTGGAGAAGAAGTCCATCACCTGCTATTAATCAAGTTTACTTACAGCTCAATACAGTAAAGTGCGGCCACGGTTACCCTGCTCCTAACCCGCTTTCTACTCACTTTTCGGCCGCGTTAGTCCAACCCGCGATACACTATCCCCTTTAATCCATCCTTACCGCCTCTTTAAATCCCCGGATAACCCCTTCTGCAAGCGGCATGTATAGCAGATGTAAACGATCGAATTAGCTATTCCCTCCCATACAGTAACGCGCGCCCCGACTATCGCTATTTTACCCTGCCATTTTGCCCCGCGTTTAACCTGCTAACTTACCGCCTACCCCTACCCCTGCGTTAGAGGCAAGGGTTAAGGGTAGACGGCAAACTTTCCCTCAAAAGAAAACCTGAACACCTTTAAACCATTAAATATATGAAAGGGCAGCTTTTAATCTCTTATTTACTGTCCATGTCTATTTTATTATTGTCAGCTAGCCCCCCCTTTTTTTTTTATTTTTTACATGATATTCTGAATCATTGCACTACACATGCGATTCCTTAAATGAACTTAAAACAAGTTGTTGGTAAAGTTGTTATAAATACCTTGAGTGTCACTTTCCGAATCCCCCATCTCCACGCAGGCGGGCAGGCATCGAGGCGGGAGCCGGCTGCGGCGGGAGCCAGCGGGCGCGCGTTCATCCAGGCAGCAGCGGCGGGAGCCGGCGGGCGCGCGTTCATCCAGGCAGCGGCGGGAGCCGGCGGGCGGGTGGGCGTGCGTTCATCCAGGCGGCGGCGGGAGCCGGCGGGCGGGCGGGCGCGCGTTCATCCAGGCAGCAGCGGCGGGAGCCGGCGGGCGCGCGTTCATCCAGGCAGAGGGAGCCAGCGGCGAAATGGCCTCCAGCAGCCCCCGCCGGCAGTGAATGAATGCACGCCTGTGTACGCCCGTGCAATTTCAGCGCTCAAGGAGGTGCATTAGCGAACGCCGACGTCACATGCCGTGACATCAAGCGTCATGACGTCACGCCTTGAGCGAGGAAATTGCACGGGCGTACACAGGCGTGCATTCATTCACTGCCGGCGGGGGCTGCTGGAGGCCGCTTTCCCCGCCGGCTCCCTCCGCCTGGATGAACGCGCCGCCGCCTGAATGAACGCGCGCCCACCCGCCCGCCGGCTCCCGCCGCCGCCTGGATGAACGCACGCCCACCCGCCCGCCGGCTCCCGCCGCTGCCTGGATGAACGCGCGCCCGCCGGCTCCCGCCACTACCTGGATGAATGCGCGCCCGCCGGCTCCCGCCGCCGCCTGGATGAACGCGCACCCACCCACCCGCCGGCTCCAACCTCGATGACAGCACGCGCGCCTGCCGGCTCCCACCTTGATGAACTCGCTCCCGCCTCGAACGCGCGCCCGCCAGCTCCCGCCAGTAAGTTTACTTTTTTTACACTTTATTCCCTTTTGTTTTAATTTTCGCCCTGCGCCTTGCTTCAGGAGGGGGGGGGAACCATCCACTTCCTGGTACCCGTCATTTCAAATGTCAGTTGAAATGACGGGTACCAGCGCACCCAGGTTACTGTATAGGCGCTGTATTAAGCGCCTATACAGTAAAATGGGTTGCACGGGCCTAACGCTTCGCAGACGAGGCTTGCATTTGCAAGCAATTTAAATAGAGTATCGAGCGGTATGTGATCAGAACAGTGCGTGCGGCAAACGAGGGTGCGCCCGGCACTGCCGCACTCTTTCTAACGCGGCCTTACTGTATCGATCTGTTAGGGAATAGCCACTGCTATTAATTGCATCAGTAGCATGGGATCTTCTTAGTGTTGGGTACTTGCCAGGTTCTTGTGACTTGGATTGGCCACTGTTGGAAACAGGATGCTGGGCTTGATAAAGCCTTGGTCTGACACAATATAGCATATGTTATGTTCAGAGTTAATACTTTATGATGACATATAGATAGAGGATATACTACAATCCACCCCTTAAATAATCTGCGCTTTATTACACTCTCATGTAATGAAATATTCTACCTTCTCTCCCCCCTTTCACGGAGCCCTGTCTTAGCAACATCCTACAACTCGCTTAAAATCTAAATAACTGATATGATCCAAGCCATGCATTTAAGACTTGGCTATGGAACCGTCCCCTCCCTCCAACTTCACGAGGAGCTGCCCCTCCTGGCTTTGCCTAAGGCAGATCCTACAGACTCCGCATGGGAAGCGGCAGACAAAGCCGCCACAGCTAAGGCCTCGTTTACTAGGGATTTGCCTTTTCTTCCATCCGGTGCCTACGAGAAATGACCTAAAGGAAAAAAAAAAAAAAAGGCAGAAGTGCAAGGCCACAAAAATAATGAAAAGGAAAGCAGCCCAAGCTCAGCTGCCAAGCCTGCACCCGCGCTCGCGCGCTCGGCGCTCACCTGAAACGCGACCAGCAGAACTGCAGCGCGCGCTGGAAGTTCACGCGCTGCTCCTCCTCCCGCAGGCCGCAAAGGCGGCCAACGAGCCGCTCCACGGCCCGCTCCGCGCTCGCCATCCCTGCTGCCGGAGCAACGATTTGGCCCGCTTTTTTTTTTTTTTTTACATTTCAGGCGGGGGTCGTCCCCGCACTGCAGCCCACAGTCACAGCCCCGCCCCCCTCGCTTTCACTCTGAGCCTGGGAAGCGCGTGCCACGAGCATGCGCACCAGCACCGACGCCGCAGGCATCGTTCGGAGATGCGAAAGCTGCCCGGGTTAGGCGCGCGCTGCCACCCTGCTTCCATTTTACTGTATCACCGTCTGGGTTCTGGTTTTTTTTTGGCCGTAAAGGTCAATCAAGCAGGTGGTTTTTTTTATTTCATAGCTATGTTTATTTATGTATTATATTTATATGCCGTCCTTCTGTAGATAATCAAAACGGTTTACAGACTAAATCAAATGGTTTACAAACTACATCAAAACGGTTTACAAACTAAATCTAATGGTTTACAAACTAAATGAAAACGGTTTACAAACTAAATCAAATGGTAATTAAAAAAAAAATCAGGGCTATGTTTTGTAATACAGCCTTGGAAGAAACCCAAAAAAGATGTGTACCCAGTCCTACCTTTTTTTTTTTTTTTTTCAAATGGTAATAAACAAGTAAAATCCAATAAAATATAAAATACATTAAAATCATGAAACACATTAAAAAGTTAAAAACGAAAAGCAGAAAAAAATAAATCATTACGAGCAAACAAAAAAAAACCAATTCAACAATTCTAAATAAAACAATAAGGTGAAAAATCAGAAGCCTCGATTGCTCATAATTCCAGCTTCACTATAGTTCTTGATCAGATTGCACTTAGGCCGCGGAGCAACTGGAAGCACCCGAGGAGGCAGCGGGGGTGCGGGAGCGCAAGCGGCTGCCCACCACCGCTAGTGAGGACGGGCCAGGTCTGGGAGCTGGGCACCGGAGGTGAGAAGGCCCAGTTGCGGACCTGCCAGGGCACGCAACAACATGTTTGTTAGAAATAGCGATCTCTTTCAGAAGGGTGCTAACTAATCAAACATTACAACAGCAACCTTAGTTTCAGAGAATTCATCATACTTTGTCATGGTAATCTTACATAGTAACATAGTAATGACGGCAGAAAAAGATCAAAATGGTCCATCTACTCTGCCCAGCAAGCTTCCCAAGGTAGTAACTACCGCTCCTTGCAGATTACCCCCAAGCTTTTTTATTTATTCCCATCCTCTAGCCCTTAGGGATCCACAGTGTTTATCCCATGAAATCCTTCGCAGTTTTAGTCTTCACCAATTCCTCCAATAGGGCCTTCCAGGCATCCACCACCCTCTCAGTGAAGAAATATTTCCTGACATTGGTTCTAAGTCTTCCTCCCTGGAATTTCAAATCGTGACCCCTAGTTCTACTAAATTGTTTCCAATGGAAAACGTTTGTTGACAACCATGGATCATTAAACCTTTCAAGTACCTGAAGGTCTGTATCATATCTTCCCTGCACCTCCTCTCCTCCTGGGTGTACATATTCAGATCTTTCAGCCTCTCCTCATAGGTCTTCTGATACAGACCCCACACCATTTTGGTCGCCCTTCTCTGGACCCACCTGTATCCTGTGTCTATCCCTTTTTGAGATACGGTCTCCAGAACTGAACACAGTACTCCAGGTGAGGCCTCACCAAGCACCTGTACAAGGGCATTATCACTTCCCTTTTCTTACTAGATATTAGGGATGTGCATTCATTTTTGCCGAATTGGAAAATTGTGTTTACTGGCAGCCAACGGCCCGAGAGGGAGAGATCATTCCCGGGACACCGCTGGACTACCAGGGCTTTTAGTAAGTCTTGGGGGGGGGGGGGGAGATCAGGATGGTGGAGGGGGGGTTGTATTTAAGTAAATTTGAAGGGTTGGGTTTTCCGGGTTTTTTTGCGAAAATTGCCGGAAAAAAAAACAAACCTGTTGGAAAACAAAGTTTTCCACGGGTCGCCCGACCCAGCAGATAAAAACGAAGCACATCCTTACTAGATATTCCTCTATACAGCCTAGCATTCTTCTGGCTTTGGCTATCGCCGTGTCACACTGCTTCGTCAACTTCAGGTTATTAGACACTATCACCCCAAGGTCTTTCTCCTGCTCCGTGCATATCAGCCCTTCACCCCCCAATGTATACAGTTCTTTCGGATAACACACTCCAGATGCATGACTCTGCATTTCTTGGCATTGAATCCCAGCTGCCATATCTTCGACCAGCTTCCTTAAATCCCATCTCATTCTCTGTAATCCTTCTGGCGTGACCACTCTGTGCAGATCTTAGTATCATCTGCAAATAGTCAATCTTTACCTTCTATCTCTTCCGCAATGTCACTCACGAAGATGTTGAACAGAACAGTCCCAACACTGATCCCTGTGGCACTCCACGTAACCCCATTCTCTCTTTAGAGTAAGTTCCATTTACCATCACCCGTTGTCTTCTATCCGTCAACCAGTTTGTAATCCACGCCAACACCTTGGAGCTGACTTCCAAGGTTCTCATTTTGTTGCTGAGTCTTCTTTTTTTTTTTACATTTTTTATTTATTGCAATTTTGCATTAATACAATCAAGTATGCAAACTTGAAAGAAATAGAAATTAACAACGACAATTATAAAGAGAAAAGAAGAAAACAGCATGTATCTGAAGCCCAGGAGCTGGAAAGTATAGGCCCTCGAGGAGCGAGTACCTGGTTACAGGGAAAGCTCAGAGAGAACAATGGTAACTCATTGATGTAGCTGAGATAGTTGGTAGTGAAGACTTCCAGGAGAAGAGTATACGAAGTAAGTCTGGAATGAGGGCCCTCAAGGAGTGAGTACCGGTTCCAGACTGTCACCTGAAAAAACAAGGAGAGAGCGAGGCCCCCGAGGAGCGGGTACCTCTGGTAAGTCCGAGGAGGCAGAGTTGCTTAGGTAGCGAAACCTTTACTAACTCGATCTGTTAGCAAATACTGAGACCTTAAATATCCGTCGCTGGTGACGTCATCTTCGGGTGACGCCCCAGAGGTTCGCGCCAAAGCCGGTACTTCAATCGGGGCTGCGCCACACGCGCATCCCTAGGCCTCCAGGAAACATGGCGATTGCAGCATCGAGCCGGTCCGGGAACGCCCGAGGACAATTGGCAGAAGAACGCTGCGGTAGCCAATCTTCCCGCGGTCGGAGAGGGAGGCGCCAGAGAGGTAAGGAGGGCAGAGAGAGGGTCGGGCACTGACAGACACAACACACCCGCACTGAATTTAGGCAATGGTTCAGCGATCTTAGAATGGACTTAAAAGGGAACAAAAAAGAATTGCTTGAACGGATTGCAGAATTGAGAGATGACATGGGGGGAAATTGGACACAGAGTAGATGAATGTGATATCTGGCTGGAATCACAAGAACACAAGCTAATGAATCTTCAATCTCAGTGCGTTAATATGGCCAAAGAGGGAGATGACCTCCTCTTAAAGCTGGAGGATTTGGAGAACTGAAATCGCAGGAGTAATCTGCGGTTCAGGGGAGTCCCTGAAACCGAGGCCTACAGCGACAGCCACGAGGTGGTTAGATCGCTCAGCCGCTTTTTGTTAGAGCCAGGAGGAGAGAAAACCGACGAAATCAACCATTGCCCCATGGAACTAGAGAAAGCGCACCGAACCCTAGGACCGAGAAAAGGAAATCAACCACGGGATATAATAGCCTGTTACTTGAGATACCCAGAAAAAGAAAATATTTTACAGGTGGCGCGAAAACAACAGTCGTGGATGTGGGAGGGACAGACCATCTCTGTCTTCGCAGATCTGTCACCCGGAACCCTAAAACGCCGACATCTTACCAGCAAATTACCTCTGTACTTCGAAAGGACAAAATTCGGTATCGCTGGCTGTTCCCGGCGGGGATCGCCATAACTATACAAGGAACAACATCTCGCGCTACTACTACCCGGATGAAGCGGCGGCCATTTTAAAATCAGTTGGCTTCCCCATCAGGCAAACAGTGCCCACGGATGGCAACGAGTGGAAAAGGGGGGAACGTTGCTTGAGAAGAAATGAAGACCCGCTGGCTACCAAGGATCAGAAAGAAGCAGGATAACCGGGACTACGCGAAATAAGTGCGAGACTGGATTGGACATGGTTAATAAAAATTTACACAACACATACACATAATAGAACGTACAATTATAGAAGTCATATGGTTAAGATACCAGAGACAGGATTAAAGATCATTTTAAGCATTGTACAGGGGAGGGTGGGAGAAGATACTGCAGAACGTGGTCGGGGGGGGGGGGGGGGGGGGGGGGGGGGAGTTGCTATTGCATACCGATGACGCATGGTATCCTTTACCTGCTCAAGCAGGAATGCCATGACGTCATGGTGATTACAATGGGGGAAGGGAGGGGGATGGGGAGTGCACAGTGATACCGGCAGGGCAGATGGTACAGTAACAATCAAAGTGCAAATATCTATGCTATTTCTGATGCTTTTACATAATGAGGGGATGGAGAGCGGGGAGGGGCGGAATTGCAAGCAAAGAGAATGCTGCAGAGCAAGCTAAACTTACATATCGTACACCTACTTAATGGCACTTAAATTCATTTCCTTAAAACACTTAAAATTCATCTCTCTTAAAACAAGATGCACTAAATTGTGCTGCTGGGATAATGTGCTTGCAGGAAATACATTTGAGAAGACGGTATGAACATTTGCTGGCGTAGCCAATGGTTTACAATTACAATTGTTTACAATTACAACGAAATGTTGGTTATTATACTACTTGTAAACTATCAATAAAATATAAATTAAAAAAAAACATTTAAGCAAATACTAGCATTTAGAATTGTAACATTTGTTAATAAATAACTTCTCAACTTAGCGAGGTGGTGTAGTGTCAGGCCTATCATCTACGTTCACTGAAGAAATTCTATCAGAAATAAATTTAGTAAGTTGAGATGGGTGAAAAAAAATATATACTTAACATCACGATGCCTGATAAGACATTTACATGGAAACTTCAATTTAGGTCTCATAATCATTTTTTGGGTATCTTTGGCCACGTCTGGAAATATTTGAACTTTCAATTGAAGAAACATTTCTTTACGATTTCTAAAGTACATTTTCAGTACCCAATCTCTATCTGAAACAAGTACAAAGAAAACAATTAACGTTGCAGGTCGGGCAACTGTCACGTCAGAGGATTCCAAAATTTCTGAGACATTCAATACTGATAATAATTGAAAAATCCTGTCCCTCATTTGGATTTATCTTCATTTAAGGTGCATAGTAGATCTTTGATAACGGCAGTAGCGTTTGCTGAGGAATCTTTAAAACCTCCAAGGCATATCTGTTCCACATATCCTTTCCTGACACTAATGAGACTTTAGGAAAATTTATCAATCTAAGATTTTTTCCTCAGATCTGGTTTTCTAAATTTTCAATTGTTTTAGTTAGCAGTAGATTCTCCTTTATTAAAGTTGTGTGTTGTTCACTTAAATTTCCTATATTTTGTTTAACAGAGTCCACAACCCGATCCCTTTTAATATTTTCATCTTGCAGATTTTTAACTTGAACTTCAATGTCACCCATTTTCTTAATTACTGGCTTCAACTGTGTAGTTACATTTTCATTCAAAATGACCAAAGTCTCCCAAATAGTTTCTAAAGAAAAGACCTGCGGTCTTACCATCGATATTATTTTTATTCCAAAATTGGACGATTCAGGTGTCGCAGCACTGAATTCCGCTTGAGACTGCAGCAATCCTCCCGCCGAGATCTCTCCAGGGACGCCATCCGCATCGGCGTCCACCACAGTTTCCCTCGATGTTGCTCTCACAGCTCCTCCTGCGCTACTGACATCATCAGCGCGCGTGACGGGTGAGTAACCTGTGTAGCTATCCTAGTTTCTGCAGGGTTCTCTGGAGGAGTTCTTTGAACCGGGGACAAAGATGTTGTTGGGTCAAGGAGAAAGTCCGATGTCTCATCACCTTCCTGGGACTTCTCCAGCAACTGCATTTCTCCCGGGTGAGCGATTCTATGCACAGCATGAGCGTCCATCGGGCCGGTTACCCAGCTTGCTGGGGAGGCTTCTAAAACTAGCCTCTCCTGGGCCGGTCGTTTCCGACCCAAATGCGGCATCAGAGCTTGGGGAAAAAACAATTACCAAGAGGAAAGAGAAGGACGCTCAGCGTGACCGAGCTAGTTCGCCAACTTGGATCCCCTGTTGATGAGTCTTCTATGTGGGACCGTATCAAAAGCTTTACTAAAATCCAAGTAAATTACATCGAGCGCTCTTCCCTGATCCAGTTCTCTAGTCACCCAATCAAAGAAATCAATTTAGATTCATCTGACAGGACCTTCCCCTGGTGAATCTATGCTGCTTCTGATTGAGCAACCCACCGGATTGTAGATAGTTCACTATCCTTTCCTTCAGCAGAGTCTCCATTAATTTTCCCACCACCGAGGTGATGCTAACCGGCCTGTAGTTTCCAGCCTTTTCTCTGCTCCCACGCTTGTGAAGTGGGACCACCACCGATCTTCTCCAGTCACTAGGCACTACACCATTTTGTTACGATGCTGCTTGTGGCTAGGCCACAAGCAGCCTCTCACCTCTCCACAGCCAGCCAGCCACTGCCGACACCGCCATCAACTCTACTGCGGCCTGAGCGCCACACCCATCCATCTTCGCGGCCTGGTGGCCACTGCCATTGCCACTGCCGCCGTGCCTCCTGATTTCCTCCGTGGCCCGGAGCCGCCGCCATCGACTCCTGTGCAGCCTGGAGGCCGCTGTTGCCGGATCTTCTTCACAGCCCAGAGGCCACTGCTGCCCACCACTGTTGCTACAGCAGGGAGCCGCTGCTGACCAGGCCTTCCATTTGGCCTAGGAGCCGCTGCTGCCAATTCTCCATGTGGCCTGGAGGCCATTACCGAACACTGCAGTCTCTTCGCGGCTAGGCCCCCACCAGCCTTCCTCTTCCACAGCCTGGACGCCACCTCGAAGCTCCTCTTCCACGGCCCGGAGGCCACCATCGACCGGATCCTCTTCCGCGGCCAGGAGGCCGCCCCGGAGCTCCTCTTCATGTGGCAAGGAACCACCATCAATCTTCTTTCTTCGCGGCAGGGAGCCATTCACATTGGGGCCTGCTTCCTCCTTGCAGCCGAGGCCACTCTCCAAGGTCCTGCCATCCTAGGCTTGCGGCCACGCCTCTTCTCTCCATTTAAAGGGCCAGCAGTGGGCCATCCTCTTGGCTCCTCCTGCTGACGTCCCCAGTAAAGAGGGCCTTCCTTCAATCCATCTACACCTTCGCAAGGATCCAGTCATGGAGCTGTTCCAGCTCTTCATTCCAGGAGATCACTGTGATCCCTCCTCGCTTCTTCAAGGCACTCTGTTCTTCGTTGGTATTCCTTGTCTTTCCCCGTGGTTCCTGAACTTTTGTCTTCATCTTCGTTCCATGCCCTGTTCTCTCGACGGATCCCGACTCCATGTCTCCAGATGTCCAGCTCTCCTTGTTTGCAGATGTACAGATCTCCTTGTCCCTAGATGTTCCGATGTTCCTGTCTTCTGATGTCTTCATCTTCTGATGTCCAGTATCCAGATGTTCCTTGTTCTGATGTCCCCGGACCAGAAGTACCTGATGTTCCATGCTTTGTGCTCTAGACGTCCCTGATGTCCTCATCTCCAGGGGTCCTTGATGTCAAGATGCCTTAGATGTCCAGATGCCCTGATGTCCTGGTATCCTGTTGTATCCGATGCCCTACATTCCAGTCCTGATGTTTCCAAGTTCCAAGTCCTGATCCTGATGTCCTCTGTCCAGTTCTGATCCTGAAGCACCACTAGTTTCTAGCTCTGGGTTCAGCTTTGCCTTGCCCCGAACCTCGTCTCCAACTGACCATCCCTGGGAGTAAATCCATATTGATCTGGTGTCCATTTCCGGTGGCTGGAGTCCTCGTCCGGTTGAATCCGTCTTCGAGCACTGCCCAGATTCCTCCTTTGCCCTGAGCTTCAGTCTTGTGCATGTCCTGCTCTCCACGTGGTCTGTGACCAGTCTCTTCAGGTTGTGTAGGGCGCGCAGTGGGACAGGGTGGTCCATGACCAGCCCACGTTGGCTGTGTAGGGCACCCTGAAGGGCAGAACTTGGACTCAGGATACTCGGAGACTAAGAGTCCAAGTCCTCGTTTGAGTCCTTCCAAGTTCCAAGTCCTCGTCTGAGCATCTTGCATACAAGTCCCAAGCATCCTCGTCTCGTCTGAAGTTCCAAGTGTCCTCATCTTGTCTGAGTTCCAAGTTCCAAGTGTCCTCATCTCATCTGAGTTCCAATCACCCTCGTCTTGTTCAAGTCTTCAAGCCTTGTCCAAGTCTCGAGTTCCAGTCTTGTTCCAAGTTCCAGTACCGTCTGTCCTTGACCTCTTTCCATCCTGTCACATCTGCCACTTCCTAGTGGCAGGTCCAAAAGGGCTATCGAGTGGCCGGAGGGCTACCTCAGAGACCAGCATTGTGTTACTGGGTCTCTACAGGTGCATGCAGGTTTGGCAGAGGTGGTCAGCCTGTTCCGCCCATGCTTGGACACATCTTGCCTGCCTCGGCACTTCCACGGAGCTCCTCTCTGCAGTCGCACGGTGGTCCAAGGGCACACATCTCCCCGGAATTGGGACCACTCCCTAGCGCTCCCGCAACACCTTTTCCAGGGATCTATTGAACAGGTCACACAGTGGACCCACCAGCACATCTCTGAGTTCCCTCAGTATTCTGGGGTGAACCTCATCAAGCCTCATGGCTTTGTCCACTTTTAGTTTTCTTAGCTCTTCCCATATATTATCTTCCGTAAATAGAGTTTCATCTACTCCACCCCCTTCTACAGTCTTGATAACAAGTGACTGTCCTTCTCCAGGGTCTTCCTTAGTGAACACTGAACTGAAGTATTTGTTTAATATTTCTGCTAATTCATCATCTCTCTCTACCCATTGGTCCTTATCCCCTTTCAGTTTCACTATACCACTATGTACCTTTCTCCTTTCTCTGATGTATCTGAAAAATGTTTTGTCACCTCGCTTTATCTCCTTGGCAATCCTTTCCTCTGCCTGACTTTTTGCTTTCTTGATTACTTTTTTCATCTCCCTCAGTTTCGCCAGATAATCCTCCCTGGGTTCCACTTTTTGGGATTCTTTATATTTCTTAAAAGCTGCTTTTTTTGCTTTTATTATATCAGCCACCTCCTTTGTGAACCAGATTGGATTCTTATTTCTCTTACTTTTGTTTACTTTTTAACACAGATTTGTTGCTTTTGTAATTGCTCCTTTTAGTTTGGCCCACTGTTGTTCGATCTCTCCCATTTAGGGTTAGGGTTACATTAGGGTTAGCTTTAGGGTTAGGGTTACATTAGGGTGTTGTAATTTGACCTGAAATGTGGGGCTTGGGTCGTAGCAAGAGATGACTCCACCCACAGGGAGGAGGCCTATGGGCATGCCACGATAGGCTGACTCCCAGCAGTAACTCACACAGAGAAGAGATGTATTTATTATACTGCAATGAGATATACTATCTGAGGAGCGGACAGTAAAACACAGTCCAGAGGAGGGTGTGCCCACGAAGATGTCCAACAGCAGTCTGCGGCACGGAATACGCTGTAAGGTGCTCTCACCAAGTATGCATAGAGGGTAGATCCGGTAGTGGTCCGCAGAGCGGGGTATGCCAAGAATCAACGCAGTAGATGGTAGGCTTGAGAGGTACATCCGGTAGTGGTCCTCAGAGCAGGGTATGCCAAGAATCCACACTGAATAGATGAGAGAAGGTAAATAAACAGGCTGGCAGCAATGGTACTCACTCTGAAGAAGTATAGGCAGGAGTAGAGGAAGCCCTCCGAGGAGCAGAGGACCAGAGCGCAGCAAGCCCCCGAGGAGCGGGTACCTAAGGCGTCTGATGCTGGAAAAGAGGAGGCCCTCCGAGGAGCGAAGGACCAGAACATGGCAAGGCCCCCGAGGAGCAGGTACCTAAGGCGTCCGAACAGGAACTCTGGAACAATGAGTGTCTGCAATGAAGAGGAATTCAGCAGGAGTGGAATCCTTGCTAACTCGTAGGAAGGAAGGTAGAGAGATTATATACATGTAGGCAGATGACATCATGCGGAGGGGGACGCCCCCGAGGTTCCTGCCACGACGTGCATAAGAGGAGAGCTGGCACATGCACGTGTGTGCCCTAGGTGATACCAGGCTCAAAATGGCGAACGCAATCGCCCACGCCGTCCTGGGGATGCCAGGGAGGTTGGCGTTCGGAAGCGGAGGCAGCCATCTTACCGAGAGTGCTGGAGAAGGAAAGAGAGAGGTGAGCAACAGAGGGTGCAGCTGTCTGTGACCGACAGGTGCAATAGTACCCCCCTTCTTTGGACCCCTCCCAGGGGGTTTCACTTCCTTGGATGAGTCTGGTGGAATTGGCGAATCAGCTCCTTATCAAGAATATTGACAGCAGGCTCCCAGGAGTTTTCCTCTGGCCCATATTCTTCCCACGAAATCAAGTACTCCCAGTGCTTCTCTCTCTTACGTACATTTAGGATGTCACTTACTTGGTACATAATGTCCTCTTCTGCATCTAGACTTTTGGTGGAAAATTCCGAGAGTATTAGAGGCTTCAAGAGTGACACATGGAAGGCATTATGTATCTTCATAGAGGAAGGGAATTTCAGACTGTAGGTCAAAGCTCCTAGGTGATGAAGAATGGAGAAGAGTCCGATGTAGCATGGCGCGAACCGTGCAGAGGGCAGCTTGAGGTGAAGGAATTTGGTACTGAGCCATACCTTATCTCCCAGCTGAAATTGAGGTGCCTCTCTGTGATGGGCGTCATAGGTTTTCTTGGCTTGTTGTCCCGCTTTGAGCAAAAGGTCTTTGGTCTGTCTCCACAGTTGTTGGAGCTCCTCTGCTGTAGCTTGAGCTGCCAAGGAAGTTACCGACAGAGGTAGAGGCAATGGAAGCAAGGGCTGATGACCATATATTATTTGGAATGGAGTTGATCCAGTGGCAGATGCAGGATGAGAGTTCAAAGCGAACTCAGCCCAGGGAAGTAATTCTGCCCAATCATTTTACCTGGAGTTAACATACGACCGAATGAATTGTTTGAGTGTCCGATTCATTCTCTCCGTCTGCCCATTCGATTGCAGGTGTTAGGCTGAAGTCAAATCTAAGGAGATGTCGAATTTTCGACAAAGTACTCTCCAGAATTTGGCTGTAAACTGTACGTCTTTGTCCAAAAGAATATGCTTGGGCAGGTTATTCGGGTACATCCTTGGGCAGGAAGGAGCGTGAGAGAGCATCTGCCCGGACATTTTTATCTACAGGGCGATACTTGAGTAGAAAATCAAATCGGTTAAAGAGTAGACCACCTGGCTTGTCGATGACTAAGCCGCTGTGCATGACGCAAATATGCCAGGTTCTTGTGGTCTGTATACACTGTTATTTGATGTTGAGAAACCCTCTAATCAGGGATGCCACTCTTCGAAGGCCAGCTTGATAGCCAACAGCTCTTTATCTCCGATACCATAGTTCCTCTTGGTTGGAGTAAAGTGCTGAGAAAAAAACGAACAAGGGTAAAGAGTGTTATTGTCACTGTTTTGGCTAAGCACAGCTCCCACACCAACATCGGAGGCATTGACTTCTACAATGAATGGGCATGGAAGGTCTGGGTGGTGTAGACAAGAGTTTTTGAGGAAAGCCTCTTTGAGGGTTTGGAAGGCAGCAACAGCTTCAAGAGACCATCGTGACAGATTAGTGCCTTTCCTAGTCATGGAGGTAAGTGGTGCGGTTAAAGTGGAGTAATGGTTGATGAACGTGCAATAGTAATTAGTAAAGCCGAGAAAGCGGCGAAGTGCTTTTAGTCCAGTAGGTTGAGGCCAATCTTGTACGCTCTTGGTCTTTTGAGGGTCCATTTGAAACTCTTTACTGGAATCAATGTATCCCAGGAATGGAACTGATTCTTAATGAAAGGCACATTTCTCGAGCTTTGCGTAAAGGTGGTTATCCCGTAATCTTTGTAGTACTTTCACCACATCAACCTGATGCGTTTGAAGGCAGAAGATTAAGATGTCATTTAAATATACCACCATGCATTGGTACAACATGTCTCGCAGAATTTCATTCATCATATTTTGAAATACCGCTGGTGCACTGCACAAACCGAATGGCATGACTAAGTACTCGAAGTGTCCGTCATAGGTATTAAAGGCTGTTTTCCACTCATCCCCATGACGGATTCGGACCAGGTTGTAAGCCCCTTTTAGATCCAACTTGGTAAAGATTTTGGTGCCCTGGTCAAATAGTTCTGATATCAGTGGTAGAGGATAGCGGTCTTTTATGGTAATTTCGTTGAGACCTCTGTAATCAATACAAGGGTGAAGGGATCCATCCTTCTTGCCAACAAAAAAAAACAAAAAAAAACGGCACCAGCCGGGGACTTGGAAGATCTAATAAAACCTTTCTGCAGGTTTTCTTGATGTGACCAGACATAGCCTTGGTCTCTGATAATGAGAGGGGATACACTCTTCCTCTCGGAGGCTCTGAGTTAGGTTTTAAGTTACTTGCACAATCGAAGGTTCTATGTGGTGGTAAGACGCCTGCTGCTTGTTTAGAAAAAACATCCTGGAAGGACGCGTACTGAGGCGGTAGGCCAGGCAGAGAAGGAATAGTAGGCATGCATGCCAGAGGTATAACTCTCTTCAAGCATCAGTCATGACAGTTAGCTCCCCATTGTGATAACTCCAGTGTGGCCCAGTCAAACTGGGGGGGTGTTCCTGCAGCCAGGATAGGCGAGCACGACGGGGTGAATGGCCTTGTCAAGGACTAGAAATGAAATAGTCTCAGTATGCAGAGCCCCAGTGCGTAAGCATATGGGCTGTGTAGTAAGGGAAACTTCTCCCGGTAAGGGCTCGACATGTATCAAGGAAAGCAGCAGCGGAGTAGCCGTAGGCGTGGTGGGAATCCATAGGTGCTCTACCAATCTCTTCAGAATAAAATTCCTGCCAGCACCTGAGTCCACTAGTGCAAATGTCTGGAACTCGAGATTCCCAGAGATGAGAGAGACAGGGAGAGATAGTGGAGAAGAGGGTGCAGTCAGACCTAGGAAAAGTCCTCCAGCAGATTTTAGGTCTGCATGTTTCCCGGACAGATTGGGCAGGTTTGGACAGCATGGCCAGATTGTCCGCAGTACATGCAGAGGCCCATTCGTTTTCGATAGCGCCTCTCCTTGGCGATTAGATGGCTGCGGCCTAACTGCATAGGTTCGTCTTCTTCACTGGGTACAGAAGGCTGGGCTGAAGCCGTATGCATGGGTCGAGGGCGGATACTTCAGGAGGTATGCTTCTTAGGGCTCTTTACCTCCTGGGTCCGTTCGCGTAATCGGTGATCCACTCTCCCAGCGAGATCAATGAGAGATTCCAGGGTGTCTGGCCAATCACAAGCCGCTAATTCATCTTTTATACGGGAGTTGAGGCCCTCCAAAAATATGGCATGTAAGCATCCCTAGTCCCAGTGGCGTTCTAAAGACAATGTTTTAAATTCAATGATGTAGTCTGGTAGAGGTTTACCTCCTTGTTGAAGGTGTAAGAGTGCAGATCCAGCTACTGTCTGGCGTGCTGGGTCGTCAAAGACTGACTCAAAGAGGGTCAGGAACCCAAGTAAATTGCTCAGGACTGGATCGTTGCGTTCCCAGAGGGGTGAAGCCCAAGCCAGGGCTCTTCCATCAAACAAAGACAGGATATATGGCATTAGGGAAGTAGGATGGTTGTAAAGAGAAGTGCATGCAGCACTGGTTGAGGAAGCCCCTGCACATCAGGCAGTCACCTGAGAAGCGCGTAGGGGCCAGGTAATGGTGCAGTAGTTCGAACAGCGACCACTTGAGGCAAAGTATCCTTGTCTGGAGTAGGAGGAATATTTAGTCTGGAATTCAACTGTTGGCCACCTGTCAGTCAGGTGAAGGGGTGGAAGGGTGACACAGCTGCTGTAGTTGAGGACAGTTGGCACTGAAAATCACAAGCTAATTTTTTTTTTTTTTAGCTCCCTGTACAGTAAGCTAATGGAATGCAAATGCATCGGGAATTAAAAAGAATGCTGGGAAACTAGAAAATGCGTGCAAAGAAAAGGCTCAGCAGATGGAAAAACACCATTTATGCACATCTCATTTTTTGTGTGTGCAGAAAACATGGTTTATGTGCACAGATCATGTTTTCCAAATATGAAGTATGATTTCTGCGCACAAAGCATGTTTTCTGTACCTAGAGAGTTGCAGGGTCCGGCACTGGAATTCCAGCTTCCTCCCGTAGATTAACATGAGCCCTGGAAACGTTATGCCATCTCGGACCAGGAGTTAAGAAAGAATGAGATAAGCCAGAGCACTTCTCTCTGCATTGGGGAGGGGTAATAGTTAATGCCACCATCAGCACGGGATTTCCATGCAGTTCTATTCACACATTTCTATGCAAAAAAATGTCCTTGCTCCATCAGCAGTAAAGTTTGCACACAAAAAGCGTGCGGACAAACTGTGCACCTTGCTGAACGCGCCTTCTTGCGTCAGCCGGTCTGTTTCTCAGTCCCCCTGTTCTCTTAGCTCTAAACTCTCCATCCCACTCCCACTTTGCATTGGCTTTCGGTCCCCCCCAGGAAAAAGGACTCCAGAAACGAACAGAGGTGGGATTGCAGGAAAATGCCAGCCGTAGCTTTCTTTTTTTCATAGCCCCCCGAGTATCCAGTTACACACGCTAAACCTTTTTTTTTACATTTTTTTATTTTTTTTAATAAGTTTCTAGACCAATGCTTGATGTAACAAAATAAAAGAATAAAAATAGAGAAATAAAAATAGTAAATATGAAGGAGCCAACATTGGAAGCTGGCCATTTAAAAAACTTGGCAGGAAATATCCGACTAAGACAGGTGGTATATTCGGCGGCACAGCTATCACTTGGAAATATACGCGTATATGTTTGCGCTGAGCTGTACAAATGATCACTGGTTAGGCCTGCTCTATGGCACAGCGGGAGGATAAAGGGACTCGCCCGAGCTCACAAGGAGCGGCAGCGGGTTTGATTGCAGTTTCTGGCTGGTGGGGGAGGCAGCGAGCCTCTGGCTAGCATGGGCCTTTACTGTGGCGGCAAGCCAGGAGGAGAAGTTTTGCGCTTTAAGTGGCCGGGTTTTCTGATTCTGCTGAATATGTTAGGACAAGAATAATTAAATACATGCGCTTGGATGGGTGGTGGATCTAACAGGGAGGTGGACCGAGCCTTTGAAGGTCTGTTGTCCTCCCAGAGCAATATGCGGTGGATGGTCCAGGCTATAAGCATTTTTAAAATAAATAAATATATTTCTAAGTGCCCCTTGCAGGTTCGTAGGCTTGACTCAGTTCTTCACTTCTGCTCAGGTTGACAGGATTATTGTCTGGAGCCAGGGATAGTTTTTTGGGGGGGGTTTGGTAGGATTGGGTCCTAGGGTCTTGATGACTGGGAATAGATTTATAAGCACCTTACATAGGGTGGTTTTTCAGGGGCGGGGTGGGGGGGGGCTTGAACATGATGTCACCATCTCACAAAGCCTTGATGGACCCTCGTTCTGTCTTCTTAAGGCTGTTCAAGGTCTGCAGTGCAGCAAGGTGGGGAAACCACGGGGTCAGGAGGTGGGGACGGTTGTGATAAGGCGCAGATAAGACTCGATTTGTCCAGTGAAGCGAGGTGGCGTGGAGCGGCCGAGGAGCTGCAGAGTGAAGAAGGCACTTCTAGGCAAGTCAACCGTCTTAATCCACATGATTGGTGGAAAAGGTGAAGACCCGCACATTTACATTTGTAATAATTCGTTCAATTGGTTGGGCATGAGAGTTCCAAATTCTACTGTAAGGATTTGAGTGGCATGAGGTTTCAGCCAACGAAGAGAAAGAAATCACTCGAATCCTCTCACCCCATTCACAGCTAGACGAGTCACTTAAACTCCACATTCTCCAGACGGGAGACGCAGGTACAAGTCCCCACGTCATGCCGACCCTGTCAGTGTAACAGGCAATAGTTTTTATCTTGCAGTAACTTATTTTATTTACTCTATTTATTTTGATTTTTATATATTTCAATTTCGAACGCTTCGAAGCAGATTACATTCAGGCGCTGGGGGTGTTTCTCTGTCCCCCGACGGCTTCCAATGCGAGGGCTAGAATCGTCAGACGTAATGCCCGCAGATGTCCGAGATTATCGAGCAGATGTCGTACAGCACCGAGAAAGCAAAACCTCCGTCAACCAAATGCCCAGCGAGACCTGGAAAAGCAGAGGAATAGAGTTAGGATGTTTTGCCAAACATAAGCCCCTTTAAGTCGCCGATTCCCGAGGAGCCCTGTCGCTGCCTCGGTGGCAGAACAGGGTTAGGTAAGTTACCGTACAGTACATAAAAGCCCACCCCACTTTACCCAGTTCGTTCCTGTCCAAACCACGAAGGCTGCATCCCAGCTGCAATCCACAGACTCTACTTACAAGATTTCTCTCCTTACCTAAGCTTCGTAATAATCCAAGCAGTTACCAAAAGTTACTGAGGCTGCCGCCTGAACATCCAGTCGCCTTGGTCCCTGTGACCTTGTTGGATGTTCACCTAAGCCACAACCACCAACCTGCTGCCGTTGGCCCCGGCCTGCTGGTTGTAACATGGCTACCCCGGTGGCCTGCAGGCTCATTAGCTTGGGCTTTTCCTATACGTTACCCCCCCCCCCTTTGTTTTCTGCTCATCACTTCTACCCTTGTTGCCACTTTAGAAGTAGCGAAGGGTGGTCATGGGCAATGCTTTCAGGTTTCCACCGGTCACTGGCCATGAACACCTGACCAAATACACGTTTTCTTTCGATTTTCCTAAAGCTGAAGTCATTCCTCATGATAATTTGTGGAGTAACCCACAAGCAGGCTGAGCTGTCCTGAGGCAGGTGGCTCTTGGTCAGGGGGGGTTTGTCAGGAGCGGCTGGGGTTTGGGACTTGCTGCTAGCTATGGGGTGGGATTCACATATTTCGGTACATTCGCTGTGTATTTGATATTCTGCCTTGTGCTTATATTTACTGTAATGGAATTAGGAGGGAATGTTGATTTGTACTTTTGTGATGCACCCCCCATCCCTTCCCCAGCCAGAGTGAGCAACGAATAGGGCTGCATTTTAAATAACTTAAAATAATTTCATTTACCTTGAATGCGTCTTATTGCGTTGTCTAGATGCAGTTTATTTAAATCACTTTGTGTCCTCTTGTGAGGGTGTAAGGAGGTATCGAAGCCTCTTGACCCTGTTCCTACCTCTGCCCTCTCTTATCTGTCTCAGGCATGCTTGGTTTCCAATACACTCATTGCTCGGCTATTCCAGGGCATCTAGCACCCTCTCTGTGAGGACGCATTTCCTCCCGTTTGCTCTGAATCTTCCTTCCGCCCCCTTCCTTATCACGGCCCCTTATGGTTCTGTAATCAGATGAACCTCCCTGCCCCCCTGACTGGCAGCGAGAGGTACGCAGGGCTCAGGCAGCGGGACCGATGCAATAAGCCGTGCGTACAAAGGTGCTTTCCAAACCGAGCGCCCGCTTTTTAATTGCGCCCGCAGCCACGACTCCTGGGCCCACCCGTTGCAGTGCGCAAATGAGCCGCTGCACTGAAAGGTTCAGTTGCGCATCCCTGGCGCGCCCTTGGCATCGGTCGCCCAGGAGACGTGGCCGTCCGTGAGTTAGGGAAACGGATGCTGCTAAACTGAGCGTCTGTTTTCCCTCGCTGGCCGCCAAGAAGACTTTTTTTAATTTCCTGATGCTGCCTTCTGTAGTTCCTCCTGCTTACTATCGCGATGATCCAAGGAGGACCCTCAGAAAGCAGGGGTCTTTGTATTTTTAGTGAGCCCTCGACGCACAGCAAGACTTTTACGCCTGCTCCGGGGCCAGCGTTAAATTTGCCGTATTAAAAGGTGCACGGCAATTTTTCGCATGGGGGGGAGGGGGTAATAGCTAATACCCTCATCTAAATGGCATTTACATGTGCAGAGCGCTATTAGCTACGCGCTGATCCCATCATTGCATCGGGTGTCAGCCTAGCGTGTCCAAAAACGCACATCCAATCGCTCGTGAAGCTGTGCGCCAGCCTGGGCGCATGATATTGCATTGGCCCCCAGCGAGGGGCTTCTGTAGTTTCTCCAGTACGGAAGATCCCCCAGGCGACCTGGTAAATGCATTCACAAGCTCACAGGTCACTCACTCAGGGGTGGAAGCACATCACTGCATTTCTTCTCAACAGCATCTAAAACAAGAGAAGGTTTTACCCATATTAGACTTACTAATGCTCTGAGAAGCTCACAGGGTCACAGTGTCTTAGTTACTATTAGAGATGTGCATTCGTTTTTCCCCAATTGGAAAATTTCAACGAAATTGTCCAATTCGGCATGTTTCAGGGACCCTGAAAAATGATCGGGATTTTCCCGTTTTTTCACAAAAATTCGTTTTTTGGATTAGTGTGCACTAACGGGAGTTAGTGCGCACTAACTCCCCGTTAGTGCGCACTAACAAAAACTAACAAAAAGTAACAAAATCTAACGGTTTTTGTTAGTGCGCACTAACTCAAAAAATGATTTTTCACGAAAACCCCCCCCCCCCAGAACCGCAAAAAAAACGACATTTTCAGCGGCGGCTGAAAAACAAAGAATGACACGAAGACAAAAAACGATTCACATCTCTAGTTACCATAATCCCAAAGCTGGATTCACAGCCCTTAAAGAAAGCACAAGCTGGGAGCAGAATCCCGGGGAAGCAGCCTTATATCAAGTTATTCATGACCAATGGTCCCTCTAGTTTTTTCAGGGTCGGGTGCTCATTTAGAGGCTTAGCCTGGTGGTCAGAGCAGTGACGCCAGGGCTCAATTCCTACCAATGCTCCTTCTGACCCCGAGTAAGTCACTTCATCCTTCCTCGCATCAGGTACAGACCTCAGGAATCATTTACTTAGCATTTTTCCCATGGACGCAGAATGGGAGAGAAGCCTTTAGTAAGTGAGGTCCTTAGATTGTGCCCTCCGGGGACAGGGAAACACCTGAATGTATTCCACTCTGAAATGCCAAAAGCTGGAACACAAATCCGGAAAAGGATTGCTCTTTCTCATTCCTCCCTAAACGTTTCCACATTTTTTTCAGCTCTCACCTGTGCCTCCACAGCAGTTCCTCTCTCTCTCTTCCGTTCCTTTTCTCTGATTCCCATCCCTTGCACCTCCTTCCCCCTTTCCTACGCCTCCTCATCATCCATCATCCATATCATGCCAATTTCTTTTCCCAGTCTTAGCCCATGCCACCAAGAATTTCTCTCGTCCCTCCCTGGCACCCCCCCGTCTCTCCCCCCTCCCCACAAATTCCTCAGCATTTGCCTCGTTCACGTTGGCATTGAATTCCCTGCCTGTCTTCCCCATGCCTCTCATCCCCACCCCATGTGCTTTTGCCTTTGCCTTCCGCTTCCCTTCCTCCTCTCCAAGCACAGTCTTGTCTCTTTCTTTTTCTCCGTTCCCTAGCTCTGGCAGGACCAGTGCAAAGAGCGTTTGGAGCCCCGGACGAACCTCTGCCCCGTGCACCTCCCTCCCCTACCTGCCAAGCTCCAGCACAGGGCCCCCCTCCTACTGGTGGCAGAGGATTGACCATCGCACTCCCTTCTCTGGAAGGTACTGTCTCCGGCACTGCACCCCCTCTTTGCCTTGCATGGCTGGGATTTTGCTGCCGCAGAAACGTTGGAGCTGTAGGGGTTCCTCCTAGTTTGCCTTAACGGAACCACCGGCCCTGAGTTCTGGATTTACAGCTAACGACTTGCAAGGTTCCGGAAGGAGCCTGGGTGCATGGTCCCCCCCAGCTAGGGATCGATGTCAGAACGAGTGGGGCATAAATACTGATAAAATAATAAAAGTTGCAGGGCCGGTGCTGGCTTTTTTCTGCCCTATCCGAAAAATTACTGTGCTGCCCCCCCCCCCCCCCACCCAATTCATTCAGTGTCTGTCCCGGGCCCATCAAATAAAGCCCAGCTCCGTCCTGCAATCTATATTTTTAAAAACTGACAAATCCCCCTGGAACCCATGGATAGGGAAGTTTATGAGGGACCCTAGGCAAACCTTACAGCCTTGCACACACACATTCAAGAGTACAATTTTCTGAAGCAAAAATATCCCTTACAACAAGCATATTATATTTACATGCAATCCTGTGGTGCCACCCAGAAAACTCTGCAAAAAAGGCACTTGGAGCTCCTATAGAATTAGACTTTTTGCAATGCGTATTGGGTGTGAGCTTGGCCCTCAGAAAGCCATGAACGAACAGAATTACCATTACTATATAGTAAACCTCCCATACTAAAACAACCCTAACAACCTTATCTATGAAAAGGCAACATTGCACATATTACACCAGGCCCTAGAACACCAATAAAGCTCCCTACACAGGAATTACATGCCAGCAAAATACTTCACCTTGGTCACATATGCAGTACACAGCAAGACCCTGACCAAATACAGAATAAAGAGATCAGAAAGTATAAACAGAAACGTGCTGAGAAGAACTGAACTGGACCCCACAACAATCCAATATGCAGAGCAACAATGGAAAAACAGAAACATCACCATTCTTCATAAAATATCAAATAATAAAATCAAGAAATCATCAATCATAATAGTAAAATCATAGTCATAAAAGGAATAAATATTTCAAATCAGTTAATAATAGAATATACACAATTTCCCAGATGCCAAGAACATATTTCAAAATATCTGATGAATAAAAAATCCAATAATTAAAAAATGTTCTATTCCCCCCCCCCCGCCCCCAAAAAAAATTTATATTTTGAAAGAGCAGAATCATCAAATTACACCCAATAATTAGAACTAATAAGGATTAAAAAATCTTCTGCTCTCCATACCTGGGATCAGATTTCCAGTCACCCTGAGATTGTCATGGATTGGGGGAGGTAGGGATGCCCAAATTTTATCTTCTCTCTCACACACACGCACAATAACACATTTGTTCTCTTACACACTCCCTCTCTCTAACATACACAGGCTCCCTCTCCCTCACAGATACATTACGTGTATGTGTGCCTGTGAGAGCCTATATGTGACACATGGGCTCTCACAGGCACAGAAGCTCTCACACAGGCTCTCATACAAACAGATTCACAGGCACACAGGTTCTCACACACAAACACACACAGGCTCTCACACAGATACACACACATGTACAAATACACAGGCTCCCTCTTACTCACGGATACATTATGTGTATGTGTGCCTGTGAGAGCCTATATGTGACACATGGGCTCTCACAGGCACAGAAGCTCGCACACAGGCTCTCATACAAACAGATTCACAGGCACACAGGTTCTCACACACAAACACACACAGGCTCTCACACAGATACACACACATGTACAAATACACAGGCTCCCTCTTACTCACGGATACATTATGTGTATGTGTGCCTGTGAGAGCCTATATGTGACACATGGGCTCTCACAGGCACAGAAGCTCGCACACAGGCTCTCATACAAACAGATTCACAGGCACACAGGTTCTCACACACAAACACACACACACAGGCTCTCACACAGATACAGACACGTACAAATACACAGGCTCTCAGACACACACATGCTCTCAGTCACTCACCTACATTTACACACATTTTATTTATTTATTTATTTAAAGATTTTTATATACCGACATACACTTTGAGTATCACACCGGTTTACATAAAACATGAACGTGGCGTAGTAACGCTTTACAGGGAACTGGTCATATATACAAGTAACACATGGCCTCCTGTTATCTTTGGGCCGTGGTGGGATGAGCTTTACCACATCCCCGCAGGCCTTCTTAATCGTGGGGGGAGAGCAGAAGCTGTACGCGTGCGCACACACACACACAAAATACGGGCCTCTCCACTAGCCAGTGGTGGCTTGAGCGCTGGCAGCTTGCAGCCTCTGACTTTGGTGGCTCCATGGCCCTCTCCTGCTTCCCCTGGCTCGCTGCCTCCCCCAGGTGTGCCACCCCATGCAAATGCACGTACGCACACCTGATCATGCCGGGCCTGACAGTTGGTGTGGATGGGAAAACTGAAGAACTGGACACTAGGAGTGAGACTTTGAGCCCATGTCATCCAAGGCTATAAAGTTCTTATTTTGGAGGTACGAGGGCTTCCCCTATACTTCAGAGCCTGGGAAGGTCTAATTGCTACTCGAGATTATCACCAGTCAGCATAGAGTTTCCACACCTACATAATCCTGGGCTTTCCTGCTTCAATTTGGCCCTGAATAGTCAGACGTCTGACTAAACATAGAAACATAAAAGTGACGGCAGAAAAGGCCTAATGGCCCATCCAGCCTGCCTAGCAAGCTCCCGTAGTTATCAGTTTCCCATACTCATCAGTTACGCACACCGCCAAGGTCAGGGCTCTTGTTGGTTTCTGTTTGAGTCCAATTTCCTTTCACCCTCTGCCTTTGAAGCAGCGAGCAATGATGGAGGTGCATCAGAAGTATGAAGGCTTATTTGTTAAGGGCAGTATCCGCCACACCAGCAAGATTCACCCATGCCTTACTTCAGTCCCCTCCCCCCTTGCCTTTAGGGATCCACAGTGTTTATCCCATGCCCCTTTGAAATCTTTCACCGTTTCTGTCTTCACCACCTCCTGAGGAAGGGCCTTCCAGGCCTCCACCACTCTCTCCATGAAGAAATATTTCCTGACATTGGTTCTGAGTCGTCCTCCCAGGAGTTTCATTTCATGACCCCTAGTTGTACTGATTTCTTTCCATATCTCCCCTGCTCCTCCTCTCCTCCGGGGTATACATATTCAGGTCCTTCAGCCTCTCCTCATAAGTCATTTGATGGAGATCCCCACCATATTTGTCGCCCTTCTCTGGACCGCCTCCATCCTGTCTCTGTCCCTTTTGAGATACAGGCTCCAGTACTGAACACAGTACTCCAGGTGAGGCCTCACCAAGGACCTGTACAAGGGCATTATCACCTCCTTGTTCTTACTGGTTATTCCTCTCTCTATGCAGCCCAGCATTCTTCTGGCTTTAGCTATTGCCTTGTCACATTGCTTCACTGTCTTCCAATCCCCAGCCACTATTACCCCATTGCGCTTTTTTGTGATATATTCGTACATAACGATGTCGGCAATGAGGGGGAAAACTAACTTTTTTTTTTTTGGAGCCTCATCAGCACAGGAAAGGCTCAGATTTAACCCAGCCTCCTCGTGCGATGTCACGGCTTGCAGGATAGATTAATCATTGCTGAGGTGGTCTCCACCTCCGTTGTTATGGGTGCCCGGCTGCCTGGCCGCGGATGATTGCTAAAATCCTTCTCCTAGCTGAGTCCCTATCCTTCCCCTAGCTGAGTCCTCTCCTGAATCAGCAAACACGAGACTTTAAAATCCGATGTTGAGGACTTTCTTTTGGATTGGGTTTTGTACTCATCCTAAATTGATCCAAAGACTCCTTCTGTTCCAACAATGAAGACTGAAAAGAGCCCGGTGATATGGTGTTCTTAATTCGGCCTGTCAGCATTTCAATCTGTGGCATAATCTCTTCTGCAGCCCTTTTAGTGATTTCCACAGTGAGTATGATCAAATCCATCGAGCAGCTATTTAATAAAGCAGCCGTTTCTGAACGGAGGTCTGATCTTCTTTAAGTAAAGCGGGCCCTTCTGAACATTATGATGACTGGTTTGTCAAACTCGCTTTTTTTTGTTTATTCCTCCAGAAACCTGTTAGCGCTTAATGCACGAATTTCGCCCCTGACGAAGGCAAGCGAACGTGGAACGCGCCAACCCCCTCGGGCTGAACCTGCTATGGAAAAATTATTGCGGCTTTCTATGCGGCTTTCACTTCTCCGCTTTTAGACGTAAAGAAGCAAATGGACTGAGCTCGCTCACTTCTTACATGCATTTCAAAAACGTAATCAGAAAATCGACAAAAAAACCCCAAAAAAGCTATTTAAGAACGTGTGAGACCAATTATTATCAAAAAATAAATCAGTGACAGAGCGCCTATTGAGCAAAGATGCAATGCTTCCAGTGTTTAGTTGTGCAATTGTTTTCTGAAGGTCTCTTGACCTCATTCTGTAATTGTTGTTTTTTATTTTGTTTTATTTTATACCTTCAATTTTATTGGGTTCATTTTCATTTTTCAGCAATTATAATTAATAACAAAAGAGGCCAGCGCTAGCTACATTAGCATAGGTGGTGTGGGGTTTTTTTTGCCTTTTAAGTACTAGTTTGGGTCTTTTAAGGCTGTGCTCTGCATGTTCCTCTGTTTGCTTTCTTAAGCTGCCAACTTGTCAGTTAACTTCATAAAACACTGAAGGTCACCCTTGTTCAGTCCGTAGCCCACTCCCAGATTTGCAAAGATGGGTACAGACTGAGCGCCTAATCTCACGACCTCAGAACAATTAATAACGTGGATCCCTCTGCACTCTTCTGACGCCGGATGCTAAAAAAAAGCCGGTTACCCCACCATCTCTTTCCGGAGGAGACTGTCCCCGGGGGCACTTAGAACGGCCCATGGGGGGTAATCTCACCCTGAGTGCGGGGCAAACAAGCTCGTGTTTATATTTGAAAGTCCTCCCTGCTGGAAAGTGCCCTTCAACCAGCCAGCAGCTAATCCTGGAGCCCAGGCAGACTGAAAGCAAAGCCCAGGAAAGAGGCAACAGCAGAATGCAGAGCCCTGTCACCCCCCCCCCCGGAGAGGCAGGTCTTCCTTACCTCTGATGTCCCAGCACCACCTCAAGTACTCCAGCTTAATCACTAGGAAGATGATCTTTACAATGATCCTGATCATGCCGGCAGTGGGAAACCTGAGACCAGCCGGCATCTCCAAGGCGCAGGCAACGAGAGGGACGAGCCCCTTGGCAGAGGCATTTAAAGCAGGGCTCCTTCCTGTCAAAGAGCCCTGAAGCTCCTGACGTTTCTGTACTGACAGAAGGTTTTTGTGCGTCTTTTCTTAAACAATGAAGAAAATGCCTCATAGCACGCCCTTAACTTGGTATGTTGTAGCTTCCGGGCATCACGCCCCGACCCTACCCCCTTGTCAACAATGATGATGGGCTACAAGGCCCATAATACTCTTTTTTTTTTTTTTCTTTTTTTTTTATTAAGTGGATGAAAAGGCCACAGCCATGCGAGCATGAACTTAAACATCAACATCCAGACATACTTTAAGCAAACTTAACATTCACCTTCTATAAAATGGGCCTTCGCCCCCAACCGGCAAGACTTCGTGCCGTTACCCCCCCAGCTTGCTGCCCGTGTCCCAGTGAGGCGGCAGCCCTCCAACCTTCTGCTCCGTGAATGCTGCCTCACCCCCTCCCCTGGTTACACTGATTTGTTTATTTAGAAATTGCCGTGCCATGCTGGGTCAGACCAAGGGTCCATCAAGCCCAGCGTCCTGCCTCCAACACATATCCCCCCCTCAGTCGTCTCTTCTCCAAGCTGAAAAGTCCTAACCTTTTTAGTCTTTCTTCATAGGGGAGTTGTTCCATTCCCCTTATCATTTTGGTAGCCCTTCTCAGTACCTTCTCCATCGCAATTATATCTTTTTTGAGATGCGGTGACCAGAATTGTACACAGTATTCAAGGTGGGGTCTCACCATGGAGCGATACAGAGGCATTATGACATTTTCCATTTTATTCACCATTCCTTTTCTAATAATTCCTAACATTGTTTGCTTTTTTGACTGCCGCAGCACACTGTACCAACGATTTCAATGTGTTATCCACTATGACGCCTAGATCTCTTTCTTGGGTGGTAGCAGGGCCGGAGGAACCACTAGACGAGCTAGGCCTCTGACTAGGGTGCCGAGATTTAGGGGGCGCCACGGCAGGCAGCAGAATTTTGAAAGGGCAAAAAGTGCCCTTTCAAAATTCTGCCAGCCCCCGACTCGCCCTGCCTCCCCACCAGTGCCACCCTCCCGACGCCCACCCCTGGTGGTCCAGCGGAGGGCCCGGGAGCGATCTGCTGCTCCCGGGGCCTCGGCTGCCACTAAGCAAAATGGCACTGGTGACCTTTAGCCCCTACCATGTGACAGGGGCCAACCAATGGCACCGGTAGCCCCTGTCACATGGTAGGGGCTGAAGGCCACTGGCGCCATTTTGGTTAGTGGCAGCCGAGGCCTCGGGAGAAGCAGATCGCTCCTGGGCCCTCCGCTGGACCACCAGGGGGGCGTCGGGAGGGTGGCACTGGGGGAGAGAAAGGGCGAGTCGGGGGCTTAGTCTCCAGCTGCGCCAATCTTCCTTTCTTCGGCCACGTGATCTTCTTTCTGTGTGTATGTGAGATGTGGTGTGTATGTGAGACAGGAATGGTGCTTCTGTGTGTGTATGTGGTATGTATGTGAGAAAGGAATCCTCCAGTTTAAAAAAATTAAATGTGATAATACATATACCTCAACTTTTGTGCTGGAAGCGCAATGTTTGAAAAGTTGGATGAAAGATTAAATTACTGAATTTTAAGCATCCCTCTTCTGGAAAATAAAATTTAACAAAGTGGGTAGAGACAAATACTAAAGCAAAAAAAAAAATTAAAGTATTTAAAATGTTCATCTCAGCAAAACCACAAATTTAAGATACTGATGCAAGGTGTGTGTGTGTGTGTGTGGGGGGGGGGGGTTGTTTTGAAGCATAATTAAAGCATGAAGACTAGAATAGAATAGTTCCAATCTGAAATGGTTTTGCTTTTTTTTTTTTAGCCTTGAGAAAATGTATATTTTTAAATGACTAAGGTGGAATCTTCCCATTTAAAATGGAAGCTGACTAAGGATGTCTTTCTGTTCCATATCTCCCACATGAATAATCATACGACTAGTGTGAAGAAAGACACTTGCTTTATTGCCTGAAAGCGTAAAACAAGAGAAGCTGTACAGTGTGGGTGGCTGTCCCTTGGGAGGACAGAACTTGAAGGAAGGATGTCATTTGGCCTTCTGATAGGAATGTGGTTTTCTTATTTAAAGGTTGGGAGCATCACTCACTTTTAGTAAAAGTGAAAAATGCTGCAAGTCTGAAAGCAAGGTGCTTCTGTGAGAGTGTAATGTGTATGTGAGACAGGGAGGGTGCTTCGTGTATGTGAGACAGGGAGGGTGCTTCTGTATGTGTGTGGTTTATATGTGAGTCAGGGAGGGTGCTTTTGTGTGCCAATGTGTGTGTGCTAGAGAGATGCAGCATGTTTTTGGCTGGCTTGTGACTGTGAGAGAGGGCATGTGTGTGATTGAGCCTGTTTGTAAGTGAGATAGAACATGTGTGTGATGAGAGCTTGTGTGTAAGTGAAATAGAGAGAGCATGTGTGTGATTGAAAGCCTGTGTGTAAGTAAGAGAGCGCAAGAGCATTGTGTGATTGAGAGAGACTGACCAGAGAGGTGACGTGTGTATGTGTGAGAGAGACTGATCAGGGAGATGACTGGTATATGTGTGCTTGTGTGTGTGTGTGAGAGAGAGAGACTGGTTGGGGAGATGATTGGTGTGTGAGAGAAACTGGTCCTGAGGGTGTGACTGGTGTATGTGTGTGAGAGAGAGAAGAGATTGGTTGTGGTCCCTAAGGAAGAGGGACCGTGAGGACAGCTTCAGCAGCTACTGCCACTTCTGGTGTAGCCTGAAAGGGAAAGGATTAGGAGAGGGTGGCTTTTTAAGTTCATTTTTCCTGAATGACTACCATTTTAATTATTGGGTAGTATGTGATGTGTCTGCTGTTTGAAATATTTTATTGGTGTTTGGTAAAGCTTTCAAAATTTGCATGAGTCTTTAATTATTGGATATTCTATTCATCAGCTGTTTTGAAATTCTTTTATTAGCATGCTTTTACTATTATGATTAATGATTTATATATCTTGATTTTATTGATTTGTTTCACGAGGAATGGTGACATTTTTGTTTTTCCATTGTTTCACTGTATAGAGTCTGGCGTGATGCGTTTTACAGTTCAGTTTTTGTCTGCACATTTCTATTTATACTTTATGTGGCTTTATTCTGTATTTGGTGAGAGTTTGTGTTCTGCTTGCAAAGACTGAGATGAAGCATTCTTTTAGCAAGTGGTTTCTCTGTAGGGATCTGTAGGAGCTTGGCCTGTTCTGTTTTCCTGATAGGAGGTGTATTGATATTTTAGATTCTGGTGTAATATTTGTGGTATTCTTTTTCATAGGTGGGGTTGTTATTCTTTGAGTGTTGGCAGATAGTCACAGGCAGAGCAATACTAGCTCCCATAAAACTTAGGGCCCTGGGAGCGCAAGTCGTGAATGAATTGATGGCCTGCACAACCTCCATATGATCGGACCAGAAGACCACTCTCTTATTCCGGAACTGGGGCATCCACATGTGTAAGGCTGCCACAGTGGGGAATAATTCAAGAAAGGTGATATCCCGGTGAATGCCCAAGGCCTCTCAATGTGAAGGCCATGGTTTTGCATACCATCTCCCTGCGAAGTAGGCCCCAAATCCCAGGCCACCCGCCACATCAGTGTAAAGCTGTAGTTCCTGATTGATCCCTAAGGGGTCTCTCCACAAGGTCCTCCCATTATACTTCCCCAAAAAAGGTCTGCCAGACTCTCAGGGCACCTCTTAGTTCCTGGGTGGTTCTAATAAAATGATGGCCCTTCTGGATACCTGCTGTAGACCGAGACAATCTTCTAATGAAAGGGCGACCATAGGCATGATTTTGCATGTGAAATTAAGATGGCCTATGAGGGACTGCATTTGTTTTAGTGTAAACTTTTCGGCCCTTATGGAGACAAAGCTAGCCTCCCTCAGAGCTTCTGGTTTCTTGTGTGGAAACCGTGTCATCATTTGCTGCGTGTCGATCTCGATGACGAGAAAGGACAATATTTGGGCTGGCCCTTCTGTTTTTTTGGTGAGCTAGTGGAATGAGTAACTCCTCTGTCTTCATGTCAAATGCCTGAAGAGCCAGGGCACAAGCATTTGTGTCCTTGTGGCCCATGTACAAAAAGATTGTCCAGATAATGGATCATATTTCCCTTACCGATGTCCTGCTCCACAGCCCATTGCACAAATGTGCTGAACTTTTCAAAGCATTTGCAAGATATGGAGCAGCCCATTGGCAGGCATTTATCGAAGTAGCACTTATTTTGAAAAGAACTAGGATGTACTTGGAGAAGACGGAAGGCTGACTCAATGTCAGCCTTGGCCATCCAGGGTCCCCCGCCCCCAATGCCTCACCATATCCCATGCCTGGTCAAATGATGTATATGAAACGGTGCAGGCTTCTGGGTCCAGGTAATCGTTCACCGACCCTCCTGGGAAGAAAAGATGATGGATCATTCTGAATTCACCCAGTTCTTTTTTTCGGTACCACCCCTAGGAGCGAAATCCTGAACTTAGGCAGTGGCTTTTTCTCAAATGGCCTTGCAACCCTACCTAATGCGCATTCTTTTTTAATTCTCTGTGCAATGACATCCCCACTGACCCTCGCCGAGCGGAGATTATCAGCATCTGTTGAGGTTTCAGTCCCCTCGTAAGGGATGTAGAAACCCTCTGAAAACCCAGCATAAAGCCAACCTGCTATATTGGGCTGATAGTCCTTTAATACGCTCCTTAGCTTGGGCAGGTTGATTGGCGTCAGAGCTCTGCAAAGCTCAGGTACCATCTCTTGACTGCAACTAGTGCTCCTCTGTCCGCTGGCTGCCCACCGTACACCTGGCTTGTGGGTGACCTACCCCACACGCAGCACATGCATGCCTCTATTTGCATACCCCTGCATATCTACAGTAGCTGGTGTTATTCAACCGACAGAGAAGTTGCCTCATTTGCATGCTTCTGCCCCCCCTGAATCTCGCAGGTTGCGTAAACCTCTGCCCATGGTGAAAAGGCAGCCTCACTTGAAAAGCATGAGTGGCGAGTTGCCATCCATGTACTAGGCTGGTAAGCATTGCCTGAAAAACCAGGTATGATCTCCTGCACTAGTCTATAGGGTGATCTTGGAAAGTCACATATCTGTTGTGTCCATTGGTTCCCGACGCCCTCTCTCCGCCCTCACCTCTTTGGCGCCTCCCTCTTCGCCCGCGGGAAGATTGGCTGCCGCAGTGTCCTTCTGCCGAAGTCCTCCGGCGTCCCCGGACCGGCTGGATGCTGCAATTCGCCATGTTTCCTGGAGGCCTAGGGGCGCGCTCAGCACGGCCCCGACTGAAGTACTGGCGATGGCGCGAACCCGCGACAGATATATAAGAACTTGCTAACAGATCGAGTTAGCAAGGGTCGGGTTACTCCACCTAAGCTACTCTGCCTTCTTGGACTTACCAGGGGTACCCGCTCCTCGGGGACCTCGCTCTCTTCTTTGTTTTGCAGGTGACAGTCTGGAACCTGTACTCACTCCTCGAGGGCCCTTGTTCCCAGACTTGCTCCGTATTCTCTTCTGCCTGGAAGTCATCACTGCCAACTACATCTGTGAGTTACCATCGCTCTCTCAGAGCTTTCCCTGGAACCAGGTACTCGCTCCTCGGGGGCCTATACATTCCAGCTCCTGGGCTTCTATGAGACATTGTGTGAGTGTTACCATCAGGTTCTGTCCATGAACTCTGCATACCCTGCCTACTCACTATATCTTAGTTTCTCTTCAGCTCAGCCTCCAGGGATCGCTGTTCCAGTATCTGAGGGACTGCAGCCCAGCCGGGCATTCCAGCTCACTACTGCCACCTCTGGTGGTTCAGTATACTGCGTAATAAAAGAACTAGTGTGCTTCTGTCTCCTAACTCTGAGCCTGACCGGTGGTCCCTCTCGGGATCTTCCCCCGGGGGCGTGGTCATCTGCCACTGGTCCAAGGATCCACCCACAACTCTCCTAAATAAGAACAATATCCTTTCAATCCCAATCAAAGCTAGGGTTAACCGCCATATTGCATCAGAACTGTTCATCATACTCTAATCATGCCCTTATGTTCGGTACAAACCACAGATCACGTCTTGGTATTTGAACAGAGCACAACATTTCTCCGAATGTTTTTCCCCAATTATTCTTGAAAGTATTCTAAAGGCAGCTGACCAATTTACTAATGTCTTTGCTATGACAGGTTTGTCTTTAGCTGCCATCTTGCAAGACTCATGGCATTTTTGATTCAGCTCCTTCCCCATTCCTCCTAAGCAATTCAAAGATGTCAACATACTTGTTACGACAAATTTTAGCTTTTTGTAGCTTCAGAAACATGCACGGTGAGGAAGTCCACCGTGCATATATATAACGTGCCACATTAAGCACTGGGACGTTTCTAGGCATGGTCAGCATAGCTGAGGATCCAGCTGCAGGCTCATCAGTGTGAGCCCCATCTGTGTCTCCGTTGCTCCCACTGCTACAGCTCTGGGCTTGGGGGTCTGCCCTACCTTGTGCTGCTGTTATGTTGGAAGCCGCTCCAGTCGTTTTCTCTGTTGAACCCTGCCCACTCTGTGGAACCTCCATGGGTGCCCCTGGGGGGGGGGGTGCAGCCCAGCTAGGGTCTTTCCTTGCCCAGCAAATTTCTCAAAGATGGCCTTCATTGTAGCAAATATATCTGGTCAGGGAGGAGTTTGGGCGGGATTTAGTAAAATGAGGGACATAACGCCTGCTATCGCACGGTTTTAACGCCAGAAATAACTACACTTTTTTTCTTGGTGTTACGCTGTGTGATATGCCCGAAATGGCCATAACGCAATTCATGATAAATTTTTAGAATTGCAATTTGGCCATTTCTGGGCTTGGGAGAGAGGAGGAGTGGAGTGGAGTAGAGAGAGAGAAAGAGAGAGAGAGAACCTCTGGGCATGGCCTCAAAGTGTGCAACTATTTATATCTTTATAGGAGGTGAGGTGTTGGTGGTGGTTTAGGGGGCCAGTTTTGCATGTAGAGCGAGATGTACGAACAGCACGGTACACCTTGGTGAAGATTTGACGTTGTTAGCGTTTTGAGGTGTAGAAGTGGATTCTTGGGTACTGCGGAGATGGCCACTCCCACGGGGAGGAGCCCCGTGAGGAACCGCAGTACTAGGCTAGACTCTATGCACGCAGACACAGAGAATTTGTGTTTATTATACAGCTCGATGGTACTGCCCGGGGTGGACAGTAGTAAGGCAACCCAGTAGAAGCAGTCCAGGGGTCCTCGGCAGAGGAGACCAGTCCCACGCTCGAGTAGATGAAAGGGCAGCGCAGGGTAGCAGAGGCAGGACCCGGATGTAGACTCCAAGCGCTGAAGCTGAAGGTGGAACAGACTGAGAGAGTTAGTACTCACTGAGTAGTTAGCTGTACTGATGGAGATCCTGGCAGGCAGAAGCGAAGCAGTTGCAGGCACCAGTGTAGGGAGCGCGGGTCCTCGAGGAGCGAGCACCCGGTTTCCCAGATAGGTAACCTGAAAGAGAGAAGATGGCCCCCCCCCCGAGGAGCGGGTACCCAGGTTAGCGATGAATTACCACGAAGGGCAGAGAGAGAGAGCTTGAGCGCCCCAATTGCACAGGCATACGCAGGCGTGCATTCATTCGCCGCCGGCGGGGGCTGTTGGAGGCCGCTTTCGCCGCCGGCTCCCTCCGGCTCGATGAAGGCGCGCCCGCCGGCTCCCGCCTCCCTCGCCAGTAAGTTTACTTTTTATTACTCTTTATTCACTTTTGTTTTAACTTTTGCCCCTGCGCCTTGCCTCCTTTTTCACTTTCGTTGCTTCGGGAGGAGGGTAGAGAGGACTGGGGCTGCCCCCTTTTCGCTCACCGGCCAGGGCAGGTGAGCGAGGGCTGGGGGAAAGTTTGCCGCCTACCCCTACCCCTGCCTCTAACGCAGGGGTAGGGGTAGGCAGTAAATTAGCAGGTTAAACGCGCAGCTAAACTGCAGGTTAAAAAGGCGATAGTCGGGGCGCGCGTTACTGAATGGGGGGGAATAGCTAACCCGATCGTTTACATCTCATATACGTGCCGCGGGCGGAAGGGGTTACCCGTTGATTTAAAGAGGCGGTAAGAATGGGTTAAAGGGGATAGTGGATCGCGGGTTGGGCTAACGCGGCCAAATTGTGAGTAAAAGGCGGGTTAGAAACGGGGTAACCGCGGCCGCACTTTACTGTATTGACCTGTGAGTTAGTTGTAAAAAAAAAAAAAAAAAAGGCTGTTTAAGAAAAGCTCGCTTTAAAAGGCTGAGAAATCGCTGTCTTTAGTCTGGGTCGGGGGCTCAGAACCGTTGTATTGGTCACATCATGCTCCGTTATGAACCACAAGAGCGAGGGGTCTTAGAGGAGGGAATGTCCATTCTTAAACCAAGTTTCTTATTGAAGAAACTCTCCTGTCCAGTTGTTGCAGGTGGATGGGATTCTGTGCTAATAAGCAGGCACTGGTGACTGTGGCCTGGTTGCCGTTTCTGCTGGCCAGCGCTAGATGGAGCCAGAGCCTCAGCAGGAAAGGTTTCCGAACAGCAAAACAACAGAAATATTCAAAAACCCGTTCCCTGGCGTCACATTTCAGTCCCAGAGATTGTTGCAGTCCGGCCGTTGCGTTGCCAGTGCATAACTCCTTTCATCTCTTACCAAATAAACTCTTCGGAGCAAATTTGTCGAGCTCTAGTTAACTTAAAATGTGTTTGGGCATCCAAAGAAGCGACAACAAATAGAAACTAAGAAGCAGGATTGACCCTGGGGGGGGGGGGGGGGGGGTAATCTAGGATCTGGGGCAAATCAGTATGTGTGGGCTCTTCCTCACTGGTATGATGCTCTTCACTACCTTCCCTCTTCCCCCAGGCAGAAGGCCTTCCATGCGATTCTTTTCTGCTGGCAGGACGCTGGCCAACATGCGCCATACACCTCTGGAGTGGACCATGGACGTTCACCTTCCCCATAATCATTGCCCCTCTGCTGAGTATCCATGGACTTTGTATCAACATGGGTGCTTTTGAAACGTGCCCCAGCCAAGGAATGAATGCCATGGTTTCTTTCTGTGCAGGATGTTCTGCAACGTTTGTGGCAAAAAACCAAACCTGTGGTGGTTTATGGGGGGGCATCCACTCTGCAGTCAGAATGATAACGACGATGTCTGGATTTTTAGCCTTCCTTCCCAAACGATGCGCAGAGCGGCTCGCAGTATTGTTAAAATTCAGGTACAACAAGTCCCTGTCCCAAAGAGCTTACAGTCTAAGGGCCGGATTCACTCCACAGGGAAACTGCTTGGTAAATCAGACCCTAAGTGGGAACCTGAGGCACGAGAAGATAAACTGCCCGAGGACACCAAGAAGTGGAATTTAAACCCTTCTTTCTCTGGCTCTCAGCACATTGCTCTAACCACTAGGCTATTCTTCCTATGTGTAAATGTCGTTTCTTTTTTACTAAACTGAGTTTTATGTCGGATTTGGTGTCTTGTCTCTTTTCCCAGCACCATCTGTAATGGACATTTACTAGCATTTTCCTGGCAGGCTTTGGCCCTTACATTGCTAACATGCTGTTGTGTTTCCAGCTTCTCACGGTGGGAATATTATCATATGGGTCATTTTCTGCCTCTTTCTCTACCCTCTCCTGACTATATTGCAGGACTTAAAGACAGCCTGAGTCCATATTGTTGCCATTGTAGGCTGTTTGAAGAAAGTTTAGCATTTTCCCGTCAGAATTGATTCTTCCCTTCTCACTAAGGCCTGGATTTATCAAAATGCACTAAATATCGCATGCGATAGGAATAGAGGCGTGTTTTATGGTAATAGCCTATTTATCACAACATGTGCTATCTTAGTGTTCGCATATACGTGGGTATTTATACCTCTATATGAGGCCCACCTAGTACCTCGAGGTGAGGTTTAGGTAGTAGTGTAGGGGTTAGGGGCCACTTTGACAGTAGAATGGGACGTACGAACAGAACTGTACACTCTGGTGAAGATTTGATGTCCTTCGGAGTGAGGAAACTCGCACAAAGATGAGATTCGTACAGTGTTCTCTCAACCTAGCTTGATGGACTCTCTACCTGCGTAGCATCAAGCTAGGTTGAGAGAACATTGTACGAATCTCATCTTTGTGCGAGTTTCCTCACTCCAAAGGTCATCAAATCTTCTCTCTCTCTCTCTCACTCCTCTTAAAATAGTGAAAACATTGCAAAATGTGATAAAGCCATACCTAAGTCTGCAGCAGGGGATCCATGTCCCACACATGCATCTGGGTGGCTTTTAAAATCCCATGAGTGCCTGGAAGCTCAACTTGTTCACTTGACCCCTGATTTGGCAACATGGCAGAAAACCCTATTTTCCTTCTGCACTGCTGCTGAAACAACAAAATGTCCTGCAATTCCTTTTTTGGATGTTTTCTGTTTACGCATAATGTAATCCGTGTATTATTCTTGCTGACAGGTGTGTTCAGGGATCGGCGCTTCCATTAGGCAAATCCCACCAGCACAAGGCCCAGAGGGGGAAAGCAAATACGGCCACAGATGGGAGCCCTGCGTCGGAGCTGCTGCCAATAGATAAGTTGGGGGGTCTCGGGCACCTACTCACGCACTGGTCCTGGGGGTCTGCGGGGAAAACGTTTTCATTTCAGTTTCCTTCGTATTTCAGTTTATTTACTGTTTGTTTTGGTTTGCGTCATTTACTAAATAGAAACAAAACATCAAATAGAAACTGAAACAAAACCCAAAATGAAAGTGGTCTGCCCCCCCTACACTTCCCCCAGCACTAACGCATTAACTGCCCCCCCCCCCCCCCCCGCAGGTATCTTACCCTTTCCAGATGTCTGCGTGAATTTACCGAGCAGATCCCCAGACGTTCCTGCCCTGACGGACCCTAAGTTCCAAGATGGCTGCAGCCGGCCGAGGCCTGTGCTACTTTCTTGTACGACCATACAAGACGGCCCACACCTCACTCAGGCCCAGCCACCGCCATTTTGGAACCAGGACTGGGAGCAGCGGGAGCGCCTGGGGATGACTCCTAGGCCTTTCTGCTTGATAAGTTCGCGCAGCTTATGGAGAAAACCAGAGGGGAGGTTAATTTGAATGTTTTAATGCTTCTCAGGTCTGTTTGACGACTTTCCAAAATGAAAGTCAATGGAAGACATTTTTTTTTTTCAGGGTGTGATAGGGGAAGGGATTTTGTCAAATTTTTCATTTCAAAGGGAACGCACAACTCTAATAATTGGCCGCATTCACGATTTTCACCCTCCAGCAGATTAAATCAAATCCACTAAGAAGAGCTATTCTGAGAGTTGAAGCTCCTGGCTTCATCCCCAAGTGCTTTCAAGATCTGTTTTGCATAAATAAGGTAATAAACTGTTTTCTCTAAAACAGATTAACAGCCATGTAACTATGCTCTTCGGTACAAAGGGAGCATTTCATGAGATCGGTTTATTTTTCACTCGTCAGAGTCCCCACGAATGCTCTCAACAAAGGCTCAGGAATTTGGTTATCAGTCCTCAGCCACTAACTTCCTCTTCAGTTAAAATTAAAGTACATGAATATTTAGTTTACCTTTGACCCTAAACAGACATAAGGATTTCTGTTTATCATAAAGTCAATTTGGAGAGAGAGTTGCTTGCTACACAAAAAAATGTTAAGTACCAGAGATTTGCCGTCCATGCTTCAGAATTTATTTATTTATTTTTTTAATTTCTTGTGGGAATTGAGAGGCGCAGCTGCTCGGCGGAGAGGGGGATGGGGGGATGGTTTCACGTGTGTGAGAAAAATGAATCTAGCGATTTTCCTCCACCTCATCTCCCCCTCCACCCCCCCGGAAAAAAAAAAAAAAAGCACAGATGACATATTGGCATGGACTAAACGTATTTAACGAAGAAGGCAGCAGCATGGGAAAACTTGTGTTTGTTAAGACCTAGGTGGGGGGGGAAGGGCAGTACTCGGGGCCTACTATTTATCTACAACTCAGCGATGCCGCAGGGTCGCATCAGTGCCAGCGGCCCCCACACTGCGCTTGTGCATGACCTCAGCCCTGATCCTGAAAGCCCAAACCTCTCTTCGGGGGGGGTGTGACAATGAATTCCGTCTCTGAGCTAAGCCTTAGTCTTTCGCCCAGAAGAGGCTAACAATCCCGCCATTGTACTGCCTTGCTCGCACCACAATTTGCATGGGCTCTGGAGATTTTTCTCCTGCCAGCGGCAGTGTCTCAGCTCTGCCCTCCCAAGGGTGAAAAGCCTCTATGTTATCTGCAACTGTCATCAAACGACACACACACACGCACACGTTCGGCTTTATATCGGGCGTGGTGCACGGTTCCTTGCTAATTTTATTTCAGGATTTAATTGCATTTTACCCTCAAACCAAACCAGCAGCATTAGAAGTTAACATTTTTTTTAGTGTTCTTCGTATACAACATAAAAGGAAGATACAATGTACAGTGTAAGGCTACCTTTTCAACGATCACTCGTGTACGGGTTCTTTCCCACTTGTAAGATCATAAAAATCCTTGTCGTTCGTTACGCGTGACTTAAGAATAAAACATTTTAGCTGATGCACAGCCTACATGGAAGTACAGAAATATGTCACCGCGCGTACTTTACAAAATTCCCCCACCCACCCCGCGCGTGCGCAAGTCGCAACCTGCCCGCACATGTACACGCCGATATTAAAATCAGGCGCGCACGCGTGCGCGTGCATCATATTTTAACACGCACCTGCCGACGTACGCACGTTATAGAATATTGACACATCCACGTGCACGCGTTGGGAACTGCACGGGACGGCGGAGCTGCTGGAAGCCGCCTCGCATGGGCAGCGCCCAATCCGCCCTGGGCTGCTGAAGCCGCTCTCTCTCGCCGCCCTTCTACTGCTGCTGCTGGGGGCTTGCGTGGCCGCGGCCAGGGCAGGTGAGCGGGGGCTGGGGGAAAGTTTGCCCGGGACTGTGAAATTTTGTCTCTCTCTGCTGGGGCTTGGATTGGATTGGGTTGGTTTGGTTTGGGACTGTGAAATTTCGTCTCTCTCTGCTGGGGCTTGGATTGGATTGGGTTGGTTTGGTTTGGGACTGTGAAATTTCGTCTCTCTCTGCTGGGGATTGGATTGGTTTGGTTTGGGACTGTGAAATTTTGTCTTTCTCTGCTGGGGCTTGGATTGGGTTGGTTTGGTTTGGGACTGTGAAATTTCGTCTCTCTCTGCTGGGGCTTGGATTGGGTTGGTTTGGTTTGGGACTGTGAAATTTCGTCTCTCTCTGTTGGGGCTTGGATTGGTTTGGTTTGGGACTGTGAAATTTTGTCTTTCTCTGCTGGGGCTTGGATTGGGTTGGTTTGGTTTGGGACTGTGAAATTTCGTCTCTCTCTGCTGGGGCTTGGATTGGGTTGGTTTGGTTTGGGACTGTGAAATTTCGTCTCTCTCTGTTGGGGCTTGGATTGGTTTGGTTTGGGACTGTGAAATTTTGTCTTTCTCTGCTGGGGCTTGGATTGGGTTGGTTTGGTTTGGGACTGTGAAATTTCGTCTCTCTCTGCTGGGGCTTGGATTGGGTTGGTTTGGTTTGGGACTGTGAAATTTCGTCTCTCTCTGCTGGGGCTTGGGTTGGGTTGGTTTGGGACTGTGAAATTTCATCTCTCTCTGCTGGGGCTTGGGTTGGGTTGGTTTGGGACTGTGAAATTTCGTCTCTCTCTGCTGGGGCTTGCCTGACGATTGGTTTCGTTTGGGACTGTGAATTTTTGTCTCTCTTGTCCGTCCAAAGGAGGGTGCTTTGTTGCGCTCCCTGCCTCCGATCGCCGGCTGCTGGGGCTTGCTGGCGCCGGGCGCTCAAGGCAGCGGGGTCTGTAGGAGAACATCCACTTCCTGGTATCTGTCATTTCAAACGTCATTTGAAATGACAGATACCAGCGCACCCAGGATACTATATAGGCGCTGTATAGCGCTCTATACAGTAAACTGGATTGCGCTTCATGGACGCTTCTTGGACGCGGCTTGCATTTGCATGCCATTTAAATACTGTATCGAGCGGTAGGTGATCCGGACTGTGCGTGCGGCAAACGCGGGTGCGCCCGGCACTAACGCACCTCTTTCTACCGCCCCTTACTGTATCGGCCCGATAGTTTGAAAAGGATTGGATTGGAAGGGCAGCTCTTGCAGTAAAAGCCTTGTGCTGCCTCCTGTAGTTGAGCATGGCCTTAGACCTGGAGGTCTCCAAGGGTCTGGACTCCACATTTCATTCTGCATTGCCCTTTTCCCTCACCCCACTGCCACCTTTCTTCTCTGTCTGGACCACCTTAAAAAAAAAAGGGTTAATTTCTGATTCTCTTCCTGCCTTGTTAGTTTTCATAAAGTTAAAAAAAAAAAACACAAAACAACAAGATTTCTGCACAGTATGGTGTTTCCTTTCGGGAAGCTCGGTGTCGTCCAGCTGTGCTTCAGACAGCCAAAAAAAAAAAAGCAAGCTTCTCTTTTTCACATCCTGGGAATCTGTTTTGTTTTACGCTGTGAATGGGATATGACGGTGGAACCCAGAGGCAGATGGGGGCAGAGGATCGTTGAGACAGGGCTGTGCAGAGACAGAGAGATTGGAATTCGGGGAGGAGGAGGAGGAGAAGGAGATATGATTTCAGGTGAGGATGAGAATGTAGGACAAAAAGAATCTAAGTCAGTGATTCTCCCTAAGTGGCGTAAAGGGGAGTGCCAGTGGGGGAGAAGTGGAGGATGTGAGAACCTATCCCTGAACGGGAAGAGAGCTCTGCTATAATCAGACATGAAGAATAGTGTCCTCCTTTGATTTCTCATTTCTTGTAGGTGCAAAAAATGTCTGAGAAAACAATGAAGGAAGGGTCCTGATACCTCAGAAGATGTCAGAAGCCAGCAAAGGTTTTGTGTTGCTTGGTTCAGTCAAAGATTTTTCGGTCGTTTCGGAATGGGACTCTTCTGAGGCCTGGTTTAAAGGAGTTTGCTTGCAGAATCAAAGACAAGTCTCTCTCCCCTTGTCTTCCAGGAAGCAGGAATGCCTGCAGTGGAACGCCCTGGCTTGTGCAGTGATGTTGAGAGTCATGATTCCTGTGAAAGGCACACTCCAAGATGGATGGAAAAGAATAGAGGCAATTCTCAAGCAGGCTTTTGAGATGGCTAGTATGTCTCTTCAAGTGGCAGCATGTAACTGAAGTGACTAAAGCTGACGTGCACTTGTGTCATTGTTGTATGAAGGAGGCTTTGCAGGAAAGCAATATTTCAAATCTGGAGAAGGCAGCACAACTAGAAGTGGGGGCACCCTTTTAGGCAGGAGCATGTTTGATTAATTCATATCTTGGCTAGGAGCATGGCTTCTAGTAAAATGGCCAAGCATTTGTGTAGCTGTGGAGTTGGTCTATGACTTCAACTTTCATGAGTTAGCTGATCAAGCTTCCCTTCAAGGGCAGGCTTATATTTATTGAAAATCTAGAGAAGAGGGTTACAGCCTGGAAGGGAATCTAAAGTTCCCAGCTCCCAGAGGAGGAACAGCAAGGATCATCATTGTCTAGAAGCCTTCAGGATGTCAAAGATTCAGTCCATTCAAAGTTCCAAGAAAGAGGGAAATGTTGAGAGTTCGTGAACTATAGGATTTCTCAAAGCTCCCAATGAAGGAGTAGGGTTCAGAATTTAGAGCAAAAGATAAGTGGTCGGTTATCAAAATTTCTCCAGATATGTGTTACGCCCGTCGGTCGCAGATGGCTGCGACCTCTCATGCTCACCTCCTTTTTCCCTGCACCGTCAATCCTAGGAAGAGTGGCGGCCTCCGCCAGCCAACGCCGACCTCCCCGGCGTCCCCGGGACGGCGTGGGCACTACCGACCGCCATCTTGGATCCGGAATCACCTAAGGCATGCGTGCGCGCACTCAAGGGCCTCCTTTGTACACGTCATGGCAGGAACCTCGGGGGCGTCCCCTCCGGATGACGTCAACTCGATGCTGTACTTAAACCGACCGGCCCTCTGCTACTACGAGTTAGCAAGGAGTCTCCTCATTGCTGAATCTGCTCTACTCCTCTACTCTTGGACTTCCAGTTCCAGATTTCCCTCTGGGTATTGGACGCTCTGGATACCCGCTCCTCGGGGCCCTTCCGCGTCCATGGTTATCCGCTCCTCGGAGGGCCTTCCTGCCTTGGGAATCTACCTGACCCACTCCTTGGGACACTATCTTGGAACTACCAGTTGTGAGTACTTCCTACAGCCTTCAACGATACAAGCTTTGCTGAAGCTTTCCTGCGGTGTACCCCGTGCCTCGGGCCACTACCGCTCCTTCTTCAGTGAAGTTGTTCCAGTACACCCTGAGCTGCAGGGTATTGCCGCTTCAGCTACAAGATCCCTTCCGGGTTCCTGCACCTCAATTTTTCATCGCCAGTACAGACTTCTCGGCGTACCCCGCGCCGTAGGCCACTACCGGATCTGCACTTCTGAGGCTATCTCTTTCCATCTGAAGGGACTTCCTGGCATACCCCGCTCCGCGGGCCACTACCGGATCATCACTGCTGTGGTAACATCCTGGTATACCTCCCTGCTCAGAAATGTACTTATTTACAGCTTCCGCTCTGCAGGCTCTGTTTTTCCTTCCTTCATAATAAAGTCTCTAACATACAGCTTTGTCCTACGGCACTGAGACGATGCCCACCATCTGTGAGGCCCACAGGGCTCCTCCCTGTGGGCGGAGACACCTCTCATCTCAGCCCAGGGTTCACATCTATACAAAAACATAACAGATTGCTAACTCCATGGACCCGACTCAGGTCTCAGCCATTCAGGCCATCCCTGGCCCAAAGTCTGGACGAGCAGCAAAGGATATTAGAGACTTTGGCTAATGCCTTCAACCAGCTAAACTCTCGGCTGAATTCTGCATCAACACCGGACAAGGCCAGTCCCTCTCCTCACGTGTTGCTTGCACGGCTTTCTGTGCCCTTGCCAGCTCCCACTCGTTGTACAGGTGATCCTCTGTTATGTAGGGGCTTTCTGAATCAGTGCTGTATGCACTTTTCACACATATTATTAATCCATCTTGGGCCTACGGGGAAAACAGTGATACCCAACGCCTTCGTGAAAGAGTGCTCCGTTGGGCCCACGATTCCAAGATTTCCGGTCACCCAGGACAAGCGCAAACCGTGGCACTGCTCCAGCGGTTCTTTTGGTGGCTCAGCAACAATATAAGATGGCGAGGCATGTATTAATTTGGGAACCTTTTCTCCTCTGGTATAAGGTTTATAAGGAGTCTTTGGTCTCTGGAAACAGGGAGTTTATTTATGATGGGGAATAAGAAACTACTTATATCAGAGCCCCATGAGGAAGGTAATGGCAGGACAATCCTGGCCAAGAGCCAGGAGACGGGAGAGTTTGAGCCCCATAGATAGGACGAGATACCACGCACCTCAAAATTGGAGTCAGTATACACCGTGGGAGTGAGGGGAGAGGAGAGGAGGGGGGGGGGGGGGGTAGGGGGGAGGGGGGGGAAATGGGGAAAGAAAAGAAACAGGCACCACTGTAATATGTTCAAAGTTTATTGCAATTTGATTACATATCACATCAATGTTCAACATTATTGGAATGTTTATATTGATTGTGCCAATAAAAATTTAAATTATAAAAAAAAAAAAGGGGGGGTCGTATTAGCAAGGAGGCGCTAGGGTAGCTTGCGCACCCCTAGCACCTGCTTGCTAAGGAGAGCCTGAGTGCGTCAGCCCTCCGGAGGTTAGGAAAACCGACGCCCATTTTATCAGTGTTGGTTTTCCTAAATACTGCACAGCCAGGGGGTTCAGGAAACGGAGTCTTTGCAACGATATTAAGTAGGAGACAATACAGATAAGAACATAAGAAAATGCCATACTGAGTCAGACCAAGGGTCCATCAAGCCCAGCATCCTGCTTCCAACAGTAGCCAATCCAGGCCATAAGAACCTGGCAAGTACCCAAAAACTAAGTCTATTCCATGTTACCATTGCTAATGGTAGTGGCTATTCTCTAAGTGAACTTAATAGCAGGTAATGGACTTCTCCTCCAAGAACTTATCCAATCCTTTTTTAAACACAGCTACACTAACTGCACTAACCACATCCTCTGGCAACAAATTCCAGAGTTTAAATTCTCCATCGCAATTATATATTTTTTGAGATGCGGCGACCAGAATTGTACACAGTATTCAAGGTGTGGCCTCACCATGGAGCAGTTTTTTCTGCTTTTCTGTACTTTTAAGGAGTGCTCAGCAATTAACACACACCTTTTTTTTTTTTGCATAGGAAGTGAATGCTAATAGCTTCAATCACATGCATGTGCATTATAGATGCGCTAATCCCCTTATTGCATAAAGGGTTTAATTAGCACCTATACAACCCGTGTCCTACTGCGGATTATGTATTCATTGGCCCCTTAAGTATGAGACGAAAAAAAGGGAGCAGGGAGGTACCGAGGCATGGAAAGAAATCCAGCATCAACAGTCAACTGATTCCACACCCTCAGCCGTCACACAGACCAGCAGAACTTGCCGTGCCTTTTGCCCTGTCAGTGGACCCCCAGGAGGGCTTGGCTGTAAGACAAAGGGAGGTAATTGTAAGGAGAGAGGGGGAAAGGAGTCATGCTTACAAAAAAGACCCTAGCTGCTCTAGCAGTGCTTTTTTTTTTGGGGGGGGGAGTCCTTTTAGATGGAGAGGGCTGATGATCTTGTAACTTTTCTGATCTCTCTTCCTCTATGGTTCTGGAACTTGCGGGGATCTCAGAATTCTGCAGCTGCAGAGATGGCTCAAGATTTTCCAGTTCCTTCTGGGACTGTTTTATTGCAATTGCTTATTTCTGGTTAAGAAAAGTAAAAAAAAAGGGTAATATGAAAAAAAAAAAAGTGTTTGATTTCGAGCATGGTGGGAGGGGGTGTTGAAGCGCTCTTCTACTGTGTTCTGCATTAAAGCAGCCTTCTGCATCCAGCTTGCTGTTTCTGTCGCCTCTGATTGGCTGCTGCCCATGAGTCATCATTACGCGACTACGTGCTCCTGCCTCTTCCTTCCGTGTTCTGGGTGCGCCCTGCGGCTTCTGTCATCGCTTATTGGCTGCTGCCTGAAAGTCATCAGTCTGCGACTGCTGGGGCTGCCGGAGGCAAAGAAAAGAAAGCTGATGAAAGCAACATAGAGAGCTGCTAACAATCAGCTTCCCAGTCGTCCAGCCCAAAAGTAGCCTAGCCCGCACAACAGAGAAAAAAAAAAGCAGACTAACTGGGCACGAAGTAGCCCAATCTAGCAACCATTATCCAGGAAACCCTCGCCAGCGGGCAAACAGAAAGGTTTGTGTGGGTGCGCATGCGCCACATCTTTGTGGGCCGGGGGCGTGCGGGAAACTTGCCGGCAGGCGAATTGCGAGGTCTCGTGCTGGTGCGCAGGCGCGAAGCACTGCTTTCCTTTACTGCTCTGTAGGCCTCGGCTGAACGTGGAAGTCAAAAGGGGGGGGGGGAAAAAAAAAAGAGGCGGCGGAAAAATATTGCAGCTACAAGAAAACCCACCTATCCGTTTAAAAAGTAGCCCTGTCTGACAGGAAAAAGTGCCTTTCTTGGCAACACGGCTTCAGTTTGGAAAGGGCGAGAAGAATAGAAGTCTATTAAAACAAAAAACGAGTGAAGCTTCTTATATCTGAAAATGTTATATTTACTTTTCTAGTTTGTGGCGTGCTTATCATCGTTTGAAGCTAACTTGTAGAGGAGATGGTAAGTGGCTGTCACACCAGTATGGCTGGCTTACTTCATAATGTATTAGAGCTATCCTGCATTGTTTGTAATATTCCTGTTTAAGTTAATAGATTTTTTATCTGACATGTATGGGGTTTTAGACTCTCTTGCTATGTGTATTTATATTAAAATGTATTTAGCAACACCCAAGAGATCAACAACCCTCATTAGCTGCTGAATAGCAATGTTAAGTAATGTGATGTCCCTTCCCCTACCACAGATAGCACCAGTATCCGTGTTATTTCCTAACTATATTAATTCAGAGGGACCAATAAAGGAACAGAAAAGCAGTATTTTATCAGCATGTAGACTGATGGACTCAGGACCAGTGTGTTATGCACCTCTGCCAGCAGATGGAGACGGAGCAAACTGACGTTACAGTATATATTACTTCTGGGGGAATTTGCGCAGAATTCCCTCCCATGCAGAATTGCCAAATTCTGCACAGAAAATAGAGGAGACCCTGGAGGGGGCCTTCATCTTCGCTGCGAACGGAATATGTCCCGCGGCATGCCAGTGAGAGAGAATGTGTGTCGGGGAGGGTGAGAGAGAGCAGGAGGGTGTGAGAGAGAGAGCATGGGGGGATGATGCCTGTGAGAGAGAATGTGTGTGTGAGAGAGGAGAGGGTGACAGAGAGCATGGTTGGTAAGAGGGGGGTGGGGAGGGTGAAAGAAAGCAGGAGAGTGTGAGAGAGAGCATGAGAAGTAGAGGGGGTGGGGGGATGCTTGAGTGTGGGTTTCAGAGAGAGGGAGCCTATATGAGGGGAGGAAGATGCTGGTGAGAGAGAATGTGTGTATGTGAGAACATAAGAACATGCCATACTGGGTCAAATCAAGGGTCCATCAAGCCCAGCATCCTGTTTCCAACAGTGGCCAATCCAGGCTTTAAGAACCTGGCAAATACCCAAAAACTAAGTCTATTCCATGTCACTGTTGCTAGTAATAGCAGTGGCTATTTTCTAAGTCAACTTAATTGCAGGTAATGGACTTCTCCTCCAAGAACTTATCCAATCCTTTTTTAAACACAGCTATACTAACTGCACTAACCACATCCTCTGGCAACAAATTCCAGAGTTTAATTGTGGAGTAAAAAATAACTTTCTCCGATTAGTTTTAAATGTGCCCCATGCTAACTTCATGGAGTGCCTCCTAGTTTTTCTATTATCCGAAAGAGTAAATAACCGATTCACATCTACCTGTTCTAGACCTCTCATGGTTTTAAACACCTCTGTCATACCCCCCCTCAGCCGTCTCTTCTCCAAGCTGAAAAGTCCTAACCTCTTTAGTCTTTCCTCATGGGGGAGTTGTTCCGTTCCCCTTGGTAGCCGTTCTCTGTACCTTCTCCATCGCAATTATATCTTTTTTTTTTTTTTTTTTGAAATGCGGTGACCAGAATTGTACACAGTATTCAAGGTGCAGTCTCACCATGGAGCGATACAGAGGCATTATGACATTTTCTGTTTTATTCACCATTCCCTTTCTAATAATTCCCAACATTCTGTTTGCTTTTTTGACTGCCGCAGCACACTGAATCGACGATTTCAATGTGTTACCCACTATGACGCCTAGATCTCTTTCTTGGGTTGTAGCACCTAATATGGAGCCTAACATTGTGTAACTATAGCATGGGTTATTTTTCTCTATATGCATCACCTTGCACTTATCCACATTAAATTTCATCTGCCATTTGGATGCCCAATTTTCCAGTCTCACAAGGTCTTTCTGCAATTTATCACAATCTGCTTGGGATTTAACTACTCTGAAAGAGAGGGGAGGGTGAGAGACAGCTTGGTTGGGAAGAGGGGGAATAGGGGGATGCTCAAGTGTGGGTTTCAGAGAGGGAGCCTATATGAGGGGAGGGATGCATGTCTCCAGGGTTGAAGAGCTCACTGTCTGGAACTAACAGCGCAAGGACACTGGAATACAAAAGAGTCTCTCTGGACCATCAATCGCCTGGAAGCCCGGGTGGTTTGGTTGGCATGCTTGCAGTTCAGTGTTTGACTGCAGGGTCAAGCGATCCAAGTAATGTCGGAACAGTGTCTTTCATCAATCAGCAGGGAGGAACCAAGAGCCAGCAAGTGTCGTGGGAAATAGACCAACTTATGGAATGGACGGAAGGGTATCTCCGGTTGATTTCGGCCTCTCACATTGCAGGAAAAGACAGCGTAAGAGATTTTCTCAGCAAGGATGCAGGAATATAGGTATTGTCAAATGAGGCATTTCAGCTGATAATGGAAGGCCCCCAACAATCCACTCCTAGATCTGCTGGCAACTTCTCGTAATGCAAAGGTTCCTAAATTCTTCAGTTGCAGGAGAGAGCCAAGGTTCTTGGGTATCGAAGATCGTCTTCCAGCCAGACCTGCACGAAAGCAGCTCAATACCTTTCCCCCATGGCCCGTGTTAGGCAAGATCGATACCAGGATCGAAGGCCACAGGGGGATGGTGCTCCTGATGGCATTGGATTGGCCCAGAAGACCATGGTATACAGATCTGCGAAGACTCCTGGTAGAGATACTCCTTCGTCTTCCATCATATAAGAATCTGCTGTAGCAGGGGCCTGTCCTTCATGAAGATCCGACTTTGTTTTGTCTTACAGTATAGCCCTCGATAGGGCTCTCATGTTGAAGCATGGATATTCTGCGGTGATTGCCACCTTACTATGAGCTCGAAAGTTCTTGCTCATTTTGGAATTTTTGCAGCATGTTGCTTTGAACTGAACGGGGCCATTGCCCACCGTTGGAGAGTGAGACTGGCCGAAAAGTCCTGGAACACTAGAATCTTTTGATTCTCATATGAAAGCGCTTTACAGATTCTGGCCCGACTATCCGAGTTTTGCCTTATCGGCTGCATCAGGGGCTCATCAATTCAAAATTGTATGTATGGAATTGAAATTCAGTTTTGTATGGAAGTAGTTGTATCTCTTCCTCTTATTGGCGTGCTTGAAAATCTCATGCCGCATGAAAGAAAAAATTCAATTTTGGATTGATGAGCCCTTGATGCAGCCGATAAGGCGAAACTTGGCTAAAGTCGGGCAGTTTTAATTTTAGTACTGGATCAATAATAAACTTATCTACTTTCCAAGGCAACGGTCTAGTTTTGGTTTTTTTGTTTGTTTTTTTTGAAGCAGGAAGCTCTGTGCCAGATAAACTTCCTGGAGCTATGGGTGATTTGGTATGCTGTCTGGGTGTCTTGAGATTGCCACCTGATTGTCTGTTCAAATCAGGACTGCTTTGTGGGACAAGCAATGTGGTACATCAACAAACGGCAGCATGGGGTCGTTCCTCCTCTGCCAAGAAGTGGTACAGATCTGATCTTGGGCTCTGTCGCAGGGCATGTCTTTTTGAGCAATGTACCTCCCTGGGACTCAGAACATGCTGGCAGACCACCTCAGCTGGTCTTTTCAGTCACACAAGTGGTCCCTGGATCTGAAGTGGTAGCTCGGATTTTTCACCATTGGGGAACTCTGGATGTGGATCTCTTTGCGCCTCCCCATACAAATGGAAGGTGAGCAACTTTTGCTCCCTATTCCGGATGGGCGCTCAGCCTTTGACGCCTTTGCCCTTCATTGGGGCATAACGCATATCCTCCTCTTCCGCTAATCATGAGAACTCTCTTGAAGCTCCAGCAGGACCAGGGGACCATGATTCTTGTGGCCCCGTACTGGCCCAGACAAGTCTGGTTCCCTCTCCTTCGAGACCTGTTGATCAGAGATCCATTTGTCTGGGGACTGTACCCGATCTGATAATGCAAGATCGGAGCGCGCTGCACCACCCAAAACTCCGAGCATTAAATCTGACGGCCTGGATGTTGAATGCTTAATCCTTCAGTGTCTGAGTCTATCTGACGATATGTCTCAGGTGCTGGTAGGTTCCAGGAAGCCTTCCACCAGGAAGTCTTACCAACTGAAGTGGATGAGGTTCTTCATCTGGTGCGAGGGCCATGGCTTGAATCCATTCACCTGTCCCGTTCCGAGGTTCTTGGATTATTTGCAGCACTTTTCCGAGACTGGACTCGAAACCATCTCGGTCGGGGTACACAAGCGCAGTCAGTGTGTACCATCGAGGTGTCGCTGGCATGCCCATCTCGGTTCAGCTATAGTAGGTCGCTTTATGCAAGGTCTGCTTCAATTGAAGACACCCCCCCTTCCCCTGGCCTCCTGATGTGTCTTGGGACCTCAACATCCTATTAGCATGGCTCATACATTCTCCTTTTGAGCCTATGCGCTCCTTTGATCTGAAGTTTCTTACCTGGAAGGTCCTATTCCTGGTGATAGTCACTTCAGCTCGTAGGGTTAGTGAGCTTCAGGCTTTGGTTACGTACCCACCCTACATGAAATTCTTTCATGATCTTGTAGTCCTGCATACACATCCCACGTTCCTGCCGATTTATAGTGATTGGTTTTCACGTCAATCAGTCCATTATTTTTCCCACCTTTTTTCCGAGGCCTCATTCTTACCCAGGAGAACAGGCTCTGCACATGTTGGATTGCAAGAGGGCTCTGGCTTTCTATTTAGAATGCTCAGCAAGCCACAGTCAGTCCACTCAACTCTTCATCTCTTTTGATAAGAATAGATTAGGAGTTGTGGTGGGAAATAGACCTGATCAACTTGGCTTGCAGACTCCAAATCTTTCTGCTATGCTCAATCGGATCTTCAGCTGGGAGGCTGGGTTAAGGCTCACTCTGTGAGGGCTATGACAGCATCAGTAGCCCACTTACGGGCAGTTCCCATCGCCGAAATTTGCAGGGCTGTGATGTGGAGCTCCCTTCGCTGCCCACTACTGCTTGGACAAGGATGGTTGACAAGACAGTAGCTTCAGCCAGTCTGTCCTTCGCAACCTCTTCCAGGCTTAAACCCAACTCTTCCTACCTAAGGCCCATTAGTTGGAACCAGGCTATCCCCCTATCTGACCAGCAGCACTACAGTTGTTGTGCCTGTTGGCAGTGGCTCGGTGCCGGATGGTCTTGTTTGTTGCCAGGAGTAGCCTGTAGCTTGGTATTCACCTTTGAGGACTACCAACCTGCTTGCCCTAGGAGAAAGCGCAGTTGCTTACCTGTAACAGGTGTTCTCCTAGGACAGCAGGATGTTAGCCCTCAGGAAACCCACCTGCCACCCTGAGGAGTTGGGTTATGGTGCATTTGTTTTATTTTTTCGCTTGTGAATTCTATGTTACGAGACTGAAGGGGGACCCCGCGTGGACGGAAGGATAGTGGCATGTTGGGCATGCTCAGTGTGCCAGTCCAAGTTCTAGAAACTTGGACAAAAGCTTTCCACGCCAGGCTCCATCCGATGACGTCGCCCATGTGTGAGGACTAACATCCTGCTGTCCTAGGAGAACACCTGTTACAGGTAAGCAATTGCGCTTTCTCTTTAGCCGTGGCTGGTGACCTTTAGCATTGCATCAGGGAAACAAATTTAGGAATCACTTTGGGTTTGTCACTTTCTAGGCCAACTGAGACCTGGGAGGAGGAGCAGGCTGCATCTCTTTGCTTCCAAGCATTATTCATGTACTCAAATATGCAGTGCCCTTTTGTGGGGCATGGGATAAACACTGCAGATCCCTAAAGGCTAGAGGTTGAACATGAAGAAAGGGTGCATGAGGGGGTAACCTGCATGGAGCGGCAGTTGCCACCCTTAACAGAAGGCTTGGAGATTATTAGCCTTGATGCTTTTGAAGCAACCGCAATATTGCTGTCCTCTTCAGGGTGGGGATAAGAGGAATGTGATTCGGACCACAGCCAACGCTGGCTTCCCAATTTTTATGGGTGCAGCTATGCAGACATTAGGGAGAAAAGCAGGGGACTGCTTCTACGGACAAGTCCAAAAGCAAAGCACATTCAAGCAGTATCGTCTGAATTATCAGGAAGGCTGCTTACCTGTAAAAATGTGGCTAGCAGTAATCTTGTTATGGTTTTGATAATTGTTTGATTGTAAATATTACTACCCTTAACATAAGGAATGGGTGTAACCTGCACAGAGCAGCAGTAACCACCCTTAACAGAATCATGGGGGTAACCTGCCCGGAGCGGCAGTTACTACCATAAGAAACTTGCTGGGCAGACTGGATGGTCCATTTGATCTTTTTTTGCTGTTATTATGTTATATAACTGAATATAAATAGTTTAATTTATGTATTGCTGTTCTTCCTTGAGTTCTTAAATTACTTGCATTGATTTTATAAACTCGGTGGCTAAAACACCTGAAAATAGAAGTTTACCAGTGATCTGTTTGGGCTGTGTCTGTGAGATGCTTTTACTTAGTTTTCCCATTCTCCTCCCCATCTTGTCTTCAGGCAGAGTCATTCAGTGAAGATCCTGAACCATGGTATGCTGGGAAAATGTATGCAAGATACTGGAAGCACTATAATCAGGCCATGTACTGGCTATACAAGCACAAGAGGGCCTACAGAAAGGCCATGGAGTCCTTGTATTATCCTCCATGGTATCCTCAGCTTTTACCAAACACTCGCTATGCTGACTGGGAGGGAGCTGATCCTTTCATGGTTAATCGGTTCTCCCCTTTCCGCGGTGCAAGTAGCAGATCTGGGCATCCGTACATGTCCAGGCAGCATGCGCAAGTGCAGCAGAGTTTAAAAGGGCGTTCGGCTGCCCAGCAGGAGTCTGAAAGCAATGATGATGGATCGGAGTCTAACGAAGAAGGGGTGGAATGTGATGTAAGCAACATGGAGATAACCGAGGAGCTTCGTCAGTACTTTGCTGAGACAGAACGTCACAGAGAGGAGCTACGTAAGTGCAGGCCTATTTGTAATATTTTTATTTATTTAACTCTTTTCTATACAGACATTCATGATACAGGTCATATCGGTTCACATGGAACAGGGGAGTTATAACTAATATTGAAGAAGCAAAGTTACAATAAAACAAGGTCGTGTGAACTTGGAAACTGAAAGAGGCAGAGGTTTAACGTAATCAACAAGGATATACTGGTTGTGCCTTGGGTCAGATATAGAGTACTTGTTATATGTAGCACTTATATACAACCAGGATACTAGCATTTATATTTTATTTTATTGCATTTTGAAATGCAATAAACCTTTTACTAAGGTTTATTGCATTTCAAGGCAATGCATTTAGTGTATTGGGCTTTGTGAGTGGTTAGTAGAAGTGAGCAAGTCAGTCAAAGCTCAGAGGGTAACCTTTGAACTCTTTACAAGAATGAACAAAGATATTCATTATTGATCATAATGATGGCATGTCATTTTTGTGATAGGTTTTGTTAATAATCGGTTGGTAAGGAGTTGATGGAGAGGAGGAGAGTGGGTGAAGATCTGTGTAACTAGTCCAGAGGCAGACTATCAGTAGCTTTCTAATTGTGGACAGGTGAGAGACACTGCTCCATCAAGCCCAGCATCCTGTTTCCAACAGAGGCCAAACCAGGCCACAAGAACCTGGCAGTTACCCAAACACTAAGAAGATCCCATGCTACTGATGCAATTAATAGCAGTGGCTATTCCCTAAGTAAACTTGATTAATAGCCATTAATGGACTTCTCCTCCAAGAACTTATCCAAACCTTTTTTGAACCCAGCAACACTAACTGCACTAACCACATCCTCTGGCAACAAATTCCAGAGCTTAATTGTGCGTTTGAAAGAATTTTCTCCGATTAGTCTTAAATGTGCTAATTGCTAATTTCATGAAATGCCCCCTAGTCCTTCTATTATTCGAAAGTGTAAATTAACAGAGTCACATCTACTCGTTCAAGACCTCTCATGATCTTAAAGCTTCTGTCACTGTCTCAGTAGGTGGTACAATGTTATGCCGGCAGAATGCAACCCCTCTCTTTGATGTTTTTCATTGCACAGAGCAGCATTAATCACCTGGATGTAACAAAAGATACTGAGTGAAGCCCAAATTTGCCAAACAAGGTAACACACGATTGTGAGAAGGCTGAATGGTAAAAAGGGAATCTGTTGTACCTGCCATATTTAAAGGTATTATCTGGATTAACTTTGTGCAGATTGTTTCCTCAAGAATTGACCGTGCCTCCTCATGGTGCAGTCAGTCTGCATTCCATTGTCTTTTAGCCCTCAGTGCCACTAACTTGCCATTGACCTTTTGGCTTCCAGGTTATTCCATTCCCCAAAGAATGCAAATGGGTGTATAATACTGTACAGTAGGACAGATGTACTTGAAATTGATACCATGACTCTGTAACATCATATAAATGTTTGTGACTCCCCTCACCTATGATTAAAGCTATTGATTTCATTAGTATTGGTAAGAGATAATTACCGTTACAGCACCTTGTAAAGGTTTTCAAGCGCTTGTACATTTTTAACTTTCTGCTGTTGGATACAAATCCAAAATGCAACACACAAAATGCTTTCATTGTGAAAGAACAATTACAGAAAATATCTCCAAAGTAATTAAGAATAAAACATCAAGAAGAGTTGACTGCATAAGTCTTCATACACTTTGACATAGCAAATCCAGACTAGCTCCTGTTCCAAAAAAACTGCCTTAACAAGGCCCATAATAAGTTAAATAGAGCCCACATGTATCCACTCGCAGTATTCAAACAGTCCTGGATGAAGAATAAAACTTTTTTTTTTTTTTTATATGATGTGAATTTAAAGCAAAGACAAAACATGCCAAACAAGGAGCCGCAGAAAGAACTCTAGGATAACGTTATTCAAAGGCACAGATTGGGGAAAGGCTCTAAGAGGACCTCAATGTGTTTGAATATCACCTTGGGGCACTATCAGTTCCTTCATTGTGCAGTGGAATCAGTTTGGCACCACCAAGACACCGCCACTATCAGGCCAACCCTCCAAAGTCCGTAGCTTGTGAGTTAAGGAAACTGCTGCAGAAAGTCACTGGGAGATCTAAAATGACTTTTAAAGAACTCTAGAGGTTTGTGGCTGAGACTGTTAATGTCAAAATCACTCCAAAAATACGGTCTGTATGGGAGAGTATCAAGAAGGAAGCCACTGCTGGAGAAATGCCATAAGATGTACTACACAGTGCTCGCAAAGGGACACCACACATGGGGGAGAGTTTTTTTTATGGTGTGATGAGACCAAAGTGGAACACTCTGGTCTTAATGTTAAGCATTATGGGTGGCTTAGAACAAATTCAGCCCATGATGCTGTCAGCATTATGTTGTGGGGATGCTTTGCAATAGCAGGGACAGGGAAGTCTGTGAAGAGAGAGGAAAAGACGGCTAGTGCAATGTACAGGCAGATCCTAGAGGAAAACTTGTCTGCCATAGACCTGGCACTGGGTAAGAAGATTCGTCTTTCAGCAGGTGTAGAACCTTAGAAAGCTGGCCCTTGGGCCGTTTGCTTTTTCTGATGCCAAGCTAAGCTCACTGCACAGATCTTATAGAATTGGCCAGACATTTTCTATGCTTCTGCCTTGTCCTTTCTCCTGTTTAGCATCTAATTTGGCACCTATTGGTAGAATCCTTGTGGGACTCTGTGTAGGTTACTTAAATCTATGCCGACGGTATCCAGTTCTTTATTCATCTTCGGCCTACTTGGTCTAAGACTGTTGCATTATTGACACTTTTCATTACCACAATTCGGTCTTGGTTTACCCAAAATACGCTGTCTCTCAATCTGCAATAAACTAAATTTCCTGTTTTGCAGAGTTCTTTGATAATATCTTTACTCATTTCACTTGTAGTTGACAATGTGACCTTGCCAGTTGCCGTTCATATAAACATATGAGTCTGGCTTGATTCCAGGCTTCTATTTTCTCAACAGATTAAAGCAGATGTGAAATCAGGATTTTTCAAACTTGGGGATTTTTGTGGTTTAAAACCACTACTTTATTTCTCTGACTTCTATTCTGTAGTTCCGGCATTTATTATGCCCCTCTTGGATTATTGTAATGCTGTGTACTTACTTAGGACTTCCAGCTCCTTTGCTGCAAGCATTGCAGTTGTTGTAAAACTGTACTTAATTGCTGGTAAGAGCATAAGGGCACACATTACCCCCACTTTATCCAATCTTCATTGGTTACCCATCTACTGATGAGTTCAAAATAAAATTGCAGTGATAGTGTTCAACTTAAAAATATTAGATTCTTTTCCTTGGGCTACTGCCCTGTTTCAAATACATACTTCAGTACACGGGAAAGACTTGCTGGATGTGCCATCATCCAAAATGGCATGCTTGGTTGAGATGAGAGGAAGGGCTTTCTCCGTAGCTGTGCATGAGCTTTGGAACTCCCTCAAGACCTATGGCTTATGTCATGCCCTAAATCATTTAAAACTTTGCTTGACCCGTATATTTAGGCTGTCTTATGAGTAATGTGGGATAGTAGCTTTGTGAGGTTTTGTTTAGTTAGGATTGCCTTTGGGTTTCTCAGTTTTTATATGGCTTGATACTGTAATTTTGTTTTTATGTACTTTATTTGTAAATCAAGCCTTGCGCACCAGGCGATTAAAATTGTAATAAAGATATGTTGTGAACTATAGTAACCTCTGCTAGGCTGAAGCTGAAGTCTGTATTCTACACTGATCAAAACTACTATAAACCAGAGTTTGCTTACTGCTAGCGGTAATTCTTATAGAGAATTTGACGTAAAATTATTCATAGGGTACAGAATCTGCTAGAAATATAGATAACAGAGCTTTTACTGGTCAAATTCTGAGTTTTACCTTTTATGGAAATACATCATGTTGTAAGATCACTCAAAAGTACTAAGCTTCAATTAATAGCTGTATAATAAGTAATGAACTACTGTTTAATATTGAATAACTGAAATGATATTCAATAAGATGGGTAAAGATATGTCTGTATTTCCCGATTTTTGTTTTTCAGATTGGTTATGGCTAACTCTTGCATGCAAGTAAAATGAAAGGAACATTACTGAAATCACTAGGTATAGTTATTGTCTGATGTTTTATATAGCACCTAATTCAAAGGCAGTCTGGCTCCACAACAGTGATCCTGAGCAAAAAGCAAAAATAACAATGGAGTGGCTCAGCAAGAAGAAAGTGAATGCCATCAAATGGCCCAGAAAAAGCCCAGCTTGAATCCAATAGAAAATCTGTGGTAGGGCTTGCTGTCCACAGACAATCTCTAGCCAACTTGAAGGAGCTTGAGCTCTTCTGCCAAGAAGAATGGGCAAAATCTGCACTGTGTAAAGAAGGCAGACATCTATGGCTGTTATTACTGCAAAAGGGGCTTCCTCCAATTATTAATTCAAAAGGTGTGAAAATGTATGTAGTCTCCTTGGTTTTTTTTTTTATTTTGATTATTTTTGGAATATTTCTATAATTGTTCTTTCCTAGCATGTAGACATATGGACTCAGGACCAGTGGGTTATGCTCCCCTGCCAGCAGATGGAGACTGAGTAAGCTGACGTCATGGGGTGTGTGTGTGTATGTATATATATACACTCCTGCAGTGACCTCAGCCTGCCAGTATTCTCCGTCTCCAGCAGATGGTGGACGTGCATCTCCCTATGGGAATTGCTTAATGTTTTTTCAAAGGAAAAATATGAAATTCTTATTTAAGGAAAAAGCCTCTCCGGTGATACCAAAAGGTCCCTCCCCCAGTTGAGAATTCCTGAGATGATTTCCATGGTTCCTCAGAGGTGTGCCTTGATCTGGTAGCCGGGTTTCCCGGCGTGGACTTAGCTACTCATTCAGCTGAAAGGCCACAGCTGCAGGAGGCCAAGCAAGGCAGTGACAGCAGATGCCCTCCCCACCCCAATAGCCGGAGACAGTCGCTGAGCTCAGGTAAGGTTTAAAAAAAAAAAGTTTTACTTTTTAAGCAGAAACAGAGGGATTTTTAGGGCTTCCTCTGGTCTCCGTGCTCGGCACGCCGTACCAACGTTCGCTCCCACTCCTGTTGGGGTTAGGGAACTGGGCAGCCTGACGGGTTGAGCAGCCCCAGTGGACTAGGCCCCACAGTTAGGCTTTTACCTTGCATACTGCTTGGTAGGCTGCGGTGACATTTTTCGTTTGCTCTACTGCCCTCTACAGACCATTGGTGTGTGCAGTGTGTCGGGTCTGTGCATGCGTTGTGTGCATGTTTTTGGTCGTGCCTTTTATGTACACAACTTTTGGATTTTCCACACTTCGGTATTTGGCACATAAGTTGTGCGTGTGCCTTGTTGTGCTTGCTTCTGCAGCACTCAAGTTTTGTGCATAAATTTTTGAGCGTGAGCTGTTCAGACGCACATTTACTGCTGCGATGGTGCCGGTAAACAAGCCTAAGCATCGTCATTTTAGGGCTTCTCAGCCTGACCTGGCTTCTAACCTGTCAGCACTGCTCAGATACTCGGGGAGAGTTGTTTTCCTTGAATTTTGCTAAGCCTGGCTCCTCCCATTCTGATGTTGGATTGGTTATGGCCTTGATTGGAGGGACGCCGGACCTTGGTTCTCATTGACTGACTTCTCTGCAGGCAAGGGCAGTTCTGTGGGACCAGCTCTAGTTCCTTCTGGGCTTGGTTTGGATCAAGCTGCCTTTTCTTGGGTGGAATTTTTTCAAGGCTTACAAGCTTTTCTTCAGGTGCAGTCCTCTGCTTCAACCAATCCTGTCAGGTCGGACCCTCAGCCGGTGGCTCCTCCTTCTTCCAGTTCTAGGCTTCAGTGCTGGAGTTTGCTTTGGCTCCCTGTCTGTGTTCCGACAGGAATCCGGATGGCACTGATGAGGTAGATCCTGATTCCCTGGAAGATGGGGAAATTCCTCCAGGACTGGAACCGAATCAAACCCTGTTGCAGTTCTTTCATAAAGATGAACTGCCAGCACTGATTTCTCAGACTTTGAATCAGCTGGATGTTCCTGGTTCGGATGCCATGTCCGAGCCAAAGAAGAATCCATTTTGGTTTCCTTACATAAAGCCTCTTATTTTTCCCTGTGATGGATGCCATTCAGAAATTGATTGATCTTGAATGGGATGCTCCAGAGGCAAATTTTAAAGGGAATCTGATATTGGAAGGCCTGATTGCCCTGGATCCAGCTGTGAGAGAGTGCTTGCATTTTCCCCAAAGTGGATACCCTGGTCTGTGCCGTCTCTAAGCGGATGAGGGAGGTGCGGCCTTGAAGGATGTACATGATAGGAGGATTGAGGCTATCCTTAAGCAAGCCTTTGAGGCAGTGGCAATGACTTTACAGATCGCTTCCTTTTGCGCCCTAGTGGCATGATCTTGTTTGCTTCTCTCTCAGGAGGTTGATGACTCTGGAGGGAATTCCAGAGTGTTTATGGAACTCACTGCTGCCTATTTAGCAGACTCAGGCTGCGGCCAGAGGAGTGGCTTCGGTGATAGCAACCAGGCGTCAACTCTGGTTGCAAAATTGGTCAGCTATTGCAGCCTCCAAAGCTAATCTTACAAAGATGCACTTTAAAGGCTCACTCTTGTTTGGGAGCGAGTTGGAGAAACTGGTCAGTAAGGTGGGCGAATCTCCAGTTCCTCGGTTGCCGGAGGTTAAGAAGCAATTGCAGCGTCCCTTTGGTATGAGAGGTCGTCTCTGAGGTTCCAAGCAGTTTCGTCCCTACAGGGGGGTCGATTTTTTTTTTTTTTTTTTTCTTTTTCAGATGCCTTGACCTTTGGGTAGGTCTCAGTCCTTTCCTTTCCAGATAGCCCAAGAGAGGACCATGTTCAGGTGGCAGAATTTCCCAAGCTTCCTAATGAAGGTTTGCCAACCCGCCTTCGGGAATAAGAGATAATAAATTAACATTTATTAAAAACTAAGTTACCGAACCTTATGGCACCCATGTAAACTGAAAGATTTTAATTGCATTACTTTATGTGCTTTACTGTAAACCGTTGTGACGGTACCCACCTTAACAACGGTATAGAAAAGATTTTAAATAGGACGACGCTTCTCTCTTTTACCAGAGGTGGATCGAGATCACATTGGACCTGTGGTTTCTGGAGGTGATATGAGAAGAATATGTACTGGAATTTTGCAGTATTCTTCAGGATGTGGTCATGGTGTCTTCTTGCCACTCCCCCGGAGAAGAAGCAGGCAATGAGGGTTTACACTTCAAAGGTCCTTAGACTGAGGGATGTGGTTCTGGTGCCCACGTTTCAAGAAAGTATGGGGAGATATTTTGTTGTGCCCATCCTGGATCTCAAAAGTGTCAACCATCATTTGAAGGTGACTCATTTTTGCATGGAAACCTTATGCTCTGTGATAATGGCAATGTAGTCGGGGGAATTTCTGACCTACCTGGATCTGTCCGAGGCCTACGTTCATATTTTTATCCATTTGAACACCAACATTTTCGACATTTTGCGGTGCTGGAGCGCTGCCCTTTGGTCTCTCCACCGCCCCAGAACATTTTCCAAGGTTATGTTGATGATAGCGGCAGCCTTGAGAAGAGAAGGGATCCTGGTGCACCCATACTTAGATGACTGGCTGATTCAAGCCAAGTCTCAAGAAGAGAGCTGCCTGGTGACTCACAATGTGATCTCCTTGTTGCAGGAGGTCGTTTGGTGAACCTGGGCAAGAGCAGTCTTCAGCCATCCCAGTCGTTGGAGTTTCTGGGGATTTGATTCGACATGGGGCAGGACAAAGTTGTCCTGCCAGAAGTTCAGATTCAGAAATTGATGCCTCAGGTGCGTCGGTTGGTGAACACTAGACGCCCAATGGTGTGGTACTATCTACAGGTGCTTGGCTTGATGGTGGCAACCCTGGAAATGGTGCCATGGCGAGGGCACATATGTCTTCTCTTCAGCACTCATTATTGTCTCATTGGAATCCACAGAACTATTCGGTTTGGCTCCACGTGCCGCTGTAAATCAGCTCTCGCCTCCAATGGTGGTTGCAGGAGGCTCATCTGAGAAAGGGAGTTTCCTTGTCATCCCTGAGCTGGTTGGTGCTCATGACAGATTTGAGTTTCCAGGATTGGGAGGCTCACTGTTGGGAGCTGATGGCCCAAAGGTGTTGGCATGCCGAAGAGTCTTGCTGGAACATCAATCACCTGGAAGCCCAGGCAGTCTGGTTGGCATGCTTGCAGTTCGGCTGTAGGGTCATGGTCCACGTGATGTCTGACAACGCGATGACTGTGGCCTACATCAATCACCAGGGAGGAAACAAGAGCCAGCAAGTGTTGCAGGAAATAGACCAACTTAAGGAATGGGCAGAAGGGCATCTACAGATGTTCTCGGCCTCTCACATTGCAGGAAAAGACAATGTAAGAGTGGAATTTCTCAGTAGGGAGAGTCTAGACTCAGGAGAGTAGGTGTTGTTAGCTGATTGTGGATCACTGGAGCCTTCCATTCCTAGACCTGCTGACGACTTCTTGTAATGAGAAAGTTCCTCGATTCTACAGTCGCAGGAGAGATCCGTGGTCCCTAGGCATAGATGCTCTCTCACAGGTCTGGCCGGAAGACAGCTTTATGCCTTTCTCTTGTGGCCATTGCTAGGCAGGATAATTCACAGGGGGCTAGTACTCCTGGTGGCACTGGACTGGCCCAGGCGTCCATGTATCTGTAGAGACTCCTGGTGGAGACCCCCTCCTTCTTCCGCCGCACATGGATCTGGTACAGCAGGGTCCAGTTCTTCACAAGCATCCGACTCTGTTCTGACTTATTTGGCCCTTGAGAGGGCTCGCCTGTTGAAGTATGGATATTCCTCCACAGTGATTGTGACCTTACTCCACACTCGAACGTTCTCCACTTCCTTGGTCTATATACGGGTTTGGAGACTTTGAGACCTGGTGTGAGGAACATGGTGTTCTTCCTCGTTCAGTTAAGATCCCACTCATTCTGGATTTTTTGCAGGATGAGTTGAATAAAGGTTTGGCCCTTAATTCTTGAAGGTACAGGTTGCGGCTTTTACCTATTTCAGGGACCCGGTGAATGGGATTCCTTGTCATCACATCCTGATGTGGTCCATTTCTTGAGGGTAGTGAAGCATCTTTGGCCTTCCTTGCGATTACCGGTTCCCTTGTGGCGTCAACTTGGTCCTGGATTTTTTTGGCTGGCTCTACATTCCGACCGCTGCATAACCTTGCCTTGAAGACGGCGTTCGTGGCACGTCCAATCTTTGAGCTGCAGGCCTTGTCTTGCCGGGAACCATTCCTTCGGGTTATTACAGCTGTGTACTGTTACATCGTTTTTGCTCAAAGTGCTGTCTGACTTTAATTTGAATCATTCCATCTCCTAGGCATCTCTGGATAAGGTCAGGAATGAGGAGAAATATCTCCTCTTGAGCTCATTGGATGTCAAGAAATTTGCCATGCGGTATCTGGAGGTTTCTGAACCTTTCCGGAAGACTAATCTCCTGTTTGTCCTTTATGGCAGAAGTAGGCAGGGCGCTCCATCTTCGTGGGCTACAATAGCTGGCTGGATTAAGGAGATAGTCAAGGCCGTGTATGTAGATGCTTAGAAGCTGTTGCCTACTCAGGTTCAGGCTCATTCCACTAGGGCTCAGGGAGTGTCATGGGCGGAGTTTCAATTGTTGTCTCCCGGCTGTCTGCCGAGCTGCGATGTGGTCCTCCTTACACACTTTTTCCACTTTTTATTGTCTGGATGTGCAGGCCCGGGAGGATGCAGCCTCCCACCCTGTTGGGGAGTAGCTTTGGTACATCCCACTGGTCCTGAGTCCAACTGTCTACACGCTAAGAAATGAAGAAATTACTTTCTCCTAGGACAAGCAGATGGTAATCCTCAGACATGGGTGATGACATCATATGGAGCCCAGCACAGAAAACTTAGCATGCCCATCATGTCACTATCCACACGTCCAAGCAAGGTTCCTCTTCAATCTCTTCTTTTCCGTGGAGCTATTGTCTTGTGGTTGTGGAGCTCTGCTCTTTTTTTTTTTTCTTGTTTCAAAGTTTTTTTTTCCTGGTCAGTTCCGACTTTTCCCACACCGGGACCCTTTTTTTTTTTTTTTTTTTTTCCCCCCCCCCCCCCCCTCCTGTTTAGTCAGTAGGACAGCATGGTAAGTTGTGTTTTTTTTTTTTTTTCTTCCTTCTGTGCAGTCGATTCCTGGTGGTGTCTCACTCTTGGTGGCTGCTGGGCACTGACCGCTCGCCGGGTTGCTTTTTATAATGGCAGAGTCAGGATTTCATCAAATTTTCTCCCCTCCCCAATGTCCGCAGACCATGTCCATCATAGATCCGCATGAGGTGTATATACTCTGCCTGGGGGCATCACACAATGTTAGGGGGTGTCGTTTTTGTGACTGGATGACCCCCAAAGGCTGTTGCGCCCATCTAGACAAAATGGAGGAGCTCTTTGGCTCCAAGAAACCTGATCCTTCGAATCCAAGAGGCCATGGGGACATAAGAACATAAGAAATTGCCATGCTGGGTCAGACCAAGGGTCCATCAAGCCCAGCGTCCTGTTTCCAACAGAGGCCAAAACCAGGCCACAAGAACCTGGCAATTAACACCAAGCCTTCATTGTCCACTCCCCTGCCGAGGCCTCCTCTGGAGAGAGGGGCCAGGTATCGGCCTTCATTGGTGTCTTCACACTCCAGGATGTTATCTTCATCTTCCTGGCACCAAGGGAAGATACGAAAATATCGTCACCGGTCACAGTCTTCGCACGGCACTGGGCTCAGGTTGGCTCCGGCGCCTGCTATGATGCCTCCGAAGCGACCCCCGCAGAGAAGAGGCATCGCTGTCCATTGAACCCAGGAGTCCCAGGCATTCCCCACCGCTGCTGGTGCCAGGCTTCAAGGGAGATCTGGTGAATCCTCTTCCATCTGTCTTGTCCATGGCAGACTTTCAAGAGGAGTTGGACTGCAGGCTGCAATTGGTGGTGGTACAAGCCTTGCCACCGTTGCCTTCTCCGTCTGGTGCAATTCCCATTGCGGGTTCCTCAGAGGAAGAAGGCCCAGCCTTGCCCACGGCAACACCGAAACCCTTGGTTCCACGATCGGTGTTCCCCGGTCCACCCAGCTGGACACGGCTCAGACCTGAGCCTATCTGCCTCGTGACCAGGCACTCGCTCTGGTGAACCAGAGCCAGCAGGTCTTGACCCGCCTTTTGCTCCATCTTCTGGGTCACATGGCTGCCACTGTCCATGTTACACACTTGACTCGTTTCATATGCCCAGGGCCCAATGGACTTAGCAGGCCACCCAGGGCCTCAGTGTTCGCATCCGCATTACTCTGCCTCTCTAGGCCTCCTTATCTTGGTAGGAGAGCCTGCCCAATTTGGATCAGGGTGTTCCTTTTCACTCTCCCTCTTCCCAGATTTTACTCACCATGGATGCTTCGACCCTGGGGTGGGGTGCCCATGTGGAGGGCCTCCACACACAGGGTCTGTGGTCTGCTTAGGATGCTTAGTGCCAGATCAACTTCCTGGAGCTTCAAGTGATCCGCTATGCGCTCTGGATGTTCCGGGATCGCTTATCCAACGAGGCGGTCCTGATCCAGACCAACAGTGACAGTGTGGTACATCGACAAATAGGGAGGTTCGAGATCATTCCTTCTGTGTCCGGAAGCGGTTCACATTTGGTCATGCACTCAATGTCGGGGCATGCCGCTGTGAGCCGTATATCTTGCGGGGATGGAGAATGTGGTGAGGGACAGACTGAGTCGGGCCTTCCGACCCCCTCAAGTGGTCTCTGAATCCAGCAGTGGTGGACTGGATCTTCCGCCTCTGGAAAGCCCAGATGTAGATCTCTTCGCCTCCCCCAGCAAAAGCAAGGTGAAAAACTTCTGCTCCCTGTACAGGGGGGACAGCAAACCAGCCACAGGTGCCTTTGCCTGCCATTGTGGCAAAAGGGCCTTCTGTACGTGTATCCTCAGCTTCCTCTGATGATGATGATGATGATGATGATTCTCATGAAGCTCCGTGCTGGGCTCCATCCGATGATGTCACCCATTTTGTCCTTATCAGTTTGATACAACCATGAGACATCATTTTTCTGTTTGAGAAACTGCAAATTTAGTTATCACTGGGTGACATTGCTTTATTTACTCAGACAGAAAGATGACTTCTCATGGTTGTGTCAAACTGATGGATATGTTGAGCTGATTGAGGAGACAAGGATGTATTGGGAAGTACATATATGAGATGTCTCCTGTACGTTCCCAGATCTGTGGCTAGCCCTGTCTCAGGTTGCCATCAGGTACCATGAAGAATGTGAAAATATACTTGCTTTTTTTTTTTTGTTTTTTTTGTATGGATATTTTTAGTTTCCCTGGCAACCCTGGTTAATAACACAGTAGTGACAATACAGTTCTTATGCAATGCCTTTGTCTAAAGCACTTTACAGAAATAGAGCAAAATTATTACCCACTTATACTTTCTTCTCATTTTATGTACCTTGTTAGAATGAATGGCTTAGTCAACTATATTGTCACTTGTCTATGGCATCTGCCTGGAACATTTTCAATAGAGCTGTACTTCAGGCTTGTATACCCTTCAATACGAAGCTTACCTTGGTCAAAATAGGGGTTCATCTTTGGAAAGCTGATTTCCATTTTGTATTTATACTGCACACATTAAAAGTTACACTTCACATTCTTATCTTAGCTTACATCGTTGCTGGGCAAAAAGGGCAAGGCCAGAGGCTTTATTAGTGCATTTTATTATTGCTCCAGTCACATAGAATTTTGTCTGGCTAGATTTAGGATAATTTTATCTGCTTAGATTTAGGGGCATTTTTAACCACAAACTTAGCCAATTAAATTCGGCTTTAAGATAATCAGATAATTTCTCTGTTTTACCTGCCCAGCAGGTTTTTTTTCAAAATTTGAACCATTTTGTTTTATAATGCAGCAACGTGCTACGCATGTCCCTCTCTTTTTTTTTTATATAGAAGTAAAAGAGAAATGGGCATCTCAGGGGAGATTAGAGCATAGTGTGACTGCGGGTCAGCTTTCAAAATTATCAGTGAAATTAATTGACAGCACTTTGAAAGCTGCTCGGTCATTGATTAGTCATAATCAAATTTCTATAACAGAGAAGGAAACTAGGCACCATGAGGTGTTCAGCATATCATCTTGTATAAAATTGTTCTCAATTATGTGTAGTTACAGGCAAGCTTAGATTTTTTTTTCCCCTTTCACTTAATATTTGCAAGTAAGATTTATCAAATTCTGGGGTTTTTTTGTTCACTTGCTTTCTTTCTTGAATTTTAATCATTTACAATAAACTATAATAATACAGAAGGCTTGGGCACAAGATAAAGAAAAAAAAACTGCCTTAGTCAGTCCCAGCATTATCTGAAACAAAGTTATATGGTTCAAATTGGCTTCCATGTCTCTTCAAATTTTCTCTGGTTTCTTTCTGCTGCTGTCATCTCATATCTGTAGGTAACTCATCTATGGTGGAGCACTTGGTATGTAAGTCGATAACCTACATAATTGTAAATCAAGTAAAATTAATTTTAATGCCAGATGCAATAATATATCCTTCCTTCTCTTCCTGCTAGACCAATCTTTACCAATGGGAGATCTCTGCTCCACCGCTGCTAGAGACATCTACGTTCTTTTCGCTCTCATGACATCTCGCCTGGGTACAAGGGAGGTGTCCCAAGGCAGATGCCAGTAGTCTCTGTCTTCAACAGTTGTGGACATATGAAAAGACTAGAGTTGATAATTACTTTTAAATTACACGCACAATGTGTAATTGGAATAGTGTGATTGCCAAAGGTGAAATTTGATGGGGGAAAACGAGATGAGTCTGGAATAGTGGCTAAGAGTAATTCTGTTTTTGCTGTATTCAGTTTTAAACGATTGTGTGAAAGCCAGGTATTTATGGTTTTTAAGAATAATTGTATCAAGGGAAAGTTTTAGACCAGGAATCAGTATAGGGAACGATGAACTGGATGTCATCAGCATATATTTTAAATTGTATGTCAAGACTAGCCATAAGATAACAGAGCGGGAGCAGGTTCCTTGAGTGACTCCAGAGTTAGTGCAGTACCAGTCAGAGCTGAATTCAACAAGAGTGAACCATTGAAAAGCACAGCCTGTGAGACCTATGTGTTGATGATTTGTAAAAAGAATGTCATGGTTTAATGTATTGAATGTAGCAGAGAGATAAAGAAAAAACTATAACCTGTATTGGAATCGAAGCCTCTTATAATAGAGTCAACAGATGAAATGAGCAAGTATTCAGTGCTGTGGCCTTTTCTAAAGCCGTGTTGTGGAAGAAAAAGGTTATTGTATTCTGATAACTGATGAAGGACAACAGATTAGATTAGTTTTGCTAGTGATGGAAGTGAGGCAATGGGACGATAATTGGTAATATCTAGCGGGTCGGCATTCTTCTGTTTGGCTATTGGTAAGATGGAAGTTTGTTTTAGAGTCGCCGGAAAGGATCAGTGGAAAGAGATAAATTGACTATCTTCTGTAAAAGGGGAAATTTGTTATTTAATATCTTTTAGCATGTATCCTAGACAGGGATTATATGGATTATGTAAGGCTTTAGATTTAGAAATGATATGAGTAATCGAGGTAGAATCAATACGATCAAAGTCTGAGAGAGAGCTGATGGAAGGGGAATTGGTAGGGTTGTGAATTCTGATGAGATTGTGTCTGTTTTTTCTTTAAAATGCTGGGCAACATTAATACAGAAGTCTGAAAGTGAATGAACAATAGCATCCTGGCATATAGTGGTGATTGTTTTCACTATACTAAAAAGGGTGTGTGGGTTACCATTAGAAGCTTGTATGAACAGCATAGAAGATTTTCTTGGTGTGATCAATTTCCTTATTGTATTTATGAAGGTAGGAGTAATAGGCCTGTTTGCGTTTTATTTAGAGGATTTTTTTGCCATTTTCATTCAAGATTTCTCAATTTTTGTTTCATCCTATGTAGTATATCGTTATACCAGGCTGCTTTCAGTCTATTTATTAATTATAGCGCGGGCTTTTAGTGGAGCTAATTTTAATTAGACAATTTTCAATGGATGAATTCCACTGGTGGACTAAGGTGTCTGTCTGTGGCTGTATTTGAATAAAACTGTGATTATGAGGGAATCTGGATCTATTTTTTTGTTTTTTTCACACATACCTTCTGTGCCTTCAGCATAGTTGATATCTTCTTCCTTAGCATCAAACCTGCACATATGCTTACTCAGATTCTGCGAGGATCATCACAGCTCTCCTTGGAGAGTTCATAACATCTATTTTGAATTTTCTGGAGAGCATATTAGATAAGCGTCTAGCCTGTGGATCCTTGAAGGTACAGGTGGATGCTATTTCCTGTTATAGGGGGATGATGAAGGATAAACAAGTTCCTAAGTACCTAGATGTTCTGCACTACCTGAGAGGGGTTAAGTGAGTCCATCCTCCGTTCAGGCCACTTTTCCCACATTGGAACCTTAATTTATTTCCTTATTGCCCTAGTAGGGTCACCCTTTGAGCTTCTAAAGAGAGCATCCTTGAAGGACCTCTCCCTTAAGGTGGTTTTCCTTGTGGCAGTCTGCCTGACTTCTGAGATACAGGCACTGTCCTGTAGAGATACGTATTTGATTTTTTTTTTTCCTGGCTCCACCAGTTTCCATCCATGTAAATCAATTGGTTTCTATATCTGCCTTTCGAAATAAAGGAGATGTTCTGTGGGACAGGAAGCTGCATCTCCTGGATATGAGATCTGCATCAATAAGATCTGTGAAGGTCGCCAACCCCATCAGGAAGACAGACAGGCTATTTGTGTTACATGGAGGTCCAATGAAGAGCAAAGCAGCCTCTAGTTCTTATTAGACAGATGGATCAAAGAGGCGATTGCATGGATTTATCTGCTTAAGGGCTCACGGGTGCCGGCTATGGTTTGGGCGCATTTCACCAAGGCATAGACAGCATCATGGACTGGAGGTATCAGCAGTACCTCCAGACGAGTTTTGCAGAGCAGCCACCTGGTCAGCCTTGCACTCCTTCACAAGATTCTCTAGAATGGATGTAAGAGCCAAGGCAGATTCAGCCTTTGGTGTAGGAGTCTTTAAAACAACTTAGCCTTCCTCTCACCTGTAATAGGCACAGCTTTTGTTCTTCCCATTGGTAAAGACTGGTCTAGCAGGAAGAGAAGGAATGTGAAATTAAGTCTTGCCTGATAATTTCCTTTCCTTGAGGCCTGCTAGACCAATCCAAAGCCCACCCAGGAAGACCATGGCAGCCAATGGATCTTAACTTCTTGCCAAGGTAGGCAAAATATTACAACTTTTCCTCCTTTTATTCTCTTTTTTTTTGTCTTCCTTTCTTCCTTTTGTGTACGTGAAGAAAAATCGAATACCTCTTCGTGCCTCAAAACAAAAACCTAGAGAAGAATACAGAGATTAGGAACATTCCTAGCTGTAGGAGGCAGCACAGCACATGCACCAGGGAATTCCTCTCCACCCCTGTTTCAGTTGCATTTAAAAAACAAAGTATGGGGACAGTTCCAAATTGAATTGGATTTCCAATTATTAAGCGAATGCAAGACTAATCCTTTGTTCAGTTTGTTGCTGAACTCACTGCTGTGACAGTAGGGTACTGGCGTCTGTCTCAGAACACCATCTCCCTTTATACTCGGTAGTGACATCACGGGAGTGAAAAGAATGTATTTGTGTCCTCCTATTTCCAGCAGCTGTGGAGCGGAGATGTCCCATTGGTAAAGACTGGTCTAGCGGGACTCTAGGAAAGGAAATTACCAGGTTGAGACCTACTTTCACAATATGAGGTGAATTCCAAGAAGCGGCTCGCGCGCAGGGATGCAGCAATTTTATAACAGCAGCGCGTGTGTGATAAAAGCAGCTATATGGGCGCTCATGTGCGCATGACTTTTATATTGATGCGTACAAAGGCTGCCTCAAGTGTGCATGTGGAGGGGTTTTAGTAGATAACGCGTGCCGATGCAATTACCTGTTTCCCCAGTTTGTTCTCAGTTCGCCCCACTAAGGGACGGGACTTCCTAAATTCTCTAGCTATCTTGCCTCCCTTTTACCCTATTAGCCCCTGACCCTTAAAACACTGCTGCCTAGCCTAGTTTTTGTTGTTTTATTACTTGCACACCGTGCATAGCAGAAGTAAAGTTCTGCAGTAGAGGACCCCGGCACGCGACTGTGCGTATAAATACTTATGCACAGACCATGTTACAGATATGGCTCGCCCGTGCCCTGCCCCCTCTTTTGGACTTTCTTTATGCGCATGCTGGGAGATATGCGTGGGCGGTTCTTAAAATCCGCCCATCATACGCCAGGCCGAGACGCGCGTATCTCCCGGCTTTGGCAGCGTGGGCTTTTAAAATCCACCAGTGTGTTTTTTGACATCCCCTGGTTAATATCGCAACTCCATCGGTTCAAAAAAGAGAAGAATTAAGGAAGTAGGTCCTTTAATTCCACTCCACAACTCAAAACATTAAGGTAATAGGATAGAAATATCATTTGATTGAATGAGCAATATCATTATTACAATGTTGGCCTAAATTAAATTAACAAGTATCTATAGTGCCCTATGAATCACAAAGTAAAGGCATTCCGCAAGTGGTAGCTCTTATAGACTTTGACAAGCATATAACCCACCGATTTTTAGTGGTTTGAAACAGATGTGGCGGCGTTCTTGAAAAATATAATCAGGTTTTCTTTTTTTGTGGTTTTTATGTATGCTATTTGCAAACGACATGCATTAAAAACGTTTGTGTGTATTATTTGTGAATAGTAGATGCTAAAAATCAAAACTAAACAAGATAAAGATAACATGAAATAAATAAGGAAACTATTTTTTTGCATGCACATCCTTACTGATTTTCATTTAATCTTGCCTTTATATAACCCTCCTATAATTTATAAATTTCTTACATTGTGGTTATAGCTCTTACCTTGAGTCTCATGCTATTTTTTATATATATATGTTGAGGAAGAGGTTGTGAGCTGGCAACTTAAAAGATGCAGAGAGAAGGGACGTGGGGGAGTACAAAAGGGAGGAAGAGAAGAATGGGAAAGATGGTGGGGGAGAGAGAGAGAGGCCAATGGGGTAGAGAGCATGAGATGTGCTGTGCTTGGTGTGAGGGCTCACCGTCCGTGAGGCCTCGAGTGCCGCTCTTCGGTCTTCAGTTCTGAGCCACCACCAGCTGCCAAGGACCCTGGAGTGCGACAGGCTCACGTAACTCCCTGGCTCCGTGCCTCTGCTGGCCCTGGTTTTGCTGGGCTCCTGAGTTCCCTTAGAGCAGGGTTGGGGGTAAGCAGCCCCCCCCCCCCCCCCCAATCCCCTAAAGACAACACACGGAGAGAGCTAGTTCCTTCCAAGCAGTTTATAAAGTAACAACTGAATACATTACATGAGGGTTTCCCCCTCCAGCCCTTCGGTTCTCTTACAAGCAGTGCTATTACAGAGTAACCGTTTACCTCCTCTGCTCAGCGCTATCACAAACCCCCAACACAACAGGTCCCTTTAGAGCCCTCCTCCCGGGCTTCCCCTTTAGGATAAAGAGTATACCTCACTACACGTAGATTACTCAGTATCCATGTACGCACTGGAGGGACTCCTCTCCCCTTGAACCTACCTCCATCTCTTCCTCCCCTGACTCCGAAGAGCTGGGCTTTTGTGGCCAGTTCCACCAAGGGGGGCACGCCCTCTTCCTCCACCTCCATGGACTCATCGGTGTCTGCCTCATTAACCTCTCTGCCTGCCACCTGTTCCCCTTCAGGCTCTCCTCCCAGGTCTGGTGGTGTTTCAGGGAAGCTGGGATTCGTAGTCCTTCTCCTCTTCCCCTGCGCCCCCTGCTGTCTGGCTCTGGTATTCCTGTTGCTCTTATGGTAGCTTGTCAGCTCCTGCCTGCGGCCGGGCTGCGCTACATGACATTGGTCAGAGTAAAGGTCCTTCAAGCCCAGCACCCTGTCTCCAACAGTGGCCTATCCAGCTCACGAGTACCTGGCAGATCCCAAAGAGAAGATCCATTCCTTGTTGCTCATTCCCAGCAACAAGCAGTGGCTGACCGAAGTCTACCTGGCTGCTAATGATTTATGGACTTTTTCCTCCCAGGAACTTTTCATGAGTATATTTTGGGCAGGTCACTAATAGATAATATTAAACAGCAGTCGTGGTAGAACTTTGCCTGAAGGGAGGCCATTAAGCAGTTGTTTCAAAGAGTTACAAGTATCGCCCATGTGTATTCCTTGTCTTGCAAGAAGCTGCTATGCCAAACTGTATTGTAAACAGCAGTAGTCAAGCCCACAGAAACTGATCCTGTTTTTAGGCTGGAAGCCATTTTCAATATCTGGTTAAGGCTAGAATTTGATAGAAAGCACCACGTCCCTTCTGACAGCCCATCTGTTCAGATATTAAACAGCTTTCCAGGCCTTGACTAATTTGCTGAAGAATCAGATTCTCCAGCACCGCACAACACCCATGATACGTTATCCTATTTCTGTTTTAGATATTTTTTAATTTAGAAGACTTTTCAGAACAGTTCCTTACCAACTGGCCTTTGAACCTCTGAGGAAATATAGTTTTTTTGAAAGCTAGAATAGACCAAAGAGACTGCTTATCCACATGAGAGAGTTACAAAAAGGCCTCTGCCTCCTAGACTCTGTATATTAGAGACTTTGCCACGCGGCTGGGTTGGTGGGTGCGACTATAAATTAAAAGAACCAATAGAAATTGAGCAGGTGTGGTTAGTACGGCTTCCTGGTACCAGATTTTTATTTTCCCTTCAGATAGATATTCACTGAAGACAAAGGCTAAAACCATATCCACTCCTACAGAGAAATCTTTTAAATCCAACAAAAATATATAGCCAAAACAAATTCCTGCTCCGAAAGCATTTTTTTCTTTAAAAATGCAGCACACTGTAGCCACTTAGGCACATATGCACGACAGAGTATTTACGGTACTTTGTTCTTTAAGAGGCGGCAGAAACAGAGTGGAAAAAATGGCCGTGCTTTGTACACCGCTGCCAGTTTTAAAAGGGACCTGCCAAGGGGTCCTGATGGAGCTTCTTGTCTGCTTCTTCCTTGCATCACTCTTATTTCAGGCTTTGTAAAGAGAAAATGTGATGAAATGTCAGCACAATTTAAAAAAAAAATTAAAAAAAAAAAAAAAAAAAAATATATATATATATATATATATATATATATATATATATATATATATATATATATATATATATATATATATATATATATATATATATATATATATATATCCATAAGCTACTAGGAATCCTTTCCAGTGCTTAAGCCTTGCTCCTGGGTAAGACATTGGTGCTCAAAAAATAGATACAAAATATATTTTAGGCCTAGATTTTTTTTTTTTCATCTGTTTTAAAACACAAGATTATAAAGAACTGTGCTAGGAAGTGTACATTTCCATAATGAGGATACCAGCTCCTCCTGCTGTTCACTACTTCAGCTTTTGTCCTGCCGCTGCACTGCATCAGACCATAGGCTTTTCTGTTTAGTAAAGGGAAATGTCTGATTTACAAACAGAAATTGCAGTTAGGTTAGGGACTGCTGTGCTTCTCACTAAGAAAAAGAGTGACAGCGCTACCGAGCTTCACAGGTCTTCCTGTTTTCCGGAAGAAAAAGGTGGAAAAACTGGTAGAGCAGTAGCAGCATGATCAACTCTTTACTTCTGCAGCCTCTTGAGTACGTAGCATGTTCCTCGCACAGCGGTTTATTTAGATTTCAGCATTGTAGGACATTGACTGCAGTTGGAAATGGAGAAAATGATTTTGCAGCAGTTCAGTTTTTTGGGGTTGGTTTTAGCATTTAGTGCACTAGAAATGTGTTCCTTGCATGGGTTGCCAAGGATACATGCATAGCTCTGACTGAGGGGGTGGAAAAGCGTGTTACATGCCACTGTGGCAGGCAGCAGTACTTGCTGCTAGAGGGAGAGAAAAGTAACAGTCTTCAAAGCAGCAGAGCAACGAATACAAACATTTCTATTTCTATACGCCTTCCCCCCCCCCCCCCCCCCCCAAGGAGACCCTAACCAGTTTACGGCATTCATTATAAAGCAATACAATGGAAAACATATTCATTGCAAAGAGCCAATGCCCCATTCCCGTGCATGCTGTTGTGAAATAATAAGAGGAAGTTTGTTTGTTTTATTTATTTATTTAAAAACCTTTCTATACCGGCATTCGTAGGACACATCATGTCGGTTTACAAAAAAACTGAGAAGGAAAGGAAATTACAATGAACAGGGGAGGGGGATAACTGGGTGAATACACAAGTATAAGAGGATAGTTAACAAGCAGCGATACAGCTATTTGCATTCGATTAGGATTAGATATGCAAATGAACTAATATACAATGTTACATGGCACATGCATTTGATACATTTAGCATATGGAACTTATTTACAGTAAAACGGGGCATGTGCACGATACACAGGGATGGTTGCAGGGGGGGGGGGGTGTGGGGGTAGGGGGAAGGGGGGGGAGTGGGGAGTGGGGAGGGTTCTGGGGTGGTAGATGAGGATCAGGTAAAAGGATATAGGCTAGGTTGGGATTGAGGTGAATCATGGAAAAACATTGGTTAGGATTGGGTGGAGTTAGGGTATGCTTGTTTAAAGAGCCATGTCTTGATTCCTTTTTTGAAATGGCTCAGGGACGGTTCTAAGCGGAGTTTGACGGGCTCTATCCCTAGTGGCGGTAAGGTGCCCAATTTTAAGTGAGGGGGTTTGGAGAGTGCCAGCAAGGGAGTTTCTGGTGGGGCGATTAGCTTGACGGAATTGTGGCATGTCTTCAAGCCAGGGTGAATTGTTGTTGTGTAGTGTGTTGTGGAGGATGGTAAGTGTTTTATATTGGGAACGGAAGGTGATGGGGAGCCAATGGAGGTCTTGGAGTATGGGAGTGATGTGGTCAGTTTTTCTGGTGTTTAAGATCCTTGCCAAGGCGTTTTGGAGGATTTGGAGTGGTTTAATGGTAGAGGAAGGGAGTCCTAAGAGGAGGGAATTGCAATAGTCGAGTTTGGTAAGTATGGTGGTTTGCATAACCGTGCGGAAGTCATGGGCGTGGAGAAGGGGCGTCTGCAGCCCGGTGGAATGCTGAGTCTTCACAAATTTGGGCTTTGGCTGCAGGTCCAGGTGTTCATGGCCGTGCAGCAGCATAACTCAAGCCCTGGTGCTCGTATACCATGGTCATCTCCACCCTCTTTTTTTTCTGGTCCTCATCTCCATATTTAAATCTAGGCCTCCCAGGTTAGGGCCTCACGTTGAGGGATGGCAAACACAGTCTTGTGGACGTTAAGGGCCTGATTTTTAAAAAGCATTAACGTACCTGAAATTGGGTTTAGCCGTGTAAAAATGCACTTTACCCGTATAAGTGGGCTTCTGAAAATTGCTGCAATAAATGCCATTGAATCGTCCGTAGGATTTACCAGCGCAAGTGCACTTCATGCACGAAAATGGTTTTTGAAAATTTCTATGATAAAATGTTATGTTTATGTGGACAACTCCTGTGAAAATTCCCCTGTAAGAAAACACTTCCCTCTTTTTCCATTGCTTCACTTCTCTGATGGATGTGTTTTCTCTTCTATGTGGCGATGTCCTTACACTGTACAAATGTATAAAAGGACACTAACAGGTATCTCATATATGTTTGTTTTACAAAAACAAAACTAGAGTGGGATCCTTTAAGATTAGATGCTAATAGATCTCTCCAGAAAGGGATATTGTACTGGAATGTTTTGTCAGCAGCAGTAGTTATAGCTAGAGCAATACAGCAAGTGAAAATTGGACGTTTTATTTTTTTGTTTTTGGAGTTTGTTTTTGTTTTTTTGGAGGGTTGTTTTTTGTTTGTTTTTTTTTTTTAGATGAAAAATACATTGGTAGGAGTGGAAAATATTTAGAAAATATGCCCAGACTGGGTTAATGCCAGCAGATTGGTGGTGATGATGACAGGTACTTTCCAGAAGGCTATATATTCAGGAAACAGCCTTGCTAGTTTCAGTAGCTGTTTAGAGATTACAAAACTTGATGGTAAGATATGGGGATGAGGATAGCAGAGTGTTGGATTAAGTATGGGATCTTTTATACATATCTACCTAGGATGATAGAAAACCAGTGAGTAATACAAAAATTGACTTGTATAAGAAGCAAAATCCTAGATGTGGTCAAGCTTCTATGGCTGTGAGCTGGGAGATATCCTCTCACTATGGACAGGAATAACTAGGCAAACTGGATGAGTCAATTGGTCTTTTTCTTCCAAAATCTACCAGGTTCTAGACAAAATGTTTTCTGACTCAATTTGATTTTGCCCTTTTATTTACTTTTTTCTGCTTTTTTACTTTCTTTGATCCTCCTTCTGTCCATCTTCTTCCTTTCCATGCTTCAGTCCATTCTTTCCTCCATCCAACTCTCTCCCACTCCATTGCAGCTGACAGGCAGGTGCTAGGCTTCTGTGGATGTCTGCTCTGACTGTGGAGGTGATGCAAGCTGGTGGTATTGAGAGTAAGCAAAGGATGAGTGAGTGTGTGGCAGATAAAGCAAGATAAGATATGCTGAATATATCTGCCAGAAAAATCCAGAAAACTTGGAGTAAATGGGGGAAGGAAGAAAGGACAGACAAATGGTGAAGTTGCTAAACTAACAAAATAAGAGATCAAATACATATAAGAATTGGCAAGATTAAAAATCAAATACAGCTGTCAAAATACAGATAATGCTATTGTATCAAAAATGTTATAAATTCTGATGTGTGCATTATATTGTACACAAGACCATGCACATAAACCTGAAAAAGGTCCACACGCAAAATTGCACTAAAGGCTGTGGAAACAAATTGGCACAAAGTATATTTTGCAAGCTTCTTTTAATTTGTTGTAAAGATTTCAGTTTACTATGAAGAGCAGCTGGAAAGCTATGACTATAAATGCTCGTAGTCTAGGCAACAAAATCCCAGATCTGCAGGCCCTAATGGTGGAGGTGGACCTGGGACATCGTAGCTATTATGGAGACATGGTTCACTGATTCTCATGATTGGGATACGGCCATCCCTGCTATTTAAGGGAGGACAGAAAAGGGGGTGGAATAGCTCTTTATGTCAAACAAAATCCAAGCAACTGAAATGCAAGGGACATGGAGTAGAGAAGAAGCATTATGGACTGTCCTAAAAAGTTTCCAGTTTTACTGGTGTGATCTACAGGCCACCAACTCAAACAGATGAACTGGTCAGAGAACTCCTCAGACATCCAAAAGGTGGGGAAGAATGTGGTGTTGCTTGTTGGAGATTTTAATCTGCTGGATGTTGAGTGGGGTATCCTTTCTGCGGAATCTGAGAAGTAGAGAGATAGTGGATGGCCCTTCAAGGGGCTCTGCTCAATCAAATCATAATGGAACCCATGAGGGAAGCTATGATATGTGGTCTAGTGCTCATTAATTGTGATAATGTCTCTAGTGTTCGGGTAGGGGCTCATCTGAGCACCAGTGATCATCAGATGGTATGGTTCGATTTTTGTGACTAGGATACAGAGAAGTTGCATAAAGATCTGAGTTTTGAATTTCATAAATACTCTTTGTAAAAATGAGAACATACCTGGAGGAAGAACTGGAAGATTGGGGGAAAAAATGGGTGAGGTGGAACAGTGAGCCAAGTTAAAAGGATCTATTACAAAGGCAACACATTTTATATATTAGAAAAGTAAACAAGAATAAGAAGAAAAAGAAACCAAACTAGTTCTCTAAGGAGGTGACTGAAAAAATATAGGCAAAAAGAACTTTCAAGAAATATAAAGGATCCCCTAAAAAGGAATACAGAGAAGAATATATGTTAAAACTGAGGGAGACGAAGAAAGAAATAAGGAAAGCAAAAAGGCGGAAGAAAGGATTGCCAAAGAGGTAAAGCGAGGTGATAGAACATTTTTTAGATATATCAGAGAAAGAAGGGAGGCCAGAAGTGGTATAGTGAATTTGAAAGGTGATGAGGAGGCATGGCAGAAATATTATACTTCAGTTCGATATTCACTAAAGAAGACCCTGGAGAAGGACTATTGCTAGTTGACAAAAACTTAGTTGGTAAACTGAAAGGCCATGGGGCCAAATGGGATACATGCCAGGATACTGAGGGAGCTCAAGAGATGTGCTGGCAGGTTCACTGCAGGACCTGTTCAATAGATCCCTGGAAACAGGAGTGGTGCCCCAGGACTGGAGAAAAGCAATGGTAGTCCCACTTCACAAGAGAGTTAGCAGAGAGGTGGCTGGAAATTACAGGGAGATTTGCCTTACTGTGGTGGGAAAATTAATGGAGAGACAGCTGAAGGAAAGGATAATCAATTATCTACAATCCGGTGGGTTACTGGACCCAACGCAGCATGGATTCACCAGGGGAAGGACCTGTCAGACAAATCTGATATTTTTTTGATTGGGTGACTAGAGAATTGGATTGAGAAGAATGCTCAATGTGATCTACTTGGCTTTCAGCAAAACTTTTGATACGGTCCCACATAGGAGACTTGTGAATAAAATGAGAAGCTTGGGAGTGACCGCCAAGCTGGTGGCCTGGATAGCAAACTGGTTGACTGATAGGAGACAGTGGGTAATGATAAATGGAACCTACTTTGAAGAGAGATTGGTGTTGGGACCAGTTCTGTTCAATATCTTTATGAGCGACATTGTGGAAGGGATAGAAGTAAAGTTTGTCTATTTGTGGATGATACTAAGATCTGCAACAGAGTGGACATGCCAGAAGGAGTAGAGAGAATGAAAAGTGATTTAAGAAAGCTTAAAGTGTTCAAAGATTTGGCAGCTAGGTTGCAGTGCCAAGAAGTGCAGAGTCATGCATCTGGAGTGTGGTAATCCAAAAGAACTGTATGTGATAGGGGGTGAAAGACTGATGTACACAGACCAAGAGTGGGATCTTGGGGTGATAGTGCCTAGTGATCTGAAGATGGCAAAACAATGTGACAAGGTGATAGCTAAAGTCAGGAGAATGCTGGACTGCATAGAGAGGAATAACCACTAAGAAAAAGGAGGTGGTGATGCCCTTTACATGTCTTTGGTAAAGCCTCACCTGGAGTAATGTGTTCAGTTCTGGAGACGCAGCTACTTCTTTAAATGAAAGCACTATTTTATTTATTTTTATATACCAACGTTCGTGGGAAACATCACATCGGTTTACAATAATTATAACATACACAATTCAAAACTAATAAAAATCAGATACAATATTATGTTTAAAAATCATAAAAATACATTTAGAATTCTTAATAAAACTTCTTAAAAGTACAATAAAATAGGTGACTAAAAAACTCCTCTTGGTGTCATTCTCATCACATAGACCCATTAAATCGTGGCCGAAGACTTTTGTTGTCCTATCTCTATATCCTAGCACAGTCTGGTCTTACACTAGCATCAATCCATGTACATCTCAATGTTGTTGCAGCTTACCCCCGCATCAATGACAAACCAATCTCTCTGCATCGTCTCATCCAGATTCATAAAAGTTTTGCTTCATGTGCATCCTCTCATGAAGAAGCTGCCGGTTCCTTGGGACATTAACATGGTCCTAACCACTCTCACGCATCCTCGCTTTGAACCACTAGATATACCTGCTCTGAAATAACAGACATGGAAGGCTCTGTTCTTGGTCGTTATTATTTCCACTGCATGTTGTAGTTCACTTCTCTCCCTTACTTGCAATTTTTTCATGACTAATATAAATCCAAGAACTCATCCAAAATTCCTGCTGAAAGTTATATCTCCATTACATTTAAACTAGTCCATCATATTTTTTTATCCAAAACCTAGAGAAGACACTTCACACATTAATTAGACTGTTTAAGAGATTATTGGCGCATTACAAACGCCGTGCTCAAGCTCACGGGAAAGCTGGGGATGAACATACAAAAAGAATCCAGCATTGCTATTCTGCGGCTGGACTTGATCAAACTAATCTGGTCAAGGCTCACTAGGTTCGAGCAGCTGCTTCTTCCATTGCACATATCGGAGATGTTTCAGTCAAGGGCATCTATAAGGCAGCCACCTGGTCATCGGCGCACAAATGTCCAATTCATCCTTCTAGTTACAGAAAACACTATTTTCGGTAAGCAAACTTGCTCTTATTAGGGCCAATACAGTAAAGTGCGCTCAGCTGCTTGAACTGTTTAACCCCGGGGTGGACGTGCGTTTTGGACACATGTCCACAACCCCCTATACAATAAGGGGTTTAGAGTGTCCAAACACCCCCCCCCCCCCCGAAACTAATAGCGCTCATCACATGCAAATGCCAAAAGGTTTTAAAACATTTTTTAACCTTTTTGTAAAATTGAGCGTCCGTTTGCCAAACCCGCTGACTGCCACCCCTCTTGGGCTTCTGCGCATTAGGAAAGCAGGCGCTCAACACCGAGCGCCCGTTTTCCAGCGACCTTACTGTATCGGCCTGATTGTGAGGACCGTCCTTATCTAGGAGTCCCAATTATGCGATGGTGAACTGTTTGACTTTAGAGGAAAAAAAAAAGGTTGCTTACCAGTAGCAACTCTTTTCTGAAGACAGCAGTTCACGATTCACCCAAATTGTCCTGCTTTCTCTTCTAGATCTGAGTTAATTAACTTAATAATAGAATTGGAACAGGCAGTAGGGACATGGGAGCTTTTATGTATGCTCAGAGAGGGGGGACCCTGCGCTTCTGTAAATAAAGATCTGGGAATTGATGGGAGAGTGGTGAGCTGTCTTCAGAGAACACTTGTTACAGGTAAGCAACTTTGTCATCGGCACTGAATATACTTGAGACCATAAAAATGTGTGTATTATCCTTTTTTTTTTTTTCTATCAGAAAAGATTTAGATAATACAAATTGGGGATAAAATTAAAATATCAGAGCTACTGAAATTTGGTCCATAGTGCCTGCTGCTGGGCTCCAGGTGGGAGAGAAGCTGGTTGGCTAGATGAGATATGGGGAAGAGAAGCTAGGAGGAGGAGGAAGGTGGGCTTGGGGGGAAAAGAGGCTGACAGAAGCAACAGCTGGTTTGGGGGGGCTGGGTGAGGGAGAACAAAAATAAACAAAGATCCAAAAGGGGGGCAGTGAGTAAGGAGAAAATTATAATGGATAAAAATAATTTCCTTATTTCTAAATAAGCCATGTTTTTCGTTTTGACCCAACAGTTTTTCCCCCTGCTTCTTTCCATGAGCCTCCATTCAAAATTACCTTGAGGGATTGTACATCCTGCCCCAACTCTTCCCCCCCCCCCCCCCCCCCCCCAAAAAAAAACCAAAACAAAACATAACCTTGTTTTGGGTATTGCAGTCTTGGGCCCTGAATCTGGTGTCGTCCCAGAGGCTGTGAGTACTGCCTCCACAGCATCCCCAGCCGACTCGGGCATCGAGCCAAGGACCACTGGGCTGGCCTGGCATCAGTTCTTCTAAATGGTTGTTTTTGGGGGGGTTTTTTTCCACCCTCCTCATTCTCATTTCTACATTCAGCAAGACTTAAAGATCTAAATCACTGCGCTTACTCTGCTGTGATTCTTTTTCCTTTTTATTTTTATTTTTTTATTTACTCAATAAGACACATTTGGAAGAGACAATTGAACTTTATTTTCTGGAAGAATTGGGCTGACGTATCTTTTGGCACACAATGCTCCCTTGATAAAAAAAAAAAACATTGCTGAAGGATAACGAAAGAATCCTGTGAGTGGATTAGTGCAGAAGCATTGAACACATTCCAGCAAAACTATTCAGCAATAAAGAAGAAAAAAAACAAGTTTCCTCAAAATGTTCCTTCTTTGTTACAGCTGGACAGTACCACATCTGGCTGCTGTACGTTGGCAGTGCAGAGTGGTGGTTTGTAATCCTTTTTGTTTTTATGAAAGACAGACCCACACAGCCTCTTTTGGACTGTGCTGACAACAAATACTTTATTACAACTTGAATCTCTGAAAAATAGATGTTTAGAGGCAGAATTGATGCTATAATTGGGCATCCAACTTAGAAAGTGCATTTAAGATTTTACTTTCTGTCCCTGGAAGGGTTGGATATGTTTCAAAATTTGTTATGCATGTTTATGAAGTTTATTATATAGAGATACAAAATATGGCGTTGTTTGTTTTGTTTTTTAACTTGCTGTGGCACACCCCACTACTGCTGATGCTGCTTTCGTTTCTTCTGCTTCCAGCCTTCTGTATTCGTCTCCTGCCTTGCCGTCACCGCGGTTTTCTCTTCTCTCACATGTAGCAGTTCCACTCTACCCACTGCCCCACTTAACTCAGGGCCCGGCCCCTCGCAGCCGCCACTGATGCTCTTTCAGGCTCTAGCAGCTGCGACTGTATTCTCGGCCTCCTGTGCAACGGCCACTTTCTTCCTCCACTGCCTGCGTGCGCTGTCGCAGATCCTCTTGCCCGGGGTGGCTTAAGGCCATCTGCTGCTTGAGGTGAGGGATGAGATGGCACAAGTCAAATCGCCGAAAAGACCAAGTGGGGAAGCTTTCTCAGAAGTCCGGTCCTTTTCGATGATTTTTAAATGTTGGGGGAGGCAGGGGTCAGAGTTCTCGGAGTAGTGGTAGATAAGCATCAGTAATAATATTTCTAGGAAGCTGGCAATCCTGCCACACTCTGTGTGTTTCTCCAGCATTTGTCCCCCTGGAAGAATGGGAATGGATGAACGGTTAAGGTCATTGTGAGGGCCAGGGCAAAGGTGTTTGGTGCTCTAGGCCAGAGCCGCAGCAAGATCCCTACTGTGCCGCAGTAGTCTCCCTTCCCTCCTCCTTTCTCCCATGTTGCATGGCAGCCTGTAACTTTTGATCCTCCACACATCCCTACCAGCCTTCCTTGCTTGCACTGGTGGACCAGTCAGGCCCTTCAAGGGACTCTGTGAATCCCCAGCCCATAGGCGTCACTACGGGGTGGCCAGTGCCAGCCCAGCTTTTAAACATCAGATAGGGTAGGAATAAACCAAACCCCTGCCTGTTCCGATCAGTGGTGACACACCTCCCTCCCCCCAGCAGCAGGAGTCTCGTGTCACCAGACATCATCTCCTTTTTGTGAGGAACGATGTTTCTGTTTTTCCATTTTTGCACCACATAATGCAGTCAGGCTTGCGGTTTCCAGTTCAGCTTTTGTTGGCACACTTATGTTTATCCTGTATGGCCTTTCGATTTTGTTTTGGTGAGGGCTCTGTCTTGTGAAACGTTTAATTCCAAATGACTCTTCAAAACAGTTAAAAACTTAATCAAGAAACCCCCCTATCTTCTTCCACCTTGAATAACTACTACTTTTCAAAGAATTCCTGCAATAAATATGCTACTTCTTTGTCAGATAAAATCATTAGGTTAAAAACACAATTCTCCACCTGCTTACCAACAAAAGAACCTGAAGAAAAACATGAGCAAACAAAATGAAACATTCAACACAGTATCTAAACTTGAAATTAACCAAATCATTACAAAAATTAAGCCAGCTATCCACCCACTGGACTGAACCCCTGCAAGTTCCCTGAAAACAGTGCACTGTGAAATCACCCCAACAATCACAACCATAATCAACCAACTGCTATCAGAAGGATTGGTCCCCGCTGGGGCAAAACAAGCTGTGATTAAACCATTCCTAAAAAATAAAACTGGCAGAATTGACAGTTGGGACAATTATCAACCAATATCCAATCTGCCTTTCATTGCTAAAGTCCTAGAAATAGCAGTGTTATCCCAATTAGAAAGCCACCTAGAAGACTATTTTATACCCAAACCTATTCGGATTCAGAAAATATCGCTCAACAGAAACTCTATTCATTTCCTTAACCGACCCTGTACTACAGAGGTTTGACATGATGAATCCTATATCCTGGTACTAATTGATCTAACACTGTAGACTATACTCTGCTATGCCATCAGATGAGAAAAATAGGAATAGACGGAAATTTATTTATTTTATTTATTTATAGCTTTTCTATACCGACTTTCCAATAACAGAATTACTGATCAATTCGGTTTACATTTTAAACTTTAACAGTGACAGGTTATCAAATGTTATCAAATGGTTCTCTTCCAATCTAGCAGATAGGTCATTCCAAGTCTAACTGGGCGATCACATATCGGACTCCTTCCCAATCGATCCAAATATCCCCCAGGGTTCAGCACTCTCTCAGCTACACTATTCAACATTTATATGTTGCCTCTGTGTTCATTTTTAGCAGAAGTAGGAATCATCTTATATGCAGATGACATACAATTCTACATCCCATGCGACAAATCCATTTGAAAAAACTGCATCGACTCTATCAACATACATGAAGGCAATACAACAAAAACTATCTCAGCTGAAACTAACACTAAACACAAATAAAACTGAAATTGTGTGGTTAAGAAGAAACTCTTCTATTGTCAAACAATCAACCCTAGACCTGGGTAATTTTAACATTACACCCTCAGATCAAGTACAGGACCTAGGAATACAGATCAATGAGAACTTTACAATGAAAAAACACATAAGCAAATTAATTAAAACATGATACTCCAAGCTGAAACCATTACTAACATTACAGGACTTCCGCACTATTTTACAAACACTTATATTTTCAAATATAGATTACTGCAACTCCCTATTACTAGGCCTACCTTCAGGACTATTAAAACCACTACAGTTACTACAAAATGCTTCAACTAGACTCTTACTAAGGACAAGGAAATTTGACCGTATCACCCTATTGCTGATAATATGCACTGGCTTCTTGTACAATCCAGAATTCATTATAAAGTATTAACTTTAATTTTTAATATCAACATTAACCCTTGCTTAATAGGAGTGACACTTCAACCATACACACAGCAGCGAGCCCTACGATCGCAAAACAAAGGACTTCTAAATGTGCCTACAACACGAAGTACACATCTAACACAAATAAGAGACCAAATGTTTTCCATAGCAGGCCCCAAGTTGTGGAATTCTCTACCAGAGACGACATGTCTGATAACAGAGTTTCAAATGTAAACCGAAAACATGATTTCAGAAATGCATATGATTTAACTTTAAAATATCAATATGCCGATAACGTCACTGTCAAAAAAAACATAGATAATGTTAGTAGAATGAGCAATGTAAACATAGAAATGACGGCAGAAGAAGACCAATAGGCCCATCCAGTCTGCCCAGCAAGCATTCACACTTATTTTCTCATACTTATCTGTTACTCCGACCGCTGAGGTCAGGGCCCTTATTGGTAGGTTTTTGATTCTAATTTCCTTCCACCCCCGCCATTGATGCAGAGAGCAGTGTTGGAGCTGAATCAAAGTGAAGTATAAGGCTTAATGTTTGAGGGTAATAACCGTCGTATCGAACAAGTTACCCTGATGTTTGTATACTCATACTGCTCAGATCAATGCCTTGTTAGGATTTACATCCAGATAACATCTATTTCCTCATTCCCCCTGCCGTTGAAGCAGTGAGCTGCACTGGATATGCATTCAAAGTGAAGTATCAGACTTAATTTGTTAGGGATAGTAACCACTGCAATAAACAAGCTACTCCCAAACAAATAAACAAGCTTATTTGTTTACCCAGACTGTGTTACCTTGTTGATTGTAAAGTGCAACATGACAACTTACTGGTTAATACATGAAGGATAATGAAATAGAAATTATGGATTACAAACTATCATAGCCCCCTAATTAACATGTACTTGATGTTGATATGTTGACCCAGAATATGAAAGCTGATTTTGTAAACTGTTATGATCTTTTGGAACGACAGTATATAAAATGCCTAAAATATTTACTGTACTTCGCCTAGTATGACTTTGTTATAGGCGAATGATAAATAATAAATAAATACTTTCCAGAAATCTCCAACACATTAGTAGATCACCTCAGCAGAGTTTTTCAACCACACAAATGGTCTCTACAGCAGTCAACAGCTAACAGACTAGACTATTCAATATATAGAGTTTCCCAGCGATCACCCTGTGTCAAAGAAAAACAGAAAATTGGAAAGGTTTTGCTGTATTCTTCCTAGCGAAGTCAGGTCTGCTGAGGGCTCTCTTCTCCTGATTTGGAATGTTAGGTCTTATATATACCTTTCCACCAATAGCCAAAACAGTGCAGAAAGTGCTCAAAGACTGGGCCTATCTGACCCTCATAGCTCCAGCATGGCCCAGACATTTGTACAGATGTCCGGGAGTCCTTTTGGGTCGGATCCACAGGAAGAGGAAAGCCTATTTCATCCAAACCTTCCCTCCCTCCCTCCCTTAACTTGACGGCTTGGATGTTGAGCGCTCAGTAATCACCAAGTTGGCTTTACCCAAAGAAGTTGAGGAGATTATAGTGTCTGCCGGAAGGGGGTAGACTCGTAGGTGAGGTGTGCGTGTATGGGGCAGGTTAGCGTTGTAGGTGGGGCGATTTGGGGATAGGACATGGGGGGTGGGGTGTGTGTATTTCTGATGAGCAGTCGTAATTGCTTTGGCTGCCACTAACACTGGAAAGTTTCCTGGGTTAGAGTTCAGCTTTGTTTTTGTTCCTGTACCTAGTGTGGTAGATGCAGCTAGACACTACCACATACATGGCCACCAAAAATGCAAGTGTACTCCACCTCAGATTCATTACAGCATTGAGAAAATGTGCTTTAAGCAGTATACCATACTTCTTTGTGCGCCTTTCCTGCAGGGCTGGGGAATAGCTAATTCCTTTATTAAGATGGGGATTTGCATGCATTCTTGCTTCTTAGCACTGGTTTTAACTCCTGTTTTAATGTGGATCTTACCATCTGTTTAATGCAGAAGTAAAAACCAGTACACCTTATTATATTGGCCTGTAAAAACAATACCCCCCATGGTATATGGTTCAGTTTTGGATTCCCTCGTTTGCCAGTGCTAAATGGAAGCAAGGATGAATGCTTCTGAGCTTTAGCTTCTGCTACTTCTCTTTTCTGTGCTGCCACTAGTTCTGTGGGTTTTTTGTCTTTATTACATTTATTTATTTTATTTTTATATTCCGACATTCAATCTGAGATATCACATAGGTTTACATTCAGGTACTGGAGGTAATTTTTGCATTTTGGGACTATCCTGCCACTGTGCCCCTCCTGTGCTGGCATATACTTCTCTCCAATTTTTGGATCATTTTTTTGCAGTTTGAGTCTCTGCTATTTTCAGCATTTACATTCCTGCTGTAGTCTAGGATTTATACTGTATGTCTATAAATATGTTTGTTTGTACTATTTGTTTTACAAACTTGAACTGAAGCAAGCATTTTACAAACTGTAGGCAGATGTGTTTTCCCTTTGGACAGTGTATTTGTTTCTGTGCATAGCTTGTCTGATTGTGTGCTCTGTGCTTTTGGTACAAATATATTACTCCTTAGGTCTGGGCTGTTCTGGGATACATTACCTTCACCTATTGCTCCTCAATGCTTTCTTATTAGGAAACCTTTCCGTAGTCGTAAGCTGTCTCTAATTCTATAAGGTGACTTACCGTATATATCCCAGGACAGCCTGAGTGCTCATCTGGCAAGAGGAAACTCAGTTCTGCAGGCTGAATAGCAAGTAGTATTGGGATGGTTAGGAAGCTCCTAAATTTGCTAGGCTACAGTTTGTTTTTTTTTATTGTGGAGCTCATGCCGGTTTCTCTAAGGGTTTGTTTGTTTTTTTTGACTGGAAGTTTCCTTCTGTTCCTTTGGGCCTCCAGCTTAATTGAAACCAGGGCTAGAATCTGGCATCCTAAGCCTTCAGTTGCAACTACCCTTGGATTGCTTTCCCATATATTGTATCCTCTCCCCTTAATTTAGTCTGCTGCCAGGGGAGCATGCGCCAAGGCTCCTTCCAGAACCCCTTAATCATGGGCTCTGAATCCAGCCACTCGGTATCACCATTGGGCAGTAACAGACTCCTTTTCCCAGAAGTTGTGAATGCTGTTTCCAGGCTCTGGGGGTCATAAGACCCATCTCAAGGATGGAACCCAGCATCTGCCCTGCTGTTCAGCCACCTGGCTGGCCCTGCTCTCCTCCTGACTGCAAAATCATTTTAACGTCTCAACATCAAGTGCCAAGTTAAGTTTACAAATATTTGTTCAGATATTCTTTCTGAAACAGCTTATGCCCCTAACAAATACGGTAGATGCTGGAACATTAAAATCTGTTTTCCAGTGGTACATCATTTATTGATCATGCAGGTCTTTCCAAGGATGTTCCTTAAACAGATTGGGAGCAATATTCAGCCACTGAGCAGCTTGGCTAGTTAACCACATAAACATATCAGGTTAACAGAGTGTATTCAGAGGCATGGTTGTCCCACTGAATGTACCTGCCTATCTTAAACTTAGCCGGATATGTTTATCCCAAAGAACAAAAACCACTAAAAATACTTGTTTCAAAAAAACGCACATTACTACAAATTCTAATTTTTTTTTTTATTTTTTTTTTAATTATTTATTCATTTTTATAATACAATGTATCATAAAGTGTAAAGGAAACATGTTACTTTACATTAGCATGAAATCATATCACAACGATAATTCAATACCCAAAAATTAAATTTCTAATGTAGTAACCAAATCTCATTTTATATATGGTTGAGGGGGACAACTTTCAAGGAGTACATTAGGAAATAATAACTCATAAATTTAATAGGACTTAACCTGAAATGGGGGCTGTTTCTCCTTTATTCCCCTGAAAATACAGTGCTCCCTGAGGGGGTGTGAGAATCTAAATATAGCCTTAGCTGTTCTGGGGAAAAAAAAAATGAAAGTATTTGCTTCTCTTTTAATAATGCATTTGCACGGATATCTAAGCAGGAAAGTAGCCCCTAAGGAAATCACATCCTGCCTCATACTCAAGAAGCCTTTCCGTCGTTCCTGGGTTATCTTAGAAATATCCGGAAACATTCGAACCTTCTTGCCATGAAACAATGTATTTAAATTCTTGAAATATGCAATCATTAACCTACTAACATCTTGTTCCATTATTAAGGAAACTAAAAAAGTCGAAAAATCTATAATCTCAATGGCTGAAGATTCAAGAAAATCTGTGAGGTTCTGCAAGTCCATGGGGGGTACTGCCTGTTGATTTGAATGGTTCTGTAATATGAAATATGCTTTGTTTATTAAAGGAAATTGATTTTCAGGTAATAAGAGAACCTCGGCAAATTATCTTTTTAAAGTAGAAATAGGCATTTCCCCCATGACTCTAGGATAATTAATAAGTCTTAAATTTAGACGACGATTCCAGTTTTCCAACAGTTCTAGTCTTCTAGAGAGGGCCGCTCTGTCTTGGATGGTAGCCATGTTAAATTCTTTAATTTTTGAAATTTCAGTGTCTACTTTTCCCACCGCCGTCTGAAGCTGTGTCAAGGTATTATCCTGAGCCAGAATTTTAGTATTAATTTGAGAAGCAAAAGTATCCAATTTAGCATTACAGTCTCGTACCGCCAGTGTTAACCCCGCAGAGAGTTCCCATAAATTTTCAAGGGTAACGACCGTTGGCCTTACCAGGGGTTCAGGTGTCCCAGTTGTTGTGAGGGTCGGTTCGGAGATTGCAGATGGCATTGCAGATTCAGCTTGGGCTGAAATCTCTCCCCTCGCTGAATTTTCTCCACTTCCTGATTCTTCGAAGCTCTCCGTCGCTTCTCCCAGCACTCCTTCAGCTGTGACCTCATCGGTCCGCGTCGGTTGCTGAGCGTCCGGGGTCGAAGTTCCTCTGGCTGCCGGTGGACGTATGTCGGGGGGGCTGAGGGAAACCTCGGTCCCAGGTGAAATCGCCTCTCCTCCCGGTGTTTTCACAGCGGGATTCGCCGCCTCGATGTGTACAGCTCCCTGGGCGAGGAAGGACGTTATTAGAGCTTGCTCTGTAAACTGGGTAGGTATAGAGGGAAAAACCCTCACCTTACCCTTTCTTTTCGGAGACATTGTTAGGAAATTGAATACGAGTTAGAGCAGCTCTCTTCCATGCACCCGATCAGGACGCCATCTTGTTCCCCTACAAATTCTAATTTATCAAAAAATATGTTTAATTGTTCAACCCTTCTGTGACTCAAAATGAATTCAAGGTAACATTTTTAATCGAAGAAAAATTTTTTAAGAGTGGTGGTGGTTTCATAAAATTGAATCAAAGGTTCAAACCATCCAGGTTTCCCACATTCTTTTTCTAATCACGAACATACCACCTCCCCCTTATTGTTGGGGTTGGTTTTTTTTTTTTTCAAAATTCAAAAAATAAAACTTAATTCAATTATTGTTATAAAGAAATGGGAATTGTCCACACTATAGTGTCTACATAAGCTTAGCAATGCTTCCTTGTATAGAGATAGTTGATTTATGCATAACCATGGTACATTTTGTCATACACAAATTAATAAAGCTTAGCCAAATAGACCCTATAACATTACTTGATGGAAATTGCTTCGTGAGACTTTCTCCCGTTGTTTAAACAATCAAAGTAGAAGTGATATTTAGCTGGATAGGACGCTGGTTGTCCGCCATTTTGAAAGAAGTTGATTGCGGCACTGGGGGAGTGAGCATATATTTGACAAAGCTGTATACATGAAGCTTTCAATATAGTTCCGAGAGAAAACAGAGACATTTTTGATTATTTGGTGAGCCGTTACCCCTGATGAAGGATCAATTTCGAAACCTTTTTTTTGTACTCGTTACCATGTTATATTTTTTTTTGTACTCAAGTTACCATGTTATATTGTAAAGCGCAATGCTGAATTACTGTTTGTATGTAAACCGAGGTGATGTTGTTTACGTACCCCGGTATAGAAAAATCTATAAATAAATAAATAAATAACCTGGCCACGTCGGGAAAGAGTGTTACCAAGTAATTCTTTCAGCGTCCTATCCAGCTAAATTTCATCTGCGTTTATTCAGCTAAGTATCACTGATTGTTTAAACAGGAAAAAGTCTCACAAAGCAATTTTCATCAAGTAATGTTACAGGGTCTATTTGGCTAAGCTTTATTAATTTGTGTGTGACAAAATGTACCATGGTTATGCATAAATCAACTATCTCTATGCAAGGAAGCATTGCTAAGCTTATGTAGACACTACAGGGTGGACAATTCCCATTTCTTTATAATAACAATTACATTTAAGTACGTTGAATTAAGGTTTTTATTTTTTGAATTTTGAAAAAATACTTTTAAAAAACCAATAATAAGGGGGAGGTGGTATGTTCGTGATTAGAAAAAGAATGTGGGAAACCTGGATGGTTTGAACCTTGGATTCAATTTTATGAAACCACCACCACTCTCTCTTAAAAAATTTGTCTTCGATTTAAAAATGTTACCTTGAATTCATTTTGAGTCACAGAAGGGTTGAACAATTAAACAACATTTTTTGATAAATTAGAATTTGTAGTAATCTGGGTTTTTTGAAAATCAAGGATATGTTTATCCGGCAAACCTTTGACAGGTCAGTGGCATGACCAGAGTTAGCCCCATAAGTCAACCGGCTCACTCCAAGTATCAGATTAATCTATGCGGCTAACTCTGCTTCTCCTCAAAGCACCTCCTGCCCATCCTCGAGTTATTTGGTTAAATTCTAGCCAGATAACTAGAATTTAGCTGGATACGTTTCTCGATTATGCTGGTTTTACCAGTTAGATGGGATAACTTTTCAGTTATCCCATCTAACTGGCTTTCATATATTGACCTCCTTGTTTTTGTTTCTGGAAACTTTGCACATAGAATTAATTGCGAATTAGTAGGACCTCTGCCAAACCCCTGAACAAGAAACAGTGCCCCTTGCCGATGCCCTTCCTTTCAGTGTATTTAAACTCATGTAGCAGAAAATGGTAATAGTCTCAGGTATGTGACGCTTCAATTAGTCCCTAAATTTATCTCATTGTACTACGTGACTCCAGATTCAGATACAGGGGAGGAGTTTGGAGGGCTTGCACGTCCTAGCAGCTTCGGTTTCTCTGTGGTGTAGACTCGCAGAACTTTTGAGCTCCTGCTCTGTTATGATCTGCGGTTTGTTAGAGACTGGGCTATCACAGCAGCAGCATGAAAGAAGCAGGGAATTTGGGGCTTTGCTGCCCCTGCTACTGGTGGAGTCTCTTACAAATCGGGTAGGGTTCAGGATAAAGTTCTGAAGAGGAAGAAGCATAAATTGATGACTTAAAATATTTAAAACGCTTTTGGTACTGGTGTGTGTTTACACAACCGTCAAACAATTACAGATGAAAGATTCGTGCTTGACATGTTCTCAGCATGCCACAGAGTGAATGTGACCTTACTATAGACCCATAGCTAAGTACTAAGTAAATGTGATTTATAAAATGGACTAAGAATGTGCTAGAATATGAAAGCACACGAAGACAAATTATGCAGTGAAAAAGTTGCCTTAAGAAAAGAGCCGCTGATTGAAGAGAGAAAATTGTGCTGGGAGTTGAGTGATTGGCGCTAGAAAACAGGGAACCTGATCTGCCTGCTGGTGTGCTGTTTATTTTGTACCAGTGGATGGAGAGTGGCATGTGGGGATTGACCATATCTAACCATTGATATTTTTGTTTTTACTTGTCATAGCAAGCAAATGGGGTATAAGTGAAAGATATGTAAAGAGAGGAAAAAAAGGCAAACCTCACATCACATGTTCCCTGCCATGACTGAAGACGACGCCTGAATGTAAATTCCAGATCGTACTGTAATTCATTTCAAGAATGTGAGCATGGCTGTTTGTCATTTGGCTTCTCCACACATTGCACCGTTAGTTAAAAATAAACCACAGATGTGCCAAAAATACGAATGGCAAAGTATTCAGCTGTGCTTCAGGTTTTCAGATGTTTTGTGTTTCATTGCAGATGAATGTGCATAAGTCTGTCTGAAAAATTGCCACAGATTTCAGACTAAATTCATAAGAACATAAAAAGTAGTCTTACTGGGTCAGACTGATTGCTCTGTGTGCATCCTGTTTCCAACAGTGACCAATCTAGGTTACAAATACCTGGCGAGTACCCAGTCATTAAATAGATCCCATGCTACTGATGCCAGTAATAGCAGTGGCTATTTCCTAAGTCATCTTGATTCATAGCAGTTATTGGACTTCTCCCCCAGGAACTTAACCAAACATTTTTAAACCCAGCTACACTAACTGCACTAACCACATCCCCTGGCAACAAATTCCAGAGCTTAATTGTGCGTTGAGTGAGAGAGAATTTTCTCCGATTTAGTCTTAAATGTGCTACTTGCTAACTTCATGGAATGCCCCCTTGTCCTTCTGTTATCCAAAAGTGTAAATAACAGATTCACATTTACCCGTTCTAGACCTCTCATGATTTTAAAGATCTCTACCATATCCCCTCTGAGCCGTCTCTTCTCCAAGCTGAACAGCCCTAACCCTCTTTAGCCTTTCCTCATAGGGGAGCTGTTCCATCCCCTTTATCATTTTGGTTGCCCTTCTCTATATCTTCTCCATCACAACGATATCTTTTTTGAGATGCGTCGACCAGAACTGTACACAATATTCATAGAAACATAGAAATGACGGCAGAAGAAGACCAAACGGCCCATCCAGTCTGCCCAGCAAGCTTCACATTTTTTTCTCATACTTATCTGTTTCTCTTAGCTCTTTGGTTCTATTTCCCTTCCACCCCCACCATTAATGTAGAGAGCAGTGATGGAGCTGCAACCAAGTGAAATATCAAGCTTGATTAGTTATGGGTAGTAGGGGGAAGTCTCACCATGGAGCGATACAGAGGCATTATGACATTTTCCATTTTATTCACCATTTTTCCCTAATAATTCTTCAAATACTGTTAGGTTTTTTGACTGCCACAGCATATTGTGCCAACAATTTCAATGTGTTATCCGCTATGATGCCTAGATCTCTTTCCTGGATGGTAGCTCCTAATATGGAACCTAACATTGTGTAATTATAGCATGGGTTATTTTTCCCTATATGCATCACCTTGCACTTATCCACATTAAATTTCATCTGCCATTTGGATGCCCAATTTTCCAGTCTCACAAGGTCTTCCTGCAATTTATCACAATCTGCTTGTGATTTAACTACTCTGAATAATTTTGTATCATTTATTTATTTGTCACGTTTTATATATCGTTCGGTTTTGCCATCATAACGGTTTACAAAGTTTAGATGTTTAACAGAGTTTTCAAAAAGGTTCGTTCAAATGGTTGTCAACATAGATATTATAATTTTACATAGATATTATTTTCTCACTTTGGATATCATCTTCATATTTGCTCACCTCACTCATCATATCCCTTTCCAGATCATTTATAAATATATTTTCTCCACCGCAGGACCATCACTGTGGAACTTCATCCCACCAGATTTGCGACAGGAACCCTGCCTCCCCACTTTCAGGAAAAGACTCAAAACATGGCTTTTTATGAAAGCATTTCCTGACCTAAACTGAACCTTAATCAGTCTTTGACTAATCACTCTGACTTTACCTTAACATAGAAATTAACTCCACAGGATTAGGGCAATTCGTTATTACCTCAAATGCATTGATATGCATATATGTATCATATGTATCTAGTTAAAAACCCCAGCTTCTTTTCTCTGTTCCAAGTTATTACTACCCTGTTTTATTGTAACTGCAACCCTTAACTTTCACTTGTATATTGTTACTTTACTACTACCTTTTTTAATTTTTGTTATTTATTGTTATTTATGACCTCTTGTTACCTCTTCACTTGTTAATTGTAAACCGACATGATGCGATACTCATCGCGAATGCCGGTATAGAAAAACTTAAAATAAATAAATAAATATTAAAAAGCACCGGTTCAAGTACAGGTCCCTGAGACACACCAGTTTACGTTTTTCCACTGTGAAAACTGACCATTTAATCCCACTCTCTGTTTCCTGTCTTTAACAGCTTGCAATCCACAGGAGAACATCACCTCCTAATCCCATGACTTTTTAGTTTTCTTAGAAGCCTCTCATGTGGGACTTTGTCAAATGCATTCTGAAAATCTAATCCCTTCAAAAAACTGGATTTGTGAGGCAAGACTTCCCTTGGGGTAAATCCATGCTGGCTGTGTCCCATTAAACCATGTCTATCTAAATGTTTTGTGATTTTGATCTTTAGAATAGTTTCCATGATTGATTTTTCCTGGCACTGAAGTGAGGCTCACTATAGTTTCCTGGTTCACCCCTGAAGCCCTTTTTAAATATCGAGGTTACATTGTCTTCAGATACAATGGACAATTTTAATGATGGATTACTACTAGTAATAGGTGTGAAATCTCATTTTTTTAAATTCTTTCAGAACCTTGGGGTGTATACCATCCGGTCCAGGTAATTTGATACTCTCCAGTTTTCAGTCTGGCCACCTGCATTTTCCGGGTTCACCTTGTTTTGGTTCAGTTATCCGAATTATCACCCCTGAAAACTGTCGCAGAAGCAGCTCTTCATAAATGCCTGGGCATATATGAAGAGCAAAACATTGTTTTTTGATTTTGCTATATCAGATGCCTGAAGAACATTCAGTCTTCTGAAATTTTAACCAGTTGACTATTAAATCAGGCCTCTTGTTTTAAAAAAAAAAAGAGGTTGCGTACAAAATATCTTACTGTATATTAGTTATGCATAGTATTGTGTTTCTTTTATATTTGTGGTAGGAGCAATTCAGTTTTATTGTGAAGATTTTGATAGAGATCTAAGTAGACTGTTTCACAGAGCTGACATCAATAGGCCATTTGCTTTATGAGAATTGTTCTCAATGGTCACAATGCCCTATATGACTAGAATTAAAGCTGTTTATGCTGAGATCATTTTAATGTAGTCTTCTTATCAAGAAACACAAGAGGTTGAATCGGTGTAAAAAGTCCATTTTACACAGATTCAACCTCTTGTGTTTGTTATCAGCCATCTTGGATCGTTTACTGGTTTGCTTTCTTGGACCATCTTCTTATCAAGGACTCTCATTTGTCTTGCAAGTCTTGTGGCTGTGAACGCAAGTTGGTTCAAACTGGATTAAAGGGATGGCCCTTGGTCTCCCATGATGCCACAGCAAGAGCCACACAAATTCATCTGTTGCTGCATATCCCACAGAACCATGGGAGACCAGTGACAGGGTCCAGAAGGCAGTGGATGGCCAGGTCAATCAAGCACGAGTGGAGGCTCATCCCCATTTCTGCGGTTTATCCAATGGTAGGAGGAGGAGATGAGCTGGCAGTGCTTCAGGCTGCTTCTTCTGCTGTATAGGACTCGCAATACTGCACGGTTCAAACAGAGGAGAATGATAAGGCCTGAAAGCACTGCCACTCGCCTCTTCCTGCCAAACCAGATTAACAGGGTGGGGAGTCTGGGTGAGTGAGAAGGGTGGGATTCAACTGAGAGAAGGTAAGAGAGGGACTTGTGAGGGGACCAGAAGGGTGTGGGGGGAAGTGAATGAGGGAATTGGTGCTTGGGGGTGACTGAGTGTAGCAACAGGAAACAGGTGCAATGGAGAGAGAGGAAATGCAAGGGTTAAGGGAGGGTGTATGAGAGAGAAGGGATCGGTGCCAGCTGGGGAAGGGGAAATGAGTGAGGGTCTCTCTCTATCTCTCCTCTCCCCCCACCACCACCTTCAGTCTTCCCTGCACTCCTGAGATCCCACCCTCTGCCAATAGCCCCTTTTTTCCATCCTGCCTACTACATTATTATATAAACTAACAATTTCTGAAGCTTTGCCGTAGAATTTTCCAGTGCTTGGTTCAGAATCTACCATCTAAACTATCAGACTATTTGTCCCTTTTTTATTTATTTTTTTTTTTTTTACTGCTGTCATAGAAGGCCAAACGTGTGCCTGTGTACTGAGAAGCGTGTTTAAAGCAGGGGAAGTGGGTGGGACTAGGGGAAAGCACGACTTGTCGTTTCCTTATACTGCAGACTGCTTTTTGCATTGATACTACCTGTGGGGGCCGCAGAGTGAGTACCTGCCCCGCAGGTGGTGGTGATTTCTACAATAAAAAATTGTTGAAACTAAAAAGATAATACTCGAGTATCAATCGAACATGGGGCATTTGACATTGTTGCAAACGTTATCCCGTGTTAAATTGCCTGCGTGGTTTGCAGGCGGTCAGCGCACATAAACTGCCTTGCGATGGTGTTAACATGAAACTTTTTATGTTGCTGAGGTAAGGAGATGCAATAAAATAACTCCCTACCCGATTAATGCAGTGCAAAAGTACATGTTAAAAACATGCAAAATTCTTAACTACGCTTAATTGTTGTGTTACTATCCATCTGTAAAGCTCTTTGCCATCTGTTGTGGAAACACATGCATCCTTTCCATCTTTATTATAACAGCAGCCTTTAGTATTTATGATAAACACCATTGCCCCCCCCCCCCCCCCCCCCCCCCCCCCCCAGTCATTCCTCCAGTTCAAGATCTGACCAGCGATACAATCTCATGACAAAAGCTTCTTCTACAGACAGTAATACATAAGCTCAGAGCCCCCGGGAATGGTCCCTGCAAAAGGGACACGAGGGCTACAGCAAAAGAATTATATTTGGGGAAAGACATAACCAGCAATGATTATAATGGGCTGAAGCACGCTAAGCTGCTCAATAAGTGATTTCTCTTGAATAGTATAAAAGGTGCTTGCATGCCACTTTATCCAGTATCTGAGCCATAGCAGATTACAATGAAACATATATAATAAATGACAAAGCTTTAAAAAAAAAAAAAATAAATAAAAAAGGAAAACAAATCCCAAAACAATCTATTATTGCATAAACGTTTTCTGTTGTAATCATTAGTGAATGCACTAACTTAGGCTTATCTTAAGCCCCATTAAAGTCAGCGAGAGCAGTAAGAACGGTGCTTGTATTTCTTCATTTTTTTTTTTTTTTTGACCAACTTAATCAAAGCCTTTCTGTGCTTTCTTCAGGCAAACAGCAAGAGCTGGAAGCGGAGCGTGATGTGTACGTGGAAGCCGACCACGATCTGCACGTGGCCCAAGGGCGGACAATGCAGCCCCCCACGGAAAGACCTGGGGAGAGGAGAGGGGCCGAAATGAGGAAGCTGTACGGCGAAGATGCTGCCAAAATCCAAGCGATGGAGACGGCCATGCAGCTGAACTTCGATAGGAACTGTGACAGGAAGCAGCCAAAATACTGGCCCGTGATCCCCATGAAACTGTGAAGCACTGGGGGCTCCGGGCCGTGACCCTTCCAGGCTGCAGCTTGCCACGTACCGAATCATAAACAAACCATGCCGGCCCTTATTTTGCTTCTTTAGGCTGTACCCCAGAGAGGTTCCTGGGGCCATTCTGAATTTGTTGGGAAAGCTGAGCTATTTGTTTCAGTTTGGGGGGGGGAAATGATCTTTCAGACTTGTTTTCTATTCTTTCTGTATTAGCTTATCGGGCCTAGTACTTTTTCCTTTTATTTCCGGCTTAATTAGAACCAGTGCTGGGCTGTTCCCTCCCCCTCCCGCTGTTCCTAGTATGCTCGCTGCACCCGCAGTCATTTTAGCTGAGAGCCATGCACCCCGGGGCTCCTTCTGAAAACCCTGTAGCGTGGACTCTGACTCACGCTACCCTTTCCCCCACCCTTCCAAGAGTCGTGAATGAGGCTTTTGCTGCATCCCTGGCCCCCAGCCGGCCCCCATGGGGGTGGAAGACCCGATCTGGGAACCATCCCAGGGACCCTCCACACGGCAGCGTGCAGCGCTGCAAAGCACAGGAAAAAAAAAAAACATTTTTGTGTGTGAAATCTCTTTTTAAAAAGTAACATTTGTTTTGGGAATACAGCCCTAGATCGATATTGATAGATTTTGCTTTAGTTGATAGTTTGCTGGTTTCCCTCTCTTAACAAAAGGACCTTACCAAATGTGTGATTCCCTTGATCTGTATAGTCCGAGCAATGATACGTTTGTCAGCGCCCAAGAGTAGTAACCTAGGATCTGCTATTTCCTTTTTTTCTTATTAAGTAGACGTGCCTGTGACTCGGGGACACTGTCCAGATAGGAAGACCGGTGAAGTTGTGTGATTGGCAAGCAAAGAATGGAGACTCCCTTGTGCAGCTCTGTAGTCTGATTTCAGAAATACGGCCCCAGAATATTTAGTGCTTTGTCTTAGAACAGCAGATGATGCTGATGCTCCTTGTCCCTTTTTTATTTTTTTAATATTTGAAGTTACTGCCAGGTACAGAGGAATCCTGTCCATTGAAATGTGGACACAGCCATGTTCATATCCTCAGGAGCAAAGATGGGGCACGATGCTGATTGATAGGAGTTCCCTTGGCTCTCTCTCCGCTGTTTTTCACTGGACAGGAGTACTCTATGCCACTCTTCAGAAATGTGCATATGCTCATGACTTTGAAATATCCATTGGACACCTTAATTCACACATCCAAAAAGCATATGCTGACAGCTGTAGAGTCAAAAACTGTGCCAGGTGATATAAAGACAGTATTCTAAACCAAATGCGTGTATCAGGGGCTCGGTGTGAGCTACTAATTGTTTCTAAACTAAAAAACACCCCCCCATAGTAACACATAGGGGACAGTTTTCAGTCTTGTGGGCAAGTGTATAGTCCACGGGTATTTTTATCCATGGATTTGAAAATGCAAAACTACGTGCGTTTTGCCTGTCCCAGGGATGCCTCCTTGAGAATATGGGTAATTGTGCACGTGTTCTGAAATAACATGTAGTTTTACCTGTGTAAAGCTTTGAGAGACCCATTTTACCTGTGCAAATAGCCATGCACATGAGTAAATGGCCTTTGAAATTTCCCGCAGTGTAATACAATAAATGACCCGCTGTCCCATCCAGCTGTACCACTCTGCAAAAATATATCATAGTTACCAACTGTAGAAGCTTGCCTTACCCCGTGTCTATCATGACTCCTTATCCACGTAAGTTGTGGCTTTCTTCCTCATTTCTATGCTTATCTTCATGGTAGAGACCTGATATGGTCTCTACCATGAAGGTCGGTATAGAAAGTGTTAAAATCTACCCAGGACAGTAGGGAACCAGATTCCACGTGGAATCCAACACCCCCCACCATTTCCTCAACCACAGCTGGCATCTGAACTTTAAGCTTTGCAATGATCTAAACAGCTGCCAAAACCAACTCGGCTACTGCCCAAACATCCAGCCTCCTAGGTCTCCAGGGCCCTGCTGGGCTGTACCTTAATCACCACCAACGCACGGATCCAATTGGTTTTTGTGCGAGTTGAAGTGAAGTGTAACCTTTTTTTTTCTTCAATGAAATATGCAAAATCTAGGACCGGAAGTAAAGCAGCATAGTTACTCCTGAGACCACCATCTAAGATTGTGATATGAGATAACTAATTATTTTCAAATGCGTTGGGAGAATAGTTGTCCCCTTCCAAACTGTAAGACATGCTTATCCTTACAGTGCTTCAGTTTTATCTTTCAGAAGGTTAATTACTAGATTTTTGATGCAGTGCAGATGAAAACTGTTTGGCATGGGTTTTGCAAGATCCTTAGTTTGAAAAGTAAGATTGTATTTCAGTAATGCAATGTGCGGGGCAGCCCTAATCCATGTCTTTCCCAAATCATATTTTATCTAATAAACCAGAATTAACGTAAAGCAGCAGTGCTGCACATTGCCTCATCTCGTATGTGTCTTGGCTTAATTTATCCCCTCTGGTTCCCAAGTCTATGTATTTTTTCCCAAAACGATGAGCTTAATTTATACCATGTGAATAAATAAGGGCAAGTGTCGGTGAAAGTCTAATAGCAAGGCAGATTTAAGACTCTTATATATAAGAGAAATGGTCAGGCAAAGTGGAGAGATGTTATCTGACAAGGCAGGTATCGATCCTGTCCCTTGTTTTTCTAAGATATTTGCCAAAGTGTGAAGTTCTACTGTCACTTTTTAAAATCTGTCCCGGCAGTACAATGACAAATTCTCTTTGTGCCGGGGTTAAATAGTCGTGATCCGAGTCACAGAGCGTACCAAAGTTTTACAAGTTGCCAAATGTGTGAGAAAAAAAAAGAAAGTGGCGTAATCCAAAAGACAGAGTTACCCCACACTAAGAAACAAATGAAATGAGCTCGGGGCTCAGTGTGATCTGGATACAAGGATGAGGTAAAAGGAGTGGAGCTTGGATTCAGCGGCAGCTGGGTCCCACCCACATTGATTTCAGCTGCAGAACTGAAAGGAAGATAGCCAGGGTGTCTCCATCAGTGGTCCCCCCAACCTGGTCCTGGGGGCCCACCAGCCAGTCGGGTTTTCAGGAGATCCACAATGAATATGCACGAGAGAAAACTTGCATGTTAAGGAGGCAGTGCATGCAAATTCTCTCTCATGCATATTCATTGTGGATGTCCTGAAAACCTGACTGGCTGGTGGGCCCCCAGGACAGGGTTGGGGACCACTGACCTACATCAGTTTTTTGATCTTAAACAGGACCTGCTTCTGCTGCTACTTGTCTGTTCTGATGAAGGTCCCTTTTATGAGACTGAAATGTCACTTTGGATGGCTTCTGCCAATCAGTACAGTCTGTAAACTAGCAAACACAGGGTTGGTTTACAAAATGTTCGCTTGTGTGTATTTTGCCTCGTTTACTTAGATGAATTTTGTGCCACATCACTTTGGCTGACAGTTGTTGACAGGTGTGATGAAGCGGCAGGACTTCTGCAGCTTGAACCCGCAAAATAGAGCCACTGTGCTGAGGAGTCAGCCCTGGTGAGCAACCAGCGGGTTTCCGTTGCACTGCATTACTACTACACAACAGCTATAAGCAAAGGCGTCAGCCATTGTGCAGCAGCAAATCAATGAAAAAAGTGTAAGGTGAGCTGAATGGAAATGCAAGGAGTAGCGAAGCACATGACAACAAGTAGTGGGATAATTAAAATGAGACCCGTGTCCCTCCCTATAATTACTAATTTGACTTTAGGGAATTATAGTTTTCTCAGGATCACAGCATTTCTTTGGCAGTATTAGTGAAACTTCGGCTGGGATGGCTCCTTTTGCACCCATATATTAAACAATTATATTTGCTGTCGTTCTCTCCACTCTTCCTGCCCACAAGCCCGTTTGCACGTCTCCAGATGGCTCACGTTATTGTGAGGATTTTCTATAAGAACCACCACAGCATATTACTTCACCCCCCACCCTAGTCCCACTGCATGAATGTAAGGGCAACATAATGGCAGAAAATTATATATTTTTTTTTAAATACGGAGGCTATTTTAAAGTATTCATGAGATACACAGACCTCTTGTTTAAGGAAAAAGGAGATCTACTTATGGGAGCGTCATGCTTTAAATGCTACAAAATTGGACAACCCTATTTAAAAAAAACAAACTAGACGCATGTAGTTTTATGCTATATACTAGAAGTCCCTGATAAGTCCGAAGATGCAAAGGATAATGCCGTGTGTATTGTGAGTTATTTTGCATGACTGACATCCCTGTAATTGTCAAGTTGCAATTGCTAGGAATAATTTTTAAAATGTTAGCTTAGAGATTTGTGATCTTTTATGGGCTGGGGCAGGATGAAGAGAAGATGAAGCAAAGGTGGATGAATTGGGTAAATCGGGAACGGGGTGCAGTTTCCTCTCTAAATAGTATTATATAGATACTTTATTTAATAATTATATCATCTCATGGATTGTTTACACACAGAAAAAAGATGGGGGAGAAAGGTGATATTATATACTGCAACACAGGAGAGCACAGACCAGAGTTTGATCCCAGCTTTGGGTTGGAGTCCACAGACCCCCAGAAGGAAGGCAACAGCTGTGATCACTCTTAATGCCAGCTTTCCCACTGTGGAATGGCCTTAATCCGAGCTTTGCTTTCTCAGGCATAGATTACTGAGTGAATACCTTAAGATTACGCAGAGAGATGAGCAGAGATGTGCTAGTGATTTTCCTAACAAGAAACCCTTGCCGGCTTTTCCCTACTGGGTGAGACTCATAAAATAGTTCAGTGAGGGTCCAGGGTCTCTCTCTAACAAATCAGTGCAGGTAGAGGGGTAGTGGGACAAGTTCTGTGGGGCTGAGCCTCAGCAATACGCTCCGCCAAATTTCTAGTAGCAGGCTGAGTGCATGACTTGTAAGTTAACAGGCACAAAAAAAAAAAAGCTGCTCCCTGATATTCTGCCGGTTCAACAGCGAGAGGATTGATTAGGGTTGGCACTAAAGCGGGAAGTTCAATTAAATCTGGAATAGAAGAGACTCCTGAGGGGAAAGAAGAGAAGGGAGAGGAAAAGAGATAATTGAGAAAAAAAAAAAGTTCCATCTCGTATCGGAGGGATATCACAATTTCATTGTGTATTTTCCATTAAAAAGAAAAAAACCCCATAAAATAAAAAAGTCTTCCAGAACCAGTTTGTTACATTTGTAGCACATCTTTGGCGCTGAGACTGAGCTTTTGAAAGGCTTATCTGCAAACCCCAGTACAACAAATAATAAAGCAAACACAGAAGGAAATGCATATTCTCCTAGGACAAGCAGGAAGGTAGTCCTCTCAGATGGGTGACATCATCAGATGGAGCCCAGCATGGAAAGCTTTGGCTAGCACACTGAGCACGCCCAGCATGCCACTATCCGGGAGCGTCCACGCAGGTTCCCCCTTCAGTCTCTTTTTTTTTCCCCCCCCCGCGGTGTTAGTCGCCTCGCGGTTTTGGAGCTCTGCTCTTCTAAGGTTTTTTCATTCAGAATTGGGTTTTTTTTTCAGCATCAGGTCCCCCCTTCTACGATAGGTGCCCCTCGACGGCATGGTAGGGTTTTTTTTTCTTTTTGCCTCCTTGTGGTCTATTCCTGATGTGTCTCTTCTCAGTGACCGCCGGCCATCGACCGCTCACTGGTTATTTTTCACGGTATTGTTAAAGCTTACTCTATGCTTATGGCCAGGGACACAAGAACACTTAGACTCAGTAAAAGTATAATGTATTTTTTATTAGTCAGTATAAGTGTTCTCGGGAAATGCTGGGTACTGGGTGCCCTTCGTCTTACAATCTGACCAGCATCTCCTCGTATACAGAAAGTGATCCTTGTTTTATAGATAACATTCAAATACAGGGTAGAAGGTTCTAGAGACTTGCATGACTGCCCAAAGGATCATTTACATAAGTTGTGATGTCAACTGCATGATTAAATCATCGCTAACTATCCTGATTGGCTTCCCAAAAGCATAGAGTAAGCTTTAACAGTATCCGGTTTTCGGCGGTGCCGCCAGTGCGCTTTCTCCAGTCCTTCCCCAGCACCGAGGATGCTAAAGATGCTGAAGTCCTCAGAAGAGGAGTCTGAAGTATCATCTCTCCGGGGGTCAGGAGGGGCCTTCTTCCTCGCTGAAGTCCCTAGGGGACCTGCCTCTGCTGTGAGTGCCCATGCTTCTGCCTCTGCTACTGACGTCCATTCTCCTGCCTCGGCTACAAATGCCCATGCTCTGCGGCGGGCCTCCCCGCGCAGTCTGTAAGGAGACGCCACCGTCAAGCACCGTGCCCCTCCTTAGGTGCGTGTGCGCGAACCCCTTGTTCCTTTAAGGGGCCACAGTGGGAAACTAACCCGCGGTCCCGGATGATGACGTCCCTGTATATAAGGCTACAGTTAGTTGCCTTTGCAACTGGTCTCCACGCTGGACGTGTACTTCGTTGCTTCTCTGGTGACTCCTTCGTGTTCCTGGTTCCTGTCTTGTTCATGTTCCTGTTCCAAGTTCCAGTGTTCTCCTTGTTTTTGTGTGATTCTACTTGTTCTACGGATTGACTCCCGGACCCAACCTCTGCTTTGCCTGACCTCGCTATTGATCATCCCCTGGCCCTGACCTCTGCTTTGCCTGACCATGCTACTGATCACCTCCTAGACTCGACCTCTGCTTTGCCTGACCTCGCTACTGATCACCTCCTGGACCCGACCACTGCTTTGTCTGACCACATGTTACTGTTAATCTCCTGGACCTGACCATTGCCTTGCCTCTCACTCTACCTTGCCAGCCACCTGCCTTGACTCCTGCTTGTTCTACGATGCCTCTACTATATTCAGTCTGGACTTGGCCTCTCAGGCTTTAGCTTGTTTTTACTCGAGTGCCCCTATCTGCCTCTCTTTCCATTTGGCGCTCGGGTCTCCAGGACTCCGCCTTGTCCAGATCAGACCTACCACTGCTGGTCCTTGGCTGACTTCATCCTCAAGCTCCGGAAGTCCGCGGACGGAGGCCCACCTAGCTCCATCTGGCCCTGGCACTCAAGGGCTCAACCTGCGGGGAACAAGGACTGGTATTGGCGAAGCTCCAGCCAACCTCCGTCAGTCAGTCAGCCAGCTCTGCCTACTGACGATGGGAACCCATAGGGCTTGTCAACTCCACCTCGGCCCAAGGGTCCACCTCCAGCTCAACACAGTGCAACAAAAGATTTGGTCCTGGGCTGTGGCGCAGGGAATGTCCCTGCACGAGATGTATCTAGCCAGATCACTGAACGTGGTGGCGGACTGCCTGAGCCATGCGTTTCAACCGCATGAATCGTTCCTGGATCCGGCAGTGGCAGCCCAGATTTTCCACCAGTGGGGAATTCCAGATGTGGAAATCTTTGTCTGCCTGTGAAACTGCATGGAGGTAAATCCTTCCACCACCCCGACCTCACCCCCCTTGTACCAGAGAAGAGAGATGAAAGATGCTGTGGAGCCATAGAATTAGCCCCTGCATCTTACTGAGAAGTCCATTAGCACAGGGGCAACTCTACTTTATCCTAAACAGTCATTGTGGATAATACCCTGAAAACCCAACTGGCTGTGGTGGCTCCAGAACAGGTTTAGGAAATCCTGACTTATACTCTGCTTCAGACCTGAAATGTATTGCATATCCGTCCTGGAGATGGTCATTTTCATCATTAACTAATCAGGATGTTCTGGACTTTCCATTGTGGTTTATACTATCCCATCTATAGCTATGTAGTCGTATTTTCATGAAATAAGCATTGGAAACCACACACTTTAGGTTTCGTGTTCTTTTCCAATTACATTGTTGTTTCTCAATCCTTGCAAAACTCCAAGTGTTTTACTTTGTAAAGATCAAACATTTTCAAATTAAGGTAAGACTTCTTGATTTTAACAAATCTGTAAATATTTCCAGCAAGCATTTTTGTGTGTGCAGGGATTCTGTAATAAGATTAAAAAAAAAAAAAATCTGTTTCCGTGCCTGTGGTTTGTGGAATTCATGCAGAGATGCCGGAGTCATGTCTACACACGGCAGTACATCACTTTTTCCATTCCAAATAGGAAGAAAAAAAAAAAAAAGTAACAGTAGTGGTAAAAGCAATATTACTAAAAAAACGTTCAGTTTCCAAAACGCTTTTAAAAAGTGAGAAAGCAGAAAGAAAAAATGAGGCTGGGTGGAAAAATCCCATACACTGTAAATGCCAGCTTCTGGTGAATATTGAATGCACTGATGTTAAATTATTTTCTTATTTAAGCATCTTGACATATACAGCGTGTGCGCAGCCATCAAAGTGGCTCTCCTGCTGATTGACCTTTACAGAGATGCTCATTCTGCTCTAGCAAATGCCCCCCCGGGGAGCACCAGAGGGAGAGTCAGTGGCACTGCGCACTAAGTGAATATTCCTGCTGTGATGCACAACATTTCTTGGCTTAAAGTCGCACAACAGAGCACACACATATTCACGACCTTTGTTGTTATGTCATTTTGTTTTTTTTAACCCAGAGGTAACTAAGTGGCACTCGTTTTTAACTCACGGTTTAGATTTTAATACAACAAATAGAAGAGTGGAAAGAGCTTGTCACTATATCATCTGGAAGCTTTGATGCTCATTTTTTCTGATTTAAAAAGACATCAGAAACCTTTATTTTGTCCTTCCCGAAGCAGCCTTCGGCTGAAACACAGCCCGTGTCAAGGGACTTTTCATTGCTGTTTTAAGTTACGGTCTATATTTGAAGCTGTGATTAAACAATTCTGAAATTTTAAAAAGAAAAAAAAAAAGGTGAAAGGGCAGACCTAAGGCTATAGCTACACTCCTTTGCTTATAGATTTTTAGCAGCCATATCGGTCCTGGAGAAAGCTGGATTCTTTGCAGGCTGTGATAATTAAACAAGAATCACAGCCTCTCCAGGTTGTGTAGGGCGTGCAGTGGGACAGGGTGGTCCGTGACCAGCCCATTGGGTCCGCCCGTGTTGGTGGGCTGTGTAGGGCGCCCTGAGAGACAGTGCTAATGTCTGAACCTCCAAGCTCCTCGTCTTGTCCAGAGTCTTCCAAGCTCCTCGTCTCATCTAGTCTTCTATGTTACAAGGCCTTTGTCTGCCCTCGTCCTCAGTCCGGCCTGCTGCTTCTTGCCGATACCTAGCGGCAGGTCCGAAAGGGCTGAGAACAGTCGGAGGACTGTTCAGTAACCAACATTGTGTTGTTAGCCTTCCAGAAGCATGCAGGTCCGGTAGAGGGTCAGACCTTTAGTCTTCATCCATGCTAGGACACGCCTCGCCTACCTCGGTGCTGCTCTGGAGTCTTCTGGGGTTGTGCCGAGGCCCAATGGCACACAATCCCCTCAAGATGGGACCGCTCTCCTAGTGCTCCCAGAATCTCTTTGAGGTGTTTCTACACTATGCTAAGAGAGCGCTACACCTCAAAGAGATTTGTGGAATCTCTTTGAGGTGTAGAAACAACTCTATTCCCTCCTAGGGCCTATTGTTTTTGATCCAGACTGCCCCGTAAAAGTAAGATATAAAAATGAAAATAAGGCTTGTCAACAGAAATAATTTGTTGTGTCTGCTGGAACTTGTGTTGTTGTTTTCCCGGTTTTTTGTTCGGGGCACTCTGTAATTAGGGATTCCCCTCATGTGAAGACTTCCATCCTGCTTGTCTTCGGAGGTAACACAACAGCTGTTCCCGGACGACATGATGTCAGTCCTCACAAAATCTGCCAGCTTCCACTTGGAGTTGGTTTCTCCTTACAATGCTAAGGCTAAGACTGAAGGGTCTCCGCAATGATGAGTGGTATACTGGGCATGCCCAGTGAGGCACAACAAAGTTCTAGAATTCTGGCACGGGCTCCGTCGGATGATATTGCCCATATATGGGAACTGACACCCTGCTGTCCTCAGAATTAAAAAAACCAAGCAACTCTGCCTTTTGTTTATGTGTTTTAGCCTCTCCTCTCAACCTGCAAAAGATGCTTTGACAGGGTGGGATTACCCACAATTTAAATTACTCTGCAGAGGGGTGGGATTGCAGGGAAGGATGGTAGGGCCTTTCTCCCACTGTGTCCAGGTTATCTCAAATTCACAGGAGGACAGTTACATCACTATTGAAGTCATACCCTGCGGCACCATGGCAGGTGGGAAGCTTCTGCGGTTCCCTGGGTGACAAGGTCACAATCATGTGTAAGAAAAGACTTTTAGGAGCTCTAGTTGTAAATCACAGTGAAAACCCAAGGGAGTAATAATCTAACAATATCAGTCAAAGATTAGACACCCATAGGTGTTGAAATGGCCAGATGGCCGTAATAGTATCTCTAACTAAACAATATAGCGAAAAAGGAATAAATTCTTACAAAGTATAACTCCTCTCCCCGGCTCATTGTTACACAAAAGAATAAGCAAAGTTCTCATTTACAGAGGGACGTGGAGATACAAGTGTCCAAGATCCTCTGGTGGTGAATTGTAGACTTTTTAAACCCTTCAGTTCACTTGCACATTCAAGGCACAGCATACAGGGCACGTGGTTTCCCAGTGGCAAATGTCTTTCACTTGAAAACAAAAGGACTAGAATAATATTTACATTTCATCCAACGAGAGAGATCAAAAAGAAGGATACGTGCAAGACAACATAAGAAAAAAGAACGAATCCAATAGCTTGTACAGTCGCTCCTTCCTCCCTTTAGTGTCCCTCTTATTAGAATACAAATGTCTTCACAGCTGTTGCTTTCCTAAGTGTCTCAGCTCCCACTGAGATTTAGAGCAGACAAAATCCACATAGGGATTCACTCACCCAGCTGGAGGGTTCCAGATGTGTCCTGTTGTCTGGCAATTTATCTACTTCTCTAGGGCTGTTATCGCTTTTCCAAGTTTCCTCCTCCTGTTCATTTGGTTTGGGTTTTTTTTTCAGCTCAATCAGAAGCAAGGCTGGGATGAGACATCATAACTACCTGGGGATTTTTTTTCCACATTTTATTCAGTCATTGTGGAGATGGACCTTAACTGGGGGGAGCCATGTACTAGGGCTCCTTCCAGCACTCTGCAATCATGAGACCCAGATCTGGCCACTAGGGTGATCACCGTGCAATGACTCTGACTTCCTCGTTTATAGGAGCTATGAATGATTCCTCTTCAGCATCTCCCAGCCCTGGGTGAACCAGGAAGACCTAAGCCAGGAACTGAACCCGCGTCCCTCTGCATAGTAGTGCACATAGCACTGGCATTGAGTTTTCCACTTTAGACACCAAGTTGGTTGTTTTTTTTAGTTCAAAGTACTAACGTCGTTCTGCTTGCATGGATCTCCTCAAACTCATGCTCCCAGACGTTTGCCCTGTAATGGACGACAATCTCAAAGTAGAGAGTCCTACTTCTTCAGTGAAGGGAAAAGACGTTTTACAGCTTCATAAATATTACCTTTCTCTGGCAGCTCCCAGCCGTCCATCACTTCCTACACGCTGCTTGGGAGCTTAGCACTTTGCTCCCTCTCTCTTTCCTTGAATCTTCTTATGGGGGCCCTGCACCACCTCCTGTAGGCAAAGCCTGATTACTGCACTCCCAGAGTAGGACTATGCAACCTAGAAAATTCTCTGTGCCAAGCAATTTTATGTTGCTTCCACTGTCTTTTGAGAATTTTGTAATATGTATTTTATTGTAATTTTAGTTAATGTATAATGTTTTAAATTAATTCAACTGTAATATATGTTATATATATATTGTAATCTGTCCTTAGATGTAATGTAGCCGAATATCAAATCTGATTAAATAAATCAATTTTCCCCATTGCCAAGGTAAGTCACTCTTTAGAAGGGCCAAAAGTGTTGTGGGTCTGGTGCTGGGGCAACGTGGTTGACACCACCTCCAGAGTAACAATCAAACTGTATATATATATATGAGGTGCAAGCCTCCATGTGTCAACGGGTTTTACTACCGATGCACGGCTCCCACAGTCAATGTGGGAATTGTGATACGAGTGGAACCACCTTGGAAGGTAATTTCTGGCAACATCCAGACACGGCTTATAAATACAAGAAAAATCTGTGACAACATCTGATTCTTCCTACGTGGTTTATTTAATCCAATGTCCGTGCCCGCTGATTTATGTGGGTCGGCACCAGCAGAAAAATTAAACACGACTCCGTGAGCATAGAAGTCGCCTCAACGCCATCAATATGGAGGCTCCGATGGTAAGTCACTGTTGTGAGGCTGGGCACACTTTTAAACAATTGACATGGACAATACTTGAGCAAGTTTCACAAAGTCCACGTGGAGGTGATCTCAATTATTTTTTGAATTATCGTGAACAGTGGTGGATTTTTACACTAGCCTCACAATCTCCACAAGGTCTTAATGACTCTGTAGAATGGTCCTCGCTAATCTAGCTTTTGATTGGCTTCCTGTCTACCTAACTTCATTTGCTGATTGGTTCCTTCCTAAGTCTAAAGTAGGTTTAAAAGTTTCAAAAAAATGGCGGATCCAGTTGTTCGCTTAAAGCTGCGACCGAGTAGCAGATCAGACCTCCGGGCAGATTTTGGAATCGTATGTATTTAACATGGCAGCAATTTATTAAGAGATCTTTTTGCTTACACAACCTGAAGGGCGTTGTTTTTCATTATAGATATGGCACTTTATGGCCCCTGATGAAGCCGACAGAAACATGAGCCGTGTCGGGCCAGGCTAATGTATTCACTGCACAGGATCTGCTACGATAAGTGCATTTATTCTGCCTCTAAGTTGGTGAAATGACTTAAATATAAAATCCCCAAAAAATATTGTTTCAAAATTTTTAAGCGGAGAAACCGATGATTAGACGATAGTGACAGTCGGTAATTTATTGGTGACTGTACAATTATATATGTGGCATTTTTGGGCTATCCCTGTTAAAGCCGGCCATTTTGTATGAGGTTTCTCTGCTTTTCTAAGTAAGACTACACGGTATCAGCTACATGTAGCTCTAACAAATTATGATGTTGTTTTGAATTATCACCACCTCCAGAGTGGCACAGGATGGGATGATGTCAGGGATAGACTTGGGCAGTCCGGTGAGGCTGGAGAAAGGCAGGTAATGCTGGAACTCAGGAACAGTGTGCAGGTAAGGCTGGAGTTCAGGAACAGAGTGCAGATAAGAGTGAACTGGAGCTCAGGAACAAGCTGGAGGTGCATGGAAGTAAGCGTGAACTGGAGCTCATGAACAGACAGGAGCTGCATGTAGGTAAGAGTGAACTGGAGCTCAGGAACAGACTGGAGCTGAGCGCAGGTAAGAGTGAACTGGAGCTCAAGAACAGACTAGAGCTGAGCGCAGGTAAGAGAGAACTGTAGCTCATGAACAGATTGGAGCTGGGTGCAGGTAAGAGTGAACTGGAGCTCAGGAACAGACTGGAGCTGGGAGCAGGTAAGAGTGAACTGGAACTCAGGAACAGACTACACAGAACAGGACAGAACAAAGACAACCCAGAACATGAAAACACAAGCCCGAAGGCAACAATGCAGGAAGGTTCCAAGGGGCAAGTCAAGGAGAAGCCAAGAGATGCCTCAGGGCTAGGCAAGGCCTGAGTAGGCCAGAGGTCTGGAATGACCTAGGTAGGACTGCAAGCAAGGAAAGGGCCAGAGGCCACTTCAAGCTATAAACTAAAGGCCAGATGGCCAGAAAACAAGACAGAGGCTGAAGGGTGGATGGCCACAAGGTAAAGACAAAGGTAGAAGGCCGATTGGCCACAAAGCATAGGCAAGGAAGGGCTGAGGTCAGAAGGCCCAAAGGATACAAGGCAAACAAGGAAAAGGCCTGAGAAGGCCGCAAGGCAGAAATGGCTACAGCAAGAAGCCGTAAGGAACTCAATGCTGAAGCATTGCGGCACGGGACAGGCAAGGTTAAGTAGTGCTGGAATCTGGGTGCTATGCAGGCAGGCAGGCAAGAGGAGTGTGGTCAGCCAGGGGAGTGTACTCGTGGAGGTCCCCTGGTGGAGTGGAGGCTGCAAGACAGGCTGAGGCAAGAAACCAGGCATGTGCTGGAGAGTACAGTTCAGAACGGGGCTCACTGGGGTCCTCTGGTGAAGGGGAGGCTGCAGAGCAGCCGGAACCGTAACAAAAAGGGACCCCCACAAAAATATAAACCAATCACCTGACTCTTGCAAGTTTCAACAACAGCAAGTTATTTGTCTCAAGAGTACTTCAACTTTGATTTTCCATGGGTAGCTTGTTTTGTGATCTTAGCCATGCTCTGCTTTAACAGAGTGAGACTGTAGAGTAGATTCTCGTTGGGATCACGTCTTTGTCTGCTATGCTGCAAGAAACTCTGTGTCAGCAGCACATGGCAGGCCTTGCTTCTGAAGAAACCTGATACACTTTCTGCTTTTCCTTGCTCACTTCAGATGATGACAGAACATCCCTCCTGGGACAGGAAGCCCTCTGCCCCAGTACTTGAGTTGTTGTGAAAAATAGATGCATAACCAACCAGTGGCTCATGCAAGCTGCTTTTCCTCTGAGCCCTCATCAGTAAGTAACTTATTCAAGGTCTTGGAGCGATGGACAGGAGTATTATAGTCGTGGAAAGTGGAGTTTAGCTGGTGTCTCTGGAGTGCCAGTTCTGTACTGTAATTATTATGCTAGCCCGCCAGCCGCCAACATGAAATGTCAGAGGTTAGGGAGGAAACAGTGATACAGACAAAGAGAGAAGAGGAAAGACGGGACTACCCAGTCATGTGCTACTTCGGAAAATCTCTAAGAAAAAATTAGTCATCCTTAAATTTTGTGGTAATAATAGAGATAACGTTCAATAGCACCATTTGCTTCAGATACAATACAGTTGTTGTCCTGTGTAGATCTAATGCTCCAGTCTCAGTCTTGCATAAAGATATATTCTCAAAACAAACTTGAAATGGGAAGGGAGCCATTCACAACTCGCTTTATCACTGCTCTGGCTACAAAATTACTGGAACTGCTCAAACGTAGCAATATGAGATCCATTCCCATAAAATGACCTTGGTTCAAATTTTGGCACATTATAACTCCACTCAATATTATTTAATCACTGACACTGTGCTGGATAAAATGCATCAGATTATCATTATATTATGTTCACGGTGGGATACGTTGTCTTGCTGCTTGCATAAATGGATGCTCCCAGCAGGACAAGGGAACGCCTTTTCAAGGTAAGCTGCCCGTTCCTCGCATCCCACTTAGGCCTGAAACCTGTTTGGCCAAGCAGACGCTTCCAACTGTAGATAATAAGTTTAAGCTTGAGAGCTCCTCTTTAACTCTGCACATTTCACTGATGGCCTCAGAAAGAAGTGAGAAATGGAAAGAGAAACCGAATCAGTCAGCTGTGACCCAGCTGTAATTAAGAGTTATTGGTCACTGTGCCTACAGTTTCCTGAACCACGGCACTGCCAGTTTATCAAGCTTAGATATACTCTTCAAAACTTGCTGCAGCACTGTACAATTATTACCAATTGTATAAGAAGAACAACATGTGAAGCCTAAACAATGCTGATTTTCTGCCAAGGTGCTGACCTTGTGCCTTTTTTATTTTTTGTAATTGAAATGTTTATTGGATGACACAAAATTAGCTCGTACAATATTAACTTATACATACATGCATCCATTTTTCACCCAAATAGAACATCTCAACCCACCCCCTCACAATGCGATAATAAATCATCATACATGCAGAATATAGGCAAAACGTCTGCATAAACACAATATAAAGTAGGCAACGTCACCTAGAGCGCACAAATTAAATACAAAAGTACTCAGAAAGCACCAATACAAAAGAAACCAGACAGGTAGTTAACACCTCCCCAAATAGCATTAGTCAATAGGCAAAAATGAAAAGAGGGAAAGCAAAAAAGAAGAGAAACAAGGGGAAATCTGAGAAGAAGAAGAATTGAACCCTACTAAACAGCTGAACCTTGAGACTGGAGCCAGATTATTAAAAGGATCCCAAATTGCCTCAAATGAGGATAATCGATTGTGGCGTAAAGCAGTTAGTGTTATGGTTTAGCGGTGTTTGGTGGATTCTTGGGTACTGTGGCAGATGACCACGGCCCGTGGGGAGGGGCCCCGTGGGGAGCCACAGTACTGGGCTAGACTCAGGACGCACAAACACAGAGTTAGATCTTTTTATTGTACAGCTGATGTATACCAAGAGGTGGCAGGTAGTGAGGTGATCCGAAGGTAGCAGTCCAGGGAACCTCGGCAGAGGGAACCTGTCTCACCAAGTTGGTATAGGGAGATCCAGGGGTAGTTTTCCCAACACGGCAAAGCTGTAGATGAGATAGACTGAGAATTAGATTACTCACTAGATGGTAGCTGTAAGGTTGGCAATTCCACCAGGCTGAAGTAGATGGTTGCAGGAACCACGGCAGGGAGAGCAGGCCCTCGAGGAGCGAGTACCTGATCCCAGTAAGGCACCTGAAATGGAAGCAGAGGGCCCCCGAGGAGTGGGTACCCAGGTTAGAAAATACCCCGAAGGGCAGAGAGAGCTTCCAAACGCAGCAGGAAGCGGCAGAGTAGCTTAGACCAGACGAGTCCAATCCTAATCCAATCCTTTCTAACTCAATGAGCTAGCAAACAAGCGAGGGCTAAATTCCTGGATGGCGTGACATCACTTGAGGGGGACGCCCCCAAGGTTCGCGCCATAGCTGGAATAAAGACATGGGTAGAGCGTGTGCGCACACACTAAGAGACCCTTGGGAGGAACATGGCGGGAGGCAATGCCATAGCTGTTCCAGGGATGCCGGAGAGCGTGGCTTGTAGACCCGGCGGTGGCCATCTTCCCAAGGCTAGCGGGGAGAGCAGAGAAAAAGGTGAGGCACAAGGGTCGAAGCCGTCTGAGACCAACGGACGCAACAGTTAGATAAGCTAAACGATAATAGTTATGTAAGTGTTGGGTCACCAACTGAGCTGAAGGTACATCCACATGTTTCCAAAATGTCGTCCCTAATTCACAACGAGTTGGTATGAATATCTGTTGGCAGAATCATTGAGAATGCTTATCAAGACCAGATGCTGGAATGTTAAGCAGGATATATTGTGGATCAGCAAGAACTTCCACCCCTATAAGATGTGATATCCAATCTAGAATTTGCTTCCAAAAAGAAGCGACCACCTCACATTGCCACCATATATGTAAAAAAGTGCCAAAGTTGCCACAATTTCTCCAGCACGCATCTGACATAGTGGGAAATATAAGATGCAGTCTTGCTGGAGTCAAACACCAATGGTACAAAATTTATAGCAATTCTCCTGTAGACTAGCAGATATAGAACACTTGCCAGCATACAAGAAGGCCAGGTCCCAATCTTCAACACTCATGAGGTGCCCCAGGTCTAAATCCCAATCACGTAAATGTTTAAATGGCTCATGCAACCGTCCATTGAGAGGACTATAAATTTTAGATATTATACCTCTCAAAGTATCTGCTTGATTGCTATGTTTCGAACAGAGATCTGGTCCAGCTTAAGGTGGCTGTTCGCTTCTTAGAATCTATGAAATGCTTGATTTGAGCATAAGCTAATAGTCCACATCCCCCATGTAATATTTATCCCTTAAGGCAGTAGCAGTCATAAGGCTGCCCTGATATAAAAGGTGGTCAATATGAAAAATACCAAGAGACGACCAAATATCAAATACCTTAGACCGTAACCGGGGAAGCGCAGAGTCAAGTCTCAGATATAGTGACATAGAGTGTCCCGAGGAGCGGGGAAGCTTAGAGTAATGCCACTGGAGAAGTGATGTAGAGTCTGCCCCGAGGAGCGGGGAAGCGTAGAGTCAAAGTCTTATGAAGTGACTTAGAGGCTGCCCCGAGGAATGGGGGAGCATAGAGTCAAAGTCTTCGATGTGGTAAGGTTCAGCCTGCCCCGAGGAGCAGGGAAGCGTAGAGATCTCCGATAGGCAGTGCTGAGGCTACCCCGAGGAGTGGAGAAGTGAGCTGGCAGGATCTCTGGTGAGGAGCGCAGGGGCTACCCCGAGAAGCGGGGAAGCCTGGAGACCAGGTCTCCTGAAAGGAAGCGCAAGCAGGCCCCCGAGGAGCGGGTACCCGAGCCAGAGTCCAGTATAGCAGGTGGAGATCCAAGAAAGGAACCACGGGTTCGATGAGACAGGAAACAAGCACCAGCGAGGTGACGGAACTCGTTGCCAAGTCAGTTTGCATAGGCTAGAGGAGGTGCTTAATATCCCAAGGTAGTGATGTCATCAGTCGGGGATGGCCCTTCTCTGCACTTTCCCTAGTGCAATTACATCCTTTTTGAGATGCAGCGACCAGCATTGTACACAGTATTCAAGGTGCGGTCTCACCATGGAGCGATACAGAGGCATTATGACATTTCCGTTTTATTCACCATTCCCTTTCTAATAATTCCCAACATTCTGTTTTTTTGACTGTCACAGCACACTGAGCCGACAATTTCAATGTATTATCCACTATGACACCTAGATCTTTTTCCTGGGTGGTAGTTCCTAATATGGAACCTAACATCGTGTAACTACAGCAAGAGTTATTTTCCCTATATGCATCACCTTGCACTTATCCACATTAAATTTCATCTGCCATTTGGAAGCCCAATCTTTCACTCACAAAGTCCTCCTGCATTTATTACAATCCACTTGAGATTTAACTATTCTGCATAATTTTGTATCATCCGCAAATTTGATCACCTCACTTGTCAAACCCCTTTCGAATCACTTATAAATATATTAAAAAGCATCGATCCAGTACAGATTCCTGAGGTACGCCCGTTTACCTTTTTCCACTGTGAAAACAGACCATTTAATCCTATTCTCTGTTTCCTATCTTTTTAACCAGTTTGCATTCAACAAAAGGACATCACATCCTATCCATGACTTTTAGTTTTCTTAGAAGTCTCTCATGAGGGACTTTGTCTAACGCCTTCTGAAAATCCAAATACACCACATTGACCAGTTCACCTTTGTCCACATGTTATTCACCCCTTCAAAACAATTTGGAGATTTGTGAGGCAAGACTTCCCTGGCTGTGTCCAGGTGATTTACTATTTATTTATTTTATTTTTAGATTTTTTATATACCGGTGTTCCTATATGAAATAAAGATCACATCGGTTTACATTGAAACAGAACATGAAAATTGCCAAAAGGCATTACATAGAACAAGGTTATGAAACTTGGAACAGTGTACATAAGTTCAAAATTTAATGATAACGTTGTAACATTGATGACCAAAAGATAAAGGAGAAAAAAAAAAAAAAAAAGACTTAAACAATTAAGTTGACAGGTCTTATTGAGCATAAAAATAACGTATAAGTGAGAACGTCTCAAGTGTCCTGCAGCAAGAGATTAGATACCGAAGTAGGTAGTGGTATGGAAAATGGGGGTTTGTGAAGAAGATATGTTCTTGCTGGTTGGAGGGGAAAAATGATGATCATGGTCCTGGAAAAGCTTGCCTAAAGAGCCAGGTTTTAAGTTTTTTTTTGAATGAAGAGTGGCAGAACTCAAGCCGAATGTCTGGTGGGAGCGCATTCCATTGAATGGGGCCTGCTGTAGATATGGCACGTTTATGATGCGAGGATTTTGTTGAAGGTACATAGAGTGTGCCTTTATATGCTCCTCTGATGGGTCTAGAGGAGGAGTGAGGGCGTAGTTGGTTACATAATTGAAGAGGAGAGATATTGTGAATGGATTTATGAATTACGGTGAGTACTTTATATAGGATCCTTTGCTTTATAGGCAGCCAGTGGAGGAGCTTGAGAATGGGGGTGATGTGATCTCTTTTATTCGTATTGGTAAGGATTCTGGCTGCAGAGTTCTGTAGCATTTGGAGGGGTTTGATGGATGAATATGGAAGGCCAAAGAGAAGCGAATTGCAATAGTCGACTTTTGATAGAATAATGGCTTGTAGGACCATCCGAAAATCGTTGAAATAAAGAAGAGGCTTCAATTTTTTTAAGACTACTACTACTACTACTACTACTCTTCAGTTTGTCAATCAGACCTACCACATCTTCTAGGTTCACCGTGATTTGGTTCAGTCCAACTGAATCATTACCCATGAAAACCTTCTCCATTACGGGTACCTCCCCAACATCCTCTTCAGTAAACACCGAAGCAAAGAAATCATTTAATCTTTCCGTGATGGCCTTATCTTCTCTAAGTGCCTTTTAACCCCTCAATCATCTAACAGTCCAACTGACTCCCTCACAGGCTTTCTGCTTCGGATATATTTAAAAAAGTTTTTACTGTGAGTTTTTGCCTCTACGGCCAACTTCTTTTCAAATTCTCTCTTAGCCTGTCTTATCAGTGCCTTACATTTAACTTGCCAATGCTTATGCTTTATCCTATTTTCTTCTGTTGGATCCTTCTTCCAATTTTTGAATGAAGATCTTTTGGCTAAAATAGCTTCTTTCACCTCCCCTTTTAACCATGCCGGTAATCGTTTTGCCTTCTTTCCACCTTTCTTAATGTGTGGAATACATCTGGACTGTGCTTCTAGGATGGTATTTTTTAACAATGACCACACCTCTTGCACACTTTTTACCTTTGCAGCTGCTCCTTTCAGTTTTTTCTAACAATTTTTCTCATTTTCTCAAAGTTTCCCATTTGAAAGTTTAGCACGAGAGCCTTGGATTTGCACACTGTTCCTCTTCCAGTCATTAAATCAAATTTGATCATATTATGATCACTATTGCCAAGCGGCCCCACCACAGTTACCTCTCTCACCAAATTCTGTGCTCCATTGAGAATTAGTAAAATTGCTCCCTCTCTCGTCAGTTCCTGAACCAATTGCTCCATAAAAATGTCATTTATTCCATCAAGGAACGTTATCTCTCTAGCGTGTCCCAATGATACATTTACCCAGTCTATATTGGGGTAATTGAAGTCTTGCATAGCTTAATCAAAGGGAGTCAGTGGTTAACCACAAAAATTAAATCAAAAACAAAGTGGAAACCAAAATAATATATTAATCTTTCACCTTCAGAAAATGTTTTAATTCAGAAAATCATTTTTTGGTTATTTTTATATTATTTTTAAAAAGTCCTCTGTCTTCATGCCCCTGAGGAAGCTGTACCGCTTCCTCAGGGGCATGAAGACAGAGGACTTTTTAAAAATAATATAAAAATAACAAAAAAATGATTTTCTGAATTAAAACATTTTCTTTTTTTTTTTTTTAGTCTCTGCTAAACTATCTTTATTTCCTCTGATCCCAGTTCAATAGTCCTTGTTAATTGTAACTGCTTTCTTCGACACGTTATTTCTGTTTTGATGTATTTATTGCACCCCTGTTTATTTGTAAACCAGCATGATGTGATCATTTCATGAATGCCGGTATATAAAAACCTTAAATAAATAAAATAAAATATTTCCTGATTTTTATTGTTTTATGAACAATGGTGCTGTTTCTGTTTTTCCATTGTTGCACTGCATACAGGGTCTGGTTTTTAGCTATTTCCAGTTCAGTTTTTGTCTGCACATTTCTGTTTGTACTTTTATGGTCACTTTATGCTGTATTTGGTGAAGGTCTACCTGTGTTCTGGTGTGTGACGGAAGTAAGGTATTCTGCTGTTGTATAGTTTCTATGCAGGGATCTATAACAGCCTGTTTGTTCTGTTTTCTTAATAGGGGATGTATTGGTATTTTAGAGCCTAGTGTAATATTTCCAATGTTGCATTTTCATGGGTAGGATTTTTACTGTTTGAGTGCTGGCAGTTAGTGCAGTTTTGGTATCGGAGGATTACTATATTGTAATAGTAGGTCAGTTTATCCATGGCTTTTTAAGGGCTAAGCTCAAACCCAACACACTTTACAATAGGCCTAATACCATATGGGCTCCAAGTGTTCTCTTTGCAGGGTTTTCTCACTGGCATCACAGCATTGCAAGCAAATATTGTTCTAAGTGACATTTTTACATCGGAAGACTGTACTTTGAATGTCCTCTCTATGTAAAATCAGCTGTTCATGCATACATTTAATTGTGAGTTGTGAGAGCCGGGGGAATGGGGGAGCGTAAGGGTGCGAGGGTCACCGAGCACCTAATACCCTTGCGCTGGCCCTGAAAGAGAGCGCCACGCACAGACCCCCCCCCATTCACCCATCACCCACCTCCCCAGGGAGCAAATACTAGGGGAAGGCTGGGAAGCTGAGGTTAGGGCTCGGAGGAGCGGGGCAAGCTTGCCGGCTTCCTAGAAACATCACTGGCCCTCTTAATCTGCCACGCGTCTGGGAACTCTGACCCCTGACTGCCCACTCCCCCGGCATTTCGAATCAAGGAAAGGGCCAGACTCCAAGGGGGGGACACCATCTCCTTGCCCTCTCGGTGATTTGACCTGTGCCAGGCCTCAGGGGGGCGAGAGGGGGAGGGGAGCCCCTCCCCTCAGCCAGCAGATTGCCTGGCTGCTCCTCTTGTGAGTTCCTCCTGTGAAGCAGCTTCTAATATCTCTGCAAACCCACCCCTCTCTTCTGTTTCCTGCTCTTTCTGCAAAGCAGCTTCCATGCACACACACAGCCCTGTCTGCCTGCTTGGTGCACTCCTTCTTCCCACCGTTTTGCCTTTTCCTCTTCCTCCACCTCTCTCTTTCCTCAGCCTCTTTCTCTAGCCGCGCCCACGGGGATGGATGGTGGGGGTACAGAGTGAAGGGCCTGTGCAAGGGGGGGATGCCACACGCCACCTCTTTGCATCTGCTGCTCTGGGCCAGTGGTGCCCAACCCTGTCCTGGGGGCCCACCAGCCAGTCGGGTTTTCAGGATATCCACAATGAATATGCATGAGAGAGAATTTGCATGTTATGGAGGCAGTGCATGCAGATTTTCTCTCATGCATATTCATTGTGGATATCCTGAAAACCCGAGTGGCTGGTGGGCCCCCAGGACAGGGTTGGGCACCACTGGTCTAGGCGACTGCTTAGTTTGCCTGCACCTTGGTCTGGACCTGGAGTATGGCAGTAAACATGGAGGATCTTTAGCAATGGCAGACAGGCCTTGTCTGTTATTTTATGTTAAGTTTGATCCACATTGAACAATAATGAATTGAATCAGTGGACCATAAGCCTTAGAAATAAATAAATTAGGAGCTCGGCTTCCATGGTGCGTGCCAACTTCTTAAAAATTCAACTATTTATTTGTCTAAATGTGGAAGACATATTGTAATAAAATACTTACATAAAGGGACATAATCTGTTGCACTTCCCGGCCGCGTATGCTCCGCGGCCGGGCTTGCTCACCTCTCTACGCCTTCTAGCAGCTCCAGGCACGTCCCCTCCATGGCCGCTTCCAGCTCGCGGCATCTCCGGTCCCCCCTGCGCTCCCGCTCCGGACCAGGCCTCACGGCGGGGCTCGGCGTCCTCCGTAGCGTCAGCCCCGCCCCTAGACACGTGCAGGGACTGCCCCGGCCTCTTAAAGGGCCAGGGGCGGATCCCAGCTCCGCGGCGCGCCCTGATTGATCGCTGCTTAAAAGGAAGTGGTCAGACCCCACTTCCTTGCCTTGGCAATTGGGTCGATCATATTGTGAGAGCTAGTTTGTCTTCCTGCTCCTGTGTCTTGTTCCAGCGTCCTCCTGTTCCAGCATCTCCCCAGGTAGTATCATTAGGTCTGTCTTCTCGGTACTGACCTCTGCCTGTTACTTTGACTATGTTTGATCGCTGCCTGGATTTGACCTTTGCCTGTTTCCTTGACCATGTCTGAACACTGCCCAGTACTGACCTCTGCCTGTCCACTGACCACCTCCACACACTGCCTGCAACTGACCTCTGCCTGAACACTGACCACGTCTGATTGTCTCCTGGAACCTGACCTTTGCCTGACTGACCATCCAAGGACTGACCACTGATACTGACCCCTGCTTTGGCTGACCACGCTATCCTTGACTCTGGCCTTGATCCTCGCTCTACATTCAGAGTCTCTGTTCTGGCCTTCTCAGGCTCCCGGACTTCCTGACCTGAACATCGACCGCGCACCCTGGTTCGTGGTGGGCAGACCCCTGATCTTTATCTCTCGGAGACCCTGCGAGGCCCACCTAAGACCAGGCGGCCCGGGTAACCAAGGGCTCAACCTGAGGGAACCCCCGGGTTGCTATTGGTGAAGCTCCAGCCAGCCTCTGCCTCCTCCTGTGCTCCGCCCCCTGGTGGCAGGCGCTCTCTGGGTCCGACCAGGGAGCCTAGCAGTCCTGCACCAGGCCACGGGTCCACCTCCCGGCGCAACATAGTGCATGAACTCTATTGCAAAAACAAGCAAGCATTTTGAACTGTAAACTGATGTAGCGCTTTAAAAGAAAATCAAATTATTACTGTTAACTCCTGATAATTAATAGCGATTCATTCAAATCTGTTTTCCAGTCTTGAGGTCATAATGTTTAAAGTCAGTACTTGGCCTCTGTTGGCACTAGCATTATGGACACGAGTAAACCGAGCGTTAATTGTGCTTATCAGAGCCCTGTGCAGGCACCACATCGACACAGCGTGAACAAAGGAAGGGTGGAATCAGGAAAGGAAACTTTAAATGCACAGGGTGTAGCCACAATAATCGCGGCACGCATTTTAGTCCAAAAGTGCTTTTAGCCCACAACTGCTAGCTGTGAGATTCAGGGATGGAATTCATCGGGTTTCAGAAACAAAAACCTAGACAGATGACACTTGTGAAACACTGGACCCCCACACCAGAGAAAGAGGTACAACTGGGCCAGTCAGCCAAGTGACCCCGGCGCGGATAAAACCCACAAAAAAAACAACAAGACGAGCGATCGGACGTTTTGGAAAAGAAACGAGAAGCGAGTCAGAAGTGACGGGAAGCATATGGCGCTGCAGATGTTGCGTGGAGAATCAGGAGCCGAGGAAGTGCTTAGCGTTTTAGGGAAAGAATGCCAGCAATGTGGATGTTCCCATCACTTTGCACACATCTGCACGCAGCCAAAGCCCGGGGATTATCCTGGAGGGAAAGGACACCTGGAGCTCCTGCACAGAGGGGACTATTCATGGAACCCTGCAAACGGCTTTTAAGTGTGACACACGGGCACGGGTGAAAATACGACCCGGAGGAGGAGCTGCAAGTGAAGAGAAGACCCAGGATCTTCAGCAAGCTAGTTACCTGAGAGCATACAGCGGGGGAAGCCAGTACACATTAAATGTGCAAACTTAACATAGCAGCAGAAGGGAAGACTCAGTTTGCAAATATTGTGTGGGCAGATGCATGGCCCGGTGACCTGCAAGATGTGATTTTTTTTTTTCCCTAAAGGAAATGGGACATCCTATTTGAGTTAAGGCTCTTGATTTCAACAAGGCACACGGGTCTTGCTGAGAGCACAGTCAAGAGCATGAAAAAAACACTCTGTGGAAAGCCAGAGACTCTGATGTGAACCCTTACTGTGTCTCTTGCCTTGCCGAATTTTAGGGCAAACACATTCAGATGCAGCCTTAACAACAGCACAGTTACTTTCAAGTTTTCAAGAAGGCTCCCAGTCTCTTACACTTTTAAACTTCAGACAATCCACAGCAAAAAAAAAAAAAAAAAAAGCACTTACTGGATTATGTAAGGAAAAGAAAATCAAAATGTATTTTTATGAAAATGGCTCTTCAAAAAAATGGCATGGGGCCTGTATCTTCCACAAAAGCAGCTGAGCTAATGTAGCTGCAGGCATGGGATGGAAGATGGTGAGGTGAAATGAGAGACACGTGGCGTGCTCCTTCAGACACTGCAGCAGAGCCGGCTTCAATTCCTCATTATGTACTTGGAAACTTTTAGTTTTATTTGAGTGATTTTAGTGCTGAGGAAACGGGGGTGGCTTTTTAAAATAGTATTGTCACAATAAATTGTTTCCTTGCTATCAGAGACGGTGCTGGACTGTAATATGGGTAAGCCATGACCCAACTCTTCCCCCAGCACCCGCCCTCTCTCAGTCCATAGCAAGGAAACGCATACAGCGACCGGGGGGGATCGAACAGGCCTGCAGCTTTATGGCCCAACAATCAGCTGCCCGAGCTCACACAGGCCGGCCCTACGCAGCCGCCTCCCGCCAGCAAGACGCACAGATCCAGGCCACAGCCAACCTTGTGCCATTAACGTTTGCAAGATTCGCACCCACGACCCCCCCCCCCCCCCCCCAGCCACCACCCAGCAAGGAGCCTCACGCAGGACAGCTGCACCCAATTGTCCCGCCCGTAGTTCAGACCTGACACCTGTCTGGTCCTCACACCGATTCAACACCACGCTGAATCTCGATTGGCTCAGGCAACCCGACCCCCAGCTGCTATAACACAGCTCCCCCCCCCCCCCCCCCCCCCGGAAAAACTCAACCATCAACATACAAATGAGGGTGGGTGGGAGGGAAGCGCCCCCTCCCCCCCCCCACCTGGCTCCTCCCCCGACTGACGACCCGAGGGAACCAATAGGCTCCCGGCTCCCCCCAGAGCTCTGAAATTCCAACCTCACCAGCTCCAAGCCCCCTTTTGCGTCCAGCGGCCCGCACTCTCCCCCCTTCCCAGGTGCTGGGGCGAATCGTGCCTGGCGGCCACATTACTCCTTATCGGGGTGCCCTGCTCCTCTGAAATTGCTAATCTCTGATCCAGAGCCGAGCAAGGGTATTAAGGCTCTCTAGGCAAACCCTTCTCCTCTGCAGCTCAATCCCCCGTCCTCAGGTCCAGGCCCCAGCCCCGACCTCCCCGGCACAAACACACAAATAAAAATTATGCAAGCATAAGAACGAAGAAAGATAAAAGATCAATAATAGCAAAACCAAACCAGTAAAAGGAATATTTCAAAAGAGCAGACAAATAGAGGGACGTCCAATAATTAAAAAATAAAATAAATAAAAAGAATTCCAGCTGCAAAACAAAAATTGAAAAACAGCGCAGATAATCAAATATTAACACCCAATGATTAAAACTAACAAAACTACCTGGGAACCTTTGATTTCCAGATGCCTTGAGGTTCTCATAGATTAGCGGATGGTGTGGGGAGCATGGGTTGTTGTGCACATACACACGCACACACTCACATATTCTCACTCTCACACCCTCTCTCCCTCACATTCACATGCCCTCACTCACTCATAGGCCCCTTCTCTCACACATACACTTAGGTTCCTTGTCTCATTCACACAGATACCCTTACACAGGCTCTCTACCTCTCACTAACAATCCGTCACCCACACACACACTCTCATACAAGCTCCCCTCTCTCTTTCTCACTCTCACATACACATTCCCTCATAAAGGCTCCCTCTCTCTCTCCCTCCTGCACCCCCCTCATACAGACAGTCTCTGTTTCTTGCACACACACACATATCCCCCTTCACACAGGTTCCCTCTCTCTCTGACACACACACACACATATGCACTCTCACTCCCGTAACATAGGTTCCCTCTCTCTATCTCATACGCATACACAGAGGCGACACGGCCTGCTGAGTCTGCTTCTCTCGGCCCACGAATGGGATGAGTTCTGCTTGCAGCCCGCCGAGTCTCTACTCCTCTCACCCACATCTGCCACCCCCTACTGATTGGCATCCTAGGCGACCACCTAGTTTCGTCTAATGGACACACTAGCCCTGCTCTGATCAAGGATCATGGTTCAAAAAAAAAAGAAAGAAAAAAAAATTGCTCTGGAGAAATACAGGAATTGAGCCTTTGAATTGCGAATCTCCCAATCCAAAACTCAGCTCAGCAAAAGTAAGAATCGAGCCAGCGCTTGCAGAACAGCAAGAGGGGTCTGCGGGTGAAGCGAGGAAGTGCCTCTGCTTACTCCCCATGGCTTATTGGTTCTCAGCGCAAGGACAGACGGATCAATGAAGCAGAAGTCATGTAACAGAGCCTTCCTTCTCTTGCCCCATGGTTGCTCTTACCTTTCTACTGCCACGGCGCTAGCATTATTATGACACCAACCGCTGGGGCCCCAGAGATCCTGGAAACTTGCCTAAAGACGCCGAGCGGTGACCCAAGGGCCTCCTCTGGCCTGCAGAACCCCCGGCTAGGCCTCAGCATGATTAGGACCTTAAAAGAAACCTAGGCTACAGCGAATGGCCAGTGTCCATTTCCCAGATTCTTACCTTGGTCTTGACCAGTGATTGCTTGGTTACTTACAGCGCTGTGGGAAGTATCATTGGAGCTTCAGGTAGGCCGATTGATCAACGTTGGACACTACTAGTGGTAATCCACCGAGAAACGAGGTTATGTTCAGCTGCTTACCAGTTGTTAATGTTAAAGGGCAGGTACCATCTACACGAGTTTTACATACCGTGCCTCTGGCATTAGAAACGCAGAAACGTGATGGCAGAAAAAGACCGTATGCCCCATCTGGGCTGCCCATCCAGCCAAACTTGCAGCCATCTTGCCTGCTGGTACCAAGTTGTATCCCAAGAAAATGTCTCTCTGTTACATCAGTTTCCTGCACAACTCTGGCCCATGACAGTCACACATAGGCCCACGTTTTCAGGATATCCATCATGAAGTTATATGCTTGAGATAAATTTGCATGCGCTACCTCCATAATAGGCAAATCCATCTCATGCATATTCGTGGTGAATAATCCTGAAACCTAGGCCTGTTTGTGGCTCTTCAGGACCAGAGTTGGCCATCCCCTTGCTCTAGAACCTAAGATTTTCTGCCAGGTCACCAACCTGGAACCTTTCCCCCCAAAGCGAAAAAGTGGATGGTTGGAGGCTGCCAGTGGACCTGACATGGTACCGTTTTAGAAACTTTCCACAGCTAAGAACTGCAGTGTTCGTTGGTTTTCCTCCTCCTGCACACACTTCCTGGTGCTGCCCCTTGCCTTACTCTCATCTTCAGTTACTTTCACCCCTTGGGGCTCCCAACGGCCGCTGCCGCTTCTCTATGGACACTGCCACAGTTCCTTGGGCCCTAAGGTTGTCAGCTTGGGTTATGAAACCCCCCCCCCCCCCCCAACATAGCCAGTCCTCCTAACCTGGGCTCCTTTCCTCTTCCACCACTCCCACCACTCCATCCCTAGACATCCACAGATTTCTTCTCTACATGTATCCCACCCCCAGCTAGACTTAGTTGGCTTCTTCTCCCCCAGTAGACGGACTTTGGGCATAACCCACCTGGCCTTTCTCCCTAGCAGCTGAGAAAGACTGGAGCCAGTGATTGAGCATGAGGCCTGGGACCCACAGTCTGAGCACGCTCACAAACCCTCACGGTAGCTCCACCCCCCCCCCCTTTCCCTTCGCACAGGTTCCCTTTGCTATCAGGTCACACATGCACTGGGCTTACAAGTTCCCTACTCAAGCATGGGGTAGTGCTGCTCTTTCCAGGCTGAGCTAGAGCAACGTTCAAAGTCTGGCAGCGGGGGGGGAGAAGAAGAAGCCACAGCAGTGTGAGTTGACGGGGTGGGGGTGGAGTTGGTAAAGGAGGGAGCACTGGTCAGGAGTATCTGCTCCTAGGAAGGTTGGTGGTGGGTAGGTTGCCAGCAGTTACACTGTTGGTTTTAAGGTCCTGCCAGCTACCAGCCTCCCTTAAAAAAACAAAAAACCCAGCTAGGCCAGCCTAGTACTGGCCAGTTGGCAACCTTATCAGGGCTCCATTCCACCTTAACTCAGCCTCTGCTCCTCGAGCCCTCTCATCTCCAGTTACTGCTTCGTACCTCACTCATACTCTGTCCCCTATTCCTGCTGAAGGCTTCCATGATGGAGCAAAAATACACACACGTGTGCACGAACTACCCACAACACTGTGACATCACCTTTACCCAACAACCTTTGCAAAAGTAACACAGGACGACAGTAGCCAAGAACTGTAAACCCAGGGGCAGATTGGCCTATCGGGGGATCGGGCATCCCCCGGTGGGCCGTTCGCTCTAGTCACGTGGTCTGCAGAGTGCGGCTGTGACAGAGCCTCGCTCGACAGACCACGTGGTATCTCCTGGGTCGGCCTGGGCGGTGAATCCCTGGGCCTGTTGTCATCGGGAATTCGCCCCTGGTAAAACCCAATTTAATTTAAGAACATAAGAAGTTGCTGTACTGGGTCAGACTGAGGGTCCATCAAGCCCAGCATCCTGTTTCCAATAGTGGCCAATCCAGGATACAAGTACCTGGCAGGAACCCAAACATTAGATAGATCCCATGCTACTGATGCTACCTTTAACAGAAACATGGGAGTAACCTACACAGAGTGGCAGTTGCTACATAGGAAACTTGCTGGGCAGATGCGATGGACCATTTGGTCTTTTTCTGCCGTCAATACTATGTTATTATGTTAGATGTTGAAGCAGATAATAAGCAGTGGTTATTCCCTAATGCGACCTGATTAATAGAAGAGTCAACTTGATTAATTCCAGTTGTGTTGCTATAAGGCCTCAATTGATCTGTCTCATCCTTCACAAATAAAAAACCCAAGATGGCAATTCATAGGGAAAACAGGAAATTAGTTCTTTTACAGGCCAAAAAGAAACATAAAAGGGACTGAATCAGCCCATGCCTGAAATGCGTGAGCAGTCTCACCAGTCAAGACTTCAACCTGTTGAAGCCTTGACAAACGGCCCAGCTGCTCACAAGTTTAAAACCTGTGCTGATTTAATCCTTTTTTTTTTTGCATCTATGTTGTTTACAATATGTTTATTTATTTTTAGGCCAAAATTTAAAAAAGGGAGAAGTCAAATCCTACAACGCGATATTTGGGAAAAAAATGACTTACCGTACTTCTTCTTTCAACATTAACTACTAAGTCAGTTTAGGCTAGGGCTTTCAGCTGTAAGGAGTAATTCTGCATAACCTTGTTCTAAGAGTGGTCTGGTTACTAAAAGCCTGAGATCCCTGAACTTTTGGAAGTCAGTGTGGCTTGCATGGTTTTCCTCTAGAAAGGATTTTGTTTGGAATATTATTTTCTTATAAAATCATATGATGATTCCCCATCTTTGCCAAATCAAACAGCACTGGGTTTTTTTTTAATCAAAAAATCAGGGGATTTCTTGTTTCCCCTATGTTGCAATTTTTGAAGCATTTAGTGAATTCCGAGCAGCGTACAAAGACGATGGCCGGTGACTTGTTGAACCAAAATAAGCAGAAACAAAGGTCAACCAACAAGCTTGTCGGTGCCTGATGCCTTTTTAAAAGGTACTCGCCATTAACACGAGCTGTTAGGCCATCTGCACCGAAAAGGGAAGGCAACGCTGCCCCCACGTCCCCAGCACTTGGGGGGGCTGCGCGTTATAAACGAGACGTGCAAGGGTTAGTCCTGGGCGTCCCTAGCAAAAAAAAGTTCTTGGTGCCGAGAAACTCAGCAACGGGATCCCTGCTCTCTCTTGGCCCGGGGTTGTGCGAGGCCTGACGTCACGCTTCCAGCTGAGCGCGCGCCCCCTGAAGTTAGAGGTGGCAGAGCACGAGCCGCTCCTGGCGCTCGCGCGCGCCCCCTGAAGTTAGAGGTGGCAGAGCACGAGCCGCTCCTGGTGCTCGCGCGCCCGCTTTTTCTTTCCCTGTGCTTCGCCTCAGAGAGTCGCATCGCTGCACGCGCCCGGAGTCGCGAGGGAAAAGGCGGTGAGAGCAGCCCCGGGGAAGCTCGTGCGAGAGAGAAGGAGAGGGAGCCGCTGCCAGCATGGGTAAGCGAAAGCGGAGGGCCGCCCGAGAAGAGTTTGAAAAAAACCAAACAAACCAACCGGCTAGGGAGTTCGCCAAGTGGGAGGCCGAGCGTTGAGTGCCCTGAGGATGCTCGGCGGGGGTCGGTTCGCCGGAGGTGCAGGTGGCTCGCGCGCGGCTTTGCAGCTTGTGCATGAAACCTGCGCTTGCAGCCGGCTTGGACAGGTGATGGGGTAAAGAACTGATTCGTTAGGAGTTATTTGCGGATACTTTTTGGAAAGTTGCGCCCCGTTTCTGCAATATTCAGTGCTTTAGTATTCTCAGCCCATGTCCCACGAGATCCCGTTGACGAGGACGCTCCCCCGGTGAGGAGGTGGCGGCGGCGGCTGCTGCTGCAAGAGCTTGCAGAGCCCAGCAAGTCCCTGACCTGGGCAGGAAGGGCCAACTTTCCACCCCAGCCACCGCTTTTAGCGTGGAAGCATTCGTGGCTCTCGAGCTTTGCCCCTCCAGGGGTACAACGTCGAGTTTTTATGTAAGCGGGATACCGGCTTGCATCAATATTGATTGTTTGTTAGTTTCAAACTACTTAATGCATGGAGTGCTTCTGACTTTCACACCTGAAGTCGCTGATTCCAGTTTGGGCTTGGTCGGTTTTAAGGTGCTACGACTGTTCACTTATAAATTGGGGTTGTTACAAACTTTTTTCAGAATTATGTAGTTTTCACTCAGTAATTCAAACCCTACCTAGCACTCAGGTCTGGTGAAAAGGAGACAATCTGTGGGAAATAGGCAGCTTTGTAAAACAAACCCCTAGTGTTTGCCTTAGGACTTTGATTCCAACACAACTTTGCTGTAATTTGACAACTTTAAAGTAATACCAAGTTCTTTACAATGCACGCATTCCTATATCGGTCTTGTCTTTTTTTTTATTATTTATATACATCTGTGCTTTCTGAAATACAAAAGATGAGTGCCTCTTTTAATGGTGACCCCTCTGATTTATTTAATATAGTTTTAATAAATCCTAAGCTGAATCCATAAGTCAGCTGTGCAGATTGCACTTGTACTTCAGGTTTCATGTGTCAACACAGCACCGCCCCTGTAATACTTCATGTGGCTAAGCTTTTTTTTTTTTTTAAATCAGAAATTAAAATTCAGAAGTATGTTAATCATATTCTATTTGCTGATCAAATCATGTGAATGAATTTTGGTAATATCAGCAGTTTACTTAAAATGTTGTATTAACTACATGTGTTCAGGATCATAACTAGGGATGAGGAGCAGATAGATCCCTCTGAAAGTGTAAAATTGACTGAAACCTGAGTGTGGCCTGGGAGAGGGGTGAAAGACTAAGAGAGGACTGGTATTTAAAAGTGGAGAGAAGTAGGGATCATGGTCATTAATATGCTTACCCGTTCCGGTGCTTAAACGCCCAGTTGCAGCTCTGTATGTATTGCGCACATACATTAACCTCTTTCTTGCCTGGAAGGCTGGGTTCAGAATTAAGTGTTATCAGCTTACACGTGTAGAAGATACATCCATGCCACTTAAATGGTCTATATTACCCAAGTAATGTTTTTTTTTTTTTATTCACGAGTTTTATTCAAAAATCATTTCCCCAACTTTTTTAGCTGTACATGTTTCCCTTAGAACGTACTGTCCAGTAATATAATAGATCTGCCACTTTGAAAGAAGTAACTGGCAACACAATGTAAACATTTTCTTGATAAGATACAACATACAGTAAATTCTTCCACTTTTCTTCAACATTTTTTAAATACTTTGGTTTGCAGAGATTATCTAAAACAAAATTGTAGATATTTTGAACAAAATACTAGCTATATTAAAAAAACAAATGGTCAAATTATTAATGACAGTGTTTTTATTAATATTTTTTTGTCATTGTTTGAAGTTTTGGCTCTTGTGCCTCCAAGAATCTCAGTATATCTTCTTGTGAAAGATGATGGTGACTGTATTTATCGAGTATGCACACCAGTTACGGAAAGTTCAGGCTCAACCTTTTTATGTGTACTGAGAAGTCGTATTGGTTACTAGCTTTCATCTTGATGATGTCTTTGAGTGTTGGTATGGCTTTCTGCTCACAGTCCCGAGGAGGTGCTTACCTTTAATGATGATTCACACGTCACGGGCTCTAATAGGCCAGTGACTTAAGCTTTTGCTAATTGACAGTGATTCAGCTTCTGCTCCACATCATTTGAAGACCACCAGTGTGGGAACCCCTTGTGCCCCCCCACGACAATCTCTAGCTGTAAATTCTTCCTTCATCCTTTCAAATAAACAAAAAACAAAACACAATCCAGTTTGCTTTCAAATTCACGTGATTCAGTATCTTTTGATTATTATGTTTTTGTCCAGTTCAGAGACTTAGCTGAAGCTGGATTGTTAAAAGATGTTTTGCTGTAGTGCTCTTAGTCTGGCAGTAGTATCCTTTTTGTAAAGATTTTCTCCCATTCCTTTTTCTAGCCGCATAGTCACTTTTAGAGCAAGTTCCATGAAGTGTGGAGGTTATGTACGTCGGGCACGTGAATCGGTGTGCAGATGCTGCAGAGGGGACAGTTTAGTTTGCTAACAATCACTCAAACATTGCTGGTGGTTCCTTACAATGGGCAGATTATTTCCATCCTCTTGATGGAATGGAAGCTTAGGGCCTGGGTTACTAAGCTGTTTTGTTTTTTTTTTCCTCCTCCAGAGACAGAACGAGGGAGAGGGAGGGAAAGCCTTAGTAAGTCAGCTGTGGAAATAACATTTAATGTCTTTAAAGATAACTCCGATTTAAAAAGTTTGCCATGTCCAACATGGATAATCCCCAAGTGCTTGCAAATGGCTGTTGACGTGTGTTTCTTGCTGGGCGTTTAGGTACTGGAGTAGCACACTTGATAGTGCCTGACACTATGCTACGGTGCATATGCTAATGCTGGCAATGTGTCATAGTTTTTAAGTGAAACCAGATTTGTCCTAAAGCCCTAATGGATACCAAATTGAATTCTTGCAGTGCTGCGTTAGTGGATTTAACAGGCTGATTTGTGTATTTTATATTGTTCATAAATGCCTTGGCTGTTACACACTCTGGAAATACTCCAGCACTCTAATAGGAAAAATCTATGTGACGTTATGCTTAGATAATGACCTGGTGAATTTTATTTTGGAGTTCTTATTAAATTAATATTTCATTTCGTTGCTTTATTTCTTTTGCCCTGACAGTGTGTGTTTCCCCCCCGGTGCTCTTCTGGCTCAGTCAGAATTAATCACCAGTGGTGTTTTTGGCAATAACTGCCTGGTATTTTTCACTTTTAAAGCACTCTCCTGACTAGTACAGTCATTGCAGTGACCACCCCTGACCAATAGCCAGAGATGGGAGTCCTTCTGAAGCACAGTATGCATGCAGCCCTCTCCTGACTATACGGTCATTGCAGTGACCACCCCTGACCAATAGCCAAAGATGGAGTCCTTCTATATCACAGTATGCATGCAGCCCTCTCCTGACTATACAGTCATTGCAGTGACCACCCCTGACCAATAGCCAGAGATGGAGTCCTTCTATATCACAGTATGCATGCAGCCCTCTCCTGACTATACAGTCATTGCAGTGACCACCCCTGACCAATAGCCAGAGATGGAGTCCTTCTGAAGCACAGTATGCATGCAGCCCTCTCCTGACTATACAGTCATTGCAGTGACCACCCCTGACCAATAGCCAAAGATGGAGTCCTTCTGAAGCACAGTATGCATGCAGCCCTCTCCTGACTATACAGTCATTGCAGTGACCACCCCTGACCAATAGCCAGAGATGGGAGTCCTTCTGAAGCACAGTATGCATGCAGCCCTCTCCTGACTATACAGTCATTGCAGTGACCACCCCTGACCAATAGCCAGAGATGGGAGTCCTTCTGAAGCACAGTATGCATGCAGCCCTCTCCTGACTATACAGTCATTGCAGTGACCATCCCTGACTTCCTCTTCCTCCCTTAGGCTATTAACATTGTCTCCATGGCATCCCCAGTCTTGGAGGGCTTGAGGTGCAGTTTGAGCACAGCAGTGCTACTGGTCCAGCCTAAAAATATGTTCATTCACAGCATGTGACTTGGGCAGCAAAGTGTATAATACAAATATTCTAGCATGTGTGGAGGCATTAAGTGCTTGTTTCACTATTCTATTACTGTCATTTATAGACAGTGACTTCCAAAAGTATTCAACCCCCTAAAAGGTTAGCAGATTTGTGTGGGTTATAAATGACATTTACACAGATTGTTCCAGACAGTATGTTTATTGCAAACCAGTATGTTCTTAAAGTAAAGTTTGTCACAATTAATTATTTCTCTGCATTTTCTGTTAAATAAAATTAAAAACTGAAAAATGCTTGCATAAGTATTAAATTCCTGTGCTCTGGAAGCTCCAAGTTTACACAGATGAAAAATGATATTGCCTGAACAATTGGCCTCTACTGTGAATTGTTTAAAAAAAAAAAAAAAAAGTCACCTTTTCTGGATAAAAGACCACATAATTCCAGTACCCATGGTCAGACTGTGAATCTGAACGAAAGTGTGAACATAAACACCAAAGAGCATTCTAAGGAAATTAAAGATGGTTATAGACATGCACACGATAGGAAAAGGCTGCAGAATAATATCCAAGTGCTGTAGATTTCCCAGTGAGGAAATGGAAGCTGCATCTTAACCACCCAGACACTGCCTAGGCAAGACTGTCCCAGAAAACTCTGCATCAGAGCAAGGAGGGAAGCCACAGAGAGGCCAACAATCACTTTGAAGGAGCTTCATTCAGAGTTCAGTGGCTGGGACTGGAGTGGAGGCGCACCAGTTAACCATGTCAAGAGCTCTGCATCCAACTGGCCTGCATGGGAGGGTGGCTGGAAAGAAGATGTTGAAGAAAAACCTCATAAGCACATCTGGAATCTGCCAGAAAGCATCAGAGTGACGCAGCTAAAGTGTGGGATAGGGTTTTGCGTCAGATGAGACAAAAATGGAGCTTTTTGATCAAAATTCAAAACGCTGTGTGTTGCAGACCTAACCCATTCCTCAGCAAACACCATCCCAACAGTAAAATATGGGGGTGGCAGCAGCATCATGCTGTGTGGGGATGCTTTTCCTCAGTGGGGAGTGGATATCTTGTTAAAATTGAAGGACAGGCGGATGGTGCAACATAAACAGGTAGATACCGCAAGACAACCTGCTTGTCTGCTAAACTAAAACGGGAGAAAGTTCAGTTTTCAGCAGGACAATGATCCCAAGCAGAAGGCCAAAGCAACACAGGAGTGGCTGAACAACAAAATGGTGAATGTTTTACAATGGCCAAGTCAAAGTTCAGATATCAATCCAATTGAGAATCTGTGGCAGGATTTGAAAATTGGTTGGAAGATGCTTACGGACTGCAATCTGAACAACTGGAGCAAATCTGCCAGGAAAAATGGGCAAAAATCATTCTCAAATAGTCTGCAAAACTGGTAGAAAATTACCCCGACAGACTTAAAATTGTTGTTGCAGCAAAAGGTGGTTCTCTGGGGTTGAATACTTATGCAAGCAGCATTTTCCAATTTTTTTTTTTTAATTTTACAAAAAAATACAGAGAAATAGTGAATTGTAACTTCTGAAATGTTACTTTAAGAGCATACTGGTTTGCAGTAAACATACTATCTGGAGCAATCTCTGTGCCATTTGTAATCCGCACATCTGCAGACGTTTTAGGGGATCAAATAATTGTGCAAGCCACTGTAATTCAACCGGTCAAATGCAATGCTGTATAGATGCACATACAAGACAGTCCCTCCTTGGTGGCACTTGCTCCCAGACAAGTACATGCTTGTTCTTACAGATTACAATTAAAAAAAAAAATGTGGTTCTTGAAGCTCATTTTTGTTGCAGAATGTTATTTTGATCTTATTAGACATTGCTCTTTCAGTTTTTCATATTTTGTGTAAACATTTGATAATATGGCTAACGGTTAGAATAAATCTTAAAAATGAGTCTAGCTTGGTTGTGGTAATGTAGATCAGCGATCAAAAAAAGCGCTGACTATACTTTATGCTGATTTTCAGTTTGCAAATAAAAAAACTACTTAATTGGTGGCATAAATGCTAATATGAATGTCAGTCTGTTCCCTAGGGCAAACTGTCCGATTTTAAAAACAAGTGAAAAGGCAGAGGCAAAACTTTTTTCATCTTGAATGGGAAAACTTAAATTAGGAATCGTTGGCTAGTGTTGCACTTATTCGTTCAGTTAACATGCAGTGCTGTAGATAAGAGGACGGGGAAAACACTTTTGACTAAATCAACTACTTAAGAGGTTTTTTTGTGATTTGGAGATGATCTGAATCTTGGTATAACATTATCTGGGGCTTTTTTTTTTTTTTGTATTTTATCACAGTGAATGAAGTCGTATATCCCACACAACTAAAATTTAATAGACTTGACATTGACTCTGGATTGTGTTGCTAACATTTTTAAATTGCCCTCTCCTGGTTTTTCTGATTATAATGCATACTGTAGTGAAAGGAATTTTTAGAAGTGTCGTTTATTGGCCGTGGCTTTCCGCATTTGAAACCTGATTGATTTGGGATTTAACAGTGCATGGTGGGGGGGAGGAGAGGGTAAGGCTTAAACTGGTGGACCAGTCTTTCATTCATGAAAGCCTGAGCATATGATTTACAGGGTATTCTAATCTAAAACCAGTCATGTTTAGAAAGCTTCTCTGAAAGTTGTTTTACACACAGGCATTATTAGAGTTAAGGGCAAGCAGATGCAAGGATTATAAAGGGAGTAGCCTGTAAGGCTGGAAGAACAGGCATGTTGCTAATAATTAAATTATCTATACTTCATAACAACATACTTGCAAAGGAAGGTGGTAGTGTGGAGTTGTCTGTGACTGAACAAGTTGGTTTAGCTCTCTGTCCTTCAAGCTGACCTAACTACAGTTGGATAACAATAGCAATATTTTTTTTCTTTTTCTCCTTGAAAGCTGTTATGTAGTTTATTGCTAAGATTTGTGCCGTCTACCCTGCACATTTCTGTATGTGTTTCCAAAGCACTAATAATTATGAAGTGTTACAGCCCTATTTGGGTGGAAGATGCAAACCAATAACTTTGTATCAAGAGTAGTTATTAAATGGTGCAGTTTGTTTATTTATTTAAAATTACCTGTTTAGGTAAACACTGAATCTTGTGACTTGTATAATATTGCAATTAGGGTACATCTTCAGTGGCTGAATTTTTTTTTTTTTGTAACTTCTAAAATATATTTGTATATCAATGAACTAAATAAATTACTATATTTTAGATTTATATGCCCCATTTTTTTTTTTTTACTTAATACTGTCACCTTTTTTTGTAAGAGATTTGTGGGCAAATAAATACGAGGCTGCTATGGGGAAGCAAAGTCATCCTATTATTTTGGTCAAATTTAAGGCTGAAAATGGACCCAACAAGCTGTATTCGGGTAGGTTAGCATTTGGTTAGCCAAAATGGGTTTCTGGTTAGAGAAGCCCATGGGAGGATTATCTAGAGAGGCGCTTGCTGCTCGTTTCTAAGAAAAAATGAAAACCATTTTCTCTGGACATCAGGCCTATTTGATTTGGATAGTCAGTGAGGGAGATACTGATGGTCAGAACGACTTGGTTCTTATAAGGCAGGCAGGGACTTGATTTTGCTGTTCTCAATTTTATGTAAGGGCCCTGCCCAAAAGTTAACCTGTTTGCAATGTTATATGTAAGGGTTCTGCCCAATGGTTCCTGTTTAACTGTAAACCGATACGATGTGTGAACGGCTATCGGTATAAAAAAGACATTAAATAAATAAATAAATAAATAGAGGGCAATGGGGGTGGGGTGGGGTCTGGAAGAGTTTATGCCTGTTACCACCATAGAGATTGGGAAGCTGCTGGTGAGTACGAGAGATGTTTTGGACCCACTCCCCCCTCATCTGTAGTAAAGCGACAGGAATTGCCTCTTGCTCCTCTCCTCATGTTGGGTCTTGGCTAAGACTCAATGTGCCAGCAACTTTGAGAGAGGTGGCAATTCAAATGCTATTAAACAGAATCTGGATCCAAAGGTGGCAGATAACAGGTTTGTCATAGGACAACAGTTATTCCTTCGTGACCTCTTGCCGCCTTTGACAGGGAAAAGACTTTTTTCCCCGTGTACCAGCCAGGTTTTCAGAACGGGCGCGGTGTGGAGATGGCTCCATTAACCCTTATAAATGGTATTAGAGTGCTCAAGCAGTGCCAAAGGGAATCTACAACCCCGTAGATTCCCTTTGGCACTGCTTGAGCTTATGTCCTGCATTCAGCACTATCATGAGCTGTTGGTTGGCGGTGTGTGAGAGGGGCTGGCTTTTCATGGACGGTCTATTTTCTTAAGTTGGCAACAGCGGGGGGGGGGGGGGGGGGTCCTTTGGGATCCGTCATCCAAGTAGACTAATCTCATGTGGTGGTCTGCGAAGGTCAGTGTTATCGCTGAATCCTTTTAAAACCCTTGTCTTGCTCCCCAATCAGGATTCTAGGGTGGAAAGTTTTTTTTTAATTTGTGGATCACGCATATTCAGGGATTAAGAAAATTTGAGTTGTTGCTGGCTGGCAAGGTTTAAGCTAAATCCCACTAAATTAGAAGCTCTGAGGTTAAGTGGCATGGCACAGCCTTGTTCCTCCTCCCTTCAATGAAAGAAATTTGTTTTGCTGCCCGAGGATGCTGTCAAGAGCCTGGGCGTTATGTTGGAATCAAAGTTGGGTTTCCTCAGTTGTCTGCAGTGTGCCTTCCAGATTTGAACATTCGTAGACGGGGGGAGTATTAGAAATTCTAAGACTGGAAATGGGAATCCGGCCACAATCATTCATTCTTCAGTTACTAACGTTGGACTTTTGTAAACTTGCTGTGTTATGGATATACTGTGTGTGTGTGTGTGTAATATAAACAAGAGATTCTGGTATGTTTTGCACTTTATTAGATTAACCCTCAGTTTAGAACAACGAATGCTGCATCACAGCCATCCCCACATAGAAGCCGCCTCCTATGCCCAACTGTGCACCATAAGAATAAGGATGATATTGTCAAATCTCTAGCCCTGGCCAGGAATTAGGATGTCCTCTCTGGTCTCTCTCTTCAGGTTCTGCTGTGACAGCCCTTTTGTTTAGCTGGCAAGGTCTTATTCCCTTTTTGTTTGTAGGAACAGGAAGGCCATATGAATATTAAGTACATGACTTTGTGTTACACAAGCATGGGAGCACGCTCGCACCTGTGTGCTGCTGTGTGTCCTTCCTCTGCTCAGTTCTGTTCTTTTACAAATGCAACAGTGGGTTGTTTTTTTTTTTTTTCCGCCCTCATCGTTATATATGCAAAACTTTCTGTAGTACCGTTGCATAGGGGCAGTTTGCTGTGATCATGGCTTTGTACAGGGCGACAGTTTTGATTGGCAGAGATCCTGTCTTTTGGAGGAAGAGGGCAAACTGATGCTATAACTGTAAACTATAATGTCCGTCCCAAGCACTGTGTTAACACTAACAGCTGTACCATGACCTCCTACTTTCATGTCTGAAGGGACTACAGCTGTCAGGAGTGATACCATCACCGGTCTATCTTAATTAGAGATGTGCTTCGGGGAAAAACTTTGTGTCTGGCTTTGTTTTTCCTGCGGTTCAGGGTTTGTTTTTTTTTTTTTCCGGGAGCCCTGATTTCCGGTTTAGTGCGCACTATTGCGAAAAAATTCAATCATTTTTCGGTTCTCCCGAACCATTCCGAATTAGGCAATTTCGTTGACATTGCCTAATTCGGGGGGGGGGGGGGGGGGAAACAATTGCACATCCTTAGTCTTAATGGATCTCCACTGGTTACCAGGTGGAGTCTAGATTTACGTTTCAAGGTCTTGGTCACTTTTTATTTTATTTATTGAAGGGTTTTTATATACCGCGGCACGTTTGGAACATCATCTCGGTTTACAATAAAACATAATGCAGCAACGGGCTTTACATAAAAACACGTGAGCATAATAGATGGTAGCAGGCATAAAATAAAAATTCTTGGAATGGGAGGGATAATGGGATAAAACTGAATAACTAAACCATGACTGCAAGATGAGCGTAAATACTTGCTCTGATGCTTACATTCGGCTACTCCGATTTTTATGTCCGGCAAATTTACTGTCTCATTATAATCTTAGGAGGAGACGAATTGGGTCTTCACAGCAGACCTTGCTTGCTGCTGCCATATGTAGCTATTTCCATACTGAAAGTTAAGACACTGGGCTTTTGAATGCTTTGTCCCCCATGCGAAATTAGGGCTGGAAACAAATTTGCTATTCACAAAAAAAGTCAAGGTGTAGCTACATAGTATTTGGTTAACAAATGCGAGCCTGCCTGTGGCTGCTGGCCTTGATTTCAGTGACTGTCCTCTTGCCCTGGATGACTATACCCAGTCGTCTGTTGGAGTGCGTCAAAGTCTTGGTGGCTCTGAGATCTATAGCTTTATGCTATTTATAGGGACCTTTTCCGGTGCCTGTTTTTCTTCCTGGGAATTTATTAGTATTATGATAAACACTGAAATTCACAGGAAAACCAAAACTGAAAAAGAATGTCCCTAGCTATTTATACTTGTGATATATATATTTTTTTGTATTTTTAATTGTAACTTGCTTTGATGCGTTGATGAAAAGCCAGATATCAAATACTTTATTTTGTATCTGTTGGGAGATCAAAGGTGGCATTTCTATGAATGCTGCATTCACCATTGACCTCAGAGACTGGTACAGAGGCTGTTTTTTCTTTAGTAAACTTCCTGTGTCTGGAGGTGAAGTATGAAAGAAAAGCATGAGTTTATCCCCTGGAACTGCTATTAAACCCCCCCCCCCCGCCCACACACACACACACATGCACCCAAATATAGGCCTCCTGTACAATATCTTCAGAGGGATAGCTGTGTTACAAGCCGAAACTCTAAAAAGCGCGGGAGAGTCGGTGTTCCGTGTTGAGCTCCCGATGTGCGCCTGGACGCGCAGTTCTCTATTTTAAATGAGAGCAGGCAGTAATAAGGAGGCACTAGGGATAATAGCTCATCCCTAGCGCTTCCTTATTAGCGGTAGAGGTGGCTGTCAGCTGGACCGACAGCCGACGCTCAATTTTACCAGCATCTGTTCTCGAACCCGCTGACAGTCTATTAGTTTTCAGGGAGGGGGGAGTTGGATGCACATTTTTGACATGCTATTACCCCTTTACAGTATGAGGGCTAATAGATGCACGTTGAAAATGGGGTGCTAAACGGTGCGCTCGGCCGAGCACGCCATACTGTATCGGTGTAGCAAAAATGACAGGAGTCAACTGGCACCTTTATAGACTAGCCCATTTATTAAAGCACGAGTCCACGTCGTTAGATGCATGAAGTGATGATGTACAAGAGATGGGTACATTGGATTAGGCAGGACATGTTTGTGGACTTGGCAGTAAAGACGCATTGGAGGTCTCGGTGACTGGGACCAGCGTGCGAGCAGCTTCCTAGCCGAAGTATCATGAATTGGATGTGAAGCTGATATGTTGTTGTTGTTTCACCTGACTGAGAGTTGTGCAATGGCTGTTTCCACACAGTTCTTCAGGCAGCATGTTAGGAGGTGCGTCTCCTGCCTTGACGCTCCTACGGTTTTGTTGTGGGCAGGGGAGATCCGCGCTGCGGCGCTTGGCATGAGATCAAGGCAGGTTCCAATTAGATTGGATGCTCAAGTGTAGAGCACGGTGTGTGCCAGACACACACGATATCTGTGCTCATCTAAATCCTAGTCATATGTTTGTTTTTTTTCCTACTTGGATATTCTAAAGTAGGCTACTGTATCCAAAAATATAAACTCATACATTTTGGTGTTGGAGGAGTCCCATATTAACTAAAACAAACTGTTAATCAAAGCTACATCACATTGTGCTGATTGCCCTGTGCAAAGCTTGCTGATGCAGGAGAGGCTTTCTCAACTGACTTTGTGCACTAGAAGCTGGAATTTTTGAAGTTTAGCAAAATGACTGGTTGGTTAATTAGTTGACCATTTACCAGGCTTTGGAAATTAGTCCGTCTGAAGATATTTGAACTCTAACATCTTTTTTTATGTTAGATACTTGGGCAGGCTAGCCTGTTCACTTCAGTTCTCTTTAACTCCCCCTTCTCAAACGTCACGCAGACTCCTGATTATAAACAGTGATGAAACACCATAATTGGTGAATAGAACCTGCTTTATCAAAGGCTTTCCCAGAGGCTCAGGATGGGTCAGGCCCTCGCTAGCAAATATAAACAAAATATTGAATAGGGGAAAACCCTTTTTAAAACCTATCCAGGTATAGCAGGGTGTGCATGGTTCCTCGGTTACACTCCTGAGGTACTTCACACCGGAGACTGGTAATTGTGGGGTAACAGGGCCATGCATGTTCTGCCATGCCATGCCACTTTACCTATGTAGTTTTGTGACTGAAATGAACAATATACAATGCATTTTGTCAGTCATGGCAAACATTTACTTTCCAATCTCATTATCAAAGGAATTTCTAGGCATTAGTGGTTCCACTACCGCTGTACCCTATTTAAAAAAAAAAAAAAATCAATATGTACAGATCTCCCAGAAAACAAAATGAATATTCCTTTGTTATTAAGGGGATCACACAACTAGTTAGTGTGAGTGGTAGCTCCCCCATTTGGGAGCCTGAGATGGTGAGTTCTCAGCCTCTATAAACCCAGGCCACCATTTTTTCTGGTATGAATCTTCCCAGGAGTGGTGCTTCTCATCCACAGGTGGGACCTGTAGGTAGTTCATGTTGCAATGGGTTCTCCTCCATTCCAGGAAGAAGGAGAAATGGAATAGAAGTGAGAGGAGGAGACTGCTTGGGCCTGCCAATAGGTTAAATACCATCCCAAGGAGATGATAGGAGTAAGCATTGGTACCCATCGGATGGTATCAGAAGAAGAGAGAGAGGACTTCAGAAGACGTAACAGTTACTGGGACTTTGTCTATTAAATTATCAGAATGACTAAAAGGACCATACCTTATTAAATTATGAGGGAATTGACTATCTACCCAAACTAATTTTAATTGGTATTGGAAATGATCTATTGCTATCAGAGAAAAGGTCGCATTTATTCAGTCAATTAAATCTGTAATATAGCTTCAAACAATTAAAGCTGTAAAGATGTTTTGTTTTTTTTTGTCATCAATTACATAATCAGTAAATGTTTTCTATGTTGGAAACTATCCAGTGCTTCCAGCATGATTATTGCTGCTGTGTTCATCAGTGGTGTATACAAGAACTTAAAATTTAGGATTTGAATCAAAGCAATGCACAGGGTCTACAAGATTGTTCTACCTGCTTAGGGAATTATGGATGCTCAGGTGAAATAGTATCAACTTAAGACTCTGTCGCTCCTGGTGCCTTTATCTGGGACTATCAGCCTAGGGGTTACAGAGATATACCTGCTTTATACATTACTGTAGACTTATGGTATAGTGTTTAGTGGAACCTTGGTTTCTGGTTTAACTGCTGCTGCTCATTTGGAGATGAATTCCTTCTGTGATGATCAGAAGTCAATTACAATTACCAGATTATGGCAACATATAAAGTAGGATTGAATTTTAAGAAGATTGTTGACCATAGGAATCTGCAGCTTTGGAAAACAGTTATAGTTTTTATTCAGTAATCTTAACACACAATGTGCAGCATTGATACTCTAGTATTTATGAATTTAAACAGTGGGAGCACTGAGAGGAGAGGATCACCTTGCTGGTGGCTGATAGGAATCGGTAAGTTTTTGCTTGGGACACTGTCTTTCTTTCTTTTTTTTTTAAAGTATTGGGGCAAAGTTAACTATTTGGGAATATTATTTAGTGTGTTTGTGCTTTTAATAGTCAGTAAGACAGTGAATAAACAAGTTAGACTGTATTTTTAAATAGTCAATAAAGCAGCTAGTAAGCAGAACTGAGTGTTTTGTATTTAAAAAAAAAAAACAAAACACACACAACCCCCCCCCCCCCCCCCCCCCCAAAAAAAAAAAAAGTAGCCAGAAGCTAGAAATAAGCTAGGAGCAGTGTATACCTAAGTAAAAAGGTTGAAAAGTTCAGCTCAGTTACTCACCTTGGAAAGGTGTTGGGGTAGTGTGATTTGGTTTGAATAGATACCAACATTTGTTAATCAAGAGAGCAGTGAGTCACTCTGGCTGACTAACTGTAGTTAGACTGGTTTGGAAAGAGGTATCTTCAAAGGATACTAATGATGCATTAGAATTAGGGCATCCCAACAGTGAGGTTCAATTAATAAGAAAAGTAGTCCAAGTGCCTGTAACTAAAAACTCACCTGAGCTAAAAAATTCTAACTTATCCCTATCAATTAAAAAGCAGAATGAAAATACAAACAAAAAACCAAACTTTGAAGTGTTTTGTATGCTAATGCCAGAAGTCTAAGAAGTAAGATGGGAGAATTAGAATGTATAGCAGTAAATGATGACATAGACTTAATTGGCATCTCAGAGACATGGTGGAAAGAGGATAACCAATGGGAGAGTGCTATACCGGGGCACAAATTATATCGCAATGACAGAGAGGAGCACCCGGGAGGTGGTGTGGCGCTTTATGTCCGGGATGGCATAGAGTCCAACAGGATAAACATCCTGCATGAGACTAAATGCAAAATTGAATCTTTATGAGTAGAAATCCCTTGTGTGTTGAGGAAGACTATAGTGTTAGGAGTATACTGCCGTCCACCTGGTCAAGATGGTGAGACAGACAGTGAAATGCTAAGAGAAATTAGGGAAGCTAACCAAATTGGTAGTGCAGTAATAATGGGAGAGTTCAATTACCCCAATATAGACTGGGTAAATGTATCATCGGGACACGCTAGAGAGATAACGTTCCTGGATGGAATAAATGATAGCTTTATGGAGCAATTGGTTCAGGAACCGACGAGAGAGGGAGCAATTTTAGATCTAATTCTCAGTGGAGCACAGGACTTGGTGAGAGCGGTAACGGTGGTGGAGCCGCTTGGCAATAGTGATCATAATATGATCAAATTTGAATTAATGACTGGAAGAGGAAGAGTATGCAAATCCACGGCTCTCGTGCTAAACTTTCAAAAGGGAAACTTTGATAACATGAGAAAAATTGTTAGAAAAAAACTGAAAGGAGCAGCTACAAAAGTAAAAAATGTCCAAGAGGCGTGGTCATTGTTAAATACCATTCTGGAAGCACAGTCCAGATGTATTCCACACATTAAGAAAGAAGGCAAAATGATTAGACGTGGTTAAAAGGGGAGGTGAAAGAAGCTATTTTAGCCAAAAGATCTTCATTCAAAAATTGGAAGAAGGATCCAACAGAAGAAAATAGGATAATGCATAAATGTTGGCAAGTTAAATGTAAGATATTGATAAGACAGGCTAAGAGAGAATTTGAAAAGAAGTTGGCCGTAGAGGCAAAAACTCACAGTAAAAACTTTTTTAGATATATCCGAAGCAGAAAGCCTGTGAGGGAGTCAGTTGGACCGTTAGATGATCGAGGGGTTAAAGGGGCACTTAGAGAAGATAAGGCCATCGCGGAAAGATAAAATGATTTCTTTGCTTCGGTGTTTACTGAAGAGGATGTTGGGGCAGTACCTGTACTGGAGAAGGTTTTCATGGGTAATGATTCAGATGGACTGAATCAAATCACTGTGAACCTAGAAGATGTGGTAGACATGATTGACCAACTGAAGAGTAGTAAATCACCTGGACCAGATGGTATACACCCCCGAGTTCTGAAGGAACTAAAAAATGAAATTTCAGACCTATTAGTAAAAATGTGTAACCTATCATAAAAATCATCCATTGTACCTGAAGACTGGAGGATAGCAAATGTAACCCCAATATTTTAAAAGGGCTCCAGGGGCGATCAGGGAAACTACAGACCGGTTAGCCTGACTTCAGTGCCAGGAAAAATAGTGGAAAGTGTTCTAAACATCAAAAGTACAGAACATATAGAAAGACATGGTTTAATGGAACAAAGTCAGCATGGCTTTACCCAGGGCAAGTCTTTCCTCACAAATCTGCTTCACTTTTTTGAAGGAGTTAATAAACATGTGGATAAAGGTGAACCGGTAGAGGTAGTATACTTGGATTTTCAGAAGGCATTTGACAAAGTTCCTCATGAGAGGCTTCTAGGAAAAGTAAAAAGTCATGGAATAGGTGGCGATGTCCTTTCGTGGATTGCAAACTGGCTAAAAGACAGGAAACAGAGAGTAGGATTAAATGGGCAATTTTCTCAGTGGAAGGGAGTGGACAGTGGAGTGCCTCAGGGATCTGTATTGGGACCCTTACTTTTCAATATATTTATAAATGATCTGGAAAGAAATACGACGAGTGAGAGATTCAAATTTGCAGATGATACAAAATTGCTCAGAGTAGTTAAATCGCAAGCAGATTGTGATAAATTGCAGGAAGACCTTGTGAGACTGGAAAATTGGGCATCCAAATGGCAGATGAAATTTAATGTGGAGAAGTGCAAGGTGATGCATATAGGGAAAAATAACCCATGCTATAATCACACAATGTTGGGATCCATATTAGGTGCTACAATCCAAGAAAGATCTAGGCGTCATAGTGGATAACACATTGAAATCGTTGGTTCAGTGTGCTGCGGCAGTCAAAAAAGCAAACAATGTTGGGAATTATTAGAAAGGGAATGGTGAATAAAACTGAAAATGTCATAATCCCTCTGTATCACTCCATGGTGAGACCGCACCTTGAATACTGTGTACAATTCTGGTCGTCGCATCTCAAAAAAGATATAATTGTGATGGAGAAGGTACAGAGAAGGGCAACCAAAATGATAAAGGGGATGGAACAGCTCCCCCCATGAGGAAAGGCTGAAGAGGTTAGGGCTGTTCAGCTTGGAGAAGAGACGGCTGAGGGGGGATATGATAGAGGTCTTTAAGATCATGAGAGGTCTTGAAAGAATAGATGTGACTGTTATTTACACTTTTGAATAATAGGACAAGGGGGCATTCCATGAAGTTAGCAAGTAGCACATTTAAGACCAATCAGAGAAAATTCTTTTTCACTCAAAGCACAATAAAGCTCTGGAATTTGTTGCCAGAAGATGTGGTTAGTGCAGTTAGTGTAGCTGGGTTCAAAAAAGGTTTGGATAAGTTCTTGGAGGAAAAGTCCATTAATGGCTATTAATCAATTTTACTTAGGGAATAGCCACTGTTATTAATTGCATCAGTAGCATGGGAACTTCTTAGTGTTTGGGTAATTGCCAGGTCCTTGTGGCCTGATTTTGGCCTCTGTTGGAAACAGGATGCTGGGCTTGATGGACCCTTGGTCTGACCCAGCATGGCAATTTCTTATGTTACGTTTTTAAGGGAGGAGAGATGTGTGAATTTGTATAAAATGTTTTGCATTTGGCATACACCTATTCTCCCCACCCCCCTTTTTTTTTTTTTACAGCTGTCATGTATGCTCATGTTTTCTTGCATGAAATGATTCTGTAAACTAAAATATGCCAGTATATCTTTGAGGCAAAGTGTTGTAAAGAAATATATTACAAGTAGCAGCTGCAAATTGTTCTTGTCCCTGCAGGGCAGACTTTTGAAAATAACCTGTCAAAAGTAAAGTTTGTTTAAACATACCCAAAGAATTAGCTGGCTAGAGAAAATACCTCTTTAATTAGGTTAACAAAAGTGTGGTTGTTTTTTTTTATTTTTTTTTTTAGTATGTACGATTTCTGGACTGCTTGGGCCCCCTTCCTCGGGCTGCGTTAATAAACTTTGAGGCACTATCACCCAGGGAAACTAGCGAGCCGTCATCCAGCAGTAAACTCGTTAAGCATTCTGTTCACAGCGATGAACTGCCAAGTATCCCTCTCGGGCTGAAATCGTATATTGTGTAAGAAACGCTTTAACCCTTCTAACAAATATTGAAACCTCCTCCTTTGTACAGAAAAGCAGTGTGTGTAATGCAGAAAGCGTTGCTATGTATATAACCAGGACAGTGATTTTATGAAATTCGTGCCTCTCATCATCCATCTGATACTTGTAGCGTCGCTTCTCCTTCCGGGGGGGGGGGGGGGGGGGCCGTGGCCGTTTTCTGAAAAAAGAATAAAGTCGCCCATCAGCAGGGGCTGTGAAAACCAACACCGCTTCCACGGCACCACCAACCCTGGGGGTTAACGCAAGGAGCAGAAGCCCTAATTCCAGAGTCAAACTTGGATCTCCCATATGGCAGAGAACTAGGGGCGTTCAGTCTGAGGCTTTTCATCTGGATGTGCTAAATGGTTTCTAGTGTTGTATGCCCATTGAGGGGAATCTATGGTACAGGGAATCTTTTTTGTTCCAACTGCTTGACCTTTTAGCTAGACTTTTTAAAAAAACTTTTTCTATTAGTTTTTAAAATCATCTCACATATGACCAGTCAAAGAAAATCATGCAGTATAACAAATTTATAGTGAAGACATCATATGTATTTAATATCACTCAGATAAGGGTGTAAGAAATATAAAAAAAATCTAAATCATGACTTAAATATCAGCATAAAATAAGTAGATTCTTCTTTAAGACTAGTAAGATTTATATAAGAAGTTGAATAATAATTTAAAAAATGGCTGGCCATCGCACCAAAAATAGCAGCAGAGCCTTGTTTAGTTTATCTCCTGTCATGGGTTATCTGATACAGCTTCATGGTTCAAGGCTGATTCTCTTTACATCATTACAAACCAATAAATATTTGTTTTCTCCCTATTTACACTAAATCTAGCTGGCTACGGAGTTACTGTCTGCCCTCAGTGTATGGGTTGCACGTAAAAATAGCTACAGTTTTGTATATTATCACCAGGGCCCCTTAGTTTTCTGTGGCAACTTACATGGGTGAAAAACACACACAGTACTAATCAACCAAATCAATAACTCTACCTACAGAACTTTTTCAATATCCAGACTTAAAAAGAAAGGCGGAGGCCTTATGCTAATCATAAAAAAAAAACCAAACTACAGATGAAATTGCTCCCCACTGGAAATTGCACTGTTTGATTCACCAAATCTACAAATTTGTCTGGCATACTGCCCCCCCCCCCCCCAACACGCTTGATCGGAACTGCTCACCACTTATTGAATTCGTCTTGACCAGAATATCCATCAACAAACCCATAATTATTCTTGGTGACTTCAACTTACACACAGACACTGCCCCCCACTCTTCCGCTTGCTCCTCAATCATTGCTTTCATCACTGGGACTCAGTCAAATCATCAATGGCCCAATGCACAAAGCAGGTCACACTCGAGACCTAGTCTTCATCAACACTGACATATGGTCTAACCACCAAACCTAAGACAAAGAAAATACCATTGTCAGACCACTCTATTATCCACGCAAACATATTCAAATTGTAAATTTACAACAATAAAAAAACACAACTAAATCCTTCTCATACCATCCATCTTTTTGCATCGAAACTCTTCAAGCAAATCTACAAAGTGAACTAACAAGCATAGACCTATCAAACGCAGAAAACGCAACATCGTCCTGGATCACCATAACTAAAACTGTAGCAGACAAGATAAACCCCATGATAAAGAAAAAAATAAAAGAACCAAAAAATCAGAACCTTTGGTACAACGACAATATCAGAGCAGCCAAACGGGAACTCAGAAGAAAAGAGAAATCATGGAGAAACAACCACACTACTCAACACATACAGAGCTCAACTAGTAGAATACAAAAAACTCATCCATAAAACAAAAGACTTCTACACTAACAAAATAAATACCACCATAACCCTAAGATGCTATTAAACATAGTAAAAAGCCTAACCAAATCATCCTATGATGATCACTCACAATCAACACCAAAGATCGCTAGTAACGACTTTGCAGATTTCTTTAATGAAAAAAATCAAAATCCTCATAAATAACAACCTCAATGACGACTCACAGGACCAGAAAATACAGAATATTCAAACAACAAGCTGGCCTAACTTTGAGACAGCATCTTCTCTGGAAATCCAAATGATCATAAAAAAAATAAACCCAGCTAAACACCCTATTGACGCCATACCCATTACGACGATAAATCTTGAACCATCAATAACTAAGACGCTAACTGACACCGTAAACCTTTCCCTCATGGAAGGAAACTACCCAAAATGCCTAAAATCTGCAATCATCAAACCCATTATGAAAAAGAATAATCTTGATCCAGAAAACCCACTGAACTACGGACCCATTTCAAACCTACCATTCATTCCCAAAATCATTGATAAAATCGTCCACACATGTCTCAGTGACCACCTGGAAGAAAACATCCTGCTACCCACGCAATTTGGCTTCAGGAAACAACTGAACACAGAGACTCTACTACTATCAGTGAACGACATCGTACTCAAAACGTTTCAAAAACGGCCACAGCTATCTTCTAGTCCTACTCGACCTATCAGCAGCCTTTGATACGGTAAACCACTCTTATCATGATTGATGGTCAATTGGAAATTGGGGCAAAGGAAACAACTCTACAATGGTTCACTTCATACCTATTACAAAGAACCTACCAAGTGCTGCTCAATGATACCCTCTCAACGAAAATTAATCTAAACACTGTTCCTCAAGGATCCGCTCTATCAGCGATGCTCTTCAACATCTATCTGCTTCCAATATGCCACTTCCTATCAAATCTTAATCTGACCCACTTCATCTATGCAGATGACATTCAAATATTAATCCCAATACAAAACTCGCTAGAAGAAACATACAAAATAACAGCCACTTACCTAAGCAGAATAAAGCCAATACTAACCAACTTAAAACTCATCCTTAACTTCGACAAGACTGAAACAATCATATTAGACCAACTCTCCTCAACTTCCACCACTCAACCTAATGAACCAAAAAATGGTTATATCTCCGGTCAATCATGCCTGCAATCTTGAAGTAGTAATTGACAAGGAACTTTCTTTCAAAAACCACATTACAACAAAAATCAAAGACGGATATCATAAACTACTAACACTTCGTCAATTAAAACCATTCCTTTCCACCAACGACTTGAGATCAGTACTTCAATTACTCATTTTTCTCCAACCTGGACTACTGTAACTCGCTCCTTTTCAACTTACCTGTAAACACCATCTGTCCACTCCAAATCCTACAAAACACAGCTGCAGGAATCCTCACGGGATCTAAAAAACATGACCATATTACTCCAACACTTATCTCACTGCACTGGCTACCAATAAAATTCAGGATAGAATACAAAATACTATCCATACTACATAAAATTATATATGAAAAACAAACAAACTGGCTAAGTTTTTCTCCATAAAATTGCACACTCCAAATACAAACCTCAGATCAACAAATAAAGGACTTATAAAGGCGCCACCTACTCGTTCCAAACAACTCACCTCAACTCAAAAGAGAGCAATCTCTCTAGGAAGTCCTAAACTCTGGAACTCCCAATCGAACTCGGAACACACAAACTTTCAAAAAAGATCTAAAAACATGGATGTTCACCAAAGCATATCAACTCGCCCAATGAATAAAATAACGCAAACCCCCTCCGGTTTAACCCTAAGAAATCTGGGAACTCAGTACAAGTTTATATTATAACAAAGAATTGAAACGTGTAAAAAAACCCCCCAAAAACCCAAAACTGATCAACAATTTTGTAAATTGATGCCTTGATGTTAGCAATCATTTGAACCTCTTTTGGAAACCTTGTTAACCTTCTTAATTTTGTAAACCATCCTACTTTTTGTAAACCGTTGTGATGGCGAAACCGAACGATGATAGATAAATAATAATTTAAAACATGGCTGGCCATCGCATCAAAAATAGCAGCAGAGCCCCCACTTTCCTGTCCAGGTGCAGCATTCCTTGGAGGGAGATGTGTGGCCTCTCACCCCACACAGGTACCTCGGGGGTGCCTGGAAGGCAAATTGGCCCTGTTTTTGGTCTTACATTTTTTTAGAAATTCGTTTTCTTTCCATGTGCTTTTATTAAAGCCTAGCTTGGGAAGTAAACTTTTTTTTTTTTTTTTTTTTTTAATATATGCCTTCCTGGTTACATGGATCTACTATATCACTTTGCCTCCAGCCCACAACCCTACACTTTATCTACTGCTCTCCACATTTTGTGCCAGTGCTGTGTTAATGGCTGCTGCCTTCTCTCCACTGATGCAGAAGGAAGGATGAAATTCTAAGAACGGACTTGGCAGGAGACTGGACAGGTAGCTCCAGGTTGGTAGCCGGGGGACATGAGGAAAAGAAATGGGAGGGAACCTGTTGGCTATCGTCCACATTTTAATTTCAGGTGCAGCCTTCCATTCCCCCCCCCCCCCCCCATAATAAAAGCAGTTTTTTTTTTTTTTTTTTTTTTAAATTTTATGATGTGGAAGTTTAAAGAATCAAACTCTCTTGTGGTTGCCCAACAAGATTGCAGCTTGTGCAGAATAATGCTAAGATGATGAAATAAATTGGAACTTAAGGTTGTTTTGTTTCTTGGCTGAAGGAATTCAAGGCACATTGAAGATGAACTCATCTTCTGGAAGAACTGATGAAAACAGATTCGTGAAATCTTGGATCTTATTGATCTTTCAAAGTTATTTTTTTAAATTATATTTAGTGGGGATTTGGTTTGTCTGTGGAAGCCTTTGCTAGGCAGTCTAATGTGAAAGCATTATCAGCGGTGCATTTAATTCTGTTTCAGGGTAACTAGGATTAACTGTTCAGAGGAAAAATCAATAGATTATTAGGAGGTGTTGAGATTTCAATATATCCTCTTTAGAGTCCAGCAGCAGACACTGAACCTTGTTTTTCCCTGGTGTCTGTTCAGATGTTTGTTTGGCTTTGTTTTGTTGTCTTTTTATTTATTTATTTATTTATTTATTTATTTATTTATTTATGTATGTATGTATTTGACAGTGCTTAGTCACCATTGGCTAACGAACTGGAAGAGTGCAGGACTTTTTTTTAATCCCGTGGAAGAACCAAACTGTCATGGATGTTTCCCTTAGGTTTGTTCAAATTTTCTATTAAAATGGAAAAATAACTTTTATTAAAAATCCTTTTTTTTTTTTTTTTTTTTGGGCCTAGCAGCTTTCTCCTGGTTCCTTGGGCTTTCCGGCTCAACCAGTCTTGAGAGCCAACATCATGAAGACTTCATTCACGACTACATGGTTTTCCCCCTCCCCCCCCCCCCCCTATTTATTTATTTTTTCTTCTCCCAACTCACCTAGCCCAATCTGTTGCAGCGATAGTACTCGACCAGGGGAAAACCATTCACCAGGCCTCCTTCCTGAACCCTGCAATCATGGGCTATCAAATTGGTCACTGGTTGTTGCTGTTCTGCAGTGACTGGTTGTACACATCACATGTATGCTGTGGCCATAAGTCAATCTTTCCTGGAATGGAAAAGGGAATAAAATTTAAAACTACTGGATCCAGAAATATATATTGCTTTTCCCACTGTTCCATTGTCCATGCCATACAGGGTATTTTAGTGATAACTGCGTGGGTTTTGATGAACACAGCAATCTGATTTTAGATTCACAGTGGTGGAAGTGGCTGAGTAGGAGAATCCTTTCAGGAACTTTAAACACCAGCATTAGCTCAGGAGTCCATTTATGAATGAGAATGAGAGAGCTGTGGCAATGCTACACAGGTGCTCTGCGGAGGACCTGGCTTTTAAGTTTTTTTGGATCAGGTGAGCTGGGGATATTACAGGGGAAGCATTCACAGCTTCTGTGGTGAGGGAAGTCCCAGTTATTAAGGTCCTTCTGAAATGTGTTAACTGGGCTTGGAGTCAGTGAGTCTCCTGGAGTGGGGGGTGGGAATGAGAGAGGGAGAAGGCTGTGGTGGGGCTGGCAGCAAGCAAAAACCTTTTTACATAATGCCTTGGAACATATGAGCAGCAGCACAGTGACAGAATGTGTGTGCGCTTGTGGGTGGCTTTCTCACTAACACAGACACCTATACACACTTTCTCTACGACAAACCATACACTGAGAGCGAGTGTGTATGTGTGGGTGTCTTTGTGTCCGAGGGGGACTCACAAAATGGGTGTTTGTGGCTGACCGTGTGGGTCAGACACTGGCTGGCACTGTGGCTGTCACATTACTTGGCAACTGGTTCAAGAGCTTATTGGTTGATGAGAGACTTTAATACCAGATCAGGAATCCAGTATATAATTATGAGAGATGTAACCAGACTTTGAGGGCAGAACTGCACATAATACTCGAGTGTCACCATGGATCGATACAGAGGCGATATATTTTCCTTTTTATTTTCCGTTGCTTTTCAGATCATTTTTAACATTGTTTGCCCTATTTTTTTTTTTTTTTACTCCCGCCACACACTGAACTGAGGATTTCAGTATATTGTCTACAAGGACTCCAGAGTCCTTTTCCTGGACTCCCAAAACTGAACCCAGCATTTTGTACCAGTAGTTGGGATTAATTTTTCCCAATGTGCATCACTTTGCACTTTTCTACATTAAATTTCATCTGCCATTCAAATGCCCAGTCTCAGTCTCACAAGGTCCTTCTGCAATTCTTCACAATCTGCTGCTATTTTAACAACCTTTTGAATAATTTTGTCTTCTGCAGATTTGACCACCTCACTGCTTCTCCAGTTCATTTATGAATGTTAAATAGTATTCCACTAATGACCTTTTTCCATTTTCTTGTCTTTTAACCAGCTACTAATCCAAAGTAGGACGCTGCCTCCTGTCGAAGGGTTTAATTTTCCCAAGTCATTTCATGGAGGACTGTCAAATGCCTTCTGAAAATCCAAATATACTATCTCAACCGGCTCTCCTTTTATATATAGATTTATTTACCCTTTTAAATAATACTAAAACAAGGGGACATGCCATGAAACTAATGAGCAGCAGATTTAAAAGCAATTGTAGAAAATAACCTTTTCACTCTGCACACCATCAATTTGTGGAAACCATATATTGCCAAAGGATGTGGTCAAGGTGACTAGCATAGTTGGATTTAAAACAGGTTTGGCCAAGTTCCTGGAGGAAAAGTTCATAAAACAAAAATGTTATAAGCCTGGTAGACTTAAGGAAAGCACTTGCTATTCCTGGGGATGAGTTAAGAAAAATATATCTGCTTTTTGGTATCTACTGGGTACTTGTGACCTGTCCAGGATGCTGACCTAGCATGGCATTTTCAAGTAGTTTTGAGAGCGCTAAAGATTTAGTTTTTGACCTGGCATTTTCCTCTTCCTTCCTCTTGAGCTTCTAGCTCAGTAGGAGCCAGAGCAGGGATCTGGCCCCCATGAATCTTCACAAATACCTGGTTTCTTCCTAGTTTTATATCCCTTTCCAACTTACTTTTAGTCCACACATTTGCCGTGACATTCATTAGCTGGCGGCTAATCCCCCAGGATTCCTTGTAGGGTAATGCACTCATGATGACTATGGAGTGTGTGTTTCCATTGTGCTACTGACTACCTAACCCCGTTGCATCATCTCCAGCCCCTACTAACCCAGGAGGATCTGAGCTGGGATGCCACCAGGCCTGTCTGCATTATTATCTGAGAGATTTATTAACTTAATTTCACCTCAGTTACTACTTACCTCATGAAACAAATCTTGATGTTTGCTTCAACGGAAGTTTGCATTTGATTAGAAATTTTTGTCAGTAACAATATTTTCTATTTACAATTATGTTTGTAGTGAGTGTGCACGGGCAACATGGCAAATAAGCTATTTTATTGTATTCAAATGGGAAAACAATTGCACAAGGATTTTCTTTTTACGAAGAGAAACAATGCCATATGCATTCCATATGCTTCCATAAATACATAGTAAAAAGGTTTTGGGAGTTGACGGCATAACTGACTTCCTGCTAAAGGGCACTGTATTTCTGTCCCTTAGGGGATTGTTACTGTGCTATTGTATAGCTCCACACAATATAAAGATTCCTCAACGTGGTGCCCTTTATATGACTGAAAGACAGGAAATTTTTCTGAAGTTAGGTTACATACAAAAAGCCCTTCTTTCTGTGCGGACTGGAAAACAAACAAAACTCCTGCAAATTGTGCAAAAAACGTTTCAGCCTGCAGAAGGCAAGATAAACATGAGCAGTCTTTACAAAACTCAGCACAAGTTACTGTAAAAAATTAGATTCTTTAAAGCATTTCCTTGTCTCTTTGCTCAGCTGTTACAATTGTCTACTCTTCTTCTTGAAGACAAAACTTCTGTCTGGTTTATCTCCCACACCGAGCCTTATAAAAGCTTGTCATTTTATTTCTTGGAATAGCCTATGATTTTAGCTTATTTCAGTGTATACTTTTTTTTTATTTACATTTTCACAATAATATCACAAGACTGCCTTGCTGCTACAGCAATCAAATGCCATTCCTGGAAAATTTATAACACAATGCAAATTTTAGAAAAATTAACAGATGAATAGCATTTTATATTTAATGTCCACGAAATTGGAGAATCCAAGGCAAAATAAATCAACAGGAAAACTCACAAAAAGGTTAGCAGGTATGGTACGCCCATCTTTATAGCGAAAGAAGAAAACAAGACATCTAGTGTTTCAATGTAATATACAATCCACAACGGGAGATAATGTCCAGAGATTCACTAGAAATGTAAGGTTGCTCTCAGTGATGTACACAGTAAAATCTTAAAAGTTGCTTTTGTTAATTAGTAACCACTGCAGATTATGGAGGGTTGATGACTCCACAAAATGCTTAGCTGCTCTGCTCTGCAGAACCTTCTTGAAATGTCCTGTTCACAGGGGGCTTTATTCTTTAAAGAGCATTGTGGTACTCTAGCCTCAAAAAGTCAGATGTTTGCCGTCGTCCTGTCTTCTAATGTAGGTTTTGCATTTCAGACTGTGCGGGTTTCCACATAACATCAGGATAAATCTGGTCCCTCTTGACCACCAGGCTTTGTTTGGATTTCTGGGTTAGGATGCCGTTGAAAAGTTTTTAAAATCGGGCATCTTTTTCTTGTTTTTTAATGCATGGCTGTGTCCTGCGGTTCCCTGTCACAGGACCCTTCACTGCCAGAGCCAGCCCTGTCAGGCGCTTCTTCTCCAAGTAACACATTTTTGTCTCCTGTGAAATCGAACTATTTGTCGTTCCCCCGCTTGCTTATCATGCAGCTGGACTATAATATTGTGAGATCATAAAGTGACTTTTTTAAATTTTACATTAATTTCCAGGCCTCTCATATTACTCTGTGTTCAGAGAAGACCCTACTTGTTTGTAAATATCAGCTGCTTCTCTAAATCTGTTCTTACTGCAATACTCTCTCCCCCCCCCCTTTGGCGTTCAGTCTGGTTTTCAGACTCTCTCATCTATTTTTCCTTAAACCTCTGTTCCATTCATTGGTGCCAGCTCTGTGGGTGCTTTTTCAACCTTGGGGGATGCTCAGTCTGCTTCAGCCCTCCCTCCCACTTCTTGTTGACTATTTTTCGGTGTCCGCTATTGGCTGGCAGCAAATAGTGCTGTTACCAACTCAGAAATATGGTGATACCTTGGATTTAATTCTTTGTTCTGCTTCTTATATTTCTGGTGGTTCATTTGAGCTTTTTGCTGTGGTCTGACCATGTCCTAATTACTTGTAAACTTCTTTTAGAACAAGAATAATACTGATTATATTCAGACAGCAGTATTTAAACATAGGAAATTTTGATATTGACCAACTGGCTGACTGTTTATTATCTGATGTTCAAAAACTGAATGTTGCTAATGCTTTTAATGCCTATGAGGATTGAGCGAATATGCTACATAATATTGCTGATGAATTAGCTCCTCTGAAGAGTCCCCATGTAAGGCATACAAATTTATACTCTCTGGTACACTAGTACATTGCCAGCTAGCATGCCGCAGCTACGCTGAGCAGAGCGCTGGCAAAAATCCCGTTCGCCTTCGGATTTGTGATTAAATATAGGAAAGCTGTGGAATTGATTATAATATATGGTAAACTTTGAGCGACAGGTAATAACTCTCACATAAGCTGTTTCACGTTGTGGAATATTTAACTGAGAAACCAGACCCGCCGTTTCAAATAACCACCGCCATCTCCTCTACGCCATCTTCTTGTGAAGAGGCTGCAGAATTCTTCACTGCAAAAATCTGATTTGTTGGAAACATTTTCAAACTGGCATCCGATGTTAATAAAATAAACTTTCATATATGCCTGCCTGCCTCCTGAGATTTATTCAGATAATAGGCATCATGAACTCTTCAGTCCCGTTCTTTAAACCTGTGTCCCGCGACTTTATTAAAAAGTTTATGCAGCAAGACCAGTGATTGTGTAATTCAGGTGATTGACATGTCTCTGTCTGAGGACATTATACCATGGTCACTAAAGTTTGATTCCTTCAGGCCTATATTGAGAGAGAGAGAGCCCTCATTAGTTGGTGCATTTTTGGCAGAAGGTAGTGTAAGTGACAGTTTTGAGTCAGTTAAAAGACTTCTTGGCAGATAATTCTGTTTTAAATCAACAGTTCGGTTTTAGGAAGCCATTCAGTACTGATATTTTGTTAACTTGCGATACTGTACATTGGGATTCTGGTGAAGGTTCTAGCTATATTATGGTCTTATTTAGACATCTCGGACATGACTGATATACTTGATCACTAGGTTCTTCTGTCTTGATGACTGATTTGGGTATTTTGTGTCTTGTTTGGCTGGTTTTAGGCCTATTTGACTGGGTTCAACATGGTCCGGCAGCTTCTTTATGGCATCCCATAGTTTCTGGGGTTCTGTAGGGATCTGCTTTGTTGGCTATGTTGTTTAACTTCTATTTAGTCTTATTGTTTAGGCTCCTGGCTGGATTGGGGGTGTCCCATAAATTGAATACAAATGAGATCCGTTTTTTATGCCTCTTAAATCATCCTGGTCTGCCATCTTGGATATGGTTATATTATGTTTATCATTTACTAAGCAATGGCTCTTTGCAAATTTGCACTTAAAATAATTATTTCAGTTTTCAATATATGAAGTAGGTTCCCATTACATGATGAAGGCCAAACTACTCTTTTCACTACATAGATTCTCGATCTTGAAGTAAATTTTGACTTGTCAATGTGCCCTCATATCAAATCTATGATCCAGATTATAAATTGTGTGTTAAGGAGGATAAAACCATATGTTTGTACAGTTCTCTAGGCTTATTTTTTCACATCTAAATTATTGTAATTTTTTCTTGGGCTTTCAATATCTACGATTTGTACACTTCAAATCCTACAGAATATGGCTGCATGGATTTTAAATGGCGACCGCTTCAAGACCATATTATATCTTTGCTCAATTCTTTCCATTGGTTGTCAATCCAAGGGAGAATTAAATATAAGGTAGGTATGATAATTCATAAACTTTTGAAAGAGGACTCCTTTCCATGGGTTAATGCAATGCTGTATGTCTATAAACGATGATTCAGACCCTTGCAGCAGGGTTTATTAGAAGTACTATTTGTACGGTTTGCTCAAATCGTACAAATCCACGTGCAACCGTGCAGAAATCCACGACTGGGCATTCTCTGTTGTAGGCCCCATAGTTTGGAAAAGCCTTTTTGGCTCTATACAATAACAGGAAGATGCACTCTCCTTTAAAACTGCTCTAAAGGCCTTTTTTGTTCCAATAAGCATTCCGCCATGATACTAACAAACTAGCTACTACGGATGTGCATTCGTTTGTGACGAAATAGGAAATATCATCTCTATTTCCTATTTTGTCACATTTCGGGGGGGGGGGGGGGTGATGAAACGATGATAAAGCTCACGAAATTTTGTTTGGTTTTCCTATCATTTTTGGGGGGGGGGGGGGGGGAAGAAAGGGCACATAAAAAAAACAAACCCCACCCTCCCGAATCTCCCCCCCCCCCCCCAAACTTGCCAAAATTCCCTGGTGGTCCAGCGGGGTCCTGGGAGCAATCTCCCCTTTGGGCCGTCAGCTGCCAGTAATCAAAACTGCACCAATGGCCCTTTGCCCTTACTGTGTGACAGGCTATCTGTGCCATTGGCCAGCCCCTGTCACATGGTAGGAGCAGTGGACGGCCGGCGCCATTTTGATTACTGGCAGCTGATGGCCCGAGAGAGGGAGATGACTCCTGGGAAGCCCGCTGGACCACCAGGGAATTTCGGCAAGTTTTGGGGGGGGTTGCATTTAATTAAATTTGAAGGGTTGGAGTGGGGTGTTTTTTTACAACCCCCCCATTGTAATAATTGAATTTGGAGGGTTGGGGCGGGTTTCGGGCTTCGGTTCGTGGGCATCCGAAATAAAATCGGCCCGAACCGCAGGAAAATGAAATTTCACGCAGTGGGCCGATAACAGAAGGCCAAACCGAAAGGTTTGGCTGAATCACATCTCTACTAGGTGTGTTGGGATTTTAACTTTTATGCAGTAATTCTTTATATATAATTCTGTTTTTATTTTATGCTATTATGAGAGGGACTGTTCCCTGCTTTGAGCACTAGAATATGTGGGCTACAAACTTTTTAAATATTTCTCCAAACTAAAAAAAATCTCCCTTCCTCCCCCCCCCCCCCCCCCCCCATAAAACTTTTTTATATCGCTCAATACGCCATCCCCTTTGGGGGCTGAACCACCTTGCAACTCAATTTAAATGCACACCCACCCACTGAATTTCTCTTGAACTTCCTTTGCCAGAAAGTTCCCCATTTTGAGAGAGAGCGCACACTTCAGAGTATCTGCTGTCCTCCAAGTGAACCCTCCCAACCAAAAGCTTCTACATTGTAGAGGATAGGCCAGACTCTATCTTTTTCACTGAACTCTTCAGACTGAGAGATTATTCTCTGCCACCATCTAGTGGTAAAGCAGGAGCAATATGTAGTCCTGAAAAGGGTAATTTTTTTTTTTTTTTTTTAATTCTGTTTGGCATGCCCAATTATTTTGAAAAGTTGGTTCCTCTGGTTTCATTAGGTGGTGTTGCATTTCTGGTAGCAAGTTGGAAGAGTGGGTAGAATGGTAGCCTTGTCACAATTGTAACCCTTTCTTCTTGAGAGTTTCCATAATTTTTTTTTTTTTTAAACCAAAAGATTGCTGCTCTCAATCTTCCAGAGAGCACGCGAGAGTTTTTATGGCACCATTTTTAGTTGAACAAAGGCAATGCATAAGAAGAAAAGAAGTTGCATACCCTTTCAGTTCTCCCTTTAAAGTAATGAGCTGTGGTCTAGAGCTTCCAGAAGAAGACGACTTGCAAAGTGGATGAAGTTCATGCTTGGTTGGTCAAGGGTAGAGAATGGAATGGATTCTTTCCTGTTTTGCTCTGGGATGGCTTTTCTCCAGAGAAGGATGAAGGCTAGAACTGACACGTTGCAAGCCCATATAGAACACCAGATACTACGGAATCGTTTTGTGTTATCGGCTGAGGACCTGTTTGGATGCAGGTGTCTGAGGACTCTAATTCCGTTCTCATAATCTTGATGCTTTTTACTCCATCCCTGCTTGGGGGGTGGGGGGAAGGATTGAACATATCCTGGGAGACATGTTGTGAGCTTAGCAAGAGCAGATGATGATTGCCAGCACCTCATGAAGCAGCCCCCACCGTCTACCTGCTAAAGCAGAGCAGGGTCTAGAACGAGCTTGGCTATCTGTTGCCTCTTTCTCCATGCCCTACTCCCATGAAAGAGGACAAGAGCCAGGAATAAAAGTTACTGTGCAGATTCCCTGTTTGCCCTCCAAAGCTGTGAAGAGATGAAAATAAAAAGGGGGGGGGGGAGCTATTTACATCTACCACCCCCTCCCGTGCACTGGCCTACCCTGATGTAGAGAGGAGCCGCCTATTCTGCACTGACACCAAAGAGGAAAGAAGCCACTTTTCTCATCTCTACTGAAAGGCACGAGGAAACTCTCACTTGCCCACTGCTGCCAAAGAATGCTACCAAAAAGGAGGATACCGCAACCAAAAAAAGAGAACCAGAGACGTTTCTTATATTTGTGTTGTATTCCTTTTCAGTGGGTAAAATTAATGCAGGATGGGGAGCTTAAATCCTATGCGTAGTTTTGAGGGGTTTGATGTGAAAGTTGTGGACCGCTGACACACAGAATATTATTTTTAATATCCAGCAATCCACTGGGTGTCGAGGGATGGTATTGGAGGTGGGGGAAGGTGGTGTCAGATTTTTTATTTATTTATTTTTTTTGTTGAGGAGGTATTTGAATGCACCAAAGCAAAAGTTCTCTTAGGCTTTTTTGAGTTTCAGAATAGAATAAATTAACCTGCGATCTGTTCTAAAATCATCAGGTAGGGTGAAAGCAGATGGGACACTAGCAGAGTTCGTCTTCTCTGCCTGTGCTTATTGAAGGAAGGACATTTTTAGTGAAAATTCACCAGCTGAGAACCCTGTAATGTAGCATTACTACTGAATTGTTATGGCATTTATTAAATTGATATCGTTCTTTGATAACTGATTCCTGTGGAGTTATGTCTTTGGTTTACTCTCCAGTTAAAAAAAAAATTAAGTTTTGCGTTCCCCACCCACTGAAAAAAAATCACAGCACACTACCAAATTTTAAACCCTCGACGTATTTCAATGCGACGGTCTGCAAAGTCCTATTTCTAATATTCTACGCAACTTGGGAGTTTCCTTTCGTTTCCAGCTGAGGAATGTCGTGAAGGATATTTTTATTTCTTCAGATTACATCAGTTTAAGAAACTAAAACCAGTGCTCCCTGTTGATGACTTTAGAACTGTTTTTACAGGCGTTTTGGTTTTGAATTATGTTGATTTATTCCAACTCTGTTTAAGGCTGCTTTTTACAACAGTTAAGGCCTTTATAGCGAGTGCAGAATGCTGCTGCCCACGTTGTTTCTGGTGGTAAGTTAAGAGTACTTCCCCACTGCATTGGCTTCCGATTTTCAGTTTTGGATTAGCTTCAGAATTTTACTTCTGATTCATAAAGCCTTGAGTTCTGATGTACCTGAAGGTTGTGTGGTGGTTTTGTGTATGTGTTTTTTTTTTGTTCACCTTTTTAAACTACACAGACCATCTTATAATTTGGGATCGTCGGGACAGAATCTGTTAAACTAGCAAATCTTGGGTGAGACCGGAGAACGCACCCCTACTTGGAATTCACTTCTAGAACATTTTAAGAATGGAACCATTCTTGTCCATCTTTAAGAAGCAATCGGAGGCTTTTTTTCTTTTTAAATAGCCTTAAAGTTATAAGCAGTATTATAGGTTCTTTCTGTTCCGTTTGAGATAATTCTTTCTTTTATGTTGAATGGCTTTTTATTGTACATCAATTGTGGTGTATGAAGTATTAAATTAAAAAAAAATCATGGTATTTAGTTATTTGTTTAGATTTAAATAAATGAAATAAAACTACAAACAAAAAAAAAAGGAAGAAATGTACAAATGGACATAGTCCCTAAATATTTTCTTTCATTGTCAATTTCTACTTTTATTTTGCTTGGGAGTTTCAATAAAAAATCAGTGGAAATAAGTACTTTGTTATAATGCATAGTAAAAAAAAAAAATAATTTTTTTTTTAATAACATTGAAATCCCCAGGAAAAAAAAAAAAAAATCAAATCCAAGGTCTCTAAACATAATTAAACAAATTGATTTAAAAATAATAGTTGGGAACTTCAGTGTTCCCCTGTTCTTACATTTTGAGAGAGAGGTGGGGTTTTATATAGCTCTATGCCGTATGTGACCGGGTGCTGGTTATCATGCCTGATAACCAGCTATTACTTTTAAGTCCTTGTTCAACTGCGCTTTTTTTTTTTTTTTTGTAAGCATTTTAGGGTTTTTTGTGTTTTTTTTTTTTGTATATAACCTAGTTGTTGGCAACCCTGTCAGGCATGCTGAATAGTGTCCAGTCAGTAGTACCGACCGGACGGTGCTAAAAGTCCGGTTTTGCAGATGGTTGTTCTTCCCAGTGTTACCTGGAGCGAGAGGCAGGGTTGGATCCTCTCGGAGGAGAGCAGTGCTATATACCTGCCCCTGCCTCCTTTCTCATGCTGGGATTTGGATGGCATAGAGAGAGGAGGTGGGGATACAACGTTACCCCCTTGTCTGCCAGTGGCTCTGTAGATCCTACGCAGCAACAATGATCTGGGTTCCGCGTCTTCTCTTACCGTGTGCTGTGGATTGGATGGCATGGGTTGAGTAGGCAGGGAACGGCACCGCCCTCTGTTCCCAGCGGCTCCCCAGATCTCTGTAGCAATGGCGCTCCTGCTCCCACTCCCTCTCGCAGCCTGCTGGGCCAGGACCAAGACAGAGGGGCCGAGCTAGCTGAGACGACAGAGAGAGAGGCACAGAGGAGAAGGTGGAGAAACACACAGAGGTATAGAATGAGAAGAGGGGAGATACAGAGAGGAGGGGGGGAGAGAATAGGTTACCAGGTCTCTCACTTGGCCCAGCTGACACCTGCAACAGCCTGGAAAGTTGCTGTGTAGGCCTTCTATTCCTCCCTCAGGTCTCACTCTAGACCTGTGCCTTGTCCCTTAGCAACTTGGGGTTTACCTGGTGTTAAACAAAAACACAGTGTACTGCAGTGACCCCCCCCCTTCCCCCCCTCTCTGCAGCTGCCCATGCCTATACCCCCTTCCTGACACTTTCCCTGCCCTGTGCCAGAGGCAGTGCAGGTAATATGGCAGGCCATGGGGGAAGGGGGCAGTGCCTCCTTGGGATGGACATGACTGACTAGATGAGCCAGCAGCTACATAAGAGCTAAGGAGCGTGCTTGTGTAATGCAGCCCTGGTTTCCCCCCTTGCCCAGCATGCTTTTGACCTTTTGAGATTGTGAGTGTGAGAGAGAATTAATATGTATATGAGAGAGACAGAAGAGAAGATTTGTGCTCCTCACCTCACCCCCCCCCCCCTAATAATCCACGAGATAAGAAATGGGGAGCAGCTTAAGTGTCAGGGGGCCCTCTTCATTGCCCTGAGAGGCTACAAGAGAAACGTTGCTTTAGTGCATCCTGTCGGGTCATGATTGGCCATTAATGCATGCACAGATTCGCTATTTAGGGGGATCTAAAAATGTTATGCAATTGAGGGGCACCATCTCATTCCACTCCCCCCTCCCAGTCCTCAACTGTCCAATCTTGGTCTGAGGGAAATGTAGGCAACGCTGTCTGTAGAAATCATCAGCAGGAGGAGGGAGCTGAAGGTGGGGTCACCTTACTGGGTGAGAGTTCGGAGTTCAGCTTTGCATCTTGCTCCTAGCCCCCGAGAGGACAGTGCAGCACAGCCCAGGAGATGTCTGTCTTATTCTTGAGAAGGGGGAGAGTAAGTCACGTGCTATGGGGTTTTTTTTTAATGGATTAAGTTCAGGAGTTCAGCATTAAATCAGCTAATGCAGACAAGATTTCAGCCCCCACCGCTGTGCTGCTCTAGTCAATTCCTCAGAGTTTTGAGAGGAAGTTGTGCTAGCTTCAGCCAGAACAAATATTGCCAGAACGGTTTATCATGCTGCTCTTACTTCAGATGAGAGGATGTGAGATGTATTCACTGTGGATTGGACTCTGGTCACTGTTTTAACTCCTGTAAAATAAAAGGGCCTCGTGGAAGCAGTCCTAAAGCTGGTTAGGAGTATTTCCACCTGTGTGTCTGGCATGGCTCTCTTTGGGTCAGGAGCTCCACAGTAACTTCATTCCCCAGAGATATGAGGCAGGACACGGACTTGCTGTTAAAACATGTTACAGTCACAAATGCATGGGTTAAAACTTGCTTTGGTGTAGGGTCTTAGTCTGCCGGTTACAGGCTCTGTTCATGGTTTCACCTCAAATAGGCAATTGAAGTCTCACTTCAGGCGAGTCTGATTCTTTACGTGCAACACTCATCCCTTGTTCTTTTCATAGAAACATAGAAATGACAGCAGAAGAAGACCAAACGGCCCATCCAGTCTGCCCAGCAAGTTTCACACTTTTTTTTTTCTCATACTTATCTGTTACTCTTGGCTCTTAGTAACCTTTTGGTTCTATTTCCCTTCCACCCCCACCATTAATGCTGGAGCTGCCTCTAAGTGACATATCTAGCTTATTTAGTTAGGGGTAGTAACCGCCGCAATAAGCAAGCTACACCCATGCTTATTTGTTTACCCAGACTATGTAATTCAGTCCTTGTTGGTTGTTGTCTGTATATAGATCCACTTTTCTTCATTCAACTGGCCCCTCGATAGACTTCCCAAAGCAGATTGTCCCCGATTATCACAAAGAATAGAAATCCTACCAGCATGGCTCCAAGCATCTCCCACCTTGTCTATCTGCACTAGCGGTTCGTGCTTTTGTGTACCAGAAGCTAATTAGGGAAACACTTTTTAGACAAAATAAAATCTCCCATTTCCAGCTGGGTTTTGACTACACTTGGCCTGGAAGCTATGCCTCCCAGAAGGCTTTGCTCCCAGGTGAACTCACTTCAAGGTCAATTCAGAATAATCAAACTACATCTCTCAAAATTACTGTGAGCTCGCCCCTTAGCAGCGAACCTAGTGCAAAAGCATTGACAGCCTGTCTTGTCATACAACTCCCATTGAGAATAGCCATTCACTTGGTGATACCCTGTGCTTGGGCAGTACAGCAGAGCCTTTCCAGTCTCCAGAGAGGTCTCAATTGTTTACTGTGAGTGATTCCTCTTGGGCTGGTCCACCACACTATTAAAGAACCTCATAACCCAGGCAGGGATTAGAACAGACCTATCAACAAAAGGTTACATTTTTAAGGGGTTTAGATATCTTTAAACTGTACCTAGCAATTCTTCCCAGTATGGAAATGTTAAGTGTTTTGCCAGTTCATTGTAGGTCTTAAATGTTTGAATACTTTTGTGTCACCATATTCTTTCTTCTATGCTGTGTGGCCTATAGCTTTTGTATATGTCTTGTGTTTCAGTGAACCAAGATACAAGCAATTAGTTGCTCTCAACTTTTAACCATTCAAGATGTTCTTCACAGTAACTGGATATAAGGTTACCAGATGTTTTGTGTTTTTTTTTGTTGATCAATCTGAGTTACTTGTTCCCTAGGGTACTGGTAATGAGTGAGTGAGCAGTTCATGTTTGGGGGTAGAGTTGGTATCTGGGAGAATTGTAGTAATATACACTAAAAAAAAAAAAAAAAAAAAGTGCTGACAGGGCTGAGTACCTCAACCTCAGATTCAATGCTAATCTATTACAAGTTAGCCAGCGATGGATCGCAAATAGGCAAATGGAGATCATGGCAAATGTATCTGACCAGAAGGATGAAAAATTGAATGTTGCCTGCATAAAGATGGTATCCCGCCCAGAGCCCAGCTACAGCTTTATACAAAGGAATCGTAAAGACGTTAGTGGGGCTGACAGGGCTGATCCCTGTGGGACACCCGTCATTAATGATCGCCATGTAGGACACTCTGATAAAAACATGGACGCTCTTTGGGTTGCATCTGAATGATGAGATGAGAACCGGTTGTTGTGATGTAGTTTTATATTTCTAAACGCATGACGATATAAAACAGTTCCCACGCTTTTTTTTTTAATTATTATTTTTCTAAGGTTTTTTTGCTGAGAGTTTGGCATCTAGCTTTTCCAGTGCTAACCAGTCTAGCACCTTGCATACACCAAATTTTGACAGGTAGTGAACTTTTTCTTTAATCCAGAACTTTAAAAAGCCAATTTGAGCCAATTTCAACTCTGATGCCCAGTCCATAAACTTAGTAGTAGTAGTATTTTACCACTGAATGGTAGCTTAGTAGAGATCACCTATTCTCCAAGTGATAACATAGTAACACAATCCATCTCCTCCAAAATAATGTAGCCACCTGGCACTGTAAATAATTATTAACCTATGTTAACCTATACTGCTATTTTTTCCTTCTCCCAGTTCTATTACCTTGTTTCATTGTAACTGCAACCCTGATGCACCAGTTAAAGTTTTATCGTTCTATGCACCCCCTGTTCTAATGTAAACCGGCAAGATGTGATCTGCTCATGAATGCGGTATAGAAAAAAAACCTAAATAAATAACTATTATTTCACATAGAACAGTGCCTTTTCATAATTTGACATTTTAATATATATAAATTGGGAATTTATAAGACCCATTTAAAACATTCTAGCTACCATAGCTTCTGTGGAGGATATTTAATTGCATTTCTTGAAGTTTAGAATTTCTAGAAATTGTAGTTGGATTACTGAACAGTTTCTCTCTTTGGAGACAATAGTACCCATTTCTTTAACCAAGTTAGCAACACAGTAGAATAAAGCGACCTTAGAAGGCTTTTCAGATCCAGCGGTGGATTCCCGGGGATTCGCCGCCCAGGAGGTACCACGTGGTCTGCCGAGCGCGGCTCTGTCACAGCCGTGCTCGGCAGACCACGTGACTAGCGCGACCGGCCCACCGGGGGGGTGCCCGATCCCCCCGATAGGCCAATCCGCCCCTGTTCAGATCTTAGTTTATACCAAAGAGCAATCCTGTTCTTCCTGCTCCCACATACTATTAAATTGGTGAAATAAATCAGAATAGTTTCATTTCAACCCCCAAATATAATGCCTAGCATTGAAATGCTTGTTAGGCAATTTTGAACAGTTAAAAATGGATTTCAGAGTACATTTTTATCTTGTTCTACGTAAAGATTAAAATTTATTTTTATTCCCAGTTCCTACCACTCAACGAAAAACACTATTGTGTATGCCGTAAATTTCAACTAATGTCATCCATGGGATGCCCCACCAATTACAAATATTTCCAAGCTTGCTTACTGCCTTTAACAAAGGATATGCTTTTAAAATAGAAGGCATTTTGTAATCACGTTGATGCAGTGCTCCTCCAATTAGAACAGTTGAGTTGTACGTGCTACTAGGTTAGGAGTACAGAATTTTTAAATTCACCTGTAAACTATTCCTATCCAAAGCATATCTGACATGCTCCATATAAAACTGGAATTCTGACAAGCTTAAGCCTCAAGGGATTTATCATTCATCAAGGACTGAGAGCTTATTTTCCTAACTTTTGGCTTTCCATAGGAAGCACAAAATGAATGTCTTTAATTTAATCGTATCTTTACAAGGAAGCCAGCATGGTAACGTCTGTAATCTATAAAGGAGTTTAGGCAATAATACTATTTTTTTTTTTTTTAAATAAAGCAATTCTGCCAAAAAGACCATGGAAGTTCCATCCATGCTGCTTGATGCAATTTGAAGCTGTCAAAGATGTTACATTTGGTTTGTATACATTCTCTCAATTTTGAGTTGAAAATGTCAGCCCCAAATATGCCAAGTAAAGAGAATACGATCGCAGTGGAAAATCACCTTGCTATTCCCTTTTGTTGTGAAAGCTTTATCGCCAGGAGCTCCTATTTTGTAAAGTTAATACTCAGTCTAGGGAATCTACCAAGATCCTTAACTTGTAAAATAATTTCCAATGATTCAAATGGATTAGTAACAAAATGTCTGCAAACAAGCAAATTGTTTTGTTCAATTGCCCTTCAGCTTAATAGCTAGGGGTTCGGTAGTCAAAACATATTAAGGAGATAAAGGGATACCCCTGTCTAGTTCCCCAGGATAAATGAAAAGGAAGATAAACTTATCCATTATTGATCATCCTTGCCTGATCTTTATATAATAATTGGAGCCGTTGAATAAAAGGGCCTGAAAAAACATTCTTAGAATCCAAAACACACAGTTCTTACCAAAGGCTTTCTCTGCAACAAAACTAATTATTACATCTCCTTTATTTAGGATGTCTATCCCATAAAACATGCACTAATTTATAGGCTGAAGAGGTTAGGGCTTTTCAGCTTGGAGAAGAGACGGCTGAGGGGGGATATGATAGAGGTCTTTAAGATCATAAGAGGTCTTGAACGAGTAGATATGAATCGATTATTTACACTTTCGGATAATAGAAGGACTAGGGGGCATTCCATGAAGTTAGCAAGTAGCACATTTAAAACTAATTGGAGAAAATTCTTTTTCACTCAACGCACAATAAAGCTCTGGAATTTGTTGCCAGAGGATGTGGTTAGTGCAGTTAGTGTAGCTGGGTTCAAAAAAGGTTTGGATAAGTTCTTGGAGGAATAGTCCATTAACTGCTATTAATCAAGTTTACTTGGGGAATAGCCACTGCTATTAATTGCATCAGTAGCATGGGATCTTGTTGGTGTTTGGGTAATTGCCAGGTTCTTGTGGCCTGGTTTTTGGCCTCTGTTGGAAACAGGATGCTGGGCTTGCTGGACCCTTGGTCTGTCCCAGTATGGACATTTCTTATGTTCTTATGACATTACATACCCTATGTCTACTCTTCACATACCCCACCTGATCTGAGGACACACGGTCAGGGAGCACACTACTCTACTCAACCTGTTGAATAGAAATAAGGATTATATCTAGTATAAGAGAGTAGTTGATAAGTGGCTTAGAGAGATCTTTGTCTGCATTTGAGAAAACAGAAATCTGTGTCTGATTAAATTCCAAAAGGAAGTGATCTTGCTGTAGAGAATGATCATACACCTGTTTTACTGACTGTGACAAGTAACTTTCCTGTAGAACCTTGTAGAACACTGTCCTAAGGCCAGGAGCCTTTCCCAATATTTTAATAGCCAAATTTATCTTCATAACAGTCCCTCTCTTTGGTTCTTTAATAACTGCAGAAGGTCAATATGTTAAGAATTCCTTTCTAAGCGTAGCCTCGGCATTTTGTGTGGATTTGGTTGTATATCTGTAAAAATATTGTAATAGCCTCTGTTGGTAACAATAAGTCCCTGGAAATTTCTCATGTTTATGTAGTGTTCAGGTTGTGAGTTGTTTTTTTCCCTTCTCAATACCTCTTAGCTTACCTACAACTCGATTTGTTTCCATTGTTTGTTTATTTCCATTGCATACGTTAAGGTGTGTATCAAATTCTCTTTGGTAGATACATATCATAAGAGGCACTTAAATTACCCTCTCTCTATGGTCTGGTGGTACTCCACCCCTGGTGTGGCTGCTGGAAGCCATCCTGTCACCCATCAAATACCTGCGGGAGGGTTATCCCAGGATGTTGGAGAAGTGAGAATGTGGGTGATGGTGCAGAGAGGCAGCTGGGGAGGCTATTGGACGCACCACATTTGATAGATGCTCAGAGACAAATATTCTAGCTTTTTTTAAAATCTAGTTCATTTACTAACTTTTTGAGATCATTTTGTAGTTTTTACATTTTTAGGAGGACCTACGTGATCTGAAAAGCTCATACCTCTTGCTGAACCAACATAAGAATTATCCAAAGATGACGCATCGCAGCTTGCAGTGAATCATGTAATTTACTTCTCTTCCTGTGATGATAAACCCTTTCATGCTTTTATAATGTAAGCTTGGCATTAACAGCATAATAATTAGAGATCACCGTGATATCAGGGGAGACTTGCCTCAGGGAACTTAAATCGAGGGGTCTTGTTTTAATGTAAGCAAAAACGAAAGGCAACACTTTGAGTTGTAACTTACTAGTGGCCATTTGAAAATGGCTTTTAGTGTGCACATACGATAGCATGGACTGTTTTTGTAGTGTGGATAATGTGGCAGGGATACATAATTGGATGTCTTGGAAAAACTGAGGTCAGACGACTAGATACACCATGCAGTGGTGTCCCGGTATGGAAACACATACAATTTTACAGGCAATGCATGCTTTAACAGATTCGGACTCCATAGCAACATAAGTGGCGAGCTCTGTTATGCAAATGCTTTTGAGTTTCATATTACGTCTTTTATCAGTACTTTGCAGAAAGATTTATAAAAAGGAAATAGGATGGCTGCACGACCAATAATTCCATAATTTGTATACTTTTTGCTTCTCCAAAAGCTTCCTGATCCTGCTGCTGCACTGGTTCTGTGTGATCTTGGCGTTGTCACTTACTATTCTGGTTCACCAGTTCACCCACTCGAATTGTGAAGTAAAAAAAAAAAAAATGTTATCTGTTCTTTTTCCTTCGCTCTCCCCTTTGAAAGCTGTTGACGTTGGATCAGATTTTCCACCTCTAAAACATTAGAAATCCAAAAGTAAACTGCGATCCTGTTTATGTGAAATATTTTGAACATGATTGATCATACAGTAACAAAATTACCACAAATGGAAAAAGTACCCTGTGTGGGTATCAAAAAACGAATGTACAGAATTTTCTGAGCTTGGTGGTTGTTCAATTGTACCCTTCCCTTCTTGTTGGACCTGGTCTTGGGGGTAAGGATGGAGGTAACATATCAACATATTGCAATTTTTGTATGTTTTCTTTTTAATTAAAGTATTTTTCTTTAATAACTGGCTATCTTGTATCTTATACCAGAGCAAAGACTCCCTCAGCCAGTGTCTGTGCAGTGACAGATTTCACCAATGCCATCCCTTCTTTATCCTGGGACAAGTGCTCAGCTATCATCTCCTGCCTTCCCCCCTCATCCTGACACACTTTCTGAGCTCATGGGTTGGCACAGCATTATGGTACCCTTAGGGTAGCTACAGCTTTGCAAATGGATGAACTTCCGACATAGCTGACAGGATGTCTCGGACTACTTTAATGTTAAGGTCTTCTTGCAACCTGCTGAGTGTTAAACATATTTTGTTTAATGTTCTGTTTTAAATAACTGATAGAATTTGTACTTTATACATAATTTTTAAATTATAAACTCCTTTTTAAAATGTTGCATATATTTGCCTAACTGGTTAGCAATGGACAAGCCGTTTTTATAGGAACTCAGCTATAGTAAATGAGATTTTATGTTTTTGTTTCAACTTTTCTTGCCTAAATATGTGTGTATTCCTTTCTGTGATAGTCCAATGATAACTCCACTTAGATGTTTAGGAAATTCAAAAGTTGTTGCAATTTTGACTTGTGTAATGGCATTAACAGGTTTTCAATTTGATTTTTTTTTTCCCCACTAGACTGAGGCAGTAGGAAGTGATTCTGAACTTTTGATGAGAGCTGAAACACACACACAGTACTGCTAAGTGTTCCAAGTTGTTTCCAGATTAGTTCCAAGGAACATGACTATCATTTGCAGTTGAACCCACAAGCACTTCTTCTGTGCATGCTCCATAGAAGCCTCATTTATATGGAAGACTAGTGCTGGGACTTGATACACTTCATTAAATCCTTTTTTTTTTTTTTTTTTGTTAAGTAAAGCTCTGTGCGATTGGTTGATAGTCACTAGACTGGCAGAACAGCAAGATGGAGCAGGAGCAAAAGGGTCCGTTCCTTTCTCAAGACATGGCTCAGAGGCTTTTATTAAGAATTGTGAGCTGTTTGAGATTTGAAATCTCTGGGCAAAAACCCTCTGTGCATCTTGCAGGAAAGAAGCTTGAACTAAAGAGACTAATTCAGGCAGGCTGGTACCGGTGAGAGCATAAACGGTGGTCTACTGGAATTTGAAGGAGATAGAAAACGTTAAAATTGTTATTCAATGACTTTAATTAAAAAAAAAAAAAAAAATGACGTGCATATCCATGAAACTGATTGTTGCATAATAACATGTACATTGTTGGTGTATAAGTAACTGATACAAGAGATTCATTTTATTTTTCTCAAAAATTTTTTAAATTAATTCCAAAAGCAGGATCTGTATAGAGGTTTCTTTTTCAGTTCAAGCCCTGCCTGGCAAGTTAGCATGAACTCTGTATCCTAATAAGACACTCTGCCTTGTTTGTTCACTGAGCTACACTGGCTGTAAATCATGTGCTAGTTAGCAAAACAAAACCCCCAAAAAACCAGATCGCAACATTTGCCTGCTCGGATCTTTGTATCTCCCAGACCTTAAGGTCCCCCTCGCCCAGAGCTGTTACTTCTACTTAAAAGATTATGAACTGGCTACAAAGAGCCTGCAATTTTATTTGCTAAAATCAGGTTACGCATATGCGTTTCCAAACTGACTTCCAAGATTGAGATGGGTTGAGCAGGAAAATCCTCTCAAATTGGTGATAAGAGCTTAGTCTGTTTTAACTCAGCCATCTACAGCACAGCAGTATACAGGCCTCTCTCTCTCTTTAGGTCATTGTCTATTCAAACTAAATTCAATTGGTTGCGATCTAGTGACGGACTTGCGTCATTTATCTTTAAACTCAGAAGTCAGTGTATTGAATTGTTTTAATGTATTCTAAAGCTGCTGTGAGTCCATATAGAATAGATTACTCCTACCCTTTACTTGCCTTTTGTATCTTAATACCCTGTAAGCTGTGACAGTAATAATCATTCCTGTAACCTACTTCTTATTCCAGATCAATCGTATTAAGGGAGGGGGTTGCTCACAGTGAATTACTAGGCTAAAATGTCCAGCCTCCTTAAAGGTTTGCTAATTCCTCTCAAACGTGTGTGTGTGTGTGTGTGTGTTTTCTTTCATGGGCTAGTCAGACTCAACAGGAGACCTCCAGCCCTTCTATGAGAGCCAGACTTGTACTAAAGCAAATAAATGTTAGGTTCCATATTAGGAGCTACCACCCAGGAAAAGGATCTAGGCATCATAGTGGATAATACTTTAAAATCTGCTCAGTGTGCTGCAGCAGTCAAAAAAGCAAATAGAATGTTGGGAATTATTAGGAAGGGAATGGTGAATAAAATGAAAAATGTCATAATGCCTCTGTATCGCTCCTTGGTGAGACCGCACCTTGAATATTGTGTACAGTTCTGGTCGCCACATCTCAAAAAAGATATAATTGCGATGGAGAAGGTACAGAGAAGGGCGACCAAAATGATAGGGGGAATGGAACAGCTCCCCTATGAGGAAAGGCTGAAGAGGTTAGGACTGTTCAGCTTGGAGAAGAGACGGCTGAGGGGGGATATGATAGAGGTCTTTAAGATCATGAAAGGTCTTGAAAGAGTAGATGTGAATCGGTTATTTACACTTTTTTGAATAATAGAAGGACTAGGGGGCATTTCATGAAGTTAGCAAGTAGCACGTTTAAGAGAAATCTGAGAATTCTTTTTCACTCAACGCCCAATAAAGCTCTGGAATTTGTTGCCAGAGGATGTGGTTAGTGCAGTTAGTGTAGCTGGGTTCAAAAAAGGTTTGGATAAGTTCTTGGAGGAGAAGTCCATTAATGGCTATTAATCAAGTTGATTTAGGGAATAGCCACTGCTATTAATTGCATCAGTAGCATGGGATCTTCTTAGTGTTTGGGTAATTGCCAAGTTCTTGTGACTTGGATTGGCCACTGTTGGAAACAGGAAGCTGGGCTTGGTGGACCCTTGGTCTGACCCAGCATGGCAATTTCTTATGTTCTTATTTACCCTTTCAAATAACACCAAAACAACCAGAAATGAATAACCAGCCAGCAGATTTAGGACAAACTGTTGAAAGTGCTTTTTCATTCAGTATACAGCAAAGCTGTTGAATCTGTTGCTAGAAGACAGAGCAACTAACTTAATAGGGCTGACTGAGAATTGGACATGCTGACCGAGATAACATTTCTAGCAAAGTAGACTTGAAGAAAGCCATTGCTTTATCCTGGGAGTAACGAGAAACAGATCTACTTTATGGGATCTGCTAAGTACTTATGAGCCAGACCAATTTTATTTCCAACTGAATTGGATAAATTTGTATATTTGGCAAGTGGAGGAGGAAGCAGTTTATTGCAAGATGGTTATTCAGATTATGAAATAAGATTTTCAGTTCAACTTTTGAACATCTAAGGGATCTTCAAAACTCTTTATCTATTAAAGCTAACTAAATTTTGTTTTTCCTTGAACTATTACTTCAACTAATCCCAAAAGGCAAAAGCTTTTACTACTGTTGGTCGTTTCTGGAGCACTATAAGACGTTTTTCAGCACTGTGCAGAAACAAATGTCTCTGCTCTGTGGAGCTTGTAATTTCTAGTTATGACAAATGACCTATAAGAGCGTTTGGAGAGAGTGATTTAAATTTAGTCTCAAAGGTGAATGATTAGGTGGGAGTTAACTGAGGCAAGAGGCCTCTGCCCCCACTAACATTTTAGAACAGAAACACAATAGCATTAGGCGATAATAAATTATACATGGGTGTTTCTGAAATCTTGGTTTCCACTTTCTAGACGTTTTTGTTAACTTCCCAACAAAGAAGAAGCAAGGAACTAGTGAACAATGTAGCATAGAAACTGTATCCCACCAAATAAAAGGACATTTTCCCCTGCAGATTAAATGGTTTTCTTTTTTTAAGAACTTATGCACTTCTTTTAAAATAAAATTTGATCTACTGTTAAGTTTCAGCATGCATGCCCTCATTTTCTCTATAATTATATAATTTTGCTTTGCTAGATCTCATAATGTGCATATGGTGCTATACGCAGTTGTTTGAACTGGTACTGAAGATCTGTTTGTGCCTTTTTGCCGCATCTGTCCTTCTGTCTAGTTACTTGTTTGTTCAGTTGTTAACCTTTTTATTCCTTATGAAAACTTTGCTGCTTCTCAAACTAAATCAGAAGCCTTTTTTTTTTTCCTGTGTTCTTGCAAAATATAATTTCTTTGAGCAGATAGACAAATATTGTGTTCCATTTTATTGTGGAGACCCTAACAGGGGGGGGTGGGTCTTTGGGATTAAATTTGGCATTCTTCCCACATTTATATTCTTTTAACAAATATGCCTTTGTTCTACAGTGACCTCCCTCCCCCATCTTCCTCTCTCATCTTCCTCCCTGAACCTGGGAACTGGGAAAAGATGTGGTTTTGGGGGAATTGGGAGTATGGGAGGAAATTAAAAAATAAATAAATAAATGCAAAGGCTAAAAAAAAAGTGCAGAATGAAAAGAGGTCAAAGAAAAATATATTATTAATCTATAGCAGCTGTTAAAGTAATCAGAAACAAGGCTTTAGTTTTGCACTGGATCACAGTTCTTATTTCATCTTTGGTAGGCAACTGAATTTTTTTTTTTTTTTTTTGGTGTTCATTATTTAAAAAAAAAATAAAAAAATAAAAAATTGGTTAGATGAAAACATACAGCATTTAATAAATTGTCAGAGAAGGAGGTTACACAACTCCAGGAGAATTTTTTTTTTAAAATTCCATTCCTAATGTTGCAATCGCGATGGGAGGGAGAGCTAGGGGGCGCTCCCCATTGCGGGACTATCTGTGTGCCCTTGCGGTGAGGTGATCATGTCTGGGAATGGAGCAAAACCAAGCCCTGCTGATCTGCAGGCCTCTGTGAGACCAACCATGCAATGTTGGTCTCTGAATGGTCCTCCTACCCTTCATAGCCCTTTTGGACCTGCCGCTGGGTAACGGCAAGAAGCTGCAGGCCAGACAGAGGTCAAGGCATTCGAAGACATCTGGCACAGGACGAAGACTCAAGAATTGAGGAAGACGAAGACTCTGTGATGAAGACTCTAGAGCCTGGGCCGAAGCGCGCCAGGCACAGACCACGCAATGGACAGGTAAAGGAGAGTTCATTCGAGGACAGAGGCAAGGGTCAAAGCAGGGACAAGGACTTCGAAGACCCGGACAGTATCAGAATCCAAAGCAGAACCCAAGGCTCGGTGTGCAGTACTCTGAGCAGACTCAGACAGAGCAGAACCGAGGCTGGAACCAGAAGCTAGAGGAAGGTCCCAGAGGCTCACGCTGCCAGTCAGAAGGCATCATGGAAGAGGTCAGGAACAAGGCGTCAGACAAGGGACGAGATGACTCCTTGGCACCATCAGATGGAAAGACCCATCAGTGCCCTACACACCCCAGCCGGGCTTGTCGCAGACCACGAGGGATGGGTCAAAAGGGAGCTGAGGACATCTGAATGAAGACATCAGGGACATCTAAGGTAACAGACATCTGGAACATGGACGAAGACATCAGGATATTGGATGGACATCACGATGAAGACGAGACCAGGAACAATGATGATGAGGGATCCCAAGACTAATAACAAGAATGCCAGCAGGAGCGGAGAGCAGGAGTCCGAAGAGGACAAGTTCCAGGGAGGAACTTACTCTTTGCGAAGGAGAGGAAGGACTGACCTGAGGAGCCTTTTGTAGGCTGAAAAGGCAGATCCAGGAAATGAGGTCATCTAGGGCCCACTCCCTCACTGACCCTTTAAATCAGGCCAGGAGGTGCGGTCCCGCGCCTAAAGAACAGGAAGGAGAAGACTGCAGGACCCCGGACAGTGGCCCTGCTGACTCCGAAGAGAGGAGGAGCCGGGATAGGCCTTGACCAGGCCAGATGAGGGAGGTGGTGTCTCGCCGCGAAGAGCAGGCCTCCAGGCCTGCTGGAAGACAGTGTCAGCGATGGCTCTAGCCGCGGGGGAACCCTGGAGATGCAGGCCCCTCCCCACGGAGGAGATGAGGTAACTTTGGCCTCCGGGCCACGTGGGATGCAGCGTCTGCGGCCTCCGGGCCGTGAGGGAATGCAGGAGCCGTGCCGGAGGTGATGTCAGAGGTTGGGCTGGCTGGCCTGAAGAGGGTAAGAGCCTGCTCGAGGCCTAGCCGCGAGCAGGATCGCAACACCTAAGCATGCCTAACTTTTTTTTTCAATTTTGAGTTTGATAAAAATCGGTCAACGTAGCTTTAAAATGTTTACGGGTCGATTCAGGAAAATTTGCGGGAGAGCTGGCGCTCCGAGGCGAGCGCCTGCTCTCCCAACGCACGCCTAGGCCACTCTCCTAGGCACACGATTCTGTATTTAAATGAGGGCCTGTGGTAATAAGGAGGCGCTAGGGACACTAGCGCGTCTCTAGTGCCTCCTTATTGACAGAAGCGGCGGTTGTCAGCGGGTTTGACAGCTGACTCTTAATTTTACCGGCGTCTGTTGTCTAATCCGCTGAGAGCCATTGATTCGGAAAACGGACACTGGCAAAATTGAGCGTCCATCTGCTAGGCTGCGGGGAGATTTTTAATTTTTTTTTTTTTTTTTAGAATTTTTTAAATTTTTACTTTTGGGGCCGCCGACCTAATATCGCTATGATATTAAGTTGAAGGGTGTACAGAAAAGCAGTTTTTTCTGCACTTCTGTACACTTTCCCGATGCTGGCCGAAATTAACACCTGCCTTTTGGCAGGCGTTAATTTCTGAAAGTAAAATGTGCGGCTTGGCTGCACATTTTACTTTCTGTATCATGCAGGGCTAATAGGCTCATCAACGTGCATTTGCATGTTACGGGCGCCATTAGTTTTTGGGGCGTTGAACACGCGTTTTCCTCACGCTATTACCCCTTACTGTATAAGGGGTAATATTAGCGCATGGAAAACGCGCGTCTAGATGGGGGCTAACTGTGCGCTCGGCTTGAGCACACCAAACTGAATTGGCCTGTTAGATATTGGGAAGAAGCCAAATGGCATATCTGGTTTGGTGAATATTAAACTACTTGGTCATTATGGGTTACAATTTAAATATCTCAATGTATAAAAATACAGTCGCTTGCAACATTCTTATTCACATAAGGCATGCATCCAGTGTGGGTAGTATGACAGTGATGCCATTTTAACATATCTAAGGCTTGGAAGCTTTCACTATACACAAGTAAGACTAAGTCTCATTCCATGAGTCAACCTGCTTAGAAGCCAAAATGCGAAAGTTATTGCATTTATACCAGAAGCAATTGTTTTATATCTGATTGGCATGCAGATAGGTTTAGTAGTAATCTACTCCCCTCAGTCCCCAAAACACTGTCAAGATTAAAATACTAATTGGAAAGTTGAATTCTCCTGCGTTTAGTGGTGATATGAGAACATAAGAAATTGCCATGCTGGGTCAGGCCATGGTCCGTTGAGCCCAGCATCCTGCTTCCAACAGTGGCCAGCCTGGTTTACAAGTACCTGTCTGATCCCAAATAGTTTATCTATTTCTCGTTACTCACTCCCAGGGAAAGCAGTAGCTTTCTTTAGTCCACTAGTCTGCTAATGTGTTATGGATTTTTTTTAAATTTAGAACGTGTCCAAATCTCTCTCAAACCCTGTTATGCTAGTTGTCTTGGCCACATCTTCTGGCAGCAGATTGCACGGCATGATTGTGCGCTGAGTGGAAAAAGTACTTTCTGTGATTTTGTTTTAAATTTATGGATTGTAGGTTTCATGGTGTGTCCCCATGTTTTAGTGCGAAAGGTAAATAACAGTTCTTTAGTTACTTATTTAACCTACTCACATACTCTGATCCTTCAAACCTTTGTTTGTTTGTAATTGTTATGTTTACTTTCAACAACTTTGGGCTTCTCTAATCAGCTTTGAAAACAAATATACTGTAATTCGCAAAGCAGGAGAAAGCATTTAGATGCTTTTATAGCTTCTCACAAGCAATTTCAACTTTCAGTTAAGAAATGGAAATTACAAAATCCTGTATTTGGTGCCGAACTGTTCAATTTTCATTTCGTCAGTCCTAAACACTTTGTACCAAAAGGTTTCGGGAACATCAGGGTTTTGTTTTGCGTTCCTTAGGCTGACTTTTGTGATGAGGTCATAGACGAGGTTAACTTCTGATAATTCTCCCATGTTTATCAATGATGTTACCAAGCACAATACAGTGGAACTGTGGACAACTATTCCATTATCAGCTAAACTTTTCAGCAGATCACTTACAGTTTTCTGTTGGTTTTGTTGTGCAAATCTGATCAGTTTTTCAGGCTTTGACTTCAACAGTTCCATTTAACTTCCATTTCTTAAGCGTTTCTGACCATTTAAGTTGCTAACTGGATGCAAATAGAGATTTTTAATAGCCTTGCCCTGCTTTGCCAGTGTGAATTCTTTGTTTTCAAATGCTCAGGACAGCTGCTGTTAGAGGAACCCATGGTTGTTGAAAACTGAAGGACTAATGACGATCACCTTTTTAGGAATTAACTTTGTTTTTTAAAGATTTATTATCACCACTGAAAGTGTGTCCAAACATTTGCACTTGCCAGATTTGCTATTTTATTATTTTCAGTCAGTTAAAATTTGGCAAATTAGTTAGCATTAAAAATTGCAGAAAGATTCTCCGTCTAATTTTGTGCCTTGTAGATGCTATGTCAATTTCTGTTCACTTACCTCTTCATTGAAATTTGACCAGAAGTGCCTAAAAGTTTGCATATAACTATACATGCTTATACTTTCTAAAACAGAATTGGTAAGACAAGACTTTTCTTTGCTAAAACCATGTTGACCTTTTCCTCATTAAGCCACTTCTGTTTATATGGACAATGATTTTTTTGTGTTTTTTTAAGAATAGCTTTTACGATTTTGCCAGGCACCAACGTCAAGCTCTCTAGTCAGTGGTTTCCTGTATTGCCCAGGAGCTCTTTTTAAAATTGGTGTTAAACTGGCCACCTTCCAGTCTTCAGAAATAATAGATTGCAAACCTGTTACTAATAATACAGTAGGTAACTTGCTTTGAATTCTTCCAGGATGCTGGGGTGGATGCCATCCAGTCCTGGTGATTTATTACTCTTTATAATTTGTACATTTTATATATTACATCCTCCATTATCACAGAAATTTGTTTTAGTTGCTCAGAATTATCACCTTCAAAGAATATTTCAAATGTATGTCCCCCCCCACATCCTTCACAATAAAGACAGGCAAAGAATTCTTTTTTTTTTCTTTTTGTCCTCACTGAGAACCCCTTTTACCCCTCTGTCCCTCATAGGTTTGCTTTGAATGTACTTCATGTATTACTTGTTTTTGCCTCTTTGCTAAGCTGTTCAAATTCTCCCTTGGCCTGTGTAGCACTATCGGCGGTCTTAGGGTATCCAAGGGATAGATTCAGGCTGGATTCTGGCAAAAATGTTACAAAAATGTCAGCTCTGGTGGTATTTGCAGTTCAATAACTCAAATGTATTACAACTTACAGTTCAGTATTTTCTTTCTCTAGGCTTCCTTCTGTCCCTTGGGCCTCCTGTTCTGTTCTCTCCTGGGCTGGATAGTTGTAGTGTGGCTGTGGGGTGGTATTTTTGTCCTGTGTAGACCAGTGGAAAATAAGGCGCAGGCATTGAGAGAAATTGGCAAAAGAATATATGTGAGCTTTATTCCTACACAAGAGCAGGCAGTAATATAACCCACAACAAACACTTTCCCAAAAATTACAGGCAATGGAATCAGCAATGTAGTAGCAAAGCATGCCGTATCGTAGCTTTAGCAAATAAATGAACATCCAAATATTTGTGTGTGTAGTACGTATGTATATATACACAAAACCACATAAGAGAATGGTCTAAAAGAATAGGCACTTCCTGAGTGAAGACTCCCTCTTTTGATCCTCAGCAATGCTTATGAAAAAGGGTCTTTGTTTGAGAGGTGGCAACACGTCAGGCACTGTTTATTATCGTGCACAGTCTCGGGTCAGTAGTCCATGCAGTGCAAAGAACTGCTTCGAAACCTCCCTCTTATATACACCTAATTGTGGAACTAGTACTGGGCTACCATCCAGGATGGGATGACAGCCAAGTCTGAACTAACAGTCTAGGGCCCTCTGACTGTGTGAACACAGTTTGGTTCTCTCTGTTCTCAGCCATCATGATTGGGGGGGGGGGGGGGGGTCTATAAGTTTTTTTTGTCAGATATCACGTGCACATGTGTATCTCATCTCTCACTGAAAGCTGCTTTCTCATTCCTTAGCTGACTGAACTTACTGTAGTTACTTCCTCTTTTGGGGTACAGTAATATCTTCTTCAATGTCTCTTCTAAATGTAAAGGAAACTTTCCAGTACCTTATTGTAAGGGAAATGTGTTTAACACTTGGAAGAAATGCATTTTGAGTATAAAGTGTGATTTCAGAATGGTTTCTATCTTTTAATTGCAAATTATAAGCCAGTTTTTTTTAAGCTATAGAAAGTCTCTTCTGGCCTATCTGGGCATGTGTTCAACTGTAAATGGGTAGCTCCTCTTTCCTGGGACCTCAGCAGTTCTGGGCATATGGCAATGCATGATCTACTTCCACAATCAAGATTGCCTATTCTCCTTATCTATAGAAGCAGATGTACTTCAGTGAGATTTTTTTTCCTAGACATCACAATACTGTCTGTCTGGTTCTAATGCCTATGTGTCTATTCTTAGATCTGAGATGGTAAATTGTCTCTTCTGTCAGGGTAAAGTGCCTCTGTAATATCCTAATAACATAACTTCAGTTTCATATAGCTAACACAAACTATAATTTGTCTAATCTTATATGAACCCTAATACAAGCAATGTTTTTTTCCGCAGCTTGCTTTTTCTTACTAAGTAAAATTAGCAATAAAATTTCGTTATGTATAAGCAAGCAGTATATATGAGTGTGTGGTCCTTGGTGGTGATCCATTTTATGTAGGGGCAACCTGAACCTCTGTATCTCTTTTCCCCCCCCCCCCCCCCCCCAAATTCCTAACTTGACAACACTAGTTATACACCTTCCCAGGGACCTCCACTCAGACATGGATTCCCTGCTGTCTTAGGCTTAAGGTGGACCAGACCAGATCTGATGATCCTGTCCTTTAAGGTATATTGGAATTTTCTCCTGTATACACAGCCTTTCTTATTGATTTATATCTAGCTTGTCAGTAATTATGCTTTTGCCTATTTTCTTTCATTTGGGCATATGTTTCGTTTTGAAAAGTGCCCTTTTTAGCTTTAACTACCTTTTTCATCTCACCATTAAATAATTTATTATTTATTTTTAATTTTTATATACCGAAATTCCTGTATTAGATACAAATCAATCCGTTTTACATAGAACAATAAGTTGCCCTGGTCTTAGAAGCCCGACCGGGGCTTTTTACATGGAACAGTAAGCAGTGAGTTTCTGTACTCTATACAAATAACGAGTTAAACATTGAGTATGAGTATAGCAGATTGATAAAAAAAATACAACTTGAAAATAAATAAATACAACATTAACAACAATTAATAATTCAGATTAACATGAAACAGATGAACAGGGTGGGGGGGGGGGGGGCGAGGATAAAGATGAGGGCCTAGAATGGATGAACTGCTGGGATGCATTCTCAGAGGGGGGAGCAAGATCATGCTTGCAGTTATCTGATATTCCTTCAACCTTGTTTTAATATATGGAATACATTTTATCTGGGCTTTCAAGGTGGTATTACTAAATGTTTAAACCTCATGCAAACTTTTTTAACCTTGGTAATTACTCCTTTTTATTACTTTTTCTAGAATGGTTTCCCTTTTATACAGTTTTACTTAATGTCCTCCTTTGACATTTGATTGAATTTGATTGCACTATGATCACTATTGCTTAACACTAAAATATCTAAAATAGCTGCCCCTTCTCCTCAGTTCTAGTTAAAGCTGCTCCATGAAGCAGTCATTCTATGACATCTTAAAACAGAACATGATGGCAGATAACTGTAAGGAGCATCAAGCCTGCCCAAATTCATTCCTGGTAGAATGTCTTGGATGCCAGTTCATCTCTGGCTTTCTCCTGACTTCTTTGAAGCTAAGGATCCTCCATGCTTTCTTGAATGCCATTATCATTTTGTCTCCTCTACTTCCATTGGGAGTCTGTTCCATGCATCCACCATCTTTTCCATAAAGAAATATTTTCTGATGTTGCTCCTGAGTCTTCCTCCTTGAATACTCAAACTATGACCTTTTAAATCTAATTAAAACTGTTTTAGAACTGTCACATAAATGCAAAGTCTGTGGGCACTTCTACCAGTGGATTTTGTGCTAATTATTTTAAAGTGAAAGTATCCATGTACTTTCAATTTGAAAATTACCAACATACATTTGCACATACTAATTTATGCAGGGTTTTTTTTGTTTTTTTTTTTTAAAGCCCTCGCCCTTTTAAGGTTACTGGCAGAGGGCTTCTGTTTGGAAACTCCAGACCCAATCTGTTCTCTAGCACCACTCACTGCTAATAGGCCTCCAATTGAAGAACAGGAGCTCATTCTTGTCTCCAAAGATGTTCCACCACCCATGCCAATCAAATAACATGTCAGTCATTTGACCAGATGATAGACCTGTTGAGAAATTCCTTTAGTGCTCTTTGACTAAGGAGATAGAAGGAACTTTCCATCCTTTTCTCTCCAGCATTGTTACAGTAGTCCCACAGAGTAGAGTCCTGACTTCTGTTAGGTTGAACAACACTTTGGAACTCTTGCTATGAGGTTCGTCAACTCACTCAATTATAGCGGAGTCAAGTTGGTCAGAGATGGTAGACTAGGGTGATTCCCCTCAAGGGTAACTGGGAGGACCCCCTGATTCACTTCCTTTGTCAGTGGGGTCCTGGATTAGTGTTCCCACACCCTTAGGTTTTGAAAAAGGTAACAATGAGAGCACATAAAAACCAAATAGTCAATCTAGTCTGCCCAGGTTCCACAGGAACATCTGATACACTTTTGGATCCTTCAAAAATATACATCACCCCTGGAAGATGTTACTTAAAGTTTGTATAAAAAATGAGTGACACTGGGGAAAAAATATATACAAGGATAAAGACCCCCGGATGGATGTTTTGGTCTCCTTCAAATACTAGAAATACCATCAGAACCAGCAACTCTCCCAGTCCACAACATTCTGAATCAGTTGCAAATGTGGGAAACCCCTGTCTCTTGCATTCCTACGGCTAGGAAACTAAATCAGAAATCACCTGTTTGGAGTTGTCCAATTACCTCATCAGTCCATTGTTATGGAATCTACCCTGAAAGGGAAAAAGACAAGAATCTATTAAAATTCAAGCCTTCTTGGAAGCATGGTGCCAGATGATAAAGGTCCTCAAAATCATGAAATCTGGATACTGTTTTTCTCCTGGCTATCATCTCTTCCACATTTTCTTTGACAATTCAGATCTGACTCACTTGATGCATCTCTGTCTGGAAGTGAAAGCACTTAAGTAACAAACAAAAGAGCCAGTTCCAGTGTTGATAGGGATTCTACTCCAAAACGTTTCCTCATCTCAAGAAATCAGGAGGATTGAGGCTCATTCTGGACTTGAAATTTAAAATAAATTCCCTCAGCACAATTCGATGGATGTATGCTATTGATCTGAAGGAGTCTCATACTCACATACCCATCTATCCCTCCCACTGGCGCTACCTTCGCTTCAAGATGTATTCTTCCCATTATGAATATAAAGTACTCCTTTTCAGCAGCTACAAAAGTCCTCAGCAAATGGCTTGTGATAACCTGACAGAGGTGTGTCGCTACTATCAGTCTTTCCCATACCTGGATAATTGGCTAGTCACAGCAAGCTCAAGAGAAGAAGTGGTGGTGTCCCTACACAAGACCATTCGCTTCTGGTGAACTTCAAGAAGTCAATGTAGTGCTGACTCAGAAAATAAAATTTCTTGGAAATGGATAGGCTCACTACAAGAGAGCTTTTCTGTTGTCTGAATGAGCACTGTGTGATCACTCAGACACAAACTACTAACTTTGCAGCATTTGATAGTCAGAGCGATTCTCGCTGCTTAGATAATTTGGTGGCAACCATTCATATGTATCCCTATTAACCTGCCTTCATATCAGTTACCTGCAATGGAATATGTCCTGTCAATGGGATCAACTAACTCCACTATTGCCAACCATAATACAAGTTTCCAGGGACATGAAGCAAGGAGTTACACTGGTGGTTCAATCCCTGCATACTTCAGGAAGGAGCTTCACTTCATGCTCTCCCCAATCAAATAACCCTAGCGATGGATGTCTCCACAAAAAGATGCCCACATGGGATCTTTCCAAACCCAGGGCACTTGGTCTCTCAAGAAAAGTCCTTTTCAGATCATTCTGCTGTAGCTAAGAGCAATCAGATATGCTCTGACCACCGTCATGTATCATCTTCAGTGAAGAGAATCTTCGGTCAAACAGACAACCAAGTTACCATGTTTTATATGAACAAACGGAGGCAGAGGGACATGGACTCTGTCTGCCAGGAATTGTTAAAGATTTGTCAGTGAGCAACCAGTAATTGAGCTATCTTACAAGCCACTATCTTCTGGGGATCTCCAACACGCTAGTGTGTCGTCTTAAGAGTATTCCGTCTGGACACATGGTGTCTACGACAATTGGTAGTCAACAAGCTATTCGACTTTTTGGGGTCTACCATCAGTCAATCTATTTGAATTCAGAGTGGAACAGAAAGTTAAACAAATTTTGCTCAGTTCTACTCAGGTTGGCTCAGGATCCTTTCCTGGTCAATTGGGGCACGAATCTTATGTATGCTTTTCCGTCGATACTGCTCAACACCAGGAAAGTATAAAAGCTGCTCCAGGACCATGCTCTGTTGATCCTCATAGCTCCAGTGTGGCCCAGACAGATGTGATTTGCATGCCTCCATATAGCAGCCCTCCCTCCCCATTTATCTGGGGACAGAACCTGCTTGTTAACTCAAGATAAACGAATACTATATCATCCAAACTTTCCATCCCTCAACTTAATGGCTTAGATGTTGAACCCTCGGTAATTGCTGATCTCATTGCCCAGAAAATTGAAATCCTAGCGGTTTGGGCTAGGAAGCCATCAACTAGAAAAATTAACTATGCCTGTAAGTGGAAAAGATATTCCACATGGTGCCAACAGAATGCCTTGTTTTTTTTGTTTTTTTTTGTGAGCCTAAGCATCTGCTATGTCTTCTGTAAGAATACATCTCCGTGCCATAGAGGCTTACCATACATTATGATAAACCTAATCTCTACTCATCCACTGTAATCAAGATTTATGAAAGGTTTATGACACACTAAATCTCCAGTACAAAAACATCTAGTTTAATGGGCTTTGAATGTTATCTTTTCTCAATTGATGAAACCACTTTGAGCGTTTGGAATCGATTTCTCAAGTTCTTGACATGGAAAGTAATGTTTCTTGTAGCAGTAACTTCAGCTAGAAAAGTCAGTGGGCTCCAAGCTTTCGTTCATTAACCCCTCCTTTACATGCAATTCTTCCACAATATAATGCTGCTTCACACTCCAACCAAAGTTTCTTCCAAAAGTTCCATATCAATCAATCCATCGTATTAACTCCCCTTTGCCTCAACAACATATACATGAAGGGGAAAAGATCTTCATATGTTAGATTGCAAAAGAGCTCTGGCCTACTGTAAGGAAAGAACTCTGTTGCATCACCAAGCTTTGCAGCTCTTCATATCTTATGATCCTAGCAGACCTGGTGTAGCAGTTGCCAAATGTACATTGTCCAACTGGATAGCGGAATGCATTCAGCACTGCTACACATCAGCAGGTTTACAAATCATGGTCTATCAAAGCTCAGAGCTATGATTTCTGTTTCTCATCTCAAAGACATCTGAAAAACTGCGACTTTGTTGTCTGTTCACACCTTCACGTTCAATTACTGTCCGGACAATCTCTCAAGGACTGACAGTAAATTTGGACAAACAATTTTGTATAACCTGATCTTGTAGTAGTCTACTCTCAACTGTGAAGAGTAGACTATTGCAAGAACAGTAAACTTAATCAGTAAACCCTCTGCTGCAACCTTTAATTAGCCATGCTAAATACCTGCCTTCCTGGAGAGTAGACTACCTAGCTATCATTATCTCTAATATTGACTGAGGAGGCTCACAAGGAAACTCCTGCATATGCTCAGAGCTTAAAGTTGTACTAGCTAGGAGAGACCAGCGTTGCTGGATGATGCCACCCACATGTCTTGGCTAATTCATCCTGCTATCTGTGGAAAACATTTTATGGTAAGCAAACTTGCTTTATTACACAGTTTTTCTTTAGAACTGAGACCTGGCAGAACTTGTGCAAGGGTCTCCCATGGGCCACGAATCGACCATCGCTATCACCAGTGGACATTAGAATTTATTATAAACTTATATTGCGCTCTTTCGCAGGAATACCATTACAAGGCGCTTTGCACCAGAGCACTCATAATAAAAACACAACATTAATACAAATACAAAAAAACCTCCCTGCAGAACAGAATGATGCAAACAAGACTAATTTACAGAGTTTAGGACTAGAACCATGATGATGGTAAACAGAATAGATATTTCTCGAATCAGACTGGCCTTAACCGTCTGAGGTGTATGCCTTAAGTAAATGGGTCTCTAATGCCTTTTTAAATTGATTGACATTACAGAAGGGCATATGAAAGAAAAAGCTCTGTCCCTAGTTAACTCAATTCTTTTCATTTTGATTTGATTGATGGCGTTTCCAGGCAGGCATTTTCATCCTATATATATATATATATATATATATATATATATATATATATATATATATATATATATATATATATATATAGTTGGGAGGAATTTATTGCTGAATCTATTCAAGTTTTAAAAACACCTGCGGTAAAGTTGTGCACACAGGCTTTGTCCTGTAAAACCTGAGATCTGATTTTTAAAATACATGGAAATGTAGAGTATGAAGACAGAGACCACAGCGACAGTCTACTCTGATTTTTACCTCCCTGTTGTTAATTCTTCAGACTGTATTTGATTATTTTTCCCTGCCCTGCTTCCTCACCACTAGAAGGAGTTTGTGTTTTGCCTCATGATTTAGTTGATTCTGCTTTGTCTCACCAGCTACACTGGGAGGACTTTTCCATACGTTCTGTACCATTTCTGTGAAGAAATCCTTCCTGAGGATAGAACATAAACTGCCAATCTGGGTCAGACCAAGGGTCCATCAAGCCCAGCATCCTGTTTCCATGCCAGTAATAGCAGTGGCTATTCCCTTAACTTGATTATTAGCAGTTAATGGACTTCTCCAAGAACTTATCCAAACCTTTTTTAAACCCAGCTACATTAACTGCACTAACCACATCCTCTGGCAACAAATTCCTGAGCTTAATTGTGTGTTGAGTGAAAAAGAATTTTCTCCGATTAGTTTTAAATGTGCTACTTGCTAACTTTGTGTCCCCTAGTCCTTTGAAAGAGTAAATAACCGATTCACATTTACCTGTTCTAGACCTCTATCATATCCCCCCTCAGCTGTCTCTTTTCCAAGCTGAAAAGTCCTAACTTCTTCAGCCTTTCCTCATAGGGGAGCTGTTCCATCCCCTTCATCATTTTGGTTTCCCTTCTCTGTACCTTCTCTATTGCAACTATATCTCTTTTGGGCTGTGGTGACCAGAACTGTACACAGTATTCAAAGTGCGGTCTCACCATGGAGCGATACAGAGGCATTATGACATTTTCCGTTCTATTAACCATTCCCTTCCTAATAATTCCTAACATTCTGTTTGCTTTTTTGACTGCCGCAGCACACTGAGCTGATGATTTTAAAGTATTATCCACTATGATGCCTAGATCTTTTTCCTGGGTGGTAGCTCCTAATATGGAACCTAACATCGTATAACTACAGCAAGGGTTATTTTCCCTATATATATATATATATAGATAGCAATTATATAAATAAATAAAAGCTAAATCATGTTACAAGTTATCATGAGGACGGCTTCTTGCCTCCCTCATATACTCTCTTGTATATTGTACCCTATCTTCGTTCCCCCTTTCTCATTTCCTACTCCCAGTTAAGGCATCCTTGTTATAATGTAACTTTATCCTCCTTCAAATTGTCTCTTGTTGATTATAGTTGGTTATAGTTGATTATAGTTCAATGTAAACCGAGTTGATTTGATTTGTATCAAGAAAGTCTGTATATAAAAGCCTATAATAATAATATATGCATCACCTTGCACTTATCCACATTAAATTTCATCTGCCATTTGGATGCCCAATCTTCCAGTCTTGCAAGGTCCTCCTGTAATGTATCACAATTTGCTTGTGTTTTAACTACTCTGAATAATTTCCCATTAAGGTTGGTTTGCTGCTGGAAACTGATTATGAGTGTTTAAAAAAAATATATATTTGTTTGATTTGCAACTGGCTTATGTTGAACTGTTCTATCCCTTGCAGGAATCTAACTGGAGCTAGAAACCTAAGGTCCTTTCCTAACTGCTGCTTATGTCTTTTTTTGGTCCTGTGTGTTTACACATGGCCTCACCTGAGGCATTATGGAGAGTGAATATTAGGCCTATAGCAAGTCAATATCCAAAGGAGATTGACAGTGTTGCACACTCATTATTTCATGGCAAAACATGGTCTTAATTTCTGTGCCAGGAGCTTATTCACTCCCTCGTTTCACTGGGCTTCAAGCTTTTCTTACTGATGAACTGAAGTCTAGCTCTTTGAAAGCTGATCCTGAAGGCCCATGGAGCCACACCTGGCTGCTGTTGGGTAGGCCCAGGGATTAAGAGAAATGTTGTTAAGAACATAAAGCTACATCCATGCTAGATGAGACCAAGATCCTTTGAGCCCAGCATCTTGTCTGACATTGGCTAGTTTGGGTCTCAAGTACCTTGGATGGACCAGTTTGGGGGTTTCAGTATATTAAGAACATAAGAAATTGCCATACTGGGTCAGACCAAGGGTCCATCAAGCCCAGCATCCTGTTCCAACAGAGGCCAAACCAAGTCACAAGAACCCGGCAAGTACCCAAACACCAAGAACATATTGTCCATAAGGACTCCAAGCTCCTTTTTATTCCTGGTCGGCGAGTCCTAATGAGGAACCCAGCCTTGTTTACATTTAGTTGGAATTTTCTCTCCTCCGTTCATCGTTTTGCACTTGTCCGCATTATGTTTCGTTTGCCGTTTTTGTATGCCCAGTGTTCTTAGTCTGTCAAGGTTCTTCTGCAGCACACTGAGCTGATGATTTTAAAGTATTATCCACTATGATGCCTAGATCTTTTTCCTGGGTGGTAGCTCCTAATATGGAACCTAACATCGTGTAACTACAGCAAGGGTTATTTTTCCCCAATATGCAACACCTTGCACTTGCCCACATTAAATTTCGTCTGCCATTTGGATGCCTAATCTTCCAGTCTTGCAAGGTCCTCCTGTAATGTATTACAGTCTGCTTGTGATTTTAACTACTCTGAATAATTTTGTATTATTCCGCAAATTTGATAACGTCACTCATCTTATTCCTTTCCCGATCATTTATAAATATATTGAAAAGCACCGGTTCAAGTACAGATCCCTGAGGCACGCCACTGTTTACCTTTTCCACTGAGAAAATTGACCATTTAATCCTACTCTCTGTTTCCTGTCTTTTAACCAGTTTGTAATCCATGAAAGGACATATCTTCCTATCCCATGACTCTTTAGTTTTCTTAGAAGCCTCTCATGAGGGACTTTGTCAAATGCCTTCTGAAAATCCAAATACACTACATCTACTGGTTCAGCTTTATCCAAATAAAATGGAGCAGATTTTGTTAGGCAAGACTTCCCTTGGGTAAATCCATGTTGACTATGTTCCATTAAATCATGTCTTTCTATATGCTCTACGATTTTGATCTTTAGAATAGTTTCCACTATATTTCCTGGCATTGAAGTCAGGCTCACTGGTCTATAGTTTCCCGGATCGCCTCTGGAGCTTTTTTAAAATATTGGGGTTACATTGGCCACCCTCCAGTCTTCAGGTACAATGGATGATTTTAATGATAGGTTACAAATTTTAACTAATAGATCCGAAATTTCATTTTTGAGTTCCTTCAGTACCCTAGGATGCATACCTAGGCCTACTACATCTTCCAGGTTCATAGTGATTTGGTTCAGTTCGTCTGACTCATCACCTTTGTAAACCATCTCCGGAATTGGTATCTTGCCAACATCCTCATTAGTAAACGCAGAAGAAAATAATTCATTTAGTCTTTCTGCAATGGCCTTATCTTCCCTAAGAGCCCCTTTAATCCCTCAGTCATCTAACGGTCCAACGGATTCCCTCACAGGTTTCTTGCTTTGGATATATTTTAAAGTTTTTATTATTAGTTTTTGCCTGTATGGCAAACTATTTCAAATTCTTTCTTCGCCTATCTTATCAATGTTTTACACTTAGCTTGACAATGCTTATGTTTTATCCAATTTTTTCAGATGGATCCTTCTTCCAATTTTTGAAGGATTTTTTTTTTTTTTTAAGCTAAAATAGCCTATGGCACCACTGGCAAATCTATTCCAGGATTTAGGATTTAGCTGTCTATAGTTATCTCAGTTCGGATGTGACTGAGAAATTGGACAGATTTGCCATTATGACTTCTGTTTCTGTTTTAAGTTTGTATTGTTGCTTCTTACAACTCTGATGTTCTATGTTAAGCACTTGAAATCTGCCACCAACCATTTGGCAAAGTGTGTGAGCTATTAATTTTAAGAAATTCTAAAAATGTAGCTGATGTCTTGATAGAATAGCAAGATGGTTTCTCAGATCTGAAGCTATTTGGTAGAGATGTGAATCGTGTCCTCGATCGTCTTAACGATCGATTTCGGCTGGGAGGGGGAGGGAATCGTATTGTTGCCGTTTGGGTGTGTAAAGTATCGTGAAAATCGTTAAAATCGTGAGCCGGCACACTAAAACCCCCTAAAACCTACCCCCGACCCTTTAAATTAAATCCCCCACCCTCCCGAACCCCCCCCCCCCAAATGCTTTAAATTACCTGGGGATCCAGCGGCGGTCCGGAACGGCGGCGGTCTTATTTCTTGCTCTACTTAATTTTTTCCCTAATATATTTCATTAGCTTAGCTCCAGCTGAGTTTGCCCAAAGGTGGCTAACTGCACTGTTTGTGTAAGACAGGTTTATCTAACTCCCGTGTCCCGCTTCTCTTAAGGAAATCAAAGCTGCATCTGTGCTTTAAATTACCTGGGGATCCAGCGACGGTCCGGAACGGCGGCGGTCCAGAACAGCCTCCTGCAATTGAATCGTGTTGTCTTCAGCCGGCGCCATTTTCCAAAATGGCGGCGCAAAATGGCGGCGGCCATAGACCAACACGATTCGACTGCAGGAGGTCATTCCGGACCCCCGCTGGACTTTTGGCAAGTCTTGTGGGGGTCAGGAGGCCCCCCCAAGCTGGCCAAAAGTTCCTGGGGGTCCAGCGGGGGTCCGGGAGCGATTTCCTGCCGCGAATCGTTTTCCGTACGGAAAATGGCGCCGGCAGGAGATCGACTGCAGGAGGTCGTTCAGCGGGGGTTCCGGACCGCTGGATCCCCAGGTAATTTAAAGCATTTGGGGGGGGGGGGTTCGGGGGGGGGGGGGATTTAATTTAAAGGGTCGGGGGTGGGTTTTAGGGGGTTTTAGTGTGCCTGTTTTCCTGCCTTCCCCCCTTCCCCCGATTTACGATTTTTTGACGATAAATCGGGGGAATTGGTATTGTATCGTGGCCCTAACGATTTTTGACGATTTAAAATATATCGGACGATATTTTAAATCGTCAAAAAACGATTCACATCCCTACTATTTGGTTTAGCAGAAGGAGGATTGTTTCCAAGGTAGCTCCAATGATAGGGATTAATATCCTTTTATCAGATGTGGTCTCTATACTTGGAGAAAATTTGAATAGTTATTTTACTTCGTGTACTAAAATTTCAACTCTGACAAATTCCGCTTTTCTTAGCTTTAAAAAAATAGTTAACATGGCTGGTTCAGGGGGAATTTGGAGGGGAAGGTTAATATAGAATCCCAGAAAAAAGTAACTTTTTCCATTCAGTTTGAGCTGAGTCCAGGTCAGCACTATAATATATTGTGCTTTTATATTTTATGTATGTGATTTTCTATTGGAAATCACTGCGAGATTACTATGTGGCGATACAGAAATATTTTTAAATAGGCTCTCTTGCCCTCGCAGAATTCCCTGATGGTGCTTCTGGGTTGCTATCCTTTGAGAGAGATAATTTGGTTGCAGGTTCAGACCTCCTGTCTTATCCACTGACTCAACCGTTACCAGTCCCTTCTCTGCCCCAAATCTCCAGTGCTGTGGTGATAGGGCTAATCTCCTCTCCTCACACCCAATTTCCAAATGGCAGTCTTTGCACCTGGGTTGTGGTCTGCTGGCTCCTATCTTTTGTAGTGACTTGCTCCAGCATCTGCAATAGTCACATTTACTTGTTCATGAGCTGCCGCTACCAGTGCTGCTGCTGCTCATTGTCACAGGTCCCTAGGCTTTCTGGCCTCCACCCCATTTTCAGTTTGTGCAGCAACTGCCACAACCCTCGTCCCTTTGATTATGGTGTTCCCTAACAGAACAGCCCCTTCCACCCCCTGTCCATGGCATGTGGCTCTGGGCATGTCCATTATGCCTGTCTCCCCCCGGGCTGCAGCTGTTGGTAGCTTTGGCTGTGAGTCTTAAATCCCCACACCCTTGTACTATATTGGTGGCACCACAAGCAGAGCCTTGCAACCACTAAGGAAGAGGACTGTGAGGACAGAGCTTCAGCAGCCCTTGCTGCTTCTGGTGAGTGCTATTGGCCTGGAAGGAAAAGGAGTAGGAGAATTGCTGGAGAGGGTAAGTAAAGGTGGCTTTTTAAGATTATTTTTCTTGATTGAATGCCATTTTAATTATTAGGTATTATGCGATGTCTGCTCTTTTGAAATATTTTATTGATATTTGGTCATGTTTTAAGAATTTTTATGAGTTTTTAATTGTTGGATATTATTCTGTTCAGCAGCTGTTTTGTAACATTTTTAGTATAGCTTTACAATTATTTCTGTGTGGGGCTCTATAGCAGCTTGGCTTGTTCTGTTTTCCCAATAGGAAATGTATTAGTGTTTAGGGCCTGGTTTAATAGTTGTATTTCTTAGATAGGGTTGTTACTGTTTGAGTGTGTTCCATAATGCAGGTGTAACTTTGTGCGGGTTAGTTTGTGTGCATTATTGCAAATCCTGAGAGTCTATTAAGTGCTATATTTCTCTTTCCATTTCTCCAGGTTCGCATTGCATGCAGAGTGGCTTTTTTGGTTTTCCATTCCAGTTTCTGTCTCCATATTTATAATTTGTGGTCTTTCTGTACTTGGTGAAGGTCAGTTCTGGGTGTGTGACCGAGGTGAGGTATTTTACTAACATGTAGGCATTTGTATCAATCTTGTTGATTTTCTCAATAGGACATGCACTGGTGGTAAATTACTGTCTTTTCATAAGGAAGGCTGTTGTGTCTGGTAGTAAAGGGAGTTTTTGCTTTTACAGAGATGTCATCAGAACCAGAATCCTTTTTTTTTTTTTTTGTATGATGAGTTGTAGAGTTAATGCCCTAGTTCTGCTCTGTATACATTGTTGGGGGTCGAGGGGGATGTATGGTTAAATTTAGCCCTGTGACGGTCACAGTGTTCAGTGTGTCACGCATGTGAGGACTGTCTGTCAGGTGTGTCCCGGCCGAAAAAAAGGTTGAGAACCACGGCCTTACAGGACAACCTGCCCAAGGTTACATTATCAGCTAACCTGGGTAGGAACAAATGGGCAACCTTGGGAGTCCATTTCTTCTTGGGAGTCCATCTCTTCTGTCCGAAGAGACAGAGACAAGATGGAGGCGGTCCAGAGAAGGGTGACCAAAAAGGTGGAAGGTCTTCATCAAATGACTTATGAGGAGAGATTGAAGAATCTAAATATGTACACCCTGGAGGAAAGGAGGAGCAGAGGTGATATGATACAGACTTTCAGATACTTGAAAGGTTTTAATGATCCAATGACAACGACAAACCTTTTCCATAGGAAAAAAAATCAGCAGAACCAGGGGTCACGATTTGAAGCTCCAGGGAGGAAGATTCAGAACCAATGTCAGGAAGTATTTCTTCACGGAGAGGGTGGTGGATGCCTGGAATGCCCTTCCGAAGGAAGTGGTGAAGACCAGAACTGTGAAGGACTTCAAAGGGGCGTGGGATAAACACTGTGGATCCATAAAATCAAGAGGCCGTCAATAAAGAGTGGGTGGCTCGCCAGAATGACGGCTACTGCCTGGAGATAATACCCTTATTCAATAAACACACATGGTTACTGTGACTCCAACATCACTCTAAGCTACAACAGCAAGAGGAAATGTGGAAAAAAGGATTCGCACTCACAAAGTGGGGAGTAGCTGGCTTGTTACGGCGGTTACTACCCCAAACCAAATAAGCCTGATACTTCACTTTCAATGCATATCCAGCATAGCTCTCTGCTTCAACGGTAGGGGAGAAGAAAAACTGATACTTCACGCATAGCTCTCTGCTTCAACGGCAGGGGAGAAGAAAAACTGATACTTCACGCATATCCAGCATAGCTCTCTGCTTCAACGGCAGGGGAGAAGAAAAAAGGATTCGCACTCACAAAGCGGGGAGTAGCTGGCTTGTTACGGCGGTTACTACCCCAAACCAAATAAGCCTGATACTTCACTTTCAATGCATATCCTGCTTCAACCGCAGGGGAGAAGAAAAACTGATACTTCACGCATATCCAGCATAGCTCTCTGCTTCAACGGCAGGGGAGAAGAAAAACTGATACTACACGCATATCCAGCATAGCTCCCTGCTTCAACGGCAGGGGAGAAGAAAAACAACCAATGAGGGCTGAATAACACAGTCTGGGTAAAACAAATAAACATGGGTGTAGCTTGCTTATTGCGGCGGTTACTACCCCTACTACCCCTAACTAATCAAGCTTGATATTTCACTTGGTTGCAGCTCCATCACTGCTCTCTACATTCATGGTGGGGGTGGAAGAGAAATAGAACCAAAGAGCTAAGAGAAACAGATAAGTATGAGAAAAAAATGTGAAGCTTGCTGGGCAGACTGGATGGGCCGTTTGGTCTTCTTCTGCCGTCATTTCTATGTTTCTATGTTTCTAAGTTGAGAAGATTGTCTGATGCCATGTTTAAGTGCCTGTCCCAGGCATTTTGACCTGGTTTTATACAGGGATTTCAGTGAATTGTATAGAGGGGAGTTAAGGAAGTTCGGCTGTTGCTTGCTGCTAGCACTATTTCATAGAACTAAATCCTATTGAGCTTTACAAATTATGGGTCTCTAACTCAGATATTCCAGTATGTTTCAAGGAGCTTTATAGTCCCGCTCTCCCCTTCGTGTACAAACATTTAAACCAAAAGGTGCTAGGAACTATATTGATTTCCAGTAAATCTTGTGTATGGGGAATACAGCTGTCCCTAGAAAACTAGTGGGATTCCTAAGATCATGGAGAATTATTTCCTTCTTTGCAGAAGAAATGATATAAAGACTGCCGAAAGTTCCTTCCGCTATTCATCGAAGCCTCTGTTAGTGGTCCCAGAGTTTCCTTAGTTTTGATTCTAGTGCACTTTGCAGTACATACTGGGGTTGTGATCCTCTTCCTATGTGAAAAATATGTGCTTAAGTGTACCTCTGTAAAAATTGCTCCAGATTATCCTGCATGTAAGTAAACTTTATGTTGATTATATGCTATTTCTTACAAAATGTTGATATTTTTTTCTGTGTGAAACATAACAGAATTAAAAAAAAAAAAATGGTCCCCCAATTTTTTTTCTCTTTATTACACTGTTGTTTCACAGGTTGTCTCAATTTGTTTTATTAAAGACCACATTTGTTTTTTTAAAGAATGATGTGATTTAAAAAAAAAAAAAAAGAAACCGCGATATATTCCATTTTCCGTCAAGGGCTGTTTGTGGTCTGTTGCTCATGGTTAGGCCTTTATAGGGTCTCAAGTTTCAAATGTTGGATAAAGCAGACAGCTCCAGCCACGTTGTGCTTTTTTTTTTTTCTGTGATGGCTGTTGATGGCACGTCCTGGTCTTTTCCCAGGCTTCTCTCTATTTACCTTAGCGTGCATGCTGGAGGCCCAACGTATCCATAACTAATGCTTGTACATAATGGGAGGGGTGAAGAAATAGCAGAATGAAACCTTGTTTGCATTACTGGGAATCCTGCAGTTGTCTTGATGGAACATGATGAAGAATTAGAACAGCATTGTATGGTAAATGAGCATTAATTAGTAAGTCACATTTTGCATTGACTGTGGAATCTGTGTGCTGCTTACTCATGCATTCATGGTCAACATTTTTAACTTGTAATTTGGAAGTATGGGGGTCACATGTGAATTTGACTTTTGGGAAGGCTAATTGGATAACTGTTAGTCTTCTGTAAAGCAGGGCATAACATTAATTAATAGTCTTGCCACTAGCTGATTGGTGTGTTCTTCAAACTCCTTGGTGGAATGTGCAGTGATGTGTGATTATGGTTTACTTGTTTTCAGGATGGGTTTATGCTGCCTGCTATCCTAAGAAGAATGTGTTTGATGTGCACAAAATGCTCTGTTTCCTAGAACTTAGTAAAATGTTTCTTTCTTTCTTGTGCTGCATGCCTCATGCTGTTGAAGGCTTCCGAAGAGGAATACACTGTAGAGATTACGTTGGGTTGAAACGTACTGTTTTTAGATGTTCACAATGCTGCATTGTGCTAGAACAGTATCTTATGAAACTGCCTATTCTGTGATTTGTAGTTTGACAGTGGGATCCTAAATTTTGCTTAAGGGATGGGGGATGGAGAATAGGAGGAAGGCTGCTTTCTTTCATGACATTAGTACAGTGGTGCTTTTATCTGTTCAAAAACAATACACTTTATTAGCCAATCAGCGCAGCCATGGAAGAGGGAGGCTAGCAATCTTGTGACTACTCATTAACACTCAGATAGTTACGAGCCCTGAAAATACTGAAGGAAAAAGCTGTCCCTAGGAATTTTGGTCTCTTCGTCTGAGCTGCCGACAGGGCTACACACTCAGCTACAAACCACTTTGGAAATGTTGAGATGGCACGGTGTGGAGTTTTAATGCAATATGTTCCAGATGTAATCTTTCAGGAGAAAATTATGGAAGACTGGGTATGACCCACTTAAAATCTTCCATCACAAATCGCTCTGTCTCTCTAAAATGTACTTGGTGTAGCTGAGAAGGGGGGAAGGTGCTATTGAATAACTGGAATAAGTCCATTCCAGATTTCATTTTTTTTTTCTGTATGTTGATGAATTGTTCCAAAATTAGGAAGATATGGAGTAGCTTGTATAACCGTTGACACCCTTAATGCTAAGAGAGAGAGAGAAACTTTTGAGACTTAGAAATGTGTCTGTTTTATTTTTCAGTATTCAGTGGATGCCCTTATCTAGATTGGCTTACAGAAACAATTCACAGAATAAGTAGCCACGGCTACAAATCAAAGACCAATGGGAGGAGGAACAGTATTGGCAAACTACTTAAAAGTGAGATTTTGAAGGTGTGATTTCTAATTTACTTTTAAAGATGATCAAGAAAAGTGAATTTTTTGGCTGAGCCCTAGACAATTTATCAACCCTGTTGACAAATTTCAAAGTCTGTGACCAGGCCCCGGCCTAGAGGCGCCAAGCCGAAAGAGATGATGCCTCTTTATGCTGGCAGCACTTTTTCTAAATGCCGCTCATCCTGAATAGCAGCATCTCATTGGACCTGACCCCTTAAAGATGAAGGAGCTTGGAGTCCTGTAGAAAGGCCGCTGGCTTACCCATGGAGGTGGTGCCCCTTTCACCATGGTGCTCCCTCAGGGTGTAGGGGAGAGGAACTATTCCTGGCCATCATGTCCTTGGAGGGAGCCCCCCACCCTCTCGTGCCTAGGGCATTGAAGAGAAAGGGCTGGAGTTATTTGAAACATAGAAACGTATTGGCAGACAGACCACATGGCCTATCTAGTCAGCCCATTTGCACCAACTAGTTCAGGTTTACAATCTGTACATCCCCTATGTTTACCCCATGCTTTCTTGAATTCAAATACTGTTCACGAGGAAGACGTTCCATGCATCCACTACCCTCTGTGTGAAGAAATGTTGCCTTAGATTGCTCATGAGTTTTACCCTCTTTCACTCTCATCTTATGACCCATCATTTTAGAACCTCCTTCCTGTTGAAAGAGGATCACTTCCTTCACATGGAAACCTTGGAAGTATTTAAACAACTCTATCATCGCTCTCCCGATTTTGCCTTTCTTCTAGGGTATATATGTTCAGATTTTTAAGTCTGTCCCCATATGCTTTAGAATGAAGACAAGTGATCTTTTTAGTAGCCACCTCTGGACTGACTTAACCTTTAATATCCTTTTGGTCTCCAGAATTATGAGGTTTCTCCAGGATCCTATACAAGGGCAATATTATTTCCTTTTTCTGTTGACCATTCCCCTCGCCCTCTGCATACAAGCATCTTTCTCTCGCTTGCTGTCTCCTTATCTACCCGTTTGGCAATCTTGAGATCAGATACGACCACCCTCAGATCCCTCTCTTCATTCATGCTTAAAAGAATTTCACCCCTATACTGTACCTTGCAGTCTAAATGTATAACTCTGCATTTTTTTTAGCATTATATCCTAGCTGCTAGATCCTAGACCATTCCTCAAGCTTTGCCAGAACCTGCTTTGTTTTTGACTCTTTCCTGGCTGTCCTCCCTATTGCAGATTTAGGTATCGTTGGCAAAAATACAAAATCTTTCCCAGCCATCATTCAGTGATATCCCGCACAAAACTCTTGAAGAGAACCAGGTCCAGGACTGGTTTCTGAGGCATATACCACTAGTAAGACCCCTCTTCCTCCTAGTAAACTCCATTTCCCACAACCCTTTGTTTCCTCCTGGATTAGAAAGTGGCTGAGTGGGAGAATATATATGTTCTTGTATGTTCTCCCACTTAGCCAGTTTCTAATCCAATCAGTCACTCTAGATTCTATACCAAGGGCGCTCTATTTAGAAGCCTCCTGTGCCAGAACTGAAATCCCAACCCCTCCCCTGCACCCACCACCTTAAATTTATTTTTCCCATGTCATCAAAAGGTCTTGAAATAATGCATTTCTTAAAAAAAAACCAAAAACCATGATAAAGAGTATTTACGAGAGCAGCTGTACAACTCTAAGTAGTGCTTAAAGATTGGGGAGGGGGATCAGGACTTGGGGGACATAGGGTTTATTATTTATAGGAATGTGGGAACCATGTCAGAGGCCTTACTGAAATCCAAGTGCACTGTCTCTTCCTTGAAGTTTCCCTGAGAAGTCCTGCCGGCCATCGGAACCTGCGGGTCTGACCCTAGGGGGGGAGGTGGCTGATCAGGCAGAAGACCTTGCCTCCTGGCTTGTCAGCTGCTGCCCGGCAGCCTGGTCCTTGTTCCCACGCTTCAGGCTGTGCCAACCTAGCAGTGGCCCTAGGGCTCACATCATCCGGCGTGTGGCAAACTGCTGAAGAAGACGATGCTCTTATAACATATTTATTTTAATAATGCATCTATGCTTCTTGCCAATTGTAATTACATACTTCCATGAACAATGTAAATCTGTTTATTGCTCAGCAGGAGAATGTATTTGTGCAAATGGTAGGTAGTGATTTTAACCAATGGATGTTTAGTCTGTCAGTCCAGCTGTGTGGGAACTGGCACCCTTTAACACTTGATAGATATTATATCTTAAAAGCATTCTTTTTTTTATGAAACAAAAAAAACCCACTTTAGGTCCTGCTTTCTCTGGAATAGTCATGCATATCTGCTTGGACCTTTATGACAGAGAATCCTAATTTCATGGACAGCGTTTCATAAATATAAATAGCACTTGTTTGTGATGGGGATCTGGTCGTGCATAATGGAGAAAAATTGTTGCTGAGCAACAAAAGCCAGCTTCTCTGGTGAGCTAACACAAAAATAGAAATCATACTCCCACAATAAATTGCTCAGAGCCCAAAACCATAAGATGAAAAATTGGGGGAGCAGGGAGTGCATAACAAGTGCATTTTGTTACTGGCAACTCTTGGAGAAATTCTCAAATTCCTGTCCATTTTTCTATAAGGAAAATGTTTGGCCTCAGTATCGTCATTAGTAATGGCACTGCAGACCAGTGAATGATCTCTGTGGCCATTATATAAATTAATGTTCGATTTAGATGGGGTTCAGAAATAAGCATTTTGATTTCCAAGCCTCTTAAACCAGAGCTGTATACAATGACTAATGGCTCATGGATTTAAGAATTGGGCTAAGGGGTGAGGAGAGCACAAAAATAGTCTGCAAGCTGGTTTTTGACAGTGTTGCTTTATCACCCAGCGCTTTCACTTGCTGAGAGTTCTGGAGAGAAAAAATTACATAGAAAAATTATGCAAGCAAAATTTATACAGAAAAAGCACTATGGGACTTAAACCCAGTCTAGTAACACTTGACTTTGAAAGCCAAGTTTATCTGCTTTTTGCACAAACGCTTACATGTTGTGTTTTGTTTTGTTTTTCCCCTGCGGCATTTGTTAGAAATGTTAGGATAAAAATGTGTAAAAAAAAAAAAAAAAGTATTCAGATAAACATTTCACAAAAATGACACACAGAAAATCACACTTTCCACTTCTCGTCTCAGAGAAACAAGCAATAGCAGTCCTACTTTCCCAGCCCCCCCAGCAATCTTGCTCTGTCTCCCCCCTCACCCCAGTCTCCTGCAGTCTTATTTCCCAACCACGTCTCCCCCCAGTCCACAGCAGATTTGATATGTAGTGCAATAATGCAAAAACAGAAACATCATTCTACATAAAACAAAATCAAGAAATATAAATTAATCATAATAGTAAACCATACTAATAAAAACAGATGATAGCATCTAATAAACATGAATAAGTATAAAAATGTTTTAAACATTTCTAAAAAATCAATATAATTCAATACAATGAAACTAATAAGGACAAAAACATTTTTCCTCTCTCCATACTGGAAACTTTTGGTTTTCAGTAACCTTGACATTATCATGGAGAGGAGGTGAGGAGCAGGGGAAGAGGAAATGCACAAATTGTATTCGCTCTCTCTCTCTCTTGCGCTTGCTCTAGCTCTCGCGCGCTCTCCACCCCTTACTTCCCCTTCAGATTCACTGCCTCACTTGCCTTCCCTTCATTCAGTCACTCGCCCATCTCTTCTCTCTCAATCAGATCCTCTGGTGGCTGGCGTTAGCATTTTTAATGCCCTCTGTGACTGTGCTGAGCCCCTCCTTGTTCCTTTTTTTTTTTAAACGTTTTTCCCAGTAACCAAAACACAGTAGAAACTGTTCGTCTCACAGGACCGCTTCCCCACCGAAAAAAGCCATGCTCCCTTCAGCAATCGAAACGTTTTTAAAATTGACGCCCCCCCCGCCCCCCCCAAACCTCAATACAAAATTGGGCAGGTGTCCTTCACCAACCCGTATATACAAATGGTGCAGACTGGCCTTGTAGCTGACAGCATTTTGTTGTACATAAATGCATGCACTGCTCTGGTGCCTCCTTGTAAAACCCTTAACCCATATGGTATTAGGCCTATTGTAATGTGTTGGGTGTGAGTTTGTGTGTAAATTAAATGACAATGATATAGTGAACTTACTTTACTAAAACAGTACTATCTATGAAAAAGCAATACTGCAAATGTATTACTGCAGGCCTTAAAACACCAATATATGTCCTGTGGGGGGGGGGAAAAACAGAGCAAACCAGGCTGCTCTAAATTCCTTCATAGACACTACAAGCTAGCGGAATACTCCACCTCAGTTATGTAGAACACACTCTCCCTCACCAAATACAAATAGAGTTGTGCTCTTCTCGGCCCCCACCGGGTGTGTACAGCTGCTAGTGCCGGCACTGGCAATGGGCGTCTTTCACCCCTGCGAGGACGGGATGGGATCTTCCGGTTTTCTGTGGTACTTCATCTTGGCTGGGTGGGATGGGATCCCCTAGTCTTGGCCCCCCCCCTTTGCCATGCCACGCCACTGCTTCTGTACAAAGAGCATTTCCTTAGCTTACCCTTGTGCCAAAGCTTCAGGCTCCTAGCTGTGTCAGCACCTTCCTTAGTGCCTTTGTCTTACGGGCATGGTGTTGCTTTGCCCTATGGGGCATCGGATCACAGTACTCAAGGTCTGGGCCCAGGCAGTGATAGCAGACTGACTTGTCTCTCACTCACAGATGATGCAGGCTTTGAAGCTGCCCGTGGATTTTTTGGCTTTGGGCTTATTCATACCTATCAAAACTTTTTTTTTACTTTAAGGACAAAGTTCCGTTTGAGGTGCTGCCAAGGCAACAGCAGAAAAAAATAGAAGCAGCAATGAGACCGAAAAGAGTACTAGCCCTAAAAACCAAAATTAATTTTTGAGACGTGTCGCGTCCATGCAGTAGCTCAGATGAAGAAAGAAGGAGGGTCTCACGAGGCAGCCTGCTTACGGTGGGAACTGTCGTGCTGGGTCTGTTGACTCCCATCGAACGACGCCATCCACATGTCCTGGCTAATTCATGCCGCCGGTTGACGGAGAACCTGTCTCCTCATTTTTCTTGCCCGATTATGAAGTCTACACAGAAGCAAATTGGCAGTTGCTTTTAAAAAGCTTCCATGTCACTTTTTATTTGAAGAACTTCCACAAACTCATGCTTAGAAGTAGTCTACGGCAAGTCTGTGTAGGTGAATTTCTGCAAACCAAGATGTAAACTTGTCTCGGATTGTGTTCGTATATACAAACTAATTTTTATTACAACTTTACCCGTCCCTAGTTCTATCCAACAAACAACAAAACAAAAAACAAAACAACAAAACTTTCATCTGTCTTTAACTAGGAGAGTAAGTGACTAGTTCTATGTTTGAAAAAATGTCATTCCATTAGATTTGAAAGTCTTCAGACTTTTCTACTCTTCCATCTCCTTACAAATCATCTTCCTCACCATGTGGAAGTCTCCTAGGTTGAACTTTTCTGTACCACTCTGGAACCACTAGGGATTGCCCCTATAGCAAGTCATCCATTTTTTTTTCTTACTTTTCCACACTCCCCAACAATGCAATAACAAAATTGCAACAAGAACAAGATAGTTATGCACATAGTAGGAAATGTTATATTTATTTTATTTATTATTTTTATATACCGGCATTCGATCAAGATATCACATCTGTTTACATTTCAGGTACTGTAGGTATTTATCCCCAGAGGGCTTACAATCTAAGTTTTGTACCTGAGGCAATGTGGCTTGCCCAAGGTGACAAGGAGCGACAGCAGGACTCGAACGCTGCTCTCCTGGTTTGTAGCCCTCTGCTCTAACCACTAGGCTATTCTTCCTCCCTTAGGGATTTAGGGATAGCCAGCATGGATTTCAGGAATGCATGTCGTCTCATAAATCTATTATAATTTTTTAAAATTGCAAGTTGACAAGAACAACATTGTATATTTGGACTTTAAAAAAAAAAGCATTTGACAAAGTACTGCATAAGAGATTACTCTGGAAACAAATACTGTGGGATAGGGGGCAACATACATCCATGAACCAGAACTGTTTAAAGGAAAGGAGGCAGCAAGTGAGATTGAATGGCCAACTTTCAAACTGGAAAGAGGTACACAGAGTGCCCCAAGGGTCAATACAGGCCCAGGACTTGTCATCTTGTTAATAAATAATCTAGAAGATGGAGTAACAAGTGTGGTTGCAAAATTTGCATATAAGGCTAAACTTTATAGGACAGATTAAAAAAAAAAAAAAAAAAAAAAAAAGCTAATTGTGTAAAACTGAAGGAAGATCTAGAAAAATTAGGAACTTGGGCATCCAGGTGGTATTTGGAATTTAATATAGACAAGTGCAAAGTTCATGCACATGGAAAGAAAAAAAATTAGAACTACCAGTATATACTTGCTGTTGGGGTCCATTTAGGAAAACTATCGAGGGATCTTGGAAGTATGGTGGATCACATGCTGAAACCATTGGCACAGTTTGTAGCAGCCAAAAAAAGCCAACTGTATTTTAGGAATGATTTGGAAAAGTGTTTGACAAATACAAAGATATCATCGTGCCTCTTTACAGCTCTGGTGTGTTCACATCTGTAGTATTGCATGCAGTTCTGATTGCCTCATCTTGAAAAAGATATGGTGTTGGTGGAGCTTAAGAAGGGCAACCAGAGTGGAGACAGGATTGGGGCATCTCTCATATGAAGAAGGGCAAAAATAATTTAGGTCTGTTTAGCTTGGAAAAAATATTGAGGGAGGACGTAGATGATATCTGGTTTTCATCTGGTATTCTGGGGCCACTGTCTGAGACAAGAACATAAGAGTGGCTGACCTAGAATCCAGCTAGCACAGTATCCTAACGTCTCTGTGCTATGTTTGTGCTCTTCTAGCTATAATGGGCAATATCCTCTCCTTATTTCCATTATATTGTAATGCCAATACTCATGGACGAGCTGGATTTGAACTGATAGCTGCAGACGTTCTGTATCTCTCAATCACTTTTTTTTTTCTCAGAGTACAAGCAGGATGGCAATCCTCACACATGGGTGATATCGGGTGGAGCCCGGCACGGAAAACCTATGTCAAAGTTCCTCGAACTTTGACTGAGCCTCATTAAGCATGCTCACGCATGCAACGTGTCTTCTTTTCCCAGAGCCTCGTGTCTCGCAGTCAGGTGAGCTTCACTTTTTTCTAAACTTTTCCTAACTTCAGTTGAAGTGATTTTCGCAATTTGTTTTTTTTTAGTTTCCTCTCACTTTCAACGCAGGGTCCCCCAGGTTCTCTTGTTAGCATCCTAGATAGGCTTTTCAATGCTTTTATTTTTGTTGTCTCTCCCCTGGGGCAGTGGTATACTTGGTGCCCACTGGTCATCAATGGCTGCCGCCATCGATTTTGATCTTGTGTCCTTCTTGTTTCACGGCGATATGTCTACGTTATGTTTTAAGCGGTGCCCCACATATGCGAGGATCATGTCTGTCATGGACCCCCTTGGGGCATTGCATGATGTCTGGGGTTGCAGCAAGTGCATCAAGATAACCCTGAAAAGGATGCAAGATCTGTTTTGACAAAATGGAGCGTCTCTTTGGGCTGGAGAAGATTGAGGCATAGGCATTGAGGGACCTCGGAGCTGCCCCAGTGGACACACAGCCATCAACATCGATGGGACCAATGGATCCATCGAGCTTGTCTGCTGCCAGGGATGCCACAGAGACAGGCCATCATCTGATTCCTCCAAGTCCAATGAGGTCAGGTTCATCGCCCTTGACCTCTGCACTTGGGAAGGACCAATCTGAACATCGAGGGAAACCAAAGAGGCATCAGTTCCTATTGATGCACATCGATGCAGGGATACATCAGGTTTCCACCAATATCAGTGCCCACCACCAAAACCTCCTTTTAGTTCCAAAGAGGATCTGGTTACACCTCCTGGATCCCAGCCTGTCCTGGCATTGGCGATTTACAAGGAGGAACTGGCAAGGCATGTGCAGCAGGCCATGGAGAAGGGCGATGTGCAGCACTGGCCTTGGAACGCCAATACTGACACTCATTCCTTGAGCCGCTGCTGGAATTCCTGAAAATGTTTATGGGTATTACCAGACACACCCCCCCCCCCCATCCCTGCTGTCCCTGGGGTTGCATCAATGCCCTGCAGGACATTGGCTCTGCCACCAGCTGATCTAGTGCTCATTCCTGGTTCCTCTGAGGAGGAGGAAGCTCCCCTGGTGCGGGGGAAGCCACCAGGATCCAGGCGAAAATGGCCAGTAGAACTGGTGCCTTCACTTCTGACCAGGTCTGAGCACCCAGGGCCCCATCACCAATTGACAGCTGAAACGAGGGCACCTATGACCCTGGGGGGGAGTAATTCCTTGATATTTCTTACTATGCTTTGGATGGTCTCCCCTCAGAACCATCTCCAGAAGCACGAAGGAAGTATCCACCGGAAGACCTCTACGTCATAGGATTTGTTCAAATGATGGCAAATGCTATCCCATTTCAGTTGCAGACTGAAAAGGATACGAGGCACAAAATGCTAGATATCCTCCAATATGTGGAGCCTTCCAAGGAGACTGTGGAAGTCCCCAGTGTATGAGATTCTTGTGGAGTTACTGTTGAGCATGTGGGAACAGCTCATCATTTTTTTTATTTTTTATTTATTTGTATTTTTCTATACCGGCATTCACGGAGTTCGTATCATGTCGGTTTACATAAAACAAGGGGTGAGAAATACATTATAACGTGAATAACTAATAACATAAGAGTATACATTAAAAGTAAAACAAGTGCATGGAAGAAAAAGTTACAATAAAACGGGGTTCCTCCATCCAAAAGATGCTCAGATTTGACAAGTATTAGCTTCTCCAACAATCTGTGGTCATCAAATCTGCTCTTGAGAAGGGCAAGTGCTCTTAGACCCATTCTTCAGTGGCCCCCAGTGAAGGATCAGAGTGATGAAATGCTCTTGGCTCATTGCCTGCATAGTGGCCTACCGCTACATGAGCCAGTATGTGCAAAACATCCTAAAGCAGGTGCAGGTGTTGCCAAGCAACTACCTCCACAGCAGCAAGATTTCCTTTGGTCCCTGCTGCATAAGTGTTTGGAGTGGAGAAAGCACAGAATTCGTTTGATCTAAGATGTATTCTAAAAGGCACTGAGGGTCTCTGCAGCAGGAATTGGCGCTCGCAGACTCGCAGGGCTGTGGGCATGGGATCTCAGACCAGAGCTGCAGGAGCAACTCGCTGATGTGCCAAGTACAGAGGTAAATCTCTTTGAAAATAAAATGAAGGACGCAGTGCCCCGATTCAGGGATCAGCATGCGACACTCCAGCAGCTCTCAATGGGCACTGAGGACCCGCCCTCCTTAGCCGTGGTCTTTGAAGTTGGGGCCCACTATGTCCTTCGGCCTGAAAAGGTAGTATCCTTTGTCCCTTGCTTCTGTCAGGTCCCCTCATTGCTGCTCAGGGCAACAGAGGGCCCCCTGAAGCCATAGTCTGTACCTCGATCAGCTCTAGAGATGGGATTCAGTGCCTCGATCAGCTCTAGAGATGGGATTTTGACTGGATCGCAGGGATCATAGCCAGATCACCCGTTTCCAGAGCGATGGACCTGCTGGTTCAGGGAAGGCTATGTTTCTTTGCAAATCGGTGGCACAGTGTAACCTCGGACCAGTGGGTTAATTCCATTGTACACAAGCCTTTTTAAATTAAACCTATTGGGTGCCATGCCAAATTGCCCTCCAATCCCATTTTAGGGCTCATAGCACATCAGGAGGTACTACTAGCGGATCCCTCTTCCCTCTTAATGGCCGGGACAGTCGAGCCCATCCCACCAGGGCAAAGAGGGTGGGTATTTACTCCCTGTACTTCCTGATACAAAAGAAAACAGGGGGAGACTGTCCCATCCTAGACCTAAGGGCCTTGAACAAGTTCATTGAAAAAGAAAAGTTTGGTTTCCCTAGGCACCCTGATCCCTTTCTTGCAAAAAGGGGACTAGCTATGCTCCCTTGATTTAAAAGAATCTATACCTACATCGAAATCTTCCCAGGTCACCGAAAGTATCTCAGATTTGTGTTGGGTAACCAACACTACCAGTATCATATTCTGCCTTTCGGGCTCACGTCATCCCCTCGTGTCTTCATGAATACCTAGCCGTGGTGGCAGTGACGCAGATTGTGATTTCATATTTTCCTGTATCTGGACGACTGACTGGTCAAGAGCACCTTCTCGAATGGGGGCCGAAGACTCCATATGCTCTACCATCCAGGTGCTGGAGTTATAGGGTTCGTTGTCAGCTACCCCTGTCATCACAATTGGACTTCATTGGAGCCATGCTAGACGCGGCTCAGGCCAGTGCCATCCTGCCCTGATAATGGGTCATCAATCTGATGACCATTGTGGAGGGAATTCAACAGAGCCAGCAGGCATCCGCTTGGCACATGAGGCTGTTGCGCCACATGGCCACTGCAGTACATGTCACTCCCTTGGCATGTTTACATATGTGAAAAGCCCAATGGACCTTAAGGTTGCAGTGGTGCCAAGCCACTCAAGACCTCTAGGATCACATCTGAGTCTCACTGTTCCTCCAAGCCTCCTTGCCCTAATGGGACTTCTGGAATCAGGAATGGGGGGAGTGTCCTAAAGTCTTTCCACCCAAATTGTCCTTACCATGGCTGTGTCCACCCTGGGCTAGGGAGCTCATATAGGTGGACTCGGCACCCACAGTTTATGGGTTGCACAGGAATGCCTCCGTCAAATCAATTTCCTGGAGCTCTGGGTGATCAGGTACCTGCTGTGGGCTTTCAGAGATCAGTTGTCTAACAAAAATGTGCTGATACAGACCGGCAACCAAGTAGCCATGTATTATATCAACAAACAGGGAGGTATGGGATTGTACCTTCTGTGTTAGGAAGTGGTCTAGATCTGCTCATGGACCCCCCTTCCACGGGATGGTGCTCAGGGCCATGGTTCTGGCCAGAATGGAGAATGTGATAGAGGACAGGCTTGAGTCACACTTTTAGACTCCACGAATGATCTCTGGCCCAAAGGGCTGCAAATCAGATCTGCTTTCTCTGGAATCTGACGTGGATCTCTTCTTAGTACCTTGGATCAGGAAGGTTCCTCTCTTCTGTTCCCTGTACAGATCATCCTCATTGGGGCAAGGGTCTTCTGTATGCATATCCTCCAGCTCTACTGGTAGCGAAGACTCTCTTGAACCTTTGCGGGGGACAAAGAGAATATGATCCTCATAGCCCCACATTGGCCAAGCAGTTTTGGTTTCCACTTCTCTGGAAGATATCCATCTGGAAACGGATCAAGCTGGGGACTTCCCCAGATTTCATCACTCAGGATCAAGGCAGTTTGTGCCATCCCAACCTCCAGGCCTTGTCTCACAGCCTGGAAGTTGAGAGGTTGATATTGCCATGACTAAATCTCTCAGAAGACGTGTCTCATGTTCTGGTGGCTTCTAGAAAGCCTTCTACTAGAAAGTCCTATGGACTGAAGTAGAGGAGGTTTCCTGTGTGCTGTGAGCAGAAGGCTCTAGATCCTTTCTCCTGTTTCCCACAAAAACTGCTTTCTATGCTTTTCAGAAGCTGGTTTAAAGACCAATTATAAAGAGTTCATCTTAGTCTGATTGGCACACATCATCATGATGTAGATGGTAAAACCCATCTCTGTACAGCCTATAGTTGTACATTTCATGTGGGGCTTGCTTCAGTTGAAGCCTTCCCTAAGGACTTCTACTGTGTCTTGGGACCTCAGTGTGGTGTTGGCTCAGCTGTTGAAAGCTCCCTTAGAGCCACTGTGCTCCTGAGGTACCTGAACTCAAAGGTCATATCTTTGGTGGCAGTCACTTCAGCATGCAGGGTCAGCAAGCTCCAGGTCTTGGTGACTTATCCATACTCTGTTTTTTCATGACAGGGTGGTCCTACGTACGCACCTTAAGTTCCTGCCTAAGGTGGTGTTGGTCTTCCATAATAACCAATTCATTGTTCTGTCACCATTTTTTCCCAGGCCCGTTCTTTGTTTTCTGGCTGTCCCCCTTTACCAGCAAAACTAGTTATTGTGCTTATTGGCATTTATTGTTCATCCCCCTTTTTTATATTGGGGGACAGCCTGTAGCTAGGGATTCACCAATGTGTGAGGGCTGCCATCCTGCTCGTCCTGTAACAGTGTTCTCTGAGGACAGCAGAATGTCGGTCCTCACAAAATCTGGCCTACCACCCTGCGGAGTTGGAATTCCACTTCATGGGTTTTCTCATTTTTATTTATTACTCTCAAGTCTATATTAAGACTGAGGGGATCAGCCGCAGGGGCATAGTATAGTGCATGCATGGGCATGCTGGGCTCCATCCGATGATGTCACCCTATGTGTGAAGACTGACATCCTGCTATCCTCTGAGAATACCTGTTACAGGTGAGCAACTCTGTCTCCAACTTTTAATACACAAATTGCTAAATGTAATAGCAATAAAACATGTGATATCATTATATCCTAAAATCATTCCAAATAACATCAAATAACTGCATCTCCCCTACAGTCGCTATAACATAACACAAAGAATCATTCCAAAATGACTGTCAGTTGCAAGTCAATTAAAAAAAAAAAAAAAAAAAATCCAATAAGAACAAAAAAAAAAGCCAGGAAAATTTCAGACATCATAATTTTATACATCAGATCTATTAGAATCTAGGTAAAAATCAATAAAAAGCCAGAGAATACGTAACATGAATAATTGTATATAGATCAGACCCAAAGCAACATTATAAGTAGCCGATTATATAAAATTATATAAGCTAAACCAATATACTTTTACAGAAACATCAATTTCAGGTGCTCATTCACTTGTGATAAATGCTTTCTTACTCTTCCCACTTAAAAGCATGCTGGAAAAAAACCCCCACACACTGGAAAATGCATTATTTACAGTGTCTACTCCCTCCTGCGGAGCTTGACTGCATCAGCTGCGAGGAGCTTCCCCTACTGACCCTCGGGGATGGATTCTGAAACAATTTGTCCTGTGTGGTGGTGGTGGCAGTGCAACACAACTATTGCACCGGCTGGAACTTTCATTTTAAGTAAACGGAGGTTCGTGCTGGCTTGTACTGGAGAAGAAAATCCCTGATTTAACTACAGTAGCAAATGGCATGTCGTGATTCCCCCAGCTCCTGTATTTTACCTTTTTTATTTCTGGGTAGGAATAATATACAGCCCCACACCCTGCCTGCAGTTTCTGCTGTCAGTACGCTGCCAGAACTGTCCGCGTTTGGATTTAATCCAATCGTCCTTCGTAGAAGGATTTAAAAAAAATAAGTTAGGTGTACGTTGTAACTGCTCATGGTATCGGGAGGTACAAGGGTGTGGGAAAAGACTGAAATGACCAAGGAGAAGGCAGAATATTCTGAATGCAGAACATGGTTCAAAATCGTACTTTGTCGAAACAAACAAAACTACAGAACCCGAGTGTACCATGTAACCCGCTTAGCAGAACTGGATATAGTTTTTATATCTTGCGTTCTGCCTCCTTACGTACGTGTAAAATGTTGTAAGCACCCCCCCTGTGCTTGGCAAGCTGCTGAACGAGAAAATGCACAAGAGACTGCTTCTAAATCCCTGCCGATCTTCACAGTTTCTAATCTTAGCAGCGCTCTTCCAGAAATAGACGCCGCCTTAATGGTTTTTTCCTTAACAAAGCACCACGACTTTTTTTTTTTTGTGTGTGTGTGTGAATATGCTAAACTCAACTCTAATCTCCCCACGCTCCTCAAAAGCACTGACAGTTTAATTTCATGTTCATCTTAAATATTAAAAAAAGGCCAGCTGAAATGTCCGTCAAGAATGACAGGTTGCGATTCGTTCATTTCAGTTTGTAATTTTTTTTTTTTTTTTTTTAAATTGCGTTTTGTCATTGCGTCTCACGGCGGTGCGCCTATATAGCGACTGCCGTTTCGCTTGCCCTGCCTCCCCCTCACCTTTTTTTTTTTTTTTTTTTTTAGGGGAAGATAAAACATTTTAAAGAAAAAGACCTTTTTTAATAATAGTATTTGAACCGCCAAACGGTGAAAAGGGTTCGTTTCTGGCCGCATTGAACGTTTCGGCCGTAACCGCCCCATTCCCGACTTTGGTAAAGGTTCTCCGTGCCGCGTGTCGGCATTTACGAAATTCACAGGCCCGCGCGTCCTGTCTCGGGGATGTGCAAGTTAAGCGGAGGCAACGACTGCCAGCTGGTGAGTGTAGAGCATGCACAGAGATTTTACTATGAAGGCCTAATGTGAGTATGAGGGGGGGTATCTTCCTCTCCTGCCCCCTCTGCCCAGAGAAACAGAATATGAGCAAGATGGACCCCCCCTCCTCCCCCTCGCTAATAGCGGCATTGCTGTTTTGCAGTGTGCAAGGATGCATAATGCAGTAAGATGAGAACAAGGCCATTTTAATTACTTAAGGAGCCCTGGGCAAACTTTTTCATAGATGGGGGGGTGTCCATTTTTTTTTCTTCATTTTTTCCATATTGACCACCACCATGTCTTCCCTCCCTGACCCAGCACACTCCTTCCTTCCTTCCTTCCTTCCTTACTCCTTTGCCTCCCTGTCCCTTCCCGGTTAATCTGATGCCGTCCACCCCCACCACTACAGATTTCCTACTTTGCGCGGGCTGACGGGAGGCCGGTTGCACAACACCACTTCCTTCTATCGCATGCAGGCCAACATGAGTGCACCTTTTACCACCTTCCGGCCTGCGTGATACCTTGTGATACGCCATGCAGGCCGTATCACAAGGTATCTCTGTCCTCCCAGCCCGTAGGGCTGGTGCTAGCATTGTGGTAAGGGCCTCGAGGCGTGGTCCTATGTGCCAAGGCTGTTGCAGGGCGTATTAAGCGCACCCTGAGTGAAACTTCAGCCTTGTGCCGTGTCCCTCCTCCCGAATTAACTGTCCAGACCCGTAGGTTCCCTCTGAGATTTTGATTATTGAACTCAACAATTCTTAAGAGCCCACACCACCCCTTCCAGAACAATCCCGTAAAAAAATCGCATAATTGAACATTATCCTTGTACACACGCACAGAGCAATTTAGGGCCACATCTGGAGACTTGCATGCTGCGTGTTAGGCTCTTTGCCGGCGAGCCTTATGCTGAACTGCCTAGGCCCGTCTGGATAGGAGATGATGACTCTGGCTCTGCCCACCACTGCCTTCTTTCATTGTAGCTGAAGCCGCCAAAAAAAAGTGGCATCCCAAAGATGGCGAGCCTCCCAGCTTTCCTTGAACTGTTTTAGGTATGCTGAATTTTTTTTATTTTTTATGAATCAACATTGATAACAATGGGCCATCTACTGTCAGAGGATTCAGTTGCTGATGGTCAGCACAGAGCAATCATCCCTGGCAAGGGGCAGTTATAGAGGGGTTGACGAGGTCAGCATTCGCAACTGAGACCAAACTCTCTCTGGTGAATATAACTTTATCCAGAAACGTTCCCTTAGGTAAGTATTTACTGGAGAGGAGGTTAAAGAATGGGGTTAATTTAATGCTCGTTCCTTGATCTATTTTGATTGGTGACTTGATATTGCAGCGTGACTCCCATTTTGTTATGCATTATGGAAACCTGGATTAAGGATGGTGACGTCGTAGGCTTGCTCGAAGCCTGTCCTCCGGAGGTTGCTTTTTATTTGCTTTTACAGGTTCAGTTACTAGAGGGTAGTGATAGGAGGCTGGCTTGCCATGAGCGACCATTATGATATCTGAGTTACAACAGAAGCTGCTGTCTTTCGTTATACCTGGAAGTTAAGTGAATCTTAAATCTTTTAGAGGTCTGTATTATTCAGTACCATTTAACTGGCTAAATGCTGACTCTTTTTGAATATTTTGGCACTTATCCGTCTAAATTTTAGCCAGACATCTCATTATCTTTTTACAAATATGGGTCCTAATTCGATTTATGGTACACCTTGTCCTTTGATCTTCCAGTGTGTGTACCTACGTGCGTTTCCGCTTTATATTTTTGCCTTTATTTAAAAATTTCAATGCTGACCAATAAACCAAGGCTTTGGGTCCGTTTACAAAGAAACCATTCATAATTAAAATCAGGCAGTCATAAAATAACAGATTTAATTTAAATAAAAACAGGAATTGAAAAAAAAAGTTTGGATTGACATCCAAAACCTCCCAGTAACTCAACTGGTGCCAGTAAATGCCATTTGGAATAGAAAGCCTTCAGCATTTTCTTAAAAGTAGTTGCTTAACCTTAAAGCCTCCAATGAGGAATTTCACAGTTCAGAGGCAGCCACTGAAAAGGACCTTTCCCAGGTCTCACGTAGTCACGCGGGTCTCTGTGATGGAACCTCCAAAGGTCCCCTCTGGAATGACCTCTGGGGCCCTTGATGGATTGTGAATGTGGAACACAGAGTTCATCCATGGAACAGCCTCTGAGCTAGTCCATCTTGTGAGCCAGCACTAACTCTCAGTCAGTGTAGCTCTTGTTTGTCATTGGTGTCTGGGCTTTGGCAATCACGTCCGGCCTGGAGGGGAAAGTGTTTACTTGGAGAGGCAGGGTGGAGACACGATGGCAAGGTCAGGAGAGAGAGAGAGACAGAACAGGAACCCTGGAACTAGACACAAGCCGGATCCTGGAGACTGAACTGTGGAGCAGGAAGGTTTATGTGCAGTACAATAAATACAAATCCAGGAATCTTGGAAACAGGATACTTCAACTGAATAAAGTGTGAAAATCTGGAAGCAAAAGGGTAGTGCTTCCGTAGAGCAGGTGCCAAGATGGTCGTTGAGCCAGCGCGGTGTATTTTCTGAGCAAACTTCATATACTGCTGGGAATAAGAGGCACACCCAGTGCTAGTACCATCGGACAACTGCAAGGGGGTGTCTGACTCTCCCAGGAAACAGGACAAATATACTAGGACTCTTGGGGGGGAAAGTCAACAGCCTTCGCAGCCTCATAGTAGGTTCACAGTCTAGATATCCCAAGGTTTGCACGTTCAAACCCCGTTGACCCTGATATTGTAGCACTGGTGATATGGTGAGCAGGATGGATACCCTCACCAAATACAGAATTAAGTGTTCATAAATTAGAAATATGCAGACAAAAACTGTCGACTCTGTTATGATGTCCACTGTATCCTTATCCTTACCCCCTCTTCCTGTTCTCTGCGGGTAGGAGCAGGGGAGGAGGCACTGGATTAGGAAGCAGAGTGGCTATACTTCGTTCTGCAGGTATCTTCTCTAGACTCGCCCCCTTGAGTGACATGAGGGGAGGGGGGGGGCTGTATTAGGAAGCACTTTGCTTTGCCAGTCTGCTCCAGGTTCACTTCCTCTTCTCTTCTGATCCCCCGTGTGCTCGCTGGGAGGGGGAAGGATAGAGCAGGAAGCGCAGAGGGTTGCTCTGTTGCCTGAGGTTTTGGGGTACTGGCCCACTAGTCATGCAATGAGCCCCCTGTTATGCAAGGCCCTTGGTGAGTGAACTTTTCTGAAGGTTGCCGAATGACATGGGATGTTCTCTATTCCAGAAGGTGTAAAAATATCCTACAAGAAGCAAAAGCCATGAAAAATTCTGAAACTTCAAGTGCAAAGGGCAATTTTTTTTGTTTTAAGAGGATTCTCTGCTTCGTTACTGCATGTAGGATTAGAGTAAGGGGGGAAATATTTTCCTTTTCTTCCTTGCCAAAATCTTTGACTGAGAAGTAGCCATGTATTGCTGAACAGAAAGCTACTGTTCACTGCAAGATTGTTTTCCAGGAAGAAGAAAACCAGCTTCCCGTTAGGATATTGTGCTGAAAACTGTTCATCTGCTCTGTGAATTAAGGAGATTTGTAAAACGCATTCAAAACCAGTATTCATTTTTTTTTTTTTTTTTTTAAGGGAAAAAATAACTCCTCTCCTCTTTCTCCTTCCCCCTATTACCAACTCTGTGAAAATCAGTCGACAAGAAAAAAACGTTATAATTGCCTATTCTGGCACAAGAATAAGCACACTGATTTTGCATGGAGAGCGGCATGCATTGGGACACTGTAGTGCTCGAAGTTAGAAGCCAGCAGGCCTTGAATGTTTAACACTGTGGTGGTTTTTCTTAACTGAGTCCACCACAAAAAAAAACCCCTCCACCCCAAACCCTAATTACTTAAAGATTTCTGCACAAAAATGTTTTCTTCTGCTTACAGCCCAGGTGGTAAAATGCTTTCTCTGTTGACAAGCAGGACTGAATTGGCCATGATACGTGGGAGGCATCATCGTCATCATCTGATGGCGCTAGACAGACCCATTTCTTGAGCTCAGTAGAGCTTTAGCTATCGAGCTTGCGTAGGGGAGTTCCCACGCGTGTTTTGGCTCACGAGCCCCTCGGCCTTTGTCCGCGCTGTAGCACAGACCTGAACCCCCTCTCTCTCATGAAATTGTTGTATATCGGCTAAATGGCCTTGGATTTTTCTTTTTCACATTTTTATTGCTGTTTAGACAGCCCTCTATATTGTTTCATGCTGTAAAAAAAAAAAATATATATATATAATTTTCTTTTGCACAAGTCTTGAATCTGTGCCTGACAGACGCTCTCTCCTGCCATACATTTGAGTTGAGCAGCAGTACCTTGCAGAAGGATCCCCCTTCCCTGCGGTGCTGGATTCTGGATCCTCCACAGTCTCGGGGGTTGAGCGGAGAAAAAGTATTGTTGAATGAAGGGGACCCACCTGCATGTCGCAGGAGCATTTAGCGTAGTCCGCACGAGTGCTGTGATTTGAAGGAGAAATTGGCACGGTCGACACAGGAACGCCCCACCCCAAACTCCCATTACGCTGCGCACCGTTACCCGATGCGTCGGCGTTAGCAGCTGGACACGTCTGCATCATCTAAACTTCCGTTTGGCATTTTTTTAAAACGCGGTAGCACTACAGCCCAAAGGGATTAGCACTTTGTTAATTTTGTCTTATACATGTCCAGTTCGCCAGGAATTGCTTATTTCCCCCCCCCCCCTCCAAGATTTATGGTTTGGGCTGTCTGTAGGCTATGGAGTTCCATCTAAATTTCCTGTTGTTGGCTCCAAGGATAAGATAACCTTTGGCGAATTGTTTCTACAAGAAATTTGATCTGTGTTCTATGACGTGCACGCTAGTTGAAGCCAAAAGTGGTCAGGCCAGAGTTTTCCATCTGTGGGATAAAGTTGTTTTTGGTTTTTTTTCATATACCAATGACAAACACAATATGCCAGATATAACAATGAGGCCAGAGATGTGGCACTTGACCCCCAGTGCAAGACCACTCAGGAACATATTCCTTGGCTAACTTTTTTGCTGACAGTTGTATAGCAGCGTGCACGCAGTTGACCTCCCTTCGGGCTTCTTTGGTGCTCTCTACTTAGAAATGGCATGCATCGCACAGCTGCCGGAGCTTCTCAGCAGATGTTGCAATAGAAGTTTTTTTCTTTTATTTGTAAACATGTGATTTGACTTAGTGTACATGTGCTGTTTCACGATGATAAAAGCAAGAATGTTAAAGGGCCTTTACCACAAAGAGACTGCAAAGAGAAATACATAGAAACTGTTTGTGCTCTTTATAGAAAAGAATATTGTAGATGAACCTTCATGCCTTCAAAATACAAATTGTGGAATATAAAGTAACTACTGCAACCAGGTTTTTGCAGGTCTCCCAATATAATAACTTCTTCTCCAGTCACTTTATAGGCTCCCTTTCTGGCCTTACTCAAATGCAGTCTGAAAAAAAAACCTTTTTTGAGGCTGCTTTTAAATCGTAACCCGTGTTTCTCCTGTTTTTATGTTCCCAAGATGGTGGGGTACAGAATACAAAAACTATTTTGGATAAGGAGTGAGCTCTTCTAAGCATTTGCATTCCACAGTTGCCATCTAGGATAGATCATTGACAGTTTGGAAAAGAGTAACTGGGCAGACAGGATGGACCAACTGGATTTTTTCTGATAGCTGCCATGTTACTATGTTTACCCCCGTTACATTTATTTTTATTTTTAACCAGTACTTTCTTCTTTTGGGGCTTTTAGTTCAATTGCAATGGGCCTCAATTGGGCTATGACACCATGAGTCTGCATTTGTAATTACCCAGGGATTATTTTTCGCCATTTTATATCCTCTCCTAACACAGTTTAATCATTGGAACAACAGATCCTGCAGTCATGGACCCTACACCAGTCCATGAGGTCTCATATTATACTGGAAATTCCTCCCCCCCCCCCCCTCAGTGGCTATGAATGTTGCCTCTGTAGCATCCTTGGCCGAACTGGGAAGACCTGGGAATGGAATTCATGTCTTCTGTGCTGAGCTACTTGGTCAGGCCAATCCATTGCATCACTAGACCAGAGGTTTCACTTTATACAAGAAAAGCAAGACTGCAAATTCATGTATGCAATAAGGTAAAAATCAAGATTAGCTGAGCCTATCCATGTGACTCCCACTTGCAAACCTAAGATCCACACTATTCGTGAGTTGGTTTGTGAATCTTTTTTTTTTTTTTTTTTTTTACATTTTCATTTTGAAACGTCTAAAACGGTTTTTTACGTGGGGGCACTCCATGAAGTTAGCATATGGCACATTTAAAACTAATCAGAGAAAGTTCTTTTTTTCACTCAACGCACAATTAAACTCTGGAATTTGTTGCCAATCCCCTAAGACAGTGGTTCCCAAACCTGGCCTGGAGGACCCCAGCCAGTCTTCAGGTTATCCATAATGAATATGCATGAGATAAATTTGCATGCTCTGGAGGCAGCAAATTTATCTCCTGCATATTCATTGTGGATAATCTGAAAATCTGACTGGCTGCAGATACCCCAAGACAGATTTGGGAACCTCTACCCTAAAACAATAGTATATCTCAGGTGAGTCTCTGCTTAGACCAGTGCTTCTATTATTTGGAAGTAGTTATAAAACCTGGAGGGCAATAATATAACCTGATAGAAAGACCAGCAGAAGTTACAAGAAGAGTTTTGTATCTTGGATCAATATTCACAGCTTCCTTTGAGAAGCAAGCACTGGGGGTCACGTGAGGCGATATGCTGAGGCAGACGTGATCTTCTTCAGCTCTGGGAGCCCTGCCCCCGCATCTACCGGCATCGTGTGTTATCGGCTGATTAACTGCTCCTAAACCCATTGCGATGAACACGTCCATGTCAATAGTTCGATATATGAACAAAACTCCACCTCCGATGGCTGCTAGAGGAGAAAAAAAGGATCGAGACAAGGGGAAGGCCACGGACCTTAAAATGGCGGCGAGATCTGGCGAACCTGAGCTGACGGCGGGAGAGATACTAACCATGGAGGTCCTGCAAGAGACGTTGAATGCCACCCTGGACTCTAAACTGGCTGGGATATCCCAAAACCTTGCTGAGGTAAAAATGGTGCTGGCGGACATCGGGCCGAGATTCGATCATCTCGAGGGGCGGGTCAGAAGTTTGGAGGACCGAGAGGCTGCAAATGCTACGTTGGTGGAAACGCAGGCGGAGGCCCTGAAGGAATGCTGAGCCAAAATAGACGACATGGAAAACGGGCTTAGGCGTGATAACCTGCATTTTTTGGGGCTGCCGGAAGCGTTGGATGAGAAGGGTTTGGGGGCCTTTCTAGAGAAGTGGTTACCAGAGGCAGTCGGATTACCGGAAATGCGGGGAGTGATGCGCGTTGAAAGGGCGCACAGGCTGGGGATACGTCGTACCTCAGATACTAGGCTGCGCATCGCTATCGCAAAAATACTCAACTCAGCAGACAAACAGCATATATGGATGGCATACAGAAAACGTCCGGAGCTGCTCTATCAGGGTCACAGGATCCGAATCACCCAAGATTACTCTCTTGGTCTCCCAACAGCATCAAATTTTCTCCAGTATGCACAAAACATTTTGAGCGGAAAATCAAATTTGCTTTGCAGTTTCCAGCTACCCTAAAAATCTGGCAGAATGGTACACAACACAGCTTCTCTGAACCGGATGCTGCCCTAGCCTTCGTACAGAGCTTGGAGGATTGAATTTATGGCTTTCGCTTTCAGGGCTGCCTGAGAGGATCACTATGAGATGGAGGATTGCCCTTAAGTCATAACAGAATGTCAGTATATATTGCTATCTTCAAGGTTGGCCATCCAGCTGACCTAACCACACTGGGTTCCAGCTCATAGCAGGATTTCGGGTATGGAACAGTTACAATCTCCGTCCTGGGAGAAAGGGACGGCATTTATCACGCTCTTCGATTGTCTGAGCGTTGAGGACCACGCACTGATTTTAATCCTCAATATAACCCACTTTGGCGATGGAGCCCTGGATATTGCTAAACTATGGTCTTCGTGGAACAAGATTATGTCACTTGGACATTGAGGATACCGGGTGTGCTTAGCGGGGGGCACCCATATGCCCCATAAGCGTGACTCCTTGACCTGTTCCCCCTGAGATGAGGGTGGGACAGGCCACACATTTGGTTCATGGATGTTGGGGATGATAGGGAATGGGAGAAGAGAAGAGGGAGGGGATGGGGGGAGGGAGGGGACAGGGAGGAATGGGGGGAGAGGGTTAGGGATGTGTGTGTTTGAATGGGTGTATAAGACTGAAACGCGAGATGCGGCAAGAGGGACATCGGGGTGTTGGGGGTTATGGCGTGGTAGCTATGTTGGCAAGGGGTTGGCAACTAAGAGGGGGGGAGCAGCTGGGACCTCATCCTCTTGTGATTTTAGCATTCTTTTTCCGGCGCTTTTGCCCTATTGATGTCTGTAATGCCTAAGATAATGTCATGGAATGTACATGGGTTAGGCACACTTGTCAAGCGCAAAAAAGTTTTAACCCATCTAAAACGACTGCAGGGGGAGATAGTATGCCTACAAGAAACTCATTTAAATGAGAATGAAAGACTTAAGTTGAAACGTGACTAGGTAGGGAACTGTATTTTTGCACCAGCTCAGCATCGAAAAGTGGGAGTTGCGACTCTTATTAGCAAAACAGCAGATTTTATGTTGGATACATCAGTAATAGACCCGGCGGGTAGATATGTAATAGTGATAGGTAAGTGGCATGGCACTTTAGTTACTATCTGTAATGTATACACTCCCACAGCAGTACCTAAAACAATTTAACAATGTGGTAATGACTCACAGAACTGGCTTACTATTCCTGGTAGGGGACCTGAATTGTGTGGTGGACCACACCCTGGACAGATCAGTGAAGCGGGGAGAGCGAGGGGGTTCACAGGGGGAAGGAGTGGAGTTCTTAACTACACACTTAGGACTCTTAGATGTTTGGCAGAC